>NC_045788.1:9178514-10378514 GCF_009873245.2 Balaenoptera musculus | reverse complement strand
GCTCAAAATGACCAAGGCAGAGCTCCACTCCATAAGGAAGGGATCACTTAATGTGTAAGATGAACAGGTTCAGATGAGCTTTTAAGGTCCCTTCTGGGCAGCCTTCCAGAAGAATCTCTGGGGTTAGGGGTGGTCTGGCCTCTAGTCCAATCCCAGGGCTCCACTCCATCCCTCTCACAGGCTCTGGGCCCTCCTCTCCATGTCCATCCCCAGTGGGAGGGCATTAATTATTCAAGCTTCCTTTTTTGTCCTCACCAGCCATCTGTACCCCTTGCTGCTTCAAGCCAAGAGAAAAATCTGGCAGTGCTGCCCTGCTCTGAAATAGCTGGAGGGGACAGTTAATATCATCATGGACTCCCCTCTCCAGGTCACTTCTCTCTTCAAGAAAAACAATTTCCAAAGGTCAGAAATAAAGCAAAAAAGGATGCAAAAAAGAATGCCTGCCTCAGTGGCATTGGACCTTCTAAAAGGATATAACTTTGACTTACTATTTACTCTTGATTCCGTATTTTGCAAGTCTCTAAAATTAGCTATTAATTTGTTGAAAACCATTAAGATACAAATGGCTTTTATCCAATAGTGGTGTAAATGACTTTTTTCCTGTAGAGATAAAAATGACTTTCTGTTTATAGAGAAGATAACACTAAAGGTTGTAGTTTTATTGCCTCGAAGAAAAATAATCAGTGTTGTATCTAACTTAGTGATCTTACTCCCCATTTTTTTCTTTTACTAACCATATATCAGGTCGTCTTATACACCTGGTTCTCTAATGAACGAATTAAAATAAAACTTTGACATGTACTCATTAGATATTTGTAGGAGAATTATACTTTCTTTTGCCTTTTTAACTTTTGCCTTTATAGTTTTTTTTCTTGCCTTTTTATCATTTTAAACATACTTTCCACAGTTTCCCCCAACCACCACCACAGCTCTGGTTCTGGTTCCCTTTGGAACCACAAAAATGCAGTTCTAAGAAGTCACAAGTCCTCTTCGTCTTTCTGTCCCTGAAACACTGATGACACCCTGGGCCTCCCTCAGGGCTGTGGTAAGCGCACCTTTGGGTACAAATTCTTTAAAAGGAATTACTCAGTTGCAGATAATGGCAAAATCTGGACACCAAGATGTCCAGCAATAGAAAATTATGGCACATCAACACTAAATATCATGCAGCTATTAAGTGTAATCATTGTCAAGTCTATTGCAGCCACAGATAAATAAATGCTTAAGCAAAGTTGTGAAAAGATGGTGTATAAACAATGAACTGGAAGGTAAGACCAATGTGAAAATATCTGTGAGGAGGGGCTATTAGGAAGCTTTCTTGTTTTCTTCCCAATTTTTTAACATGGCTTTTGTCCTCTCAATCAAAAAAAATGTAAGAAAGATAGTTTAAACCCCAAGCAAGCAGAACACTAATATTATATGATATTATTGATATGAAATGGATAGTTACCACCAACATGGTCATAAAACGATGGTTGGGAGATTTCACCGAGTAACTCTCCTGAAATCTCCCACAATTACTCATTCTGTCACCCTTTCACCTCTGAATGCTTAGGGACCTCAGAAGTCACTTTAACTCCATCTGCTCTATGACTGGGCAGGGAAAGGCAAGACCCAGGGCGTTAGACGAAACTTGGTGGGGGAGGACTTGGGGGAGCTTCTAAAGGTCTATGAGGACACACACAAGACCTCATCTCTCAGACTCACGGACAGATATTAGCAGCTCTGCTCACAGACCCCAGGCAGGCCCCCAGGTCCCTTTGGGGGGCTGTCAATTCCAGCCGCCCATCCCTGCCCATGTGACATTGTCACTGCTGCCAAAGCTCTGCCAACCCACCCAAATACACTTTTGGGCCAGAGAAGGTGAATGTGCACCCGCTAGACCCCACACTGGGACCAGGACCCATACCCTTTTGCTCACCCTGCCTTCCCATCACTTGGAGCATCCACCCCTGGCCACGGAGAGCCCTTCCTGACCATGGACGTGGTGCCTAGCTGTCCTTCTGAGCACAAACGTTTCCCTCCCACACTCTTGGAGGAAACCACAAAAACAAAGCAGGAGCCAGCTTTGTTCCGAGGGGAATGTTTTCACCCTGTTCCCACTTCATGAAGCTCTTTGGCCCGTAACACAGGCAATGAAGCATTTTGAGGCTTCCCAGAGGTACCTATGCAGCTGGCCTAATGGCCTGCCAGCTTGGACCTTACTTGGAGTTGCTTTCATTTCTCTGGCAGCTGACATTTTTAAGCTGGCTCATCTTCTGGGTACATGTATTTACAAACAGACTTTACTGACATTCCTTAAAAATCTCCCTCCTTCCAAGTCCCTGAGTCAGTCTCTGTTCAGCGAGTCACAGAGTCATATTTTGTTTGATAGGTTGGTATGTTCTTAGCTATTTTTCAAGCGCAGATCCCAAGCATAAGCTCAGGATGGGCAGGGACATATTTTACATTTTTTAATATCCTAGCAGCTAACATAATGCCCTACACAGAATAAGTATCTATTGGCAGCCTGGAAACAATCCTAACATTCATCAGTAGGAGGGTGGATAAACAAATTATGGTCTATTCATACAATGGAACACTATTTAGCAATAAAAAGGAAAGAATCACTGATGCATACAACAACGTGGATGAATCTTGAAAACATTACACTGAGCAAAAGCAGCCAGACACAAAGGAGCATGTACCGTATGATCACATCTGTTTGAAGCTCTAGAACCAGCAATGCTAATCTGTGTGGACTGAATGCTTGTACCCCTGTCCCCATTGTTATGCTGAATCCTTAACCCTCAGTGTGGCTATATTTGGAGATGGGGCCTCTACAGAAGTAATAAAGGTTAAATGAGATCATAAGAGTGGGGCCCTGATCCTACAAGGTTAGTGTCCTTTTAAGAAGAGATACCAGAGGTCTCACTATCTCCAGATACAAAGATGAGGTCATGTTGGAACAGGATGAGAAGGCAGCCATCTGAATTGACTGGAACCTTCCTCTTGGACTTCCAGCCTCCAGAACCATGGGAAAGTAACTTTCTGTTGTTTAAGCCACCCAGCCTATGGTATTTTACTATGGCAGCCCAAGCTAAGACAAGACCAGAATACTGGATGCCTCTGGGGGAGGCATTGACTGGAAAAGGACACAGAGAACTTTCTAGGGTGAAAGAAATGACCTACATCTTATAGGATGGTGGTCACATGGATATTTACATATGTATATGCAGAAAAGGTTTGAGCTGTATACTTCAGACGTATGTATTTTACTGTATGTAAATTATAACTCAATAAAGAAGTGAAAATTAAACCTGTTGCTAAGAATGATTATCTCTTCACTGTGACTCACCCTCCAACTGATCAATTTGGGATGAAGGTTTGACAAGCACCTACTGTATACAGATTCTTGCACTAATCACTGGTGTAGCAAAAGGGGAGAGGGTGGGGGTGCGGGGGAGCCACCCTGGGCCCTAGTTCCCAGGGAGACTTCTCCAGCTCCAGAATCAATACCTGGAAGTCTTCAAGTCACAGCCACTGAGCCAAATTGGACCCAAAACTAACAGCTCCTTATTTAAGAGACTTTTTGACACTCGGGAAGCCACGTTAACCTGTCATGCTTCCACAGAGGCAGCTGTTGCCTGGTTCTTTCGAGAACCAGCCAGCCTCCAGATCTGCTCAGCTGCTAGCAAATTCCACCACGGAAAACAAGAGGGAAGCGGGAAAGCCGACGCAGAAAGTCTTAATGAGATATTAAACTGTGCAATCCTGACCTTAAAGACTCCCTCTACTCAAGCAAAAGAAGCTGAAAAACAATCTACGCCCACATTCCAGCAGTTAGCTTTTCCGTGGTGTGCGGAATTAACGGAGCTGTTAGCACCTTGGCACAGAAATGAGAAATGCCCCCCCAGGTGGCTCCCACTCCCTTCTTTCCTGACTTTGGCAACGCCGATGATATACAGTCAGACCCCACCGCAGAAGCATCATAAACAGGAGCAAAATCTACGTGTTCCTCCTCAGGGAAAATTGTGCCATTTCACTTGGGGATCCTAGGCTCTTTGCAATTGAAAAAAACAAACGTTCTTTTCATAAAATCGCTGCCATTCTAGAAAAGGTAAACCCGAGGCATGCCTGCCACCCATCTTCCACCCTGAGTCCTTAGCAGATGTTCTTCATTGAATGTTGTTCACCATTTGTCACTGAGCCCAGTTCTAGAAGCAGTGATGTGTTGGAGCCACTGGTACCAGCTCATGAGAGCCGATGGTTAAATTTCAGGAATCTTGGGACTTCCCTGGTGGTCCAGTAGTTAAGACTCTGAGCCCCCAACGCAGGGGGCATGGGTTTGATCCCTGGTCAGGGAACTAAGATCCCGCATGCTATGTGGAGCAGCCAAAACATTAAAAAAAAAATTCAGGAATCTTGCTAACTGCTTGTTAAGCATATTCATTATTAAACTTAAATGATATAAGTTTATACTTAAATGTATTATATTAAAAGAAAAAGTAATGGATACTCAAAATTCATCCCTTCCTAATTGTCTTATCACATTTTATTATTATCTATGTGCCTGAGGTTACTTACAAATATGGTATCTGGCAATACTACATGATGACGTTCTACTGTACATCTCTTCCCAACTCTGTGTTGACAGATATAGTATCCGTAGCTTGAAATATGTCACCATAATAGTATTTACATCAGAGAAACCAGCAAATCCTACAAGTCAAGGCATCCTCCCCACTCCCCTGGCGAGAGCCAGTTGTTAAACATCTCCCAGCACACCACCATTGGATGTCAACGTCAGATGATGGGAGACCCCAGAGGAGGCAGACTGAGCCAACCAAATTCTTGCTGCCTGTGATGGGGGAAGGAGTGTCGGTCACCATGCCTTTCCTTTAGCATGGAAAGATACAACTCTGAGCACTCATAGAGGAAATCAAAGCAAAGAGATGGAGAGAGTCTGTAGATCCAGCCGTGCCTGAAGCCAGTCAGATCTGCTACATTTCTTACTAATGTGAGACTTGCCTAAGGGCATCGTTTTCTCACTCTCACAAAGACACACAGCTTAGCCCAGGAGGGGGCAGGTAATTGTTTGCCCTGGAGTCTTCCATGAGAGTGCCAGAAGGAGTCAGCCAAGGACCATGGGCCAAGGTCAGTCAAAATCAGAAGCAAACATGGGGTGTAGCAGCTGGAGAGGCTGGTCAGAAGGAGGGCATTTGGGAAGCCGTGAAACCGGAGAGGGTTGCAGGCAGGGGTGTGAGACTCCAGAGAGCTGATCTGGGAGTTCTTGCTGGGCAGTCTGGCCTGGCTGCAAGGGGTAGCAGAGGCTAAAACATGGGCAGAGAGCAGGCCCAGGCCTCAAAGAACTTGCTCACAGAACTGAAACGGAGATACTTTTTTCTTATTTCAGGCAGTGAAACACACAAAGGGGAAAAGTCCCCACAGTCGGGGCCAAATGAGGGCACTATGGATAAGTGTAGGAGCCTGAAAGTCTGCCTGAGTCAGTGACTCCAACAAGTGCTTACCTCTCACAGCTTCTTCCCTTTTCTTTTTCCCCCTTATTTATTTTGACTTAAAATCCTGCTCTAAAATACTGGAGCCCAATCTTCACCATGCACCAGAATCACCCAGGTACCTTTCCCAAAATGCAGATTTGGGGGCTGTGCCCCTTGGAAATGTGATTGAGAGATTCCGGAATTAGGCCAGGAATTAACCAGGTTGTGAGTCCCTCGGGTAAAATTTCCCATTCTATTGTCAGTTTTTTTCCATAATGGCACCCCTGGCAAAAGCAGCATAAGTGAATCTGTTTGGGTGGAACGAAGGTGGAGGGGTTGCCTTTGGGCTGGGTGGCAGGCAGGACTGGCCGTGGAATTTGCAGGGCCTGGCGTGAAGTGAAAATGCAGGGCCCCTTGTTCAAAAATTATTAAGGAGTTCAAGATGATGACAGCAGAACCTTAAACCAAGCATGGACCCTTCTGAGCAGGGCCCCTGAGTGAGTGCCCCTGAAACCAGCCCTGGTAGCAGGGCACCATTTGCCTGTGGGGTTCCTGTGTCATCTAAGTATTTGTGTTACTGACCAGGGTTCTTGGCCTCCTTAATCAATAGAAATTGATCAGAGACCAGACAAGAAATTCAGGCAAGGCTTTATTGGGGCCCCTGCTGCAGCAGGAAGGATGGAGAACAAGTAACAGGTTTCCTTGCTCGCTCACTCCTCAGGCGGGGGCGAGCTGGTTCCTTACATGGGGTGAGGGTAGCGGTGTGTCCAGGGGTCAGGCCAGAAGAGTGACTTAGGTGGTTTGCCCACCTCTTAGGTGGTGCTGAGTGCAGGGGGCATGCGCAGTGCCCTGCTTTTTCTCCTGAAACCCTGCTTTTGCTCCTGGCTCTTCAGAAGTGGCAGTTGTGTTTTTGGTCTTTTTGTATCTTGTTGTCCATAATTGCCCCCAACTGTGCATGTGGGCGGTTATTTTTAGTCCCTTAGAGTTTCTTTGTATTTTGTTGCTGAAGGAGACGTTTGTCCAGGTGCAAGCATTGCAGCAAAGGGCCCCAGATCCCAGGTCCCGGCCTGTTTCATTCGTACCCCAGGGTCTGCCTACTGGCTTTCAAGGACAAAGGCTCCAGGCAAAAGACAGTGTGTCTCGAAGCCCTGTGTCTTGACTTTGGAGAAAAGCCATGGTCCTACAGCGTCTGACAGAGCAGAACTTCAGAGTTTGGGGAAGTTCCACTTCCTCCCAGGCCTCAGAGGACCCAGAGCTCTGGCTGGGACCCTGCTGGAATCCGGGACAGACACAGAAATGTCTCAGGGAGATGGGAACAGAGGTGGGGGGAGAGGACCCTGCATCTGACAGCCCAGGTAGAAAGGAAGACACAGATAAACATCCACAGAGGGTCAAACCCTGCTCGGCTTCAGGCCTGACTCACCCTTTCCACTCTCTGATCCTGTCTTGAGAAGAGACCAAACCATTGGGGTGACCAACTCATCCCAGTTTGCCTGGAACTTTCCTAGTTTTAGCAACGCAAGTCCTGTGACCTGGTTAGCCTCGGTGAACCGAGTTGGCTAATCAGCCTCTGTAAATCAAAGTCACAACAAATGCCCACAGGGGCCCTGTATGCAAGGGCTCGGGTATTCCTGTGGGCAGGTGTCCTCCAAAACTCATTGGCTAAGTTCCCACAATCTGATGCAGCAGGTCAACAGCTTCACTGCCTGCACGTTAATATTTCCTCCGTGTTCACCAGGATTTTCCATCACTCACAATCAGATCCAGCAAGGACAGCTTACTAACTGTGGCTATGGCCAGTGATTGGTAGCAGCTGCTTTGGGTTTTCCCACCCAAAACAACCCCATGCTCCGAGCAGTGGTCCCCATCTCTGGGGACACATTAGAATCCCCCAGAGGACTGGACTTCAGTGTTGTTCAGACCTCCAAGGTTGGGGCTTCCCTGGTGGCTCAGTGGTTAAGAATCCACCTGCCAATGCAGGGGACATGGGTTTGAGCCCTGGTCCGGGAAGATTCCACATGCTGCGGAGCAACTAAACCCGTGAGCCACAACTACTGAGCCCACGTGCCACAACTACTGAAGCCCGTACGCCTAGAGCTCGTGCTCCGCAACAAGAGAAGCCACTGCAATGAGAAGCCCGCGCACCGCAACGAAGAGTAGCTCCCACTCACCGCAACTAGAGAAAGCCCGCGCTCAGCAACGAAGACCCAACACAGCCATAAATAAATAAATAAATTAATTAATTAAAAAAAAATAAAAAGCTCTAAGGTTATTCTGATGCATAGCCAGGGTTAAAGACCCACAGTGCTAGGACCTAGAACACTGGGCACTTAATTTCCCCTCTGTAGGGAACCCTGTTTCACTGTTGGTGGGAATGTAAATTGACACAGCCACTATGGAGAACAGTATGGAGGTTCCTTAAAAAACTAAAAATAGAACTACCATATGACCCAGCAATCCCACTACTGGACATATACCCTGAGAAAACTATAATTCAAAAAGAGTCATGTACCACAATGTTCACTGCAGCTCTATTTACAATAGCCAGGACATGGAAGCAACCTAAGTGTCCATCAACAGATGAATGCATAAAGAAGATTTGGCATATATATACAATGGAATATTACTCAGCCATAAAAAGAAATGAAATTGAGTTATTTGTAGTGAGGTGGATGGACCTAGAGTCTGTTATACAGAATGAAGTAAGTCAGAAAGAGAAAAACAAATACCGTATGCTAACACACATATATGGAATCTAAAAAAAAAAATGGTTCTGAAGGACCTAGGGGCAGGACAGGAATAGAGACACAGACATAGAGAATGGACTTGAGGACACGGGGAGGGGGAAGGGTAAGCTGGGACGAAGTGAGAGAGTGGCATGTACATATGTACACTACCAAATGTGAAATAGATAGCTAGTGGGAAGCAGCCGCATAGCACAGGGAGATCAGCTCAGTGCTTTGTGACCACCTAGAGGGGTGGGATAGGGAGGGTGGGAGGGAGACGCAAGAGGGAGGAGATATGGGGATATATGTATATGTATAGCTGATTCACTTTGTTATAAAGCAGAAACTAACACACCATTGTAAAGCAATTATACTCCAATAAAGATGTTAAAAAAGAAAATTTCCCCTTTGTCCCAAACAGTTTTTTTCAGGACAGTCTTGGCTCTGCAAGGGGTCTCCTTCAGCTCACCTTTCTGCAGCTGTGGAACGGGCCTCCACTCATGCATAAGTCCTGGTTTAAGCAATTTTTTTTAAACCAAAAAGAACATCAGCCCTATATTACATTTTCTAGATTATCAAAGCATTTGGCACTGTCCTTTCTGATCAATGCAGACATTTTATCTCCAGGTACTTGTCATTTAAAGATGAAAATCCTGAACTCCAGGTTTCATGGGCAATGACCAGGAGGATCTATTGATTGTCCAGTTGGAACATTCTTATTCTTTGGGTACTGTGAATCTGATGACCAACCATGTTCCCTTCCTTACATTGGCTGCTAGGAAGCTCAGAGTGGCTCACTTTTGCAATTGCTTACATACTTTGTGTGCTAACTTTACTTCTGGTTTCATCTTACTCCCTAAGCTTACTTTTCCTTTGACCCAGTGTCCTTAGCTATTTATTCTGTCCTATTGAATTGAATGTACACTCAAGCCACCACAAATCCTTTCCAAAAAAGGAGACTAATATATTGATAAAATGGTAACTGCTATGATTAGGAAGAAGCAGAGCACAAAAAATACTGCAGACTCTACAAGGAAGATCATGCTGACTCTCATGATGCAAGGCTTCCAATCTCGGATGCGCGCTTCCGCCCCACCGCCACCTCCATCTCATGGAAAAATAAGTATTAATACCCAAGCACCCAACCCAGGGAATTCCCCGTGGCCTTCTCTCTGAAACTGTCTCCTGGCCTCTCCACACAGTCCCAGCTGAGGAGCTGACAAATGCCTTCAACAGCACACTTATCCTTCCCAATCAAGGGCACAATTATCTTGATTGGTTCATAAGCTCAACTCTGTGCTCTGTAGGGGTGATGTCACTGCTGGGTCGGAGTGCTACCAGAGTCAGTTGTTCTAATGAATTCATTTACAGAGTTGCTGAGGGGCCTTTTGAAATCAATATGCAAATGTCACTTAAAACTTGCAGCAATATTTTGAGCCAAGAGCGTAGCCCTTTTTATCGGGAATGCAGGGTAGTCTTAAACACCTGAAGTAAAGCTCTTTGTGGCTGATGACTTGGTTCCCTGTGGGGTTATATTTGTAGAGGCCAGGAAGTTGGTTATTCCAAGAATGCTTTTGCTCAGAAGGCAGCGAGGCTGGGTAGGATATTTAAGGTTTCTTCATTTTCCTCCAGCTGCGTGACTATGGGGAGATTCTGTATAAATGGCTCAGGCACAATCTCCATTTTATAATGCATGTCCAGTTCCCATCATAGTGCTGAAAAATCTCTGGAGAACATTTAATCCAGCCCTTTCCTTCCGTGAATATATAGGGACTTGTCCAAGTTCACACAGAGAATAAGTTGCAGAATTTGGACTGGGATCCAATGTCCATCACACCAGTGACCACCCCAGAATCAGGTGCATTACCTTCAGTTCTAAGGCGGAGGGATAAATTAGGAGTTTGGGATTGAAATATACACACTATTATATATAAAACAGATAACCAACAGGGACCTACTGTATAGCACAGGGAACTATATTCAATATCTTATAATAACCTATAATAGAAAAGAATGTAAAAAAAGAATATATATATTTATATATATGTATAACTGAACCATTATGCTGTACATCTGAAACTAGTACAACTTTGTAAATCAACTATATTTCAATAAAATTTAAAAAAAATAAAGTATTAAAAAAATTCAGTTCTGACTTCTTAAGACAAACTTCATAGACTTCCTCCAAGCCCTACCTCCAATCTTCTCAATATTCAAGGTACATTCACGAAGACGTCCATCCTCCGAGCATTGCAGAGTTGCCTGGGGCATCTATGCCCCCAACCATCTGCATGAGCAGCATTCTGAACACAAAACTGAACACGAGTCCTAATGGAAGGTCCCATAGACCATGAGAGTTCTCTGTCAGGAATCCAGCCCTGCCTTCCTTCTACAGCCAGCAAAGGCCTACATTTCTATCTGCCCCACTCTTGCTTATTAGCAAACTACCTTTGTCAAGAGCCATCTCCAGCTTTGTATACACTCTCTTTCTCAGGGATCATATCATGTTTGCAAAGAGATTGCACAAGGTTTTCAAAAGGCTCCTTTAGAGACAGTCCCACCCTTGCAAATTGGGACACAGCGCAAGGCACATCCAAGGGGTAAAGCCAAGCCGCCATCTTGGGAACTGTTGTCCTCATGGCCTTCCTCCACCCACATGTCCTTCCACATGCCACCCTCCCCTGTCAGGTCTTGCACAGTGTTTGGGGAGAGTTGGGTGCTAAACTGACAGTACCTGGATCACATCAGATCTTTAAATGTCAGGCTAAATGTATTTCCTAGTCTTTCCCTGAGGGCTAAGATTGGACTACTCATAAATTCATCTCCTCTCTATCTGCATGGATTTTACACTGTAAACGTTCACAGATCAGCCATTTCCAATGCCTTCCCATCTCAAATGGCATATAAAAATGGAAGAGCTCAGGCTCAGCCAAGCTGCCAAGAAGTCACAAGCTGTAGGCATGTGACCCATTGTTTGCGTGTTCAAGATGATAGTAATGCTGGCTGGAGTTTATTTCACATAGCCACCCTGTTGTCTCAGGCTCTGGTCCAGCCTACAGAAGGGAGGCAGAAGCTTTGAAAAATGATAATAAACAATAAGTTCACAGACCAGAACATCCCAGCCCCCCTGGACCCAGCCAAACCAAAACAGTCTTAGTGGCAACAGAAGCCCTGTGGGTCACTGTGAGTCAAGGAATCATGGTTTGTAGTACCAACCGGACTGGGACTCACAAATTGGGGGATCCACTTAAGAGTCATGGCTTAGAATTGAAGAATCTCAACACCAGTCTCAGACTGCCTTCTATCCTAGGTTCTAATCTCTAGCACCTCAAGCAGTGCCCAGCACACAGCAGGTGGTCAATACCCCAACTGCCTTCCCTGTTGGGCTGTGATTCCAGAACCCAACACAGCACCTGGCATATAATAGGTATTCAATAAATGTTGGTTGACTGATTTCATTCAGGGAAAATTTACTGGATGGACAGTCGCATGGAAGGAAGGAAGAAAAGAAGGAAGAAGAAAGGAAGGGAGGAAGGGGGGGAGGGAGGGAAGGAGGAAGGAAGGATGTTATTAAATCTCTGCCTAAAGCTAACAGGTCAAAAAGTTGGACTCAGTTCCTCACAAGGCAATCCCTTCAGCTATTGGACATTTACACTAAATGTTATAAAGTCCTCCCGTTGACTGAGCCCAAATCTGCCATGTTGTAACTCGCTCTTGGCAGTTCTAGTTTTCTCATCTATGTCTTCCTGGCTCTTTCTAGAGCATCCTTCCCAAAAGGAATCAGACCTTCCCTTCTGCATTCTCTTTCCGTTATCATTGGAAAACTAGCAAGAAACCACATAAGGTTTTAGCTGCAGAATCACAAGAAGGGAGGATCTTAAGAAATCAGCAAGTCTTGTTTCCTCTTAGAATCTGTCTGTTCTGGTTCCCCAGGCATCTGTGGAATGATTTCTTTGGAAAGACCTAGGTCTGCCAAGCTTGTTCCTGACACCAAGAGCAAACTTCCCTATACCAAGATAGTGGCCACAGAGCACTGAGGCCCATGGACATTTTGATGACCTCATAATATATCAATTAGCTAGACTGACTTACATTTCCCAGAATGCTCTTTTTTACACATTTTCAGTGGGATTGGTTATATTGTTTTCCCCAGTTCAGATATTTGAATGGATTCTCCAGACTCCACAGAGTATACTTATGTTAAGACTTTTATTTAAAGGTGAAAGATCCAGTGGAGGGAGAGAAAGAGAATGCAGGGGAACAGTGTAGTTTCTGAGAGACAAAATTTGTGCATTGGGGCCCAACATTTGTCCACACGGACCACACTGAATCTCTGGATTGAACGGCCGAGATCTGTGTGAGGAACCTTGGCTTTAGGAGAACTCACTGAAAAGAGCCAGGTGGCTTTTTTTTTTTTTTGACAGGAAAGTAGGATTTATTGGTGGGCGTGAGTAAGGAGGGGGCAGAGCCAACCAAGTGACTCTTTAAGTCATCCAACCAGGCTTCTCAAACTGGGGAGGCCATTGCAAACTGCCAGTAAAGAAGACAACCCTGAGGTTTGCCGGGAGAGTTTCAGACCTCAGACAGCATACCACACATCCCATTGCCTTTATCTTGGTCATACGTCAAAAGTCAGACATTCAGGCACCCCCAGAAGTGAAGACAGAGCTGTTCTAGTATCTCCACAGTGGGGCACAAGAGTGATTCTTGGGAAATCTGGAAGGGCAGAAGGGAAGCAACAGACATTCTGTAGCTCATACTACATAATGTTGCTGATCTGCTGACTCAGCTCATTGGCGGGAAGCGGTAGAACTTCCCCTGAATGCTCCTTCAGTTCTGCTCCTATGTCTGGGCCAGGGGTCTGCGTTTAGCTCCACACCAAAGGACCCTGGCTTCTGCAGGATACCCATACCACTTACATAGAGGCAGCAAGGATTGACACGGATTTTAGTCCATCAGTGTGGGGTTCCATCTCACACTTAGGGGTTCTAGCTTGTTCTTGATTTCCCCCACTTTGTATCTATCTTTCCTTCGTAGCTGCCTGTCTTGTGGACTTCAAGCTTCAGCATCAGATGTGAAGACAACAGCTTTGCAGAGACCGCTTGCCAGCTCCCATGATGATGTGAGATCATATCTCTGTAACAAGTCATGTATCTCCCATTTATGTCTCTTGGTGAATCTGTTTCCCTGGCTGACTCCTGACCCCTGGTTGACAGGTGCTCTGCCATTCCCTGGGAGCACAGCCACTGGCTTCTCCCTCCCTCTGTGTTGCAGAAAATGCCAGATGGTGGCCAGTTCCCTGGGCCCTGCTTCCCCACACACTACCACTCGACTTGCAGGCTCCTCTGACTATCTCTAGTCTGTGTGCAGGTGGAAGGCCGGGCAGGCAGCCCTGTTCTTAGTGATGGAGTGGGCTGACCGGCTGTGCAGATGAGCAGATGCCAGACGAATAGCCCAGGAGGCTCAGCTAATTTCTCACGGGAGGAAAAATGCCCAAACAGTGACAAGAAATCGCTGGAGAACTCCTGTAGCCACAAGGAATGGTGGTCCTTGGACTTCTAATAAACCTCGAAGCAAGAGAGTGAGGTGAGCTCACTGGACAGACACAGGGGCACCTAGCCACGTGGATGTCAGGGCAGACTTCTAGGCATCTCTTGGCACTCCCAGAAGGCTTAGTGTGCACAGGAGATGACGGTCCATTTTCTCCAGGCTCATACCCAACAGGTGGGATTTTGGGCACCTTCTATCAGAGAGATTGCAGATTGGTGGTCCGTGGGCTGAAGTTGGCCTGCCACCATGTTTTGTTTGGCCTTCACGGTGTATTTAAAAGTTTTTAAATTCACTGCCAGCTTTTACAAATTTAGGATTTCACATTTTAAAATATCTGAATTTCCTACTTTTCTTGAAAAACCAGAAGATTTGGCAAGTTTCGGCCTATTTTCCTGCATGGCAAAAATTGGCCATAGCCAAGGAACAGCTGTTCTTGTTAGACAGGGAGAGAAACTCTCGGCTCCTGCAGCCCCCTCAGCCTAGTGCTTTTGCTTATATTACCTGCCTGGCTTCTGGAGGCATCTGAGTTTACAAGCCCTGGCCATGCCATCTGCAGCAGATGCTTGGAGCCTCTCCCCCTGTAGTAGAAACCCAGGCTGGACTTCAATCACCAGCGTCTGTACCTCTTTGCCTGAGGACTTCCTTTGGCAGTCAGGGCCTCTGTCTGCTCCCCAGCAGGCCCTGAGTGCCCCTCCCCAGCAGACCTCAGCTGATGGGGGGTTGGTGCATAAATACCCCAACCCCCTCTCCCTTGGTTGTGATCACCCTGAGGCATGCTCTACTGTGGCTCCCAAGCAACCCCAATGATATTAGGCTCTAGGTACCCACAGTAACAGCTGCCCTGATGACATGCTCTTCAAAGGCTGCCTTACCTTCCCTATCTCTCTTCCCCTCTCCCCTCCATGAATAAACTACTTGTTCAGTTTTTTTGTACAGTAACAAGACTTCGTAGGAATGATGTTCTACAAAGTTGCTATGAATACTGAATTAGCAAATACAGAACCACTGCTCCCTGGTCTTCTGGTCAACCAATCAATACATAACCTTGTTTTATGTTTATGTTCAAAGACACCTTAATATATTTAATATTTAATATATATTGTGGATTCATTAACATTGAACTCACGGCCAACAGCACTAGAACTTACGCCGGAATGAAGCTCATCTAACAAGTGCATTTTCCCCGTAAGGCTCATCACAGCCTTCTATGCTTACGACCCTAGACAGCACTTCAGCACTAGGCTTGGGGGCCATTTTAAACAGCAAAATCACCAACACAAAGCACAAAAAATGTGTAAACATAGCACTAGATAGAACAGGATACTTGATTATAATACGAGAGCTGGAACAAGGTCAGAGTGTCACCTGTGTGACCTCAGCTGGGAATGTGCACATCACATAAGTCAACATTTTTGCCACTCTGCACTCGTCCACAAATGATTGTGAAAGTGACACAGGTATTAATTTCGAGGTTACAAATAAATGGTAGCAAGTAGGCAAATTCACAAAACCAGAACGCATCAGGATCAACTATACCCCAGAGCCCGCTACTAGGGGACTCCAAATGAAGACAACATCACAGAAGTGCTTTCCCCCTCAAGTAATTCAGAGGCAACTAAAAACCCTGGAAGAAATATAAAACAATAGTTTCAGGAATTGTCGTTAGGTAACAGGGAGAGCGATCCCTGAGAGAGGGGAAACAAATGACGTGAGACCTGTGAGTGTGTTGCCTGGAGACCGTTTCCAGGCTACAGCGCAGGAAGGGGATCCCAGGTGGAGCGGGGTGTGGCCCTGACTTGAGCAGATAGAACTGGGAGACTGGGGAGGCCGAGGGGGTTAGAGCATGCAAAGCAGAGGCCTGGGGAGCAGAGAGCTACACACAGAGAGCTCCGGAGATTTGCAAGGATCCCAAGTCTTCACAGGAGTTCTGATCAGAACATGCCTGTGGGAAAACAACTCAAGGCCAGAGAAAGAACCACCTAAAGGAGCAGAAGGAAGGATCCTCAGAGCTCACACAGGGTGGGGAATAGTCAGTGCTCCCACCGGCGAGAGTGGAAACTCGTAATTCATGGGGCGTCAGGCCGAGTACTCAGAACGTCTTGCTTCAGTAAAGTGGGGGAAAATTGGCCCTTAGCTAAAGACTGCTCAAAGATCAAACCATTTGACCTTCCAGAAAAAAAGCTCAACAATATTTATAGAAATACAAACATATCCAATATCCAGCAAGATAAAATTCACAGCATCTGGCATCAAATTTAAAATGACTAGGCAGGCAAAGAAGCAGTAAAAGGTGACCCATAATGAGGAGCAAAATGAATAGAAACAGATCAAGAAGTGACACGGATGAGCATCTTACTCATCGAGTATTGAGAAGAGCCATGGAGGCACGGAGAAAGCAGAGGGGATGCAGACAGGCAATGCCACATGTGGATGGAGGGGTTCTGATGGGAAAAGGTGGGTTGGGAAGCTCTCCCTGAATAGGCGATCTTGGAGTTGACATCAAAGTGGAGAAGTGAGCCATGTGGCTGGACTTCTGGGGAAAGAGCCATCAAGCAGAGGGAAGGCCAGGTAAAGGCCCTGAGGTGGGACGAGGCTGGCGAGTTGGAGGCCAGTGTTACCGGAGACGGTGGAGGAGGGCGCTCTGCCCGAGGGTGGAGACTGTGCACCCTTAGATCTCCGAAAGCTTCCTGCAATCAAAACTCTCCATCCTATCATTCTCGTTAACCCCCAGATATCCTTACATTCTAAACCACGTCTCCCAGAACACCTACCTCTTAAACCTGGAAGTCATACAGTTCCCACCCCCAGGACATCCCAATGTGGGATTTGGAAAATACAGTCCAATCTGGCAATTCCTATGAGCTGTCCATCGGGCGCCATGCTGGGCTGTCGAGAACAATCGTTTAGGACCCACTCTTTCACCTCTGACTCTGAGTGGCTTCAGGGAAAACAAATGTGAACACACACACACACACACACACACACACACAGGCTGGAAGCAGCAACTGAATCCAAAGGAAAAATACTTTTTCCCATGAGATGTTTATGCTCACAATTTAAGATTAAAATCAAATCAGAAACAATGAGCAATTCATCCAGGAACCCTGCAGTGACAGCCCTCCCCACCCCACTCCTGGTTCCTCGTCAGACATCAGGAGGGTGGCATCTCATGGTGCCAGCTACCCACCCTCCATCAGTCCGGTCCACCTGATGCCCGAGGTCTCTGAGCTTGCTGGCTGCCCTCCTCTCTCCCGTCTCCATCACTCCCTCCAGGATCTTCAGGCATCATCTATGTGCTGCTGGCGTCTGGCTGTTTATCTTCAGGCCAGACCTGTCCTCTGACCTCCAGCTATCATATATCCCCATGTATCCATATATCCAGCTGCCCACCCTTCCCCTCCCCTTGGCTATTGAAACGCCATCTCCAACTATGCGTGTCCCCAATGGAACCACTGCTTTCACTGCCCTCTCCATGCTCCCAGCCTTCCCCATCTCCTTTGATGGCAACTTGATTCTTCCAGCTGCTCAGACCAAAAACTTGTAATCATCCTTGACTCATCTTTCTCTCACACTGGACATTAATTCACCAACCAATCGTATAGGTTCTTCCTTAAAATACGTCCCGAAGCCGAGCACTACCCCACCTCCAGGGATGCCCTTATCATGTCTCACTGCAGTTAACACCTCAGTTGGTCTCCCTGCTTCTGCCCTGTTCTCCCCCACTGTCTAACCTCAGCATAGCAGCCAGAGTGGAGCAGTTAACATCTGAGTTGACTGTGTCTGTCTTCTGCTTACAACCCTCCAAGGGCTCTCATCATACTCAGAGGAAAAGCCAAAATCCAGACCTTAGCCCCCCAAGGTCCTAAGTAATCCCCCCTCTTACCTCTCTCATTCCATTCCCACCCTGCCCACTCTGTTCCAGACACACAAGCCCTCTGCGGGTCCTCAAAAGGCCAGGCATGCTCTTGGCCTCAAGACCTTTGTACTTGCTGTGCTCTCTGCCCCAAATGCTCACCCCACTGAGCTGCCCGGTCCTCCTCCTTCACAAATGCTTCTGAGAGCCCTTCCCTCACTCAGTGTCAATTGTCAACCCCAGTCCCTGTTCCCCAGCCCCCGTCCCTGCTTTATTTTTCTCCTTAGCCCTTATCACTGTCTCTCCCACTGTATATTTTATTTTTTTATTATTATTTTAAAAAAAATATTTATTTATTTATTTGGTTACACCGGCTCCTAGCTGCGGCAGGCAGGCTCCTTAGTTGTGGCTTTTAGGCTCCTTAGTTGAGGCATGGATGTGGGATCTAGTTCCCTGACCAGGGATCGAACCCAGGCCCCCTGCATCGGGAGTGTGGCGTCCTAACCATTGCGCCGCCAGGGAAGTGCCTCCCACTGTATATTTTAATTATCTGTCTGTTTGTTTGTCTTTCCCACTAGAATGTAAGTTCCATGAGGCACACGTTTTGCTGTTTCATTCGTTGCTATACCCCAGTCTCCAGGATAGTTTTGGCACCTAGTGAGTGCTCATCAAAATTCATTGGTTGAATGAAGGACATTTACAACTGAAGGAGCATGCCCCTCTTCTTCCGACTCCCCCCACTGCCCAGCGACCCCCCCCCCCCACCTTCTCAGAGGCCAGTGCAGAGCAGGCATTCAGATGCTGTTGTGGGCAAGAGGGGCTTGTGACAAGAGCATCTCCCCCAGCTCCACTCCTTTTCAGAAGGATGAGGACGGTGGTCCTCAGAAGGGGAGGGAGGGTCCAGCCTAGCTTTACAGCACCACCTGCGGGAGGCTGAGTGTGCAAATAGCCAGCGAGCTCCCTGCATTTCCATCCCAGGTACAGCCTTCCGGAAATTGGGAGGGAATACTCTTTCCCGCCCCTTTGGGTGGGGAAAGAAGCCTTCCTGTGAAGGAGATTCAAATCAGAACTCCTGGGATGTTCCTGTTGGGTTTGGTCCTAGCGGTGACGGCGTTTGTTTTCCCCGGAGTCGTGTTCCTCGGGTTGCACAAAGCCTGGGAACAGTGAGGGCATTAGGACCAGGAGCAGGGCGCATGCCTGCCGCGTCTGGCAGACCTTCTCGGGCCGGCTGAGCGGGGAGCTATGTGTGAAAGGAAATTAGGCTGCTGCCGGCTTCACATCTGTTGAGCTGACCCGACCTGCAGGGTCCAAAAGAGGACGGCTGTCAGCTTTGCCAGACTGAGGACCCACCGGCTACCCCCAGACATCTCATAGCAGCCTGACAATTCGTGCAAGGGGGGGGGAAGCGAAACACGTGGGACTAGACCCCTGAGCAGAAAGGAATCAGTATTTTTCCCAAAGAGGAAAAGGGCATCAAAGGGTGGGGGTGGAGGGAGGCGCAAACAGTTCAGTCTGAAGTCCCTGTGAACGGGCTTTTGGAAGGCAATTAAAGACGTCCGCTCAGAGAGGACCTGGGCTGGGACTTGGGTCCGTGGCTTTCTGACTGTGAGTGGAAGCCGGTCTTACACACGCTGCTGGCAAATGTCAGCCGGGGAAAAAAGGAGCAGGTTAAGTGACCGGCACAAAAAACTTCCAGGTGGACCCAGGAAGCCCGGTTCTGCTGCCAGTTCGGAGGAACCCGGGGCAGGAGGACACAGTGAATTTGAACATGACCTGTTGCGTCTGGCAAGTTCCAGCCACATGCTGGTAAGGAAGCGGTGCAGGCGTGGACCCTGCAGACCGCAATTCCTGCTGCTCCTCCTGCTGCTGGGATGCGCGCTGCTGATGCTGGCCGCGCTGCGCCCTCCCGCGCCGGCCCTGCCCCAGGCTGCCCCAGCTCGGGTCGCCGAGCACAGCCCCGAGGCCGGGTACCGCCTGGACTTCGGGGAATCCCAGGAGTGGGCGCTGGAGTCCAAGGACGAGGACCAAGAGTACGGCCCCCTGGAGGACCTGCCGCCCTTCATCTCGCTGCGGGAGGATCAGCTCCTGGTGGCTGTGGCCTCTCCCAGGGCGAGAGGGAACCAGAGCCAGGGCAGGAGAGGTGGCAGCTACCAGCTCATCAAGCGGCTGAGCAGGAGGCCGGACGAGGACGCCCCAGAGCGGGACTGGGCGGCCGAGGAGGAGGATGCGGCGGAGGCATCTGAAGAAGAGGCGCTGACCTCGCTCAGCCTGGAGGAGGCGCTCAGTGCGCGCATCCCCCTGCAGAGGGCGCTGCCGGAGGTACGGCATCCGCTGTAAGTAGGCCCTTGCTTCTCCTTCCCCCGTTCCTGGAGGGCAACCGGCAAACTCAGGGATGCGGACTTTCTGCATTCTGCTTCCACTGCCTTAGGGCAGCGCTTCTCCACGTGTGGTCCCTGGCCCAGCGGCAGCATCCCCTGAGGACGTGTTAGAGATGCAGAGGCAGAAGCCCTGGGTGGGGTCCAGCGATCTGTCTTTAACCAGCCCTCCAGGGGAGAACCCCCGTCCTAGAGACAGAAAAGGAGGAACTCTTCCTTGTCCCTTCTCACCCCGTCCTGGGTTCTAGTCCTCTGTCTCTGTGGATTGTCAGGTCAAACAGCTTTATCTCTATAACCCAGAGGGGCCTAGAGTGGGTGTTCTCCAAGACACTTCCAGTTCCAGCACATTTTAATATTATGATTGCTGGGTTTACTTTTATTTTGGATGAAGGTAACAATTGCAGCTAACCTTTATGTGGCTCTTGCCATGTGCCCGACTTTAATCAAAGAGCTTTTCATGTATTGACTCAAAAATCCTTACAACTTATAATGATGGGTGCTAGCACTACTATCATGCCTATTTTATGCATATGAAAATGAGGCACAGAGAAGCCAAGTGACTTGCCCACAGTCACACAGCTAGTAGGTGCCAAAGCAGGGATTTGCTCCAAATTGCCTGAGCCCCCCACTCTACGCCCCCTTCCTTAGTCGGCGAAACTAAGGGGACAGGTCCAGGACCCAGGATCTAGAATACTGCACTCATGCAGCCTGACCTGGCGGGGTGGCCCCACCCCCAGGAGGCAAGCTGGGAAGTAGGATGACATACAGGCTGTGCCCAGGGAAACGGTGGGCTCATCCTGGACTCCCTGCCCTCCCCACCATTACCATGGCAGGTCCAGAGGAGGGGTCTGGTTACCAGCATCCAGGGGCAATGCAGCTGGGTAGTTGGGTGACTAGGTCCCTTCCCTATAAGCACAGCTCTTCCCAGAGCCCAGAGTTTCCCGGGAAGCAAAGCCATCCTCCAGCCCTCTGGGTGGGAGGATTGGAGTGAAGCAGCAGTTGGGAGCAGGACCACATACTCCTCAGATCCCTGATGGGGCTCCTCTGAGCCTGGCCACTCAGCCGTTCGCCCTCAGGGGCGTGCAGATGCAGTCGCCTGGAGGGTGAAGCCTCCTTAGACTGTGTACCTCAGGGCCTCACCCATGTCACCATAGCCCCAGCCCTGATGCTCCGACTTCAGGTCTTGGCTGAAACAGCTCTTTTCAGGCAACTCCCAGACCCATCCAGGCCCCGCCCCCTCATCACAGTTTTGTGCTCTCTGCAGCCTTAATTCGTAACACTCATGACAACCGAAGCTAAATGGTCATTGATGTATTGGTTTATTCAGTGCCTGCTTCCCTTGCCATGCAGTGAACCTATAGTCCCAGCACACAGTAAAGAAACGATTGCTGAATGAATCAATATATCATTTCCCAATTCTTTTGATACATCTTTTCATTGGCCTAGAGCAAGGATGTTTTACCAACCAGGCACACGGCCTCGATCAAGAGTCTCTGGCTCCCAAAGCTGTGAGTGTGTGTGTGTGACTCTGTGTGTCTGCATCGTGCAAGTGTGGGTGAATTGTGTTGTGCGTGTGTCAAATGGATGCTGTGCATGTGTGTTGTGTGTAGTGTGTTAGTGGTGCCCGTGTGCCTGGTGCCTGTGTATGCTGTGATGTGATGTGCACGGGTGCGAGCTGTGTGGTGTCTTGTCATGTGTGCATGTGTGTTGTTGATATGTCAATGTTCATGTGTGTATGCATCATGATTGTGTGACACGTGCACGTATCATATATGTTGTGCACATGGCATTGTGCCTGTGTGTTGTCATGTGGTGCTTGGGTTGTATGTTTTTGTGGTGCATGTGTCATGACTGTGTGCACATGTATGATATGTATGATGTGCTTGTGTGTGTGGTGTGTTTTATCCAAGCGTTGCGTGAGTGGTGTGAAGGGCATGGGTGTATTGTGTGTGTGTGATTCATGTGTGTATGTTGTGTATGTTGTGCACGTGGCGTGATGTGCACCCCTACTGTGCTTGTGTGCATGTGTGTGTGCTGTGATGTACGGCTTGTTTGGCGTGTTTGTGTGGTTTGCGTACATGCGTATTTGTTGTGAGTGTGCTGCACGTATGCATTGTGTGGTGTGTGCTCCGTGTGTTATAAATGTGTTGTGCAAGCGGTGCGTGTGTACTTTTGCAAGTGTGTTGTCTGTGTTATGCTTGTGGTGTGAAGTGCATGGGTGAGTGTTGTGCATCTGTGTGCATGTGTGGGTACACTGTGTCATGCATGTGACGTGCACGTGTGTATGTGTGAATGCGCGTGTGTGCACCACTTCTGTGGGTGCCTCTTCCAGCCAGGGTGACCAACTAGTCTCAGTTTGCCTGGACTTTCCCATCGCAGTAACCCCTCGGTCCCAGGCTAACCGGGCCGGTAGGTCTCCCCGCCCAAAGCTTGGCTCTGTCCGGCAGGGTGTGGCGCCCTCTTCTGGCCACAGCCTGTCCCTGCAGCCTGTGTGCCCGGCCTGAGCCCCCAGACTCCCCTCCCCCAGAGGCACACAGGCACTGGCGCCGCCCCTTCCTGGCAGGCTCCAGGATGCACAAGGGATTCTCTGCAAAGTAAGGCAACAACCCTCCCTCCAGGGTGCCAGGACTCTCCTTCTCCCATCACTCTATTTATTTATTTTAAAAAAAAATTTTTTTATTAGAGCATAATTGCTTTACGATGTTGTGTTAGTTTCTGCTGTACAGAAATCCGCTGTATGTATACACATATCCCCTCCCTCTTGGACCTCCCTCCCCCCCATCCCACCCATCTAGGTCATCACAGAGCACCGAGTTGAGCTTCCTGTGCTTTATAGCATGTTCCCACTAGCTATCTATTTTACACATGGTAGTGTATATATTTCAATCCTAATCTCCCAATTCATTCCACCCTCCCCTTCCCTCCCTGTGTCCACATGTCCGTTCTCTACTTCTCCGTCTCTATTCCTGCCCTGCAAATAGGTTCATCTGTACCATTTTCCTAGATTTAAAACTGGGCCCAAAAACAACCCATAAAAGAACAGCCATCTCTTAAGCACCTACCCTTTGTGTCTGAGGACACTCTTTATGCCCACCAGATTGCGTAGAGCCTGTTTCTCAAATTTCAACACGTATGCAAATCGCCCCAGGCATCTTGTGAAAATGCAGAGTATGTTGGTAGTTGGCCAGGGGTGCGGCCCCAGATGCGACATTTCTATCAGGTCCCAGCACTGATGGTCCAGAGACCACAGTTTTAAGCAGCAAGGGACTACATCACTGGTTCCCAAAAGTATGTGCATATTAGATTCCTGCAGATTGTTTGTTTAAAACGTAGATTTTTCAGACTCCATCGCTAGAGACTATCTGTGGCTCTGAGTTGGAACCCAGCGATCTGAATTTTTACAAGCTGATACTAGACAGTTTGGGGAACCACTGGTATAGATGGTGAGTGGAGAGGTAGTAGGGTTCTGGAAGTTTCCATGAAGGAGTTAGTTCTGGGATTGGAGAATAGAGAAGAGAGGCAGAAAGGAACACAGTCCCCTTCATGGCCCAGGGTTTTATACTTAAACACAAATGTCAGGTCAGCTGTAGCTGGCTGCACGCTACCTGCTTGTGCCAACTTACAACTTGTGTTTACCGTTTGGCCCGTGTTTCCCTGGTTTATATGCCCGCAACTGTGACTAAATCATACGCCCATAGAACAGTGGACCTGGGGTTGAATTCTGGACACCACCTCTTACTGTGTGACCTTGTGTAATCACTCAACCTCTCTGAGCCTCGGTTTCTCCAACTGTAAAATGGCGATGATAATAACACCCTTGCGTAGGGTTGTGGATCAAATGAGATGAAGTGTGTGCTGATTCCCCCCCACCAGCGCCCCCCCCCCCACCCAGTGTTCAAGTCCAAACAGAAGATGCCCTTATTGTATTCTCTAGCATAGGACCTAGGAGTGAGTTGGAAAGAGGGAGGAAGATTGGAGCGGGCAGCTGTGGGCCTCACACCACTGTCCTTTCTCTGACCCATGAGTTATTTTCTGCCCCTCCAGCTGCTAAGTCATCACAAATTTGGCAGCACATCAGAATTACCTCGGAAGTCATAAGAAGGACTCCTGCGCGGGTCCCACTTTCAGGGATTCTTATTTAGTTGGTCTGGGGTGAGGCCTGGGTAGTCGCCTGGTAGGTCCAACGTGCAGCCAGGGCTGAGAACCAGGGCTGCGGGGCACCAGGCCCTCCCCCGCCAGTGGGGGCAGGTAGGAAGGAGCATCTCCTCCTCTGCTCCCCCCCTCCCCCACCTCCTGCCCCCAGAGGCCACTTTGGCAGGAGCTTTGGTGTCAAGGAGGAGGGCTGTTGCAGTCCACAGGGTCAGGTCAGTTCCTGGTGGGCAGCAAGACACCCAGGATGGCTTTGGCACCTGGGCTGCAAAAGAGAGGAGAGGCAGCTGACAGGGCATCATCAGTAAATCTGGGAGAGTGGGCATGGCCCCTTGGGGAGGGGTTAGTCGCCTGGGGCAGAGACTGGGGGCTGGCGCCCAGCTCATCCCCTTCCGGCAACAAGAGAGGGAAAACAACCCAGTATGTGTGGGACTTGGCCAGCCAGGTGTCGAAGGGAACCCACAAGCACCAAACCCCCGAGTCCAGCGTAGCCACGGCCGGGAGCGGCGCCTCCCTGGATCTCCACCCTGGATCCGGTCCCCACAGTGGGGTTGTGGTATAGACAGAGCTGAGTGTGACTCTTTGAGATCGATTGCACTTACGGTGCCCAGTGCAGTGGGGTCTTGCCTTGTGCTTCGGGCCAGCCTCGGGGGTTAGATCAGAAGCGATCAACCTGCATCTTATCTTTTTTTAATGACTAGGGAAAGCTGGTGTTATTTGCTGCAGTGCCACTCAAAGTGTGGGCCTCAGACCTGCAGCATCAGAAATGCAGAGTCTCAGGCCCGCTCAGACCTACTGCTTGAAAAACTCTGCTTTTAACAAGATCCGCAGGTGGTTTATGTTCATGTTAAAGTTGAGTGAGCTGATGAGGCCTACGGTTCACAGCCCTGCCTGCATGTGAGGGTTTTGTGAATCATCACGGCCAGGCTCCCCACCCCCAGACCAACCAAGCAAAATACAACTCACCGGGTCTCGCTCCCTAAGTGATTCTTGTGTGCAGTCAGGCCGGGAGCTACTGATCTAGGTTCTCTGAGGTGAAAAGGAACAGAGACACTCATGTGACTGCAGGTGGCAGGGTTACTTCGAGTCTTCCCAGGGAAGTAAGGAGCAGGGACTGTCCAGGGAAGACTGCAGGCAGTGCAGGAAGGGGACAGGAGAGAGACTCACGGGTCACAGTGCTCCTGGGATTGTGCCTTCCTGACGTCCTCCGGCAGCTGGAGGCCCGGCACTCACTCCTGTTGCAACTTCCCTGCTGATGTCCTGCTGATGTCTTGTCCTCTACTCAAGCTGTCGTCTAGCCCCCACCTGTATCAGCATCACCCGGGCGCTTGCTCACTAGAGATGCAGACTCTCGGGCCCCACCCCAGACCTCCTGGACCCAAAATCTGCATTTATGGAGATGCCGGGTGATGTGGGTGCCTGTTAACATCTGAGAAGCGCCGGGCTACCTCTTGGCTTCTGCTGCCTCATCGTTGGCTTACTGCCCATTCTGTGAGCTGCTACCAGCTGCTGACCCTCGCCGTGTGTCTGAATATCACCTTGAGACCAAGGATCGGTCTGGGGCAGCTGGCCATTCTTGGGGCAGCTGTCCCTGTTAGGGGCAGCTCTTGCGCCAGGAGCCTTCAGTGTTCAGACCAGAGACTCCTAGTCGGTACCCATCTTTAGTCCAGGGCTAAGGAGCCAGGATCAGAGCAAAGCCAAGGGTGCCTGGAGCCCCTCAGAAGGAGGCTGGGAGACTTCAGAGGACTCCCACAAAGGGAAGGGGATTGCATGCACCCTGTGTGACTTGTCTCCACTGTGGCGAGTGACAGGCTGCCAGCCTCAGCCTCACCTACAGGCTCCAGCCCTTCCGCATTTCTCTCTCATCTGTAAGCTCCTTTGTCCATCCTTCTAAGGCATCGTCCGTAGGCTGTGTCCCCAGCCGCTCCCTCCCCAGGTCTGGCCTGGAAACTGGTGTCCCCGAGATGAGCTCTACCAATTAGAGACACAATGGGCTGAACACTGGGGTTTTCACAGAATGCAGGAAGTTGGTATTATTGTCCTGTGTCTATAGACAGCCAGCCTATACCCCCCTTGAGAGCAAGAATAGTGTCCATCTTCATTCATTGAATAATTATTTGTTTAGCGACTATTAAAAGTGAGAAGGTGAGCAAGTCCTAGCCCGACCCTCAAAGAGCTCAGGGTACACTGAGGGAAGCAGACAAGTAACCAGCTGTTACATCGCTGGGCTCAGGGCTGAGACAGGGAAGCCCATCTCAGTGCGGGGCCTCTGCTGATTTGGTAGGAGCAGGGGGTCAGTCACTCCAAACCAGCTTTAGAAAACCAGGCAGAAACCTTTCTACTCTGGCCAGGCAAGGGAAGGGCAGGAGAGGGTTTGTGTCCCAGCCAGGCCATCTGGTGCACTGCCGTGACTCATTCTCTTCAGAATCAGCCTCCAAATGCATGTTCTGAGTTCGCGGGGGACCCTGGAGCTGCATGAAGTGAGGGCGTCCATCTGTGTGTAAACACAGACGCAGGCTCTCCTGATCTTGGAGTGTGAAGACATAAAGTTTGCACTCATTGAGCAGCTCTCCTGGGCCTGAATGATCCCTTTTTATCCAGGCAGCAGCCGTGGGCTGGAGAAAGGTCTCAGACTCCCTGTGCTGGCTAATTAAGGGATATAAATAAATAGCAGAGCCAAGATTCAAAGCCACATTGATTTGATTCCAAAGCCCTGATTCAAAGCCACATTGATTTGATTCCAAAGCCCTGGGTCTTTCCTTCCCCACCTGCTGCCACTCAGAAGATGGACAAATGAGGTCAGGGTGGGCTTTTGGACACTTGTGTGATGTATACAAACTGAGACAGTAAAATATTCACCAGGAATATGGTTGAAGGACAAAGAAAATGCCTCCATTATTTAATAGTGAAAACATGCATTTCTTCTTGGATCCCTTCATGAGTACCTGGTGACACTTGGACACTGCTTCACAATGTACAAAAGCTGTTTCTCTGCCCCGCCTCATCCACCCCCCGCCCCCCCCAGCAAAGCCGTGGCACAGACAGAGCAGGAAAAACATCCCCACTTGACAGAAAGAACCCAGGTCACCAGGGGAGGGAAGTGACTTGCCCAGGGCCCCTGCATGGACCACTTACCTTTTGCTCTCTTGTTTGTTTACCTACCTACTTTATTCCCTCAAATGACTTGAAGATATACTATGAAATAGAAAATTGCTATTAATATCATGTTTAGTCAAGATAAAGGGAAGTATACTTTAGAAAATCTTTCCTTCCTTTCCTGGTACAGGCCAAGCCCCTTCCCACCTCCAGGCCTTAGCAGAGGCTGTGACCTCTGCCAGGAACACCTCTCCCCACTCACACACCTTCTCTGACTGTGTCCCACCCACCCTCAGGTCCTGGCTTCAGTTGTTGAATAATTCTTCAGTTTTCTGTTTAATAGGATATAAACTCCATGATATCAGAGGCTATCTGAGTTTGGGTTCCCCCAAAGCAGACCCTAAGGACAAGGAGTTGTTTTGCAGGTGATGCCTGGGAGGCCTGGTAGGGGACAGGGAGGGTGGAGCAGCCAATGAAATGTGGGTTTGCAGGCAGTTACCTCTGCAGGCAGCTAGAGCTCAGCCCTGGGGGGAACCTGGGAGACAGCATCTCGCTGTTACCCACCCCCAACCTTAGGGTCTGGGTTGCTGGATATTAATACACCAACTCATTTTAGTCACTGACTGAGGGCAGCTCCCAGGGGTGGAGGGAGGTTACTCTCCACCTCTTCAGGCAGCTGGTGCTTAAGGAGAGCATCTCTGGCAGTCAGAGAAAATGCTCCAGCAATTGGAAGTCAGGCTGTGCTGTATTATATGATATCCCCAAGGGGATATGGGCAGGGCACCACAGATTCTGCTTCAAGGATTTTATCTACTTAATTCATCTTCCAGTCCTCACACATAGTAGGTTGTCAGTCAATATCAGTTAAATGACTGGATAGAAAGATGGAAGATCAAGATCAAAGAGAAAATTAGAATGAAAATAAGCAACCAATGACTAAATATCCTACTTCCTTACTCTGAGCTTCCTGGCAGCCAAAGTGAAAAAGGAAACATGATAAGTATCATGATCATTGTTGCTCAGGAAGAGGAAACACACCAGGTCCTCAGAGGAGGAAAAGCTTTTCCTGGCACATCTATCTGACAGGAATTTCCCTCCAAAGTTGCGTGGAGGGGATAGAAAGTGCTGGAGGAGACAATTCCCCTCCAAAGGTGTTACAGAGACTGTAATGCAAAGCAGGTGTCCTGAAATGCCTTCATGTACTGTTCTCTGATCAAAGCCGAGAGCATGATGTCAAGCAGAACTCCACAGAAGCAAATTTCCAAGGCAGCCAAGACAGTGGGATCAAAGTAAGTTGCTTTCTGAGGACTTTACTGAATCAGTGTAGACAGTCCAGAGCTTGTGATGAAACCAATGGATTGCATGTTCTTCAAATAACCATCCCCCCCCATCACAGTCACTGTGATCTGGACATCAGAACCCAAGCCTCATGACTCTGAATCCAGAACATTCTGTTAGCACTTCAGTCCAAGATGGTTAAGAGCACAAGGTTTAGAGTCACACTGACCATCAGCAATTTGCTGTGCAACTTTAAACAAGTCACTTAAGCTCTCTGGGCTCTAATTTCCTCATCTTTAAAACGGGACTGTGTATCCATTATCTAGTGCTGCATACACATGACCTCAAAATTTAGTGGCTTGAAAATTGGACGTCATAAAATTTTTAAATTTTGTGCTTGAAGAAAGTGAAGACACAAACCCAGAAATGGTAGAAAATATTTGCAAATCATATATCTGATTAGGGATTTGTATCAGAATATATAAAGGACCCTTACAATAACAATAAAAAGATATCCGACTTAAAAATAGGCAAAGGATTAGAATAGACATTTCTCCAAAGAATACATAGAAAATAGCCAAAAAGCACATGAAATGATGCTCAAATCATTAGTCAGTAGGGAAATGCAAATCAAAATCACAGTGAGGTACCATTTCACCCTCACTGGAATGGCTAAAAAAAACCCCAGACAATAACAAGTGTTGACAGGGATGTGAAGAAGTTGTTGGTGGAACATAGAATGGTGCAGCTACTTTGGAAAACAGTTTGGCAGTTCCTCAAAATATTAAACATAGATTTACCACATGACTCGGCAATGCCAGTCCTAGCTCTATACCCAAGAGAACTGAAAACTTGTTCACACAAAAACTTATACATGAATGTTCGTAGCAGCATTACTCTTAATAGCCAAAAATGGAAATACTCAAATGTCCATCAACTGATGAATGGATAAATAAAATACAGTCTATTCAAACAATGGAACATTATTCTATTCAAACAATGGAACATTATTTGTCAGTAAAAAGAATGAAGTACTGATACAGGCTTCAACACGATGAACCTTGAAAACATTATATTAAGTGAAAGAAGTCAGACACAAAAGGCTGCATATTATATGAAGTTTATAATCTTTAAGTAGTCCTCTAAAATAACTCTACTTCTTATCCTCATTTTACAGATGAAGAAACTGAGGCCTAGAGAGGTATTCAGGCCCTTGGGAGGCTTGCAAGAAATAATAATAACTAGCATGTATTGAACTGTTACTTATGAGTAAGGCACTGGTCTAAGTACTTTGTATGAATTAACTCATTTGATCCTTCCAACAAACCCATTTTACAGATGAAAAATACTGAGGTTAAGTAAAATGCATGCTCAAAAAGGACTTACTGGAATCAAAAGTATTTCAAAAAATAACAATTGATTACTACAGATGTGACTGGTTCTGCAGATCTGGAAATTGTTGAAAGGAAAGATGGTTATCAGAGAGCTTATGTCGCTTGTCCAAGTCACACAAGGACAGATCCAGGATTTGAACCCAATGCCAAAGCTTGATGACACATATGGACTCTTCCTAAGATGCCCTGAACTGTCACGGTGTTTGAGCCCTCAGGGAATCGCATGCCACATCCCCCTTCTCCACGCTGTGCTACCACATGGGCCCATCTGCCCATCCCTATGAGACCCAGTGCTGCCCATGGGCTGATGACCATGGACCGCAGAAGCCCAGGCATGTATCCAGAGCCCTTCCTTCCACAGGGGTCTACACAGCCTGCACTGCCCACAGGCCCCTGTGCCTGCTCACCCCGCCCCCCAGAAACAAAAGAATCAATCCTGGTTCCTCTGAAGAGCATCTCCCTGGCCCCGAGACACAGGCCTCGCCACACCTCTGTTGATGATACTTAGCACTGCGCTCGGACCACGGTGAGAGCACTGGCCTTCCCGCGGGAGCCCACGCCGCTCGGCCCTGAAAGACCACGGTACCGCCACGGCTATTTCCAGTTCACGGCTCCTGGCAGTTCTGCGGTTGCCTGAAGAGGTGTTCCAGCACCACCTGTTTATGTCTTGGAGGCCGTGTGAGCATCTTTCCACGGGGCAGGTGAAGGGTCCTCTCGGAGCTGGTGCCAGGACACCTGCCTCCACGGCTCAGGGAGGTACCGCCCTTGGCCTTGGAAGAGCTTCCAGAAGCCCATTTGCCTTTCAAAGTCCTCGCAGCCTATTTTGCTCATCCCAGCCTTGCCTGTCATCTCTTCACCCACCTCTCTCACCAGGAAGAGAGAACACAGTTCTTTCTATGCATAAAACCTAGAAAACCCTAGTGGAGGGAGAGGAGGGGAGTCCTATGAGATTCTCTTTGAAACCCCTGCTCCCCTGGTTGGTCCCCTTCCCTTCCCCCTCTCCTATGCAAAGAAGAGTCAGGAACACAGAATTTCAAGGCTGGAAGAGCCTTCGTGATCCACCCTGCAGTGATAATACCTCCTCTGATCATGGCAGCGAGTACTTACACAGCGCTCGGTGCCAGCACTGTTCTTAGTGCTTCGTGAAAAAGCCGTCTCATCTTCACAGCAGCCCTGCAACACGGGGGCTACTGTCACCCGCCTGCAGAAACCAAGGCCCCAGGAAGCCACGTTACTTGTCCAGGGTCATTTGCACAGCTAGGAAGTAGCGGGGCTCCCGCGTCCACAGCTGAATCATCTCTGCAGAGAATGTCCTGTGAGGCCAAAGAGAGAAAGTCGGTTGCCCGGGGTCTCCAGCTCTGTAGCCCAGCAGGAAGCTCCCCCATCTCCTGACTTTGAGGAGTGAGATCTTCAGGAACTGGAGCCTCAATCAGATCTTTTCTGGGGATGGGGTTCCTGCTGCACGCCAGACCCTGTGCCAGGCACTTGTTTCTTACAGAAGCTTTGAAGTGGGTGCTGTGGGCGTTCCCAGCAGGCAGAGGAGGAAATCCAAACTTCTGAAACCGTTCAGAAGCGTCTCATGCTATCCTGTGAAGTGATTGTTGAAAGATAGCTGCATCTTACAAAGACTATCATAAATACGGGACACATGCTCATTACGTCCTGTCTTTTTCCAAGATAGCTATAAAAGAGCCACCGTCTATCAGGTGCATAGAATTATTCTTAGATTCTCACAACAGGCCCAAGGGGTAAATATTATTATCCTTATTTTTCAGATGAGGAAACTAAGGCTGATAAATATTGAGTATATTACCCAAAGAAACTCAGGGAGCAGCAGGGGGGAGATTCAAATCAAAATTTGTCTGATTCCGAAGTCCAAGCTCTTTTGACCACCATTCTACAAGGACACATGCATGTACACAGACAAAAACACACAGACACACAGACACAAAGACACACACACACAGAAGTGTTGTTTCCTGTCCCCATATTCTATAGATTGGGGTGGAGAAGGGGCCAGGCCCCGGGGAAGGTATGGCTGTGTTCTGCCCTGAGGTGATGAACTTCAGTCCCTCTGAATCTGCACCCATGGGAATCCCATATGCAGCCCTCCTTGTCCCCAGACTCCTCTGCTGTCTGACTTGGAAAACAGCCAGCCTCTGAGCAATCGCCCAAGTAATGTTTTGGGGTTTTTCTGTACTCACTGAGTCCACTGAGGCAAGATTTCTTTTCAACAGCCGTTGGAGGTCCCCATCTCTAGAACCCCTGGATCTGCCAATACATACAACCACACAGGAAATGCAGAACACACAAAGGAAAATTTGAACCTGTTTGTTTGTGAGCAGATCTAGAGCAGTTCTGGGGGCAGAGTGGAACTTCTCGAACTCAGGTAGGCTGCAGGAGGAAAGCTCCACCAGGGCCTGGGGTGAGAGGAGGGGCTGTGGGGTGGGAGAGAGGGAGGGTAGAGGGGGTCGAAGACTCAGCCGAGAGTGCAGCGTGCGCTGGGGCCTCTCAGTTATCGCCCCAAAACTTCATGGGAACTGGTTCACTTTGGATGTGTTATTTGACCATCCCTGAAATCAAGCTGTCAAGGTTCATGTACAGTGTAGTTCATTATTTTATTCATCTTACGGATGCTTCTAAGGACACTGTCATCTCTTGAGGGACTTCTTTCTAAAGTCCACAGGAATTTCTTTTAGAAATTAGTGCTAGGTGTAAAAACTAGTGAAATCTAAAGGAGGTCTGTATTTGAGTTAATAGTATTGAACGATGTCAAATTCCTGGTTTGGATCATTGTGGATCACTCGGCAAAGCTGGGTGAAAATAACACGGGAACTCTCTATACTATTTTTGCAACTTCTTTTGAGTCTTAAATGATTTCAAATGAAAAAGTTATAAATTGTAAAAAAAAAAAAAACAAACAGTCTAGAAAGAACATGCTTTACCTAAAATATCTGGTATGTAACTTTTCTGATGGTAATAATTCTATTGCAGAATAAACCTCCCATTTTACTTTGGCTACCAGGAAGCTCAGAGTCAAATTTTAACTTCTCTCTAGAAATACCAAGGCCCTTTTGACGTATGAATGTATGTTCTTTCTCCAGATGTTGGCTTTCTACTTGTCAGCTAAAGAAAAATGCACAACCTAAGAGTTGCCAGCTATGTTTTATTTGGGAACCTTACTGAGGACCATAGCCCGGGAGACAGGCTCTCAAATAGCTCTGAGGAACTGCTCCAATGAGGTAGGGGAGGATACATAGGAGGTTTTGCTGAAAACAAACAAACAAACCATGGAGTTGAACATCAAAAGATAACTGCTAATTACAAAACACAGATATCTCAAGTTAATGATTTTAGCGCTTTTCTATGTAAGGGAAGATGCAAAAGTCTGGGCTCATTAAAATTATTCCTTAGATAGGTATCTTAAGTATCCTCTTTTTCTGCATCCTGAATCCCCTCAGGGTGCATTGTGGGTGAGGGAAGCACTGGCTGTTGGCTTGATGACTACATTCTTTTTTTTTTTAGTGGAATGGCAGGCGACATTCTTTGTCCACACACTCTTACTTCTATTTCCCTACTCTTGACTTTTCAGCCTTATTTTTTTCTTTTACCATTATTTTATGGTACATATTTCTTGAGAGTGACTCTAAATACTTTATGAAAAGAAATAGTGTATAAATACAGAAACAATAAGACAATTGTCACAGCTACCTTATGAGATGTTCATGTGCTTTTTTGTTTAATTGTCTAAGATTTCTGTTTTACCATTAAATTAAAGTACTTACCTAGTATCAATCCCCCACCACATAGGATTTTGCCCAGAGAGTCAGGGGCAGGTTTCCAGAGTGTTGAGAGCTCCAGCTTTGGCTGGGACGCACCCGGCAGAGGGATGTCCAGCTGGTGAGCAGCTCGGGCTGACCCTTCAGGTGGCATCTCCCCCGAGCAGGGCCAGCCTCCTCTGGTCATCCCTCCGTGTGCAGCCCCACCAGCACAGAGGCCTTTGGATGCTGGAAGTTTGAGGTCCTTGAGACAACCCCAGTTCAAATGCAAATACTCCTCTGAGGAGGGACCAGTGGTTTCAGCAGCTGCAGCCTAGACAGGAGCGCTCTGGAAGTGCATTTTAGGAAAGTGCCTTTTGTGGACAATGTGAGCCACACACTGCCCCATGGATCAGATTGTTATTAGAGTTCATTCCACTGTGGATTCGCTCAGCGCTCTCAACACACCTGCTGCACAACAAATATAGAGCATCCCATTCACCTGGAGAGGAAAGTGGGACCTGACAGCCTCCGGGCAGAGGCCACACCACGCACCACACCGCCCCACAAGTTAAAAGATAAAAGATAAAGTTTGGGGCTTCCCTGGTGGCGCAGTGGTTGAGAATCTGCCTGCCAATGCAGGGTACACGGGTTCGAGCCCTGGTCTGGGAAGATCCCACATGTCACGGAGCAACTGGGCCCGTGAGTCACAACTACTGAGCCTGCGCGTCTGGAGCCTGTGCTCCATAACAAGAGAGGCCGCGATAGTGAGAGGCCCGCGCACCGCGATGAAGAGTGGCCCCCGCTCGCACAACTAGAGAAAGCCCTCGCACAGAAACAAAGACCCAACACAGCCAAAAATAAATAAATTAATTAATTAATTTTTTAAAAAAAAGATAAAGAGAGGATTCTAAAGGCAGCAAGAGAAAAACAAAGAGTTCCTTACAAGGGAACCCCCATAAGGCTGTCAGTTGATTTCTCTACAGAAACGTTGCAGGCCAGAAGGGAGTGGCAAGATATATTCAGAGTCCTCAAAGGGAAAAATCTGCAACCTAGGATACTCTTCCCAGCAATATTATCATTTAGAATAGAGAGAGAGAGAAAGAATTTCTCAGGCAAGCAAAAACTAAAAGAATACAGCAATACTAAACCTATCCTAAAGGAAATATTGAAAGGTCTTCTCTAAATAGAAAAGAAGTAAGAATCTATAGGAAAGAGAAAATCACAGTTGGAAAGTAAATCACTTAAATAAGCCAGTACACAGATTTTTTAAAAATTAAAAATTTTCTGTTAAAGCAATAATAACCACAATGAACAGCAAAAGAATGAAAATGAAGATGTAAAATCATAAAATCATCAAAATCATAAAATATGAAGGAGGAGAGTAAAGAAATATAGATTTTTTTTTCTAGAATGTGTTTGAGTCTATATCACTACCAGTCTAAAGCAATTAGATATAGGAAGATGAGTTAACATACTTGAAAAACAGGGTAACCACAAATCAAAAATATACAATAGAGTCACAAAAACCAAAAAGAAAAGAACATAAGCATAATACAAAGAAAATCATCAAACCAGAAAAGGAAAAAGAAAAAGAAAGGGACAAAGAAGAAATTTAAAATCAATGGGAAAACAAGGTTAAAATTGGCAATAAATACATATCTATGAATAATTACCTTAAATGTCAATGGATTAAATGCTCCAATCAAAAGACACAGAGTGGGAAAAAAAAAAAAAAAGACACAGAGTGGCAGATTGGATTTAAAAAAACAAGAACCTACAGTATGCTGCCAACAAGAGACCCACTTTAGGGCAAAGGACACACATAGATTGAAATATTGATTAACATGTATTATGTGTCAGATGCTGTACTAGATTATAGGAATATAAAAATAAAGAAAATAGTTTCCCTGCTCCTAAACGGATGATCTTTCACGTTCACAGGACACTTACCATGTACCTCGTTTAATCCTCACAACAGCTCTAAGAGGTTGGTAATATTATCATTCATTCCCACTTTACAGATTAGGACAGTCATCTGCTGAGAATGGTGGTAATAGCTCTCAACTGTTATGGGAGAGGCATGGGTGAACACTGTAAAGAAGCTCTCGGAACCCGAGTCCTGGGAGATAGTGGACAGCACTTCTGTCAGGGTGTAATGGGTTCTCTTTATGTGGAAATTCTGAGAAAACCCAGAGAGAGCCGGTGAGTTGGGAGGACAGCCATTGGCTGAAGAAGCCCCAGCCAGGGCCTGCTGTTCCCCTCAGCGCCCTGCTTCTCTTCCCTGCAGGTGTCTGCAGCAGCATCCTGGAGACAGCCTGCCCACAGCCAGCGTCATCCTCTGTTTCCACGACGAGGCCTGGTCCACCCTCCTGAGAACCGTGCATAGCATCCTGGACACAGCGCCCAGGGCCTACCTGAAGGAGATCATCCTGGTGGACGACCTCAGCCAGCAAGGTGCCCGCGGGCTTCCTCCAGGTCCCCCGGGGAGTGCCTGGACCCTGGGGGGTTCCCATGCACAGACTGGGGTTTGGAACCTGTGCAGGGAAGGTTCCCCAAAGCAGACCTGCAGATGGGATGCAGGCGCAGGTAACTCATTAGTGAAGAGCCCCAGGGGCACTGCTTCTCTGTGAATACCAAAGACGTATTCTGCTGGTTGAATCCTCAGATGCAGAACCCTCAGATACAAAGGGCTGACTGCACTGTCCTTTTATATAAGGCACTTGAGCATCTGCAGATTTTGGTATCTATGGGGGGTCCTGGAACCAATCCCCTCACCCAGATACTGAGGAACGACCATACATTGTTCTTTCCATCTCCACTAGTTTGCTTATCTGGGTGCACTCAGCATGCCCATACACATAGCGTTTCTGATCTTGAATACAAAGCCTAACAAGCTTGCCTCATCCTGTCAGCTCTATAGATTGTCATTCCTAAAAGGATGTTCAGACTTTTGGTCTCAATTTCTTACCTCCCATTTTCTCTTTGACCCACTGCATTGCCCCAGTCACCGCTACCACTGCAGTGAGACCGCTTTGGCCAGTGCCACCAATGACCTACCGGCAGTCACATGAAATGGACCCTCTGTCTTTGACTTCCTTGACCACTGTGTCTTAGGTCAGGTACCCTAGAAGCAGAGCCTGAGATGGGGAATCATGTGCATGTGATTTGGCGGGGGCGGTGCTCTCAGGGGAACACTGTAGGGGAGTGGGGAAAGCAGGAGAGGCAGAGGAAGGAGCTGAACTTAGATGTAGTGTCAGATGAAGTTCAGCCACAGCCTGATCCCAGGGGGAGCTCTGCAGTGTAAACTGCACCTCGGCATCTGTCTTGCCTTGAGGCAAGGGAGCGGGCTTGGTACCCCGGCAATGGTGGGTCATTGACTCTGGCACCTGGGGTGAGGGGTATCATTCTGCATGACTCCCTGCCACTCGCAGGAGAGGTGGTTCCAGTACTCTAGGGCACATCTCCAGGGAAGGCTGCTGATTGCCATTAGCAGCCAACCCACAGCAGCTGGGCACATGCAAAGCAAACCAAATCAGTAAAAGGGATCTCAGGGCTTCTGAGTAGGGCACCAGCAGTATCTGCTTCAACCTCATTGCTGCATTTAGAGAATGTGAGCGAGTTCTCTCCTCTCTTAGTTTTACGACACCATGTCTTTTGGTGTTTACTGGAGAGAATCCTGACCCACCGAAACTAAGGAAGCATTTTACACCTTAGCAACCACCACAATGTCCGTGCTGCTCGGGACTCTTATGCTCACCACAGCTCCCAAGATAGACTGACAATGATCCTAGTGACGGTCATCGCCATCTCGCGGGCTGTGGCATCTGTGACCCCACTGCCCTGTCGATTCCAGGACAGCTCAAGTCGGCTCTCAGCGAGTATGTGGCCCGGCTGGAGGGGGTGAAGTTGCTCAGGAGCAACAGGAGGCTGGGCGCCGCCAGGGCCCGGATGCTGGGGGCCGCCAGGGCCACCGGGGACGTGCTGGTCTTCATGGACGCCCACTGCGAGTGCCACCCGGGCTGGCTGGAGCCCCTCCTGGCCAGAATAGCTGGTGACAGGTAACTCACCCCCGGGGGCTGCAGAGCAGGAGGTGGGAGAGGGAGAAACAGTCCACAGCCTCAGCCACTCGGAGAACACCCGCCCACCGCTGCCTGTGCTGACTGCCAGCTCTAGTAGCCAAGCCAAGGAGTAAGAGTCATGGCCAGAGAAAAAGGAAAATTTCCAAGGGGAAATGGGCAACACCCCCTTAGAGGTATTCGTGGCTCCAGAGGCTGTCAAGAGGCTCAAGAGCTGTTTCCCACTTGAAGACTGGTCTGGGCTCCTGTCTTAGGAACACCTAGTTCTTAAGGTTACTTAGTTCTCAGCCGGGGCTGGGCCTGCTCCACAGGGAGAAGCAAGGTGGGGCAGGGAACAGAGCACCTCCATTCGAGGGCGTAAGTGATGGAAGGCAGTCTGAGGAATCCTGTATATGTGTGTGTGTGTGTGTGTGTGTGTGTGTGTGTGTGTGTGTGTGTGTGTGTGTGCGTGTGTGTGTGCGTGTGTGTGTATGTGTGCGTGTATGTGTGTGTATGTGTGTGCGTGTGCGTGTGTGTGCGTGTGTGCGTGTGTGCATGTGTGTGCGTGTGTGTGCGTGTGTGTGCGTGCGTGTGTGTGTGCGTGTGTATGTGTGTGTATGTGTGTGTGTGTGTGTGCGTGTGTGCGGTGTGTGTGTGTGCGTGTGTGTGTGCGTGTGTGTGTGTGTATGTGTGTGTGTGTGTGTGTGTGTGTGCGTGTGTTGAAAAGCAGCGAGGGGATCAAGGTGCCTCCAGCCCTGCAGAGGGAGCAGCCTTCCTCCTGTCTGATGCCCACAGGAAGCTCTCCAGCCTCCGTCCTTCTCCACACCCCTCAGCAGGCAGAGTCCTGGAAGGGCCAGCGTCAGTCTTGGGGTCGCACCTGAGCAGCAGAGCTCTGGGAAGAGGGAATTCCGAGCTTTTTGCTTCTCAGTATAAGATACTTCTCACAAACACGGAGAATTTGTGTGAACTTCCAAAGTGACTTTACACATTGTAGAGCTGGAGGAACATCCAGGCCTGGGAAAAATAAAGAGGGGTGAGATGAACTAGGGTTCATTCTTCCTTGCGGTAAAAAGTTTGGTGGGTAAGTTTGCAACTGCAGGTAGCTTTTGGCTCTCTGGACAGTGTTGCCTTGGTTGACCTCACATATTTCAGTTAGCTGGTGTTTGTTGATGGCTCCATTGAAACCCAAACGCTTGACCTCCTGGAGCTTAGAAAGGCTTGAGAGAGGATCGATCTCGTGTCTGCCTGAGAGTTAAAACTCAGTTCACAAGTGACAGGATGATGGAGTGAGCCCTCTCCTAGCTCCTTCCAGGTCAGACAGGGAAGCTTTGCTATTTTGTTTTAAGTGAAGTCCAAGAACACCAGCTACATCTGTAGATTCGAAACACAAAGCTAAATATAAGATTTTTTTTAACCACATTTTATCGAGTCCCTAGACTGTAGTTACTTCCTAATTCAGCCCTGGTTGGGCAGCTGCTATGGTCCATGGGAATGAAAACCAAAACAAGGAAACATCTTTCACTTCATTCATTGACATTTTATTCTTTATCTCTATCCAAAATGTACTCAAAGAGGCTTATGATGAATCACTTATGTATCTGGCTAAAATAGAAGGGAAAGGAGATTTCAGAAAGGAAAAGATAGTGTTAGAAATCGGGGATAGGGACTTCCCTGGTGGCGCAGTGGTTAAGAACCCGCCTGCCAATGCAGGGACACCGGTTCGAGCCCGGGTCTGGGAAGATCCCACATGTCATGAGGCAACTAAGCCCGTGCACCACAACTACTGAGCCTGCGCTCTAGAGCCCCCGAGCCACAGCTACCAAGCCCGCGCGCCACAACTACCGAAGCCTGCGCGCCTAGAGCCCGTGCTCCGCAACAAGAGAAGCCACTGCAATGAGAAGCCCGCGCACTGCAACGAAGAGTAGCCCCTGCTCACCCCAACTAGAGAAAGCCTGTGCGCAGCAACAAAGACCCAACACAGCCAAAAATAAATAAATAAGTAAATTTATTTAAAAAAATAAAACATACAGGGAAATCTAGCAAATTTAAGTTTAAAAAGAAAAGAAAGAAATTGGGGATAATACAGTTATTAGAAGTGAGCTTTACCTATGACTGAGCCTCCAGCAAGACAGAGTAAAAAGAGAAATTTGATGAATTTTAGGGTGATTGTTTTCTGATGAAAAGGGATGTACACCTTTGATCAAGAAGGACACAGCTCAAAGGTCTGGGACGAATTGATTGTGTGGACACTTGAATGCAGTTTCCTTTCTTGTCCTGTTACCATTACTAAGATGGCACAAACTTGATGGGGTTCTTTAGAATTCAGCCACACAGCTTCCCTGGCTCTTGATTCTGAAATTCCACAAAATGCTTTGCCCAGTAGCCAAATACATCTCGTCTGCTCAGCTCATTCCACAGTAAGTGGAGACTTGGGAGGGCACCCTCCTTTCTTCCTTGACCTTGCTTCTCCCTTTTCTTAGGTCAGCGCGAGATGCCCCAAAATAGCGGAGGCCAGAGAGATTAAGTTCCCCTTACCTTCCAGAGGGAACAATGCGAAAAGCGCAGGAAAAGCATATCAAGATCCTTGCTGTAAATATAAACCCCATGACTCTTCACGCCAAGGCCAGTCACTTGAGGCCACAGATTAAAGCAGATCATTGAATCCCAGGACCACCTTGGCCCTCTCCATATGGGCTGGGCTCGTGCCAGCCCTGGCTGTCTCTGAGGTGGATGGAAATTGATGGGAGTATAAAAAGCATGGCTGGCATCTCTTTTCCAGGAATCTTCCTTTTCTTAGACTGGTAACTTCCAGCCACCCCTGAGTTCAGGCCTGATTCATTCCATGGTACGGATTTTAGAAGAAACTATTGTGAGAGGCCAGAAAAAAAAATGTGAGTGAGATACTGACTAGGTAGAGGGCAGCTACTGGTATACCTAAGTGATTACTTGTTTAATTAAAAGGCAGAGTTTCCAACCTGTACCAATTTCCCACATCACCCTCTCTGAGGTCACGTAATCCCAGGCTGTGCAAAAAAATTGGGATAAAATACAATTACCAACAGCAACAGTAAATGAGCAAATCAACCTAGACTCACGACTTTGCTGAGAGACACCACGTACTCATACATACACACACTTTAACAATGAGGACCCTTTTGGGGCTTGACAATCCTGATTCCTCAAGCCAATGATGTTTTATGATCCAGGGAGGAACAAGAACTAGACCCTAGAGCAGGGGCCATGAACCCTCTGCAGCTGTGCATGATATTTTGTATATGTGCGTACGATTATTTTTCTGGGGAGGGGGTCCATAGATTTCCCCTGATTCTCAAAGGGATCAAAGACCCCCAAAGAAGTCAAGAGCCACAGTCCTAGAGCATTACAGCTGAGAAAGACCTTTGTGAGAAGTAGTTCAACTTCCCATTTTATGAATGAGGCAGCTGAGGCCCAGAGAGGTGCAACAGCTATCTCAAGATCATACAGCACATTAGTGGCAGAGCTGAGCCTAGGTCCCTATTCCCCTGTCTCTCAGTTTTATCCTGAGAGGTTTTTAAAGAAAGGGGGGGCTTCTCTGGTGGCGCAGTGGTTGAGAATCTGCCTGCTAATGCAGGGGACACGGGTTCGAGCCCTGGTCTGGGAAGATACCACATGCCGCGGAGCAACTGGGCCCGTGAGCCACAACTGCTGAGCCTGCGCGCCTGGAGCCTGTGCCCCGCAACGGGAGGGGCCGCGATAGTGAGAGGCCCGCGCACCGCGATGAAGAGTGGCCCCCGCACCACGATGAAGAGTGGCCCCCGCTTGCCGCAACCAGAGAAAGCCCTCGCACGAAACGAAGACCCAACACAGCTAAAAATAAATAAATAAATAAATAAATAAATAAATAAATAGAGTAGCTATTAATTAAAAAAAAAAAAAAAGAAAGGGGCAGGCATGCTTTTTAATGAAATGGGCCCCCGATTCCTTATGGAAAAATATATTTTCTAGGAGAGTACTGTTCAGTAGAAATAGAACATGAGCCACAGATATAATTTAAACATTTCTAGTAGTCCCATTACAAAAGAAAAAGAGACAGATGAAATTAATTTTAACAAAATATTTTAGTAAACCCAATCTGTCCAAAATATTAGCATTTCAATACGTAATCTGAGGTTTGTACATCTTTTTTCTTTCAAACTAAGTCTTCTAAATGCAGTGCATATTTTACCCTTACACCACATCTCAGTTCGGACAGATGCTGTTTTAGGTGCCGAGTAACCGCGGGTGGCTGATGTCTGCCATATTGGGCAGCACGTGTCTGGATTACGTTTCTGTCCCCCAGCAAGTGGAGGGTGTGTATCCCTTATCTGATTCCTCGATTCTTTCCAGGAGCAGGGTGGTGTCTCCAGTCCTAGACGCGATTGACTGGAAGACTTTCCAGTATTACCCCTCCAAGGACCTGCAGCGCGGGGTATTGGACTGGAAACTGGATTTCCACTGGGAGCCTTTGCCGGAGCGAGAGAGGAAGGCCCTGCTGTCCCCCATCAGCCCCATCAGGTGAGGCTCCTTCACTCAGCCTGCTTTGCTTTTACTGCCTCAGGGTGGACTCAGCACCAGGCTGCCTGGGCTAATCCTGGTTCTCCTAGTTTCCTAGCAAGTGACTTAATCAGTAAATTGGGGATAGTCACGGTACTTACCTTATAGGGTTGTTGTGAGGTTTGAATGAGCTAATATATGAAAAACATTTCAGAAAGGGCCAGACACGCAGCTATAGGTGTTATTATTCTTACATTGTTATATGAACGGAGTCCAGCGAAGCTTCCAGATACTGGAGTGGAAAGCGGAAGCACCTTGTCTGGGGCCTCAACCCAGCTCTGTCTTACCGGGTAACACTGGAGTTTCCCTGCCTGGGGTGCTTTCTTGATAAAAAGGAAGAATTCAGCCAGGTGAATGCTAGGACACCGTAAGTCTCAAAATATGTCCAACTTTATGGTTTGCTTCTCATGTGTTTGGCCTTTGGACAACTATTCTATTTAAGTCAATGTTCTAGATATCTTCTGCTTTATAACAAACCGTCCAAACTTAAAGGCGTGAAACAGCTGTTTTATTAAGAGCATGGACTCTGGGTTGTGAATTCTGAAAGGGAGCATTGGCGTTGGCTGTCTCTGCTCTGTGGTGTCTGGGGCCTCAGCAGGACTATCCCTTACTAGACTAGACTGGCTGGAAATGACTCAACAGCTCTGGGCAGGAATCCCCTGGAGTTTGATGCTGGCCGTCACTGGGACCCAGCGGGAGTTTCTTCCCCATTCTCTCCATGAAGTCACTGCAGGCAGGTTAGTTGGGGTTTCCTACACCCTGGCATTGGGTTCGGAGAGCAAGTATCCAAAAGAGCCAGGCAAAGCAAGCTGTATCCCCCTACTAATTAAAAAAATAATTTATTGAGGTGAAATTCATATAACATAAAATGAACTATTTCAAAGTGAACAGTTCAGTAGCATTCAGTACATTCACAATATTGGGCAACCACCACCTCTTTTTAGTTCCAAAACATTTCCATTATTCCAAAGGAAAATCCCTTACTTAGTGTCTCCGGCTGTCCCCTTTCCCCAGACTCTGGCAATGCCCAATCTACTGTCTGTCTCTATGGATTTATCAATTCTGGGTATTTCATATCAATGGAATCGTACAATAGGTAACCTTTATGTGTCCTCCCTCACTTACTGTGATGTCTTAGAGTATGTATCCCCTTTTATAACTAAGTCTCAGAAGTCACCTAAGGTCACTTCCTCCAAAGTCACAGGCCCACCCAGGTTCACAGGAAGGAGACGTGGACCCACCTCTCAGGGGGGTCAATGTCAATGTCACGTTGTAAGAAGAGCCCGTGGGATAAGGAATCTGCCACAGCTGACCTGCCCAGTGCCAAGCAATTACCCAAGTTGTTTCCAAATGCCTAGGCCAGGGACACGAAGTGAAGGCATTAGGCACAAACAGGACTTCCAAGGGTCTGCCCGAGGGTGTGCAACTCTAACAGCTGACACGTGATAAACCATGAGCTTAGATACGCAAAAAATATTTCTTTTTATTTTCTACTAACTGGACTTAGGCAATTTCTATCTTGACCCCTGCTTCCTTATGGCAGAAACCTTCCAGACAAATTAGACAAATTCAGTGATAGCTTAGTCATCTCATCTTTAAATCTGTCATCCATCCTTCTCCACCCTCCCATCCCCCTGGGGTTGATTTTGAGCTCCAGGCTTCTGTCGGGGAGGTGGGTGGGGAGGGAGTGCCCCACCTTGGGCTTTAGCTGTCCTGCGTCGGTGTTCACCACGATGCACCTTCACTGGTCATGGCCTCTGATGCGGGGCTGGCACGCTGTCCCCAGTGGCCTGCACCTTCCACGTGGCATCTGCTGAAGTCCCACATCTTCTCCTGGCCCCCAAGGCACAGCACGCACTGGTGTGCTGATGGTCCAGGGGCCTCCATGGAACTGCACCCACCACCTTCTGCCTGGATCCCCAGGGCCCCCATGACCTTCTGCCTGGGTCCCCAGGGTACCACCTAGACCCATCTCCCGGGACCAAAGGTGGTCAGGGGGTTCCTGAACTCCCAGGGCAGCCAGATGGGAGGTGGGCAACATGCCCCCTGCTCTCTGATTCCCAGACAACAAGCATGGGATCCTCCTCTTCCAGGAATTAACCCCGAAGACGTAAAGGTGGACACGAGGTCCTTCTCAGGGATCTACCTGCATCTTTGTCTCTTGGTCTCCCCACAGGCTCTCTCTTCTCTCCTCAGGGTGGAGGATCTTCTCTAGTTTGGACATAGAAAATGCTGGCTCTGTGAGGCTGATCCCTCATCTTAGGCATAGGTGGCGGCTTTGTCATTCAAACTTTAAAGCTCAGAGTCTGGTGTCTTCGTTCTTGGCTCTTGGGCCATGTTGCCGTCAGCTCAGTGGTCATAAGAAAATACTGCATGTTGGGTGGCTTAACCCACATTAAATTTATTTTCTCACAGTCCTGGAGGGTAGAAGCCCAAGATCAAGTTTCTGGCCAATTTGGCTTTTGGTGAGACTTCTCTTCCTGACTTGCACACAGCCCCCTCTTCCTGTGTCCCCACATGACAGAGAGGGGGCCCTGGGGTCTCTTCCTCTTCTAAGGGCACCGAGTCTATCAGATCAAGGCTCCCCCCTTATGACCTCATGTATCCTTAATTACCTCCTCAGAGGCCCCATCTCCAAATACAATATACACTGGGAGTTAGGGCTTTGCCATGTGAATTTGGGAGGGACACATACATTCAGTCTGTACCAGGCCAATACCAACCTTGGACCTTGTATACCCAATGGGGAAGTTTCATGGTATTAAGATGCAACTATGAGGGGTCGGGGTGCAGAGCCAGATAGATTTCACCTCCTTCCATCACAGGTATGCAGCCTGAAAGTGCAGAGAGCTTTGAATGCTTTCTAACCTCTTTACTGGTCCATCAGCCTCTTCTGAGCACCTGTTTCATGCCAGACACTCTGCTAAGGGCTGTGGACACAAAGAATTGAAAGGGAAGTTTCCAGACCTCTTCGATTTATGGCGTGGGGAGGGTAGTAGATCGGTCAGCAGTATGAGGGGTACCGGACAGAGGGGCCCACAGGGAGTTAAGAGGGGTGCTCGCTTGAGGGGACAATTTATTCTGCTCCAGCCGAAGCAAAGGGATTCTACTGAAGAGAGCAGACTTCTCAGAGGACCTTTACCCAACCTGAAGCAAAGGCACTTTGACCCCAGGCATCAATCCTCTCTGGAACCTTCTTCTAAGCCTCAGGGCCTCTCTGATGTCCAAGGTCACCGTAGGTCACCTTGACCTACCATCGGCCAAAGTCAGCACCAGAGAGAGCCCAGCCACCTTTGCCCTCAGCAGCCGGTCCTTCCCTGAGACCCGGCTGCTACCTGGGGCCCCATGGAAGCCTCAGGCTCCCTATCCAGGGCCCAGGGCCCTCCTCACACACATTCATACTTTTCTACCCATGTCTTCCCCACCCTGAATACTCTGACTTCATGGCTTCCCTCATCAGTCTGGTGAGAGAGCACGAAATGAGGAATTAGGACAAGGTTTGGTACAGACTCTATACAGATGCTAAGAAAATTCCAGAAAGGGTATCATCATTTGTATACTTGCAAATGATAGTATTAAGGAATATTTACTGAACATATATTATGTGCTTAGCTAATGCTGTAAACATAGTATACGTATTAACTCAAACCTTACCATAATTCTGTAAAGCAGTTATTGTTACTAATTACTGTTATTAATCCCATTTTACATATGTGAAAACTGAGGTATATAGAGATTAAATTACAGATGAAACCCCCAGAGGTTGCCCAGCTCCATAAGTTTGTTAAGCGGTAGATCCAGGGTTAAAACCCTTATGGCCAGCCTCCTGACACAACGCTCTTCACGGCTCTGATCTGCTGTGTTTTTCTGTTTTTTAAAAAATTTATTTACTTATTTATTTATTTTTGGTTGTATTGGTCTTCGTTGCTGTGCGTGGGTTTTCTCTAGTTGTAGCGAGTGGGGGCTACTCTTCATTGCGGTGCGCGGGCTTCTCATTGCGGTGGCTTCTCTTGTTGCAGAGCACAGGCTCTAGGCACACCGGCTTCAGTAGTTGCAGTGCATGGGCTCAATAGTTGTGGCTCGTGGGCTCTAGAGCACAGGCTCAGTAGTGGTGGCACACGGGCTTAGTTACTCCACAGCACATGGGATCTTCCTGGACCAGGGCTCGAACCCGTGTCCCCTGCACTGGCAGGTGTATTCTTAACCACTATGCCACCAGGGAAGTCCCCTCTGCTGTGTTTTAAATACAAGTTTTAAATACAGTCTGTCATCCCCAGATACCCATGTCAGTTCAGGACATGGTTTACTGCCAGATGCATCATGAAAAAGCACTTGATTTTCAGAGATCTTTGGATTTTGGCATGCACATGTGCTTTACATGACATTTCTTTTAATCCCCACAAAACCCTATTATGAAACACTATTACTGTACCCGATTAGAGGTAAGGAAATTGAGACCAGACAGGTTATCTCTCTCATCCAAGATCTTACAAATTGTGAGTGGTAGAATTGGAAATTGTATCAAGTAATAACTACACTACTGGTTTTTAGTATTGTGGTATAACTTAGTATTTTTAATAACCTAAAGGTCAGTAGTTTTGTTAATGTAAGACTATTTTCTTAGTAATTAAAAAAAAATCTGAACTCTGAGTCATTCACTCCTTAAGCCATACCCAGAGTTTGGCTGCATTAAAATTTGTTCTCATATGAAGGTTCTTTAAAAAACTAAAAATAGAACTACCATATGACCCAGCAATCCCACTACTGGGCATATACCCAGAGAAAACCATAATTCAAAAAGACACATGCACCCCAATGTTCATTGCAGCACTATTTACAATAGCCAGGTCATGGAAGCAACCTAAATGCCCATCGACAGACAAATGAATAAAGAAGATGTGGTACATATATACAGTGGAGTATTACTCAGCCATAAAAAGGAACGAAATTGGGTCATTTGTAGAGATGTGGATGGATCTAGAGACTGTCATACAGAGTGAAGTAAGTCAGAAAGAGAAAAACAAATATCGTATATTAACGCATATATGTGGAACCTAGAAAAATGGTACAGATGAACCCGTTTGCAGGGCAGAAGTTGAGACACAGATGTAGAGAACATACGTATGTACACCAAGGGGGGGAAAGTGGTGGGGAGGCGGGTGGTTGTGCGATGGATTGGGAGATTGGGATTGACATATATACACTAATATGTATAAAATGGATAACTAATAAGAACCTGCTGTATAAAAAAATTTAAAAAATAAAATTTTTTAAAAAACCAAAAAAACCCAAAAAACAACAACAATGAAAATTTGTTCTCTTTTGAATAAAGAGATTGTTGTTCAAAAGCCTCTGGTTCTCTCCTCCCCAGTTAACCCTTCTGAGGTATGTTTTTGTCATCTTCATTCCCTCACTCGGGATTCCAGCTTTCTGTGTTTTTAAGTCATGTGTATTTCCCCAAGAGCAGATGGGGACCTATCTACTTCCAGAGCCCCTGGGGGATTCATCTTAGAATTGGGGAGGGGGTGAATGGTCACGAAGCAAACAAGAGGGTGAGGTCAGGGGTGAGGGAAGAAAGAGGACTGCCGGTTCCCTTGGTCCATGCCTGGTGCTGCTGGCCTTAGGGCATCTTATTTAACCAAGGTCTTCTTCCCAAAATCTCGCCAGAGGGGCCTCTCCCTAAAGGAGCAGTACCGGAGGATAGGGTATAAAAGGCCCAGGCAACCAGACCTCTCTTTTCATGAAATACTGGGATTTCTGACATGCTTGCTTGGCTCCAGTCTTGAGATCTGTCGGAGCCCTGAGTCCGCTCTCTGGGCCACTGGAGCGCCCCCTACCTGCCATCCCCTGACCGCTCCCCAGATGCTCCAGGTTCTGAACCTTCTCTACATAGTCTCACCTTCTCTCTCCAGGAGCCCTGTGGTGCCCGGCGGGGTCGTGGCCATGGACAGACATTACTTCCAAAACACTGGAGCTTATGACCCTCTCATGTCACTGAGGGGTGGCGAAAACCTCGAACTGTCTCTCAAGGTACTTCCTTGGCCAAGGGAGGCCCAGGTGGGTTCTTTGGAGCCCTGTGTCCGGTCACAGTCAGGGATAAGGCTTCGGGCAAATTACAAAGTCATTATACGTAGTGTGTCAAACCCTCATTTCTCCCCCTTTTTCATCTCTCTTGATTTCACCCCAGCCTCCTTCCTGAACTCACCTGTCAAACCTGCCCTTAGGAAAGGGCAAGTTTTCAGTCATCTCCACCTGAGTGCAAAGCTTCCCGTACGTTCTCCATTCCCGGCACCCTTAGCATCTTGATAGTTTTCACAGCACCCATTGGCCAAAGCAAATACCATGCAGTTCTGTGCATTGAGTAGTTTGGTCCAAACAACTTAATAAGTATTTGTCCGAACAGCTTAGCACCCACTGGGCGCCAGACAGTTTCTCAAACCTTGGAATCAGATTGGACCCACCACCCTCATTTCCTGTTCCATGCTGATTTTTAGCCTGATGCTTGCTTTTTCATCACAGCAACCACTGAAAACCCAACCCAACAAAGACATATATCATTAAAAGGGCAGTGATCTAAGGTTGAAACCATGAATTGCCTTGAACTTGTACTTTTCAGAACACAGATGTCACTATGTTTCTCCTGAACAATGAAAATATCCCACGTGGCCTTTTGAGTTTGCTGCAGCACCCTGGGGTACCTTGGCACCCAGTTTGGGAACCCCATCGGTTTGGGTTCTTGGTGTGTTTTGGTTTATGTACTGCCTATCCTAGGCATGTTTTCACTTTCCTCTTTATTCCCAAGTGGGGAATAAAAGGCTTCCTGTCAAATGAACTTCAGGCATTTGGGAGTAGGAGTGAGTGGAGAGTAGAGAAATTTCCAAAAGTAGAAAGACTCTGTTTGAGGAAAGCTTGCTTTGACCTCCACACAGATGGCTTCTGGTGCCTGTGCAGCAGGAGACTTCACAAGCTTTTAGAAATCCCCCGGCCACTAGGGCTACCCTCTTCCCCGAGGAAGCAGCCGTGGGAGAATCCAGACGCTCACGGCATGGCAGCATCCTCTAAGTGCTGAATCTGGTCACGTGTTTCAGTGGGGTTGGGGAACCACAGGTAGTGGCAGGGGTGTGAGCCCCTCTCACCACGGGTTCTGACCCAGGACAACCGCCCTCATTCTCCCCACCTTGTCCCTCCCCAGCCCAGAACCCTCAGATCTGGAAACTCTGCTCCATCCTGAGAACCGGAACCATCTTTCTCTTTTGTGCTCATGATTTCCGGTGCATTTTGCCAGCCCCTCACTCCCCACGTTGCTGGAGAGGAGTACAGAGGTGTTGGTCTTCTCCTTTCACTGCAGACCTGGCTCTGTGGGGGCTCCGTCGAAATCCTTCCCTGCTCTCGGGTGGGGCATGTCTATCGAAATCAGGATGCCCACTCCTCTCTTGACTGGGAGGCCACCCTGCGGAACAAGGTCCGCATTGCTGAGACCTGGCTGGGCGCGTTCAAAGAAACCTTCTACAGGCACAGCCCAGAGGCCTTCTCCTTGAGCAAGGTAAGAGGAGAGCCTGGCAGGGTCTTCTGTGCCCACCCAGGGCCACCAGGTGCTGGCTGCGCAGGACCACCTCCCCTCCCACCTGGAAGGGCAGATAGAAGCTTCTGGCTAGTACTTCCATGAGTGGCCCCTGTCAAGTGGCTCCTCTACCTGGCGGGGTTGTCCTCTGTCTCTTCCAGCGTCTCCCAGGGGCATCATGGCCTGGAACCCCCTGATGTCTGTAGGGGTTCTGTCATCACATCTAAGGGGTGTGACCCTTCATCCCGTGGCCAGAGGAGAGTCTGGGTGGGGAGTGAGCACTGCAGTGGGTCTCCGAGGGCCCTTTCATCCCAGGCAAAGTGCTCAAGGCTGTGAAATTACCTAAGACATGAAACAAATATAACATTGATTTACAATGTTGTGTAAAATTACTCAAGACATGAAACAAATATAAGTATTTTTTATTATAAAAAATAAACATAAAGGACATCCCCAAAAAGGCACAGAAAAATAAACATTTTAAACATTTAATGAAATGTCTGCAAGCAGTGCATTTTCACCTGGTCCACTACCACTCAGCGCCGTTATGATGGCGGGACAGGTAAATGCTATTTAATGTGGGACGTGGTTCACAGTGAGGTTTGCTGTCCCCCTCCTTCAGCTTGCTCCGACACCTCTGTGCCTCCCAGCACATGAACTGTGATGTAACACCAGCTTTCTCTGTCCTGCCGCCTGTGTCTCTCTCCTCCCCAGGCTGGGAAGCCGGACTGCACTGAACGCCAGCAGCTGCAAAGGAGGCTGGGCTGTCGGACCTTCCACTGGTTTCTGGCCAACATCTATCCCGAGCTGTACCCATCTGAACGCAGGCCCAGGTTCTCTGGAAAGGCAAGGCATGATAAAAACAAAGTGCAGAGAGAGAGGAAGAGAAGGGGCTGGGCGGTCTCCCAAGATAGAAGCTGAAGTTCAGACGCTCTTCCATGACCCCGGCCACCCAGTCCCAGCTCAGCAGGGCCTCCTTGCGGGGGGGTGGCTGAGCTGCCCCCTAACCCATCCCAGGGCCCCTCACCAGGACAGGTGCTGCCCCCTCCTTCAGGAGGCCTGTCCTTAGGCTCACTGGCTTCAGCTTGACCGCAAACATTTTTATGACCTGAGCATGCGACCTTGAGCTACACTGCAGAGAGTGAAGGAGTGGCCGACAGAGGGTGTCTTTGCAGCAGAGGGCGGGATTCACTTCTGTGTGAACGTTGCTTACAGCTCCACAACACCGGACTTGGCTTCTGTGCAGACTGCCAGGCAGAAGGGGACATCCTGGGCTGTGCCATGATGCTAGCTCCTTGCAGTGACAGCCAGCAGCAGCAGGTGGGTGGTCAGTGTTCTCAGACCTGCAAGGGGGGCTTTGCTCGGATGGCCCTCCCTTCCCTTTGGGGCATCTCCTTTCAGTGGTCCTATGTCCCTTGACTGTGCATGGTCCCCCACTCTGATGACCCATTCCCTAACCTGCCCCAGCCCCAAGCCCAGAGGTGGACCCATCAGAGAATATGAGCATCTGAGCTTGAGGGACATGGCGAGGCTGTTTAGCCAATATTTTCATCTGACAGATGAGGAAACTGAGGCTTGGAGAGTGGCTAGCCCAGGGGCTTCAAACTCAGGTGTGTCTCCAGGGTTTAAGTGGATAAAGGAAATAAACACGGGGAGCTGGGCGGAGGCTGTGGTCACAGAGGAGTGCCTGCCCCAGCCTCAGTAAATGTCTTTTGTTTCGTATGAAAGCAGATCCAGTATTACAAGGTCATCCACAAATTTAAAAGACACTGGAAATCCAGAGTTTATAGAAAAGATCCCCATTTTTTTCTTTTCTTTTTTTTTTATCGAAATATAGTTGATTTACAATGTTGTGTTAGTTTCTGGTGTACAGCACAGTGATTCAGTTATACATATATAAATATATATAAAATCTTTCTCAGATTCTTTTCCATTATACCTTATTACTGGATATTGAATATAGTTCCCTGTGCTATACAGTAGGACCTTGTTGTTTATCTATTTTATATATAGTAGTTTGTATCTGCTAATCCCAAACTCCTAATTTATCCCTCCCCCCTTTTCCCCTTTGGTAACCATAAGTTTGTTTTCTATCTCTGAGTTTGTTTCTGTTCCGTAAATATACTAAGTGAATTAAGTCAGACAGAGAAAGACAAATATCATAAGATATCTCTTATATGTGGAATCTAAAAAAATGGTACAAATTAACTTATTTACAAAATGGAAAAGCTCCCCATTTAAATTAAAAATCTATAATCAGAGGTCAAGGAAAACCTGTGTGCAGGCAAATTTCCACCAGGGCACCTTTCTGAAACATCTGGAACAGCTCAAGATCATTAGCCAACTAGAACCAGAGATGGAGAAAGTGGCTCACTGAGCGGGCACTCTAGGTACAGAAACACTGAGGAATTGAGGGGACCCCGGAAAATGTTCCCCATTTGCAGCAGTGCCTCAAACCCATAACTCATGACTGTGGTCCTAAGACTCCAGGCTTCTGACGCTGAGTCCTGCCCAGAGTAGATATGCTGTGTCTTTCAGGCATTTAATGGGGATCTATGGGGACCAATACTTCTGGGCCACAGGGGGAACTTTAGGGCATCACAGGAGCCTGGGGTGTGTGTGTGTGTGTGTGTGTGAAGTGGGGAGAGGGCTGGATCTGGGTAGACAAGGCTCATGGCCTCTGGTGACCCTCTGCCTCACTTGCCAGAGGAGACCTTACACACAGATGGGGTCATCGGGTTTCAGAGCTGTGGCCTCATTCGGAACGTTTCCCACACACAGAGCAATGTGGTTTGTGAAACTCCTTCCACAGGGAGAAAGACTTCCACTGCATGGTCAGGAGGAAGGCAGAGGGTGCAAACGCCCCTGGGGATGGGAGGGAAAGAGCACACGAGCTCTCCTGGGGCGCACTGGAGACCAACTCCACGGATTTCCCGGGGCCTCACTCTGCAGCTTGGCTGGACCCTTCGGTACCAAGGAAGGGTGGGGTTGCCCTGTGGCAACAAAAGTTTATGGCCCAAAGGGCGACACTGAAAGTGACTGGCAGGCACTGACCACAGGGAGAGTCTCTCCTTGAGCCAGAGGCCCTGCTCGTGGGTACATAAGGCCAGAAGGGACCTGAATCAGGTCTGAAATACACACTGAGTCAGGGGAAGAATCTAGAGACAGAGGGTCCTTCCAGCATCATATGGGTTCCTTGGATACCAGGAAGGTCTCCTTCTATGTTAGGGTATTTCTTCTCTTCAAATTTCCATCTCAGGAATAACTGCCCAGGTCGTGGGACGTCCCCATGACACTGGAGGAAGGTTGGTGCATCCACTTCTTATCACAACTTGGATGACAACCTGGAAAGTCTAGCCCGCCCCCCAAACCTCTCTCTTTTCAGCCTGTGACAGGGCCTTTGCATAAACTGTCCTACCCCAAAGGCCTGTATTAAAAAACAAACAACAAAGTGTAACTTCCTGGAGATATTGCTCAAACGAGCCAGGTGAGGCCCCAAGAGCCTGGGGCGAAAGGCAGAACAAGTCTTGGAGGGTCCTGCCCTGCAGGCAGGACTGGCGGGGCTCTGGGACCCCAGGGGAAGGCCCTGGGCCTGGAGGACACCTGGGGAAGCAAGTGCTCAATATCCATTTGTCCCCTTTCAGTTTTGCCCTTTACCAATGTTCTAGAACACCCCAATAGGCACTCACACCTGGCACAGGAGGGCAGAGAGAAAGCTCTGTGATGGTGGAAATAGCTCACCTTCTAGCTGTGTGACATCAAGCAGGCTTCTTAACCTCTCTGAGTCTTGGTTTCCTCATCTGCAACTGGGGATAATGGCGCAAAAAGAATGTTAGCTTTTGGATTTATTTATTTATTTATATTCTTGGTGGGGAGGTGGGGATTAGCAAGGGCTTCTGTATCCAGAAAAATTGTGAACTTGCTAAGCTGAAAGCACCATATGCCATATAGAAGAAACACCCTCTTTTATGCATAAGTAACTAAGTTTATAACAAAGGGAAATCTCCAGGGGCCCCGAATCCAGAGGCAACTGAAATAGAGTCATAGGGCCATGGCCAAGCTCTCCTGCAGGATGAAGGGGACAGTTTCTGTCAAACCTCAGGAACCCAGAGGCATTGGTTCCAGGCAGGAGATAGTGATGAAAGCCCATCTTCAGCCCATGAGAGATGAGGGGTTGGAAATGGGACGCCCGTACAAAGCCAGCTTTGACCTTCACAGAGTAACCTATCTGTGAAAACCTGGACTAGAAAAGACTACCTACTGCCACCGGAAGATGACAAGGAAGCAGGTCTGTAGACAGGTCTTTGCGTCGGAGAAAATGACTCTTCCCTGAAGATTTTTAACCACAAGCTTGTGTCCAACGTGGGTTTAGGGTTCAAATTTATAGGAACTGTGTTGTCTGGGAATCCTCAGGTGGGACTGGCTACCTAACTTGTGGGGCTCAGTGCAAATGAAGACGGTGAGACCTATCACTCAACAATTATTAAGAATTCCCAGACAGTATCAGCATGAAACCAAATATATTAGACCAAGAACATTAAACCCTTCTAAGCATGAGGCCACTGCAGTTACACAGGTCACATGCCCGTGAAGCCAACCCCATCTCCCAACCACAAAGTTAGCGTAAAAATTAGTTCAGGCTGCATTTGGCAGGAACAAACGGAAAATGGTTTTATCAGGATGTGTTTACAAACAGGCCCCACAAGCTTCCCGCAGCTAAAGCCCCTCTGCAAAGGAATGCATAATCTAGTCCTACAGAACCCAGGAGGAAATGAAAACCATGAGCAAGAGTCAGCAGATACAAAAGACAGCAAGAAAATTACTTGCAGGGCCAGCACAGATGTCTCCAGAAAGAGATCACCTCGGGCCTCAGGAGTTTCCTCATCTGCCCTTCCAACTGTACCCTCACAAAACACACAGCATCCTTTATGGCCTCATCTATGATACAGTAAATAGAATAATGGAGGAACTTGCCAGAATGTATAAATATGAATGCAAAAGTAGATGGAATGTGGAGATTTCAGAGGCCAGGGCTAGTCCAGCATCATATTTGTGGACTTGACTATGAGATAGGGTCTTGCTGACCCCAGTAGAATCTGAGGATTGCCCCCAGACCTCAGCCCTATTGCAGTGAGCTCTCCTTCCTTTACCTCCAGCTTTGGAGAGGATCTCCTTCTAGCTGTGCTAACAGCCATTGCCTCTGTCCCAGCACCTGGATCACATGGGCAGGAAGGAGATCCACTATGGCAGCCCCCAGCACCTGTGTTTCGATGTCAGGCGAGAGCAGGTGATTCTGCAGAACTGCACCAGGGAAGGCCCTGACATCCATCAGCAGCACTGGGACTACCAGGAGGTAAGTAACCCACCTAGGCAGGATTCAGCAGGATTCAGGATTCACGTGCTGCTGGCTGGCACGTGTCTCAGGCTTTTCCAAGAGGCCAAGTATTACCATACAAGCCTGTGTCCCTGCTGTTGAACTTAGTGACTTGGCACTAAGGCCTCATGGGGAGATGAAGCCAACCTTGCAGCAAGGTTAACCATCAGCATCTTGAAATGTACTAATTTGCCAGCTCTGGTCTTGATACGGTGGAGAGAGGAGACAGCCTCTTTTTAAAGTTTATTAGCTTAGATCACAAGTAGGACCATGGAGCGTGTTACAGAAGCAGTCAACCACGTTGGTGGTGTGGTTTTAGGGGCAATGGAAAGGCCTGCCTCCTGTTCCACAACCAGATAGGTGAGGATGTAGATCGTACTTTCTTCCTTTGCAAATTCCACTCTGAGCATTTCATCATTTTAGTAAGACTTTGATTCCCAGGACTCCAGAGAGAAGCTTGAGATCCTTTCCAGAGGTTATGCATCAATAAAGAGGAAATAGGAGTGTAAGTATTAGCAAATAGGCAGAGTGTAAGTATTTAGGGAGAGTGAGCCGTTTACAGGATTTGGATTGGAAGGTGACAGTATCAACAATAACTGTCCATACATAGTGTTTCCTTCACCTCAAATCCCTTCTGAAATGAGTTAGGGTACAAGTATACAAACAAACAGATTAATACACATATCTTTTAAACATGCCTTTGTTCAACTTTTGCTTGGGAATAAGGGGGGGAGGTGTTAAATAACTAAGCAGAACTCCATGCATTGGTACTCTTAAAGCAGGCTGTGAAAGAGGAAAATCGTATAGTGTAAAACTTAAGCTGAACTCACGATAAACAGTTGAGAACAAAGCTCTTGGGGCTTTGGTGACAAGTGAACCTAGGACTCAGGGGGCCCACACATGTGCAAAGAATTCTCTGAAACCAAGTTAAGGCCCTTTATGAATGATCACAAAGGATCATTCTAAGCAAGTCCTCTGGATAAGATAGATTTAGAAACAGCATTTAAAAAGAATATGTAAAAGATTAGTGACTAAGATACACCCAGCATCTTTCAGGCATTAAAAAATAAGGCTTTAAAAAAGTATTCTCATTCAGCCATAAAAAGGAACAAGATACTGTTCATAGCAGCAGTATTCACAATAGCCAATAGGTGGAAGCAACTCAAGGGTCTAGTGATTGATGAACGAATAAACAAAATATGCTATATACATACAATGGAATATTTTCCCGCCTTAAGAAAGAAGGAAATCCTGTCATTTGCTTCAACATGGATGAAGCTTGAGGACATTATGCTAAGTGAAATAAGCCAGTCACAAAAAGACAAATACTGTATGATTAAACTTATATGACATATATAGAGAAGTCATATTCATACAAACAGAAAATAGAATGGTGGTTACAAGGCACGAGGGGAAGTGGGGAGAGGGAAGTTGTTGTTTAATGGGTATAGAGTTTGTTTTGAAAGAAGAAAAAGTTCTGGAGATCTGTTTCACAACAAAGTGAATATACTTAACATTACTAAATTTTACACTTAAACATGGTTAAGGTAGAAAGTTTTATGCTACATATTTTTACCACTACAAAGAAAGAAAGAAAGAAAGAAAGAAATTAGGTACTATTTTGTGCTACAACATGGATGAAACTTGAAAATACCATGCAAAGTGAAAGAAGCCAGTCACAAAAGGCCAAATATTATATGATTCCATTTATATGAAATGTCAAGAAGAGACAAATCCATAAACACAGAAACTAGATAAATGATCTCCAGTGGCTGGAAGGAAGGAGGAATGGGAAGTGCCTGCTAATGGATAGTACATTTCTTTTTACAGTGATGAAATGTTCTGCAATTAGATAGAGGTGATGGTTGCATATACTTTGTGAATATACTAAAACCCACTGAGTTGTATTTAGGGCATGTGAATTATATCTATAAATAAATAAATTAATGGACATTATCAGCACTGTTGGTTAAGGTTGTTTAACTTTTCATAAAGAAATTGGTTTTTTTCTTGAAAAGGGGATGGCTACATTCAGTATTAAGTTTGGTACATTTTGAGCAGGAAGCAGCTATGGTCTTCCATACATGGCTGACTCAGGCCTTCAGTGTATCCTTAAAGTCTTACTCAGAACTGCAACCTGGTGGCAGCAGTACTAAATTGCAGGATTAACAGAGGGCAGAGATTAAACTAAATCCTTTTGAAAGCAGAAATTTACAAGTACAGTGATAACGATGAATGTCAACAATACAGTATAACGATTGAACATGATCTTTACACTGGCATTTTACTAGCCAGAACTCTCCAAGAAATGGCATAATTACCCAACCAGAATAATAATAATTGAATTAATGATGCCAAGGCTCTGTATGATGTTTAAATTTTAGGGTTACCTAAATTATATTATATAGTAACCAAAATACTCCAATTCCTTACCAGGCCAGTTCATATCACCTTTATTATTCTCTGAATGATTAGCACAAATCTTAGAAATTTCCTTCTTTGCTGACTGATTGTGGGGAACCACCTCGTTTTTTTTTTTTTTCATTTTCTTCTCTCTTTTCAGAATGGAATGATTGTTCACATTCTTTCTGGGAAATGCATAGAAGCTGTGTTGCAGGAAAACAATAAAGATTTGTATTTACGTGAGTGTGATGGAAAAGCCAGCCAGCTGTGGCGATTTGACAACGTCAGCACCGTGGATGAACAATGAATGCCACCATCAGAAGGAAAAGAGAAATGTGGCCATAGAGGTTCAACTCAAGGGAACGACAGGAGCATGTGCATATCATGAAGGAGACCCTTTGTGTTTGTGCAGTGGTGATAGTAGAAACAAAAACTCCACAAATGAATATGGGAAGTCTTTCCTTCCCGTACCTTACTTCATTGACCACTGGCTGTTTTAGAAAAAGAAAAACATGGACCCATTGTCTCAATGTCTTCATCACTGGTAGATGATCATTACATGGTACATAAGATTCTTGGGGTTTTTAAAAATAATTTTAAAGCAGTAAATAATTGCTTTTATCTCTGACTAAGGAAAGAGGCCTGGCAACACCTTCAGGATACACAATTCTGATTGATCAATTTATTTCAAATGGCCTAATCTTGGATTGTCTGTGTCACCAGCCATGAAAATTAAAGCGTGAAGAAAGTGCAAAGTCCTGACATCCAAAAAACGTTGCAATAGGCTTATGAGAACAAATTTCATGTTCATTGATTGAGGCATAGCTCAGAGGAAGGAAAGGAAGTAAGCTACTGCGAGAAAATAGGGTTGGAGAGAGCTTTGACCCAATTCTTCAGCTCAGACTAGTAGCTGAAAAGAGTCAGTAGACCTGGAATAAGATGTTCTCCTGTTAATGAGAATTTCCTCAGAACTTTCTGTCTCCATTCACCTTGCCCTTGCCGTTCTCTATCTAGATTAACCACAATCAGATTCTCATGCAATATTCTTTTCTTTAATCATTGGTGTTGGGTCAGCTTAGATTGAACACTCCCACTAACAGAAGTGTGTACAGTTGAGAAACTCTCCTGATGCCCTGTTACAGGGTTTACACTGATTGGATCAGAATGAGCAACATTTGCAAAGAGGCAAACCTCCCTGGGAGGGAAATGCCAGCGTCTGAGCCAAAATTCTTATGAGAGGAACGAGAGGTGGGTGTTAATGTCCATGAGGGTTGAAAGGGCTGTCTATGAGCCAGTAGGAAATGTCTGGAACCCTCAAATATGCCCACACCTGAACATTCAGTCATAGAAGAACACATCTCCATCAGGGCAGAGACAATGCTAGCAAAAGCTGAATGGCTCTCTTGTTGTGACTTGGCCCACCCAGTTGGGCTGTAAGAGTTGCTAAGTGGGGGTTGTTCTGTGATTAAGAAGAGATGGTGCTGGGTGGGGGACCCTGACACCCAAGGAGATGGGAAGAACCCCCAAGCGAACCAGTAGGACATGGGGGGACTGAGAGGGGAGGAGAAGTGGATGCTGGACAGGACTGGCACCCCTGAGGGGTGGCTGAGAGGGGGGAGAGTTTCCCATGCTGGAGGGACCCTCAGGGGCTCCGATCAGGGGCCCAGCATTTCCTCTGCCCAATCAGCTGGGGAAGTCTGCCAGGCTCTCAGGCTGGGTCCTATGCCCTCAGAGGTCCCCTCTGGGCTGAGTTGGTCCTGGGGGCATAGGAGCAAGGTCAGGAGAGAACAGGAGAGTCAGACGGTAGGGACCCTCCAGGACCAGAGGGGCAGGAAAGGAGCAGAGAGGGTTTGCCCCACCCACTCAGGCACAGGGAGCCTGCTGAGCTCCCAGGCCAGTCCCCCAACCTCCAAAGTCCCCTTTGGGTGTTTGGGTCCTGGGGGCATAGGAGGGAGGCTGGGGAGATCAGGAGAGGCAGGCAGGAGGAGCCTTCTGGGACCGGAGGAGTGGTAGAGGAGTGGAGGGCCTTTGCCCCTCCCACTCAAGCCCAGGAAGTCTGCTGGGTTCCCAGGTGAGGTCCCCCACCCTCTGAGACCAGAGGCAGGGGCACACCTGGGCCCTTCTGTTCTGTTGAGCCTAAGCCCCACCCCAAACACCACCCGCCTTTTCCAGCCCTGTGGGTCCTAAGCATAGGCCCCACTCACTGCTCAAACCTCAACCCTGCTTAGGCCCTGCCCTCCATAGCCAAGGCCTTTTCCACCTTTTTTTTTTTCTCCTCCTATTTTTTACTATTGTGGTTCTGTTTTCTCTTCCAGTTGTTGTTTCATCTATATTTTTATTTTTAGACTAGGAAACTAACACAGCTGTTAGTTTCCTAGCCTAATTTTATTTTTTACTTTGTTATTGTTCTCCTTTTTTTTTTTTTTTACCACCCCACACAGCTTGCAGGATCTTGGTTCATGAGCCGGGGTTTAGGCCAAAGCTCCTGTGGTGGGAGCTCCAAGTCCAAACCACTGGACTAACAGAGAACCTCAGAATCCAGGGAATATTCGTTGGAGTGAGGTCTCCCTGAGGTCCTCATCTCAGCACCAAGATCCAACTCTACCCAACAGCCTACAAACTCCAGTGTTGGAAGCCTCAGGCCAAACAACCAGTAAGACAGGAACACAACCCCACTCATAAAAAAAGAAGAAAAAATGAGATGGGAAAAAAATATGTCACAGATGAAGGAGCAAGGTAAAAATCTACAAGACCAAAATAATGAAGAGGAAATAGTCAATCTACCTGAAAAAGAATTCAGAGTAATGATGGTAAAGATGATCCAGAATCTGAGAAATAGAATGGAGGCACAGATTGAGAAAATACAAGAAATATTTAACAAAGATCTAGAATAACTAAAGAACAAACAAACAGAGATGAACAACACAATAACTGAAATGAAAAATACACTAGAAGGAATCAGTAACAGAATAACTGAGGCAGAAGAATGAATGAGTGAGCTGGAAGACAGAATGGTGGAAATAACTGCTGAGGAGCAGAATAAAGAAAAAAGACTGAAAAGAATTGAAGACAATCTCAGAGACCATTGGGACAACACTAAATGCAACAACATTCGAATAATAGGGGTCCCAGAGGAAGAAGAGAAAAACAAAGGGTCTGAGAAAATATTTTAAGAGATTATAGTGGAAAACTTCCCTAACATGGGAAAGGAAATAGTTACCCAAGTCCAGGAAGCACAGAGAGTCCCATACAGGATAAACCCTAGGAGAAATACACAAAGACACATATTAATCAAACTAACAAAAATTAAATTCAAAGAAATAATATTAAAAGCAGCAAGGGAAAACCAAAAAATAACATACAAAGGAATTCCCATAAGGTTATCACCTGATTTTTCAGCAGAAACTCTGCAGGCCAGAAGGGAGTGGCAGGATATACTTAAAGTGATGAAAGAGAAAAACCTACAACCAACATTACTCTACCCAGCAGGGATCTCATTCAGATTCGATGGAGAAATCAAAAGCTTTTCAGACCAGCAAAAGCTAAGAGAATTCAGCACCACAAAACCAGCTTTACAACAAATGTTAAAGAAATTTCTCTAAGCGGGAAACACAAGAGGAGAAAAAGACCCACAAAAACATACCCCAGACAATTACGAAAATGGTAATGGGAACATACATATCGATAATAGCCTTGAATGTAAATCGATTAAATGTCCCAACCAAAAGACACAGACAGGCTGAATGGATACAAAAACAAGACCCATATGTATGCTGTCTACAAGAGACCCACTTCAGACCTAGGGACACATACAGACTGAAAGTGAAGGGATAGAAAAAGATATTCCATGCAAATGGAAATCAAAAGAAAGCTGGAGTAGCAATATTTGTATCAGATAAAATAGACTTTAAAATAAAGACTGCTACAAGAGATAAAGAAGGACACTACATAATGATCAAGGGATCAATCCAAGAAGAAGATATAACAATTATAAATGTTTATGGACCCAACATAGGAGCACTTCAGTACATGAGGCAAATGCTAACAACCATGAAAGGGGAAATCGACAGTAACACAATAATAGTAGGGGACTTTAACATCCCACTTACACCAAAGGACAGATCATCCAAAGAGAAAATAAATAAGGAAACACAAGCTTTAAATGACACAATAGACCAGTTAGATTTAATTGATATTTATGGAACATTCCACCCAAAAGTGGCAGAATACACTTTTTCCTTTTCAAGTGCACATGGAAATTTCTTCAGGATAGATCACATCTTGGGTCACAAATCAAGCCTCAGAAAATTTAAGAAAATTGAAATCATATCAAGCAGCTTTTCTGACCACAATGCTATGAGATTGGAAATCAATTACAGGAAAAAAAAACTGTAAAAACCACAAGTACATGGAGGCTAACAGTGCGCTACTAAATAACCAAGAGGTCACTGAAGAAAGCAAAGAAGGAATTAAAAATACCATAGAAACAAATGACAATGAAAACACAACAACCCAAAACCTATGGGATGCAGCAAAAGCAGTTCTAAGAGGGAAGTTTATAGCAATTCAACCTCACCTGAAGAAACAAGAAAAATCTTAAATAAATAATCTAACTGTACACCTAAAGCAACTAGAGAAAGAAGAATAAAGAAAACCCAAAGTCAGTAGAAGGAAAGAAATCATAAAGATCAGAGCAGAAATAAATGAAATAGAATACGAAGAAAACAATAGCAAAGATCAATAAGTCTAAAAGCTGGTTCTTTGAGAAGATAAACAAAATTGATATACCCTTAGCCAGCCTCATCAAGAAAAAAATGGAGAGGACGCAAATCAATAAAATTGGAAATGAAAAAGGAGAAATCACAACTGACACTGCAGAACTACAAAGGATTACAAGAGACTACTACAAACAACTATATGCTAATAAAATGGACAACCACGAAGAAATGGACAAATTCTTGGAAAGGTGCAATTTCCCAAGGCTGAACCAGGAAGAATTAGAAAATATAAACGGACCTATCACTAGTAATGAAATTGAAACTGTAATTAAAAATCTTCCAACAAACCAAAGTCCAGGACCAGATGGCTTCACAGATGAATTCTATTAAATATTTAGAGAAGAGTTAACACCACTCCTTCTCAAACTCATCCAAAAAATTGCAGAGGGAGGAACACTCCCAAATTCATTCTACAAAGCCACCGTCACCCTGATACCAAAACCAGAAAAAGATACCACAAAAAAAGAAAATTATAGACCAATATCACTGATGAACATAGATGCAAAAATCCTGAACAAATACTAGCAAACAGAATCCAACAACATATTAAAAGGATCATACACCATGATCAAGTGGGATTTATCCCAGGAATGCAAGGATTCTTCAATATATGCAAATCAATCAATGTGATACACCATGTTAATAAATTGAAGGAGAAAAACCATATGATCATCTCAATAGATGCAGAAAAAGCTTTCAACAAAATTCAACACCCATTTATGATAAAAACTATCCAGAAAATGGGAATAGAGGGAACCTACCTCAACACAATAAAGGCCATATATGACAAACCCACAGCAAACATCATACTCAATGGTGAAAAATTGAAAGCATTTCCACTAAGATCAGGAACAAGACAAGGATGTCCACTCACCACTCTTATTCAACATGGCTTTGGAAGTCCTAGCCATGGCAATCAGAGAAGAAAAGGAAATAAAAGGAACACAAATTGGAAAAGAAGAAGTAAAACTGTCACTGTTTGCAGATGACATGATACTATATATAGAAAATCCTAAAGATGCCACCAGAAAACTACTAGAACTAATCAATGAATTTGGTAAGGTTGCAGGATACAAAATTAACACACAGAAATCTCTTGCATTCCTATACACTAACAATGAAAAATCAGAAAGAGAAATTAAGGAAACAATCCCATTTACCATTGCAACAAAAAGAATAAAATACCTAGGGATAAACCTACCTAAGGGGACGAAAGGTTTGTACTCAGAAAACTATAAAACACTGGTGAAAGGAATCAAAGATGACATAAACAGACGGAGAAATACACCATGTTCTTGGATTGGAAGAATCAATACTATGAAAATGACTATACTACCCAAAGCAATCTACAGATACAATGCAATCCCTATCTAACTACCAATGGCACTCTTCACAGAATTAGAACAAAAAATTTTACACTTCATATGGAAACACAAAAGACCCCAAAAAGCCAAAACAATCTTGAGAAAGGAAAACGGAATGGAGGAATCAGTCTCCCTGACTTCAAACTATACTACAAAGCTACAGTAATCAAGACAGTATGGTACTGGCACAAAAAACAGAAACATAGGTCAATGGAACAGGATAGAAAGCCCAGAGATAAACCCAGTCACCTATGGTCAACTAATCTATGACAAAGGAAGGCAAGGATATACAATGGAGAAAAGACAGTCTCTTCAATAATGGTGCTGGGAAAACTGGACAGCTACATGTAAAAGAATGAAATTAGAACACTCCCTAACACCATACACAAAAATAAACTCAAAATGGATTACAGACCTAAATGTAAGACTGGACACTATAAAACTCTTAGAGGAAAACATAGGAAGAACACTCTTTGACGTAAATCACAGCAAGATCTTTTTTGATCCACCTCCTACAGTAATGGAAATAAAAACAAAAATAAACAAATGGGACCTAATGAAACTTAAAAGCTTTTGCAAAGCAAAGGAAACTACAAACAAGACGAAAAGACAACCCTCAGAATGGGAGAAAATATTTACAAATGAATCAATGGACAAAGGATTAATCTCCAAAATATATAAACAGCTCCTGCAGCTCAATACTAAAAAAACAAAAACCCAATCCAAAAATGGGCAGAAGACCTAAATAGACATTTCTCCAAAGAAGACATGCAGATGGCCAAGAAGCACATGAAAAGATGCTCAACGTCACTAATTAGTAGAGAAATGCAAATCAAAACTACAATGAGGTATCACCTCACACCAGTTCGAATGGGCATCATGAGAAAATCTACAAAGAACAAATGCTGGAGAGGGTGTGGAGAAAAGGGAACGCTCTTGCACTGTTGGTGGGAATGTAAATTGATACAACCACTATGGAGAACAGTATGGAGGTTCCTTAAAAAACTAAAAATAGAATTACCATATGACCCAGCAATCCCACTACTGGGCATACACCCAGAGAAAACCATAATTCAAAAAGACACATGCACCCCAATGTTCATTGCGCTCTATTTACAATAACCAGGTCATGGAAGCAACCTCAATGCCCATCAACAGACGAATGGATAAAGAAGTTGTGGTACATGTATACAATGGAACATTACTCAGCCATAAAAAGGAACGAAACTGGTCATTTATAGAGATGTGGATGGATCTAGAGATTGTCATACAGAGTGAAGTAAGTCAGAAAGAGAAAAACAAATATTGTATATTAACACATATATGTGGAACCTAGAAAAATGGTACAGATGAACTGGTTTGCAGAGCAGAAATAGAGACACAGATGTAGAGAAGAAACGTATGGACACCAAGGGGGGAAAGTGGTGGTGGGGGTGGGGGGGGTGGTGTGATGAATTGGGAGATTGGGATTGACATGTATACACTGATGTGTATAAAATTGATGACTAATAAGAACTTGCTGTATAAAAAGATAAGTAAAATTCAAAAATTCAAAAAAAAGTAGTAAAGAGAAAAAAAAAAAAGAAAAGATGCTCAACATCAATAATTATTAGAGAAATACAAATCAAAACTACAATGAGGTATCACCTCACACCAGTCAGAATGGTCATTATCAAAAAATCTACAAACAATAAATGCTGGAGAGTGTGTGGTGAAAAGGGAACCCTCCTACACTGTTGGTGGGAATGTAAATTGATACAACCACTATGGAGAACAGTATGGAGGTTCCTTAAAAAACTAAAAATCAAACTACCATATGACCCAGCAATCACACTACTGGGCATATACCCTGAGAAAACCATAATTCAAAAAGACATGTACTACAGTGTTCATTGCAGCACTATTTGCAATAGCCAGGACACGGAAGCAACCTAAGTGTCCATCGACAGATGAATGGATAAAGAAGATGTGGCACATATATACGATGGAATATTAGCCATAAAGAGAAACGAAATTGAGTTATTTGTAGTGAAGTGGATGGACCTAGAGTCTGTCATACAGAGTGAAGTAAGTCAGAAAGAGAAAAACAAATACCGTATGCTAACGCACATATGTGGAATCTAAAAAAGAAAAAAAAAAGGTACTGATGAACCTAGTGGCCGGGCAGAAATAAAGACGTAAACATAGAGAATGGACTTGAGGACACAGGAGGTGGGGAGGGGGAAGCTGGGGCAAAGTGTATGAGTACATACACTACTGAATGCAAGATAGATAGCTAGTGGAAAGCAGCAGCATAGCACAGGGAGGTCAGCTTGGTGCTTTGTGATGACCTAGAGGGGTGGAGCAGGGATGGTGGGAGGGAGGCTCAAGAGGGAGGGGATATGGGGATATATGTCAGCATATGCCTGATTCACCTTGCTGTACAACAGAAACTAACACAGTATTGTGAAGCAATTATATTCCAATAAAGATCTATTTAAAAAAAAAAAAGATCTGGTATCCATCTCTCTTCCAGGTGGATTTCCCTCTTCACATGATCAGCTTAAAACCTCCCCTCAAAGATGCTGATCTTCTTTGGGCTGTCTCAGGATACAGTATGTCTCAAATAACAAACACTAAGCAGGAGGTAAGGGTTTCTAAACAGTACACATCATAACTATGCATTTCTTCACCTGTGGAAGTCAATGGAACACTGCATTTTTCCTTCCTCAGAATACACTCTAGACCTGGGCAAGGAGCCACTGGCCACATGTGGTTATCTAAATGTAAATTCATTAAAATTAAAGAAAATTTAAACTCAGTTCCTCAGTTGTACTGGCCACATTTCTAGTGCTCAATAGCCACTGTGTTGCAAAGCACAGAGAATAGAACATTCCATCAGTGCAAACAGGTCTATTGGATAGCATTGACCTAGACAGATTTATCACCCCATTGAGAGAAGAGATTCAGCCACCCTTCTTGCTTCAGACTTGTCTATATTCAACACAAATTCCCCTAACATCCTGAGGCTGAGACAGAGCTAAAAATTCTCAGATGGCAACCTTGTAAAGGGTATTATGGTTGAAAAATAAAAATTAAACAAGACCTCTATTTTTAAAATGAACTTTGTTATTGGCATTGTTGGTATTTGAAGTTGCTGGAATAAATTAATATAATTAAATAAAAGGCTGAATTCAATTGTATAAGTTGTGTTTGACAGTAATTAACAAAAGGACCCAGAAGGCTTATTGCTTAATTGGTTGAACAAAGCAAGAATGTGGTGTTTCTTTAACCATCCCCATGATTTATTACTTTATTACAGAAATAGCGGTGAGCTCAGTCTCTGGCTGGTACTTAAAGACCCTTAATTTAAACAAAACAGATGCCTCCATTTAGTTCTAAAATAATTCAACCTTCTTCTCCTCATAGAGTAACAGAGTATTCAAATTCTCTTCTCTATGGGCTCATCTCTGATTTTATCCACAATGATCAATTTAAAAGTAGAGAAACTTGGCAGTCAGAAGATTTGATTCCCAAGAGTTTCACTTGTCTGCCTGAATTTTATGATTGAGTTTATTGTTTGGGTTGTAAGACTGAATTCATCAGCACCCCCAACAAGCTCACCATCATTAGTAAGTATCCCACTGAGGGGACAGACAGAAGTATTCAGCCAACAATCTAGAGTCAACACTCTTTGTGTTATTACACAATGAAAGCAGATGTCATCCCTGGAGGGACCCTGATGTATTTCCTCTTTGGTCTCAATGCCATCAATCTCACTGACCAACTTAGAATCCCAACTCCCACAAACATCAAAAATTCCCCCAGGTCCACGAGATGGTGCTGCCACTGCACCAGAATTTGACATCATTAGAGCTTGTGTTATTGTGCCCACCTCAAGAGGACCCTTCCATTTTCCACTGAAAGGCCATGAAAAACCAGTTGGACACCAAGTGATCTGCGACCAGTCACCAAATCTGGACATTGACATGGGCTGCCTTGATGGGCACAACTCTACACACTGTGTACACTGTTTATGCTGTTCTTTAAAAGCTCTGTTCAGAATGCAACTTCTTTGGCCAAAGCCCAAAGCACCTACAAGTCCGGCCCTGATTCTTCAAACACCTTGATTTGGGCATATCTCCAGTGATTATATTAAGCGCAAATAGCCAAGGAGGTGATATTTCCAGGATTCTAGAATCCTCTCTTATTTCTGTGTTAATAACAGTCCCTCCAATCTCCAAACTCTTTGCAGTTTCAACCTCTTCCTCCATGAAATGTGCTCTTTAAATATGGAAGTGTGTCCTTAGCATTGTTTTAATATTGTGAGGATCTTTGCTGGTGTGGTAATTCTTTCCACAGGACTGGGATGGTGATGTTTTCTCAACACTGAAGTCTCTACATGATATCAATACACTATGCTATAGTGACATAAAAGCAGCTCACCCGATTTTATTTGGCTCAAAAACAGAGTCGGCATGGTTACTTCACTCCTAGGGTGATAGTTTGCAAGCTGAGCCCAAACAGATTAGATTCATGTTTGAAAATTAAAGTTTCCCAACAATTCCTAAACCGTACAGCTAACACACAGTTAACTGATATTCCAGAACCCTTGACAAATGCTAAATGAAGATGACAGGGCCAATTCTGCTGCAACTTGGGCTTATGAAAGCCTTTTAGCTTTACAGTAAAATGTGACCAGAGGGTAGGGCAACTTTACTTCACTGGGCAACCTTCACGAAGGCACTGCTGACCCCTCTCCTTTAGGAATTGGCCAAGGGTGGCATTGCTTAATGTTTTATTTAAATAAGACCCAGGAGAGCATGAGAAGCTGTTTTTAAAGTCATGACCTGTCCAAATACACCAATGCTAACCCTGTTCAGAGGGCGGAGAATATCTGTTGTGTGGGAGGAGAGCAACAAATGGATTATCCAACCAGCACAGTTCTCCAACTCTAGCCATGTGGCTTCAGTGGGACCTGCCTGTTACCTCCACAGGATTCCACCCCCTGATTGGTTCCAGGGAGGACACTTGACCTAATTGAGTCAACCAGCACATTCACCAATAATTTTGTTACTGAGACTAAGAAATTAGTTTCTCTAGCAGAAATGCAAGAGATAAAGTAAGAATTTATGAGCACTGAACAAATCAATTAACTGCTCAAATTTTCAGCTGTTCCAGCCTCAGCTCCTCTCCTGGAAGAGCCCACAGTATGAAGGCACAGAAATACTATTTACTGTGAACATAGGATGAGAGGCTAATAGAGGTCCTGCTGATAGTGGTGGGGATACGGCCCTTGTCTCGAGGAGGCAGCTGGGGCCCTGGAAAGCAGGTAGCCCCATCTAAGTAGAGGCTCTATAGGAACCCTCTGGAGATGATCCAGGACCTGTGGCCTCTGAAAATAGCCACATCTAACAGCCAAACATGAGATTATATGATCAGAAAACAAATCATGCCGAAACCCCAAATTTGATTCTCTTAATCCTGAATCCCACAGTAAAGTTAAAGCACCATTAAGAAAGAGATGCCAAATTCAGCATTCAACACCAGAGTCTGTAATAGTGACATAGAGTGTTCTGGCCCCGCCCACCTCCCTCTGGTCTTACAGCTTCAGTGAGCTCCTGAAGAACTTACAACAGTGAGCATCTGCATTTCTTTGCCTGAGGGTTTTCCTCAAAGATAAAGAAAGCTTCTTTATGATGTGGGGAAGCCCAGCCATGCCTTGGAAGTCACCCCCAGGAGCAACCGTCAATCACTGACTGACAGGAGTTGGAGTATAAGCACCTCAGCTCCCTCACCTCTCCAGCAGGACAACTCTGAGGTGCATGTTCTACACATTTCCCAGCGTTTACTGTGGGATTAAGCTCTGATCACCCAAGTGGTAAATGGCTTGATGGTGCATCTGTAATTGGCTGCATTCCCGTCCACACACCCCAACTGGTACTTCCTAGGCTCACCTTCCAGATAGACCACTTGCTCTCGAATCCTTATCTCCTAATAGGGAAACCCACCCTAGAATACATGGCCTGGCCCACCAGAAGCTTCCATCTACAAGAGTTAGTTTGTTCATCAAATTCCATTCTTCATTCATTTATCAATAGTCCCACCCCATGCACCAAATACCCCTATTCCCCTGAACTGAAATTATCCCACCAAACAGCAAGAGCAGAGTATGGGCTTCCGGGAAGCTGTGTCCCGAGAGAAAGAGACTGAGGAAGGGGCACATGGTCAGTCCTTATGCCAAGCTTATCAATAATATTAGAAGTCCTTCCTCCCCGGGGAAGAATGAGTGAGGAGTAGAGAGAGGCCACTCATGTTCCACTAGCTGGCGTCCCTCCTTGTGGAAACCTGAAGCCTAGGGAAGCAAGGTTCCTCCTGCATCACACAACATTTCCCTCTCATATTCCAGTTATTTTCCAGTAACTGGTACATACCAGTATTAGAGGATGTACAGGTATACTGTGTAAGTCAGTAGTGGAGAGCATGATAGCTTTCCAGGATAAAGTGAGGGGGATTTAGATATGAGGCGGGTATTGGGGAGGAGAAGCGCAAAACAACATGATGAAGATCTAAAGAGCAAGATGGTCAGAAAGGTAATCCTAGTGGGGGCAGGAGGGGTTGCCAGAGGGATTTTCAGAGTGAGGTGTTCTAGTCCTCAGTCTAAAGTTGTGTGCTTTATTTCCATCACTCCACACTTTCAGCCAAGCCTTCCACACTGACCGTGTCCTGTTTTGGAGAACGGGAATCAAGGAATTGGGTTGAGCTCACTGTCCAGGACAGAGCCGGCAAAAAGCAGCCTTTGCAGTCAGATAGATCCAGCAAGCCTGGGCTCTCAGGAAGCAGAGCAGCATTGGTATAGAAAAGAACGGACACCCATCCTAGCCACACGCCACCACACAGTGCCGATCAAGATAAATTCACTTAGGTCAGACAGTATTTTAAAATTTTATTTGACTGTGAACTAAAGCAGGGGTCAGCAAACTTTTTCTATAAAGGGCTACATAGTAAATATTTTTGGCTTTGCAGCCCCACAGTCTCTGTCACAACTATACAACTCTGCCATTGTAGCACAAAAGTAATCAGGGTCAATAATAAACAGATGCCCGTGCCTGTGTTCCAATAAAACTTTATTTACAAAAACAGGTGGCAGGGGCTTCCCTGGTGGCGCAGTGGTTAAGAATCCACCTGCCAATGCAGAGGACACGGGTTCAAGCCCTGGTCCAGAAAGATCTCACAGGCTGCGGAGCAACTAAGCCCATGCACCACAACTACTGAGACTGCATGCCACAGCTACTGAAACCCGTGCACCTAGAGCCCGTGCTCCGCAACAAGAGAAGCCACCGCAATGAGAAGCCCATGCACCGCAATGAAGAGCAGCCCCTGCTCGCCGCAACTGGAGAAAGCCTGCGCGCAGCAACAAAAACCCAACACAGCCAAAAATAAATAAATTAATAAATTAATAAATAAATAAATTAATTAAAAAAAGAAAAGAAAGAAAAAGAAAGTCGGGACTGTTTAAAAAAAACAAAAACAAAAACAAAACAGGTGGCAGGCAACTAGAGAAAGCCCACACGTAGCAACGAAGACCCAATGCAGCCAAAAATAAATAATAAATAAATAAATTAGTTAAAAATACCCCAGGTGGTGGGGCAGATGTGGCTCACAGGCATCATTTACCACCACCTGGACTAGAGTTTTTTGTCTCATTCCAGCTGCAGAAGGAGACAAATGACAGATCCTTTAAAAACAAACAGAGAAATATTCCCAAAGAAGTTGTAAGTAAGCTTGAAAAACATAAAAATAGGGTGTTTTTATAGTATAAATAACCAAAAAAGCAAAGAAAACAGAAGAGGGGAAATATTAGATCTTATTGTAAGCAGACTCCAATCCTTTTCAGAAAAAAATAGAAATAAACAAATGAATCATTTTTGTAAATGAAAATATAAAACATTGACACTGTAGCCCTCAGCCGCCTTTCTTTTGGACACCCAGATGCCACGGGCCCTCACTGTTGACAGAGCTTGGGCAGGACCAGCTTTCCTTACGTGACCACAGGCTGCAGTAAGAACATCAACGGGAAAGGGAGGGCTGCTAATAAGCAAAGCAACTCTCAGCAATGCAGCCAAGCCAACGGGATTCAGTTGCAGTAACAGATGAAATCTGACACTCGAGGTTTTATGTTACAGTGGTGAAGAGACTCACAAAGCACAATGCACACACTCCCTGCCTTCCCCCGACACAATTCCCTTGCAGTTGGGATGTGAGGACAATCAGATATAAGCTCTTGCGTGGAGCAAGAGCCATAGCCTCTGTGTATTTATATAAACTCCGATCCTTGGCATCCAATTCAGCCAGACTTCAAAACACCAACAGGAGGAGTCAAGCCAAGTAGAGGGACCCCCAATAGCAAGGCTTGAGACCAGGCTGTACGAGGCCAGCAAACCTTCCTCCCTGTGCTCCTAAGCCAACATGGGCCCACGGAACATGTTTAAAGTCCAGACCCAGGGGTGCCTCCTGCCTGTTACAACCCACGTTCGGGGCTGCCAGCCCATCACGCCCTTGGAGTGTGTCAGTGCTGGCACATCCAAGTCTGGCTCCTGATAAAACGAACAGCCTGAGCACCACCTCCACCCCACATGCACAGACAGTCCAAAGCTGTCCGGCCCCATCTCTACTCTCCACACCGCTGACCCCACTTGTCATTGTCCAGCGAGCCTTCACCAAGCACAAGGGCCAGGCAGCTCCATCACTCTGGCCACGCAGTTGGGAGGCACAGCTGAGGCCTCTTGTCTTCTGCTGTGGCGAGATCTTGGTTTGTTCCTCCATGTTGGTCAGATGCCTCATATAACAGAAGGATGAGAATCCCTTATTCTTACTCTTTGTTGGGAATGCTATTTTCTTCTCCAGTCGACTCTTTGAGAATATCCTCGACTGCTCTCCATGGGAGGCCTTTGCACATGGCTCTAGGTGGTGGTTGGTTTGCTTGGTGGTGGAACTCCTACCATCTCCCTGAGGCTCCAGCTCCTGACAATGATGTCTCCTCACGGATTGGTTTGAGCAATGGCCCTCCCAGCTGGTCAGGTCTCCAGTGCCCTCCTCCAACCCTCAGGCTACATCCTTGCATTGCCTCCCTACGCATCTGGCCTTAGGCTAACAGGTGGGATCCAGATGGAAACATGATATATGTTGCCTTAAGACGGCCTTTGTCCGACATTTCTATTCAATACAGTAAGTCTCCTACATACGAACATTCAAGTTGGGAAATTTCAAAGATGCGTATGTGCCCCTGTATGCCAGCTGTTGTACTGCACTACTGTAATTTTCAAGGTGCTATACTGTAAGATTAAAAATGTTTTCGGGCTTCCCTGGTGGCGCAGAGGTTGAGAATCTGCCTGCTAATGCAGGGGACACGGGTTTGAGCCCTGGTCTGGGAAGATCCCACATGCCGCAGAGCAGCTGGGCCCGTGAGCCACAATTACTGAGCCTGCGCATCTGGAGCCTGTGCTCCGTAACAAGAGAGGCCGCGATAGTGAGAGGCCCACGCACCACGATGAAGAGTGGCTCCCGCTTGCCACAACTAGAGAAAGCCCTCGCACAGAAACGAAGACCCAACACAGCCATAAATAAATAAATAAATAAATTTTAAAAAAAGATGTTTTCTTTATTTTTTGTGTTTGTTTGTTTTTTATGTATTATTTGTGTGAAAAGTATTATAAACTTATTACAGTACAGTACTACATAGCCAATTGTGTTAGTTGGGTACCTAGGCTAACTTTGTTGGACTTACGAATAAATTGGACTTACGTACGCACTTTCGGAATGGAACTCGTTCATCTGTAGAGGACTTACTGTGTAGCTCATGGTGGAATTCTATCCCAGACTAAGCAATTGGCTTTTTTAAGCAAAGAGTCATGGTCCATACTTCCTTGTTCTCCTTCACCACTTACCAAAGGGCTGGATGCTCGACTCCATGGATTCTATCACGGAGGAGAGAAAACCAGGAGCTGGGGTACAGATGAATGACATTTCAAGAATTGGGAGAAAAATCAAGTAGAAAAAACTTTGGACACTAACTGGGCAAGAGACAATACGACCTCTGTGAATAAACATATGTACCCATCATCAGAAATAATAGTAATAACTGCCACAGGTGTTAAGCCTGTGCCTAGCCCTTTACTCACATTATCTCTTGTTGTATTTACAATAGGCCAACAAAGTAGGTACCATTATAATCCTCATTTTATATTATCCCATTCTATAGTTGAAGAAAGTGAGGCTTACATGGATGAAGAAATTTTCCCAAGTCCACACAACAAGAAAGGGATGCAGCTGGATCACAAACCCAGGTTCATCTGGTTCCAAGGCCTTTACTTTTTATTCATTTATTTATTATTATTATTTTTTTTTATACAGCAGGTTCTTATTAGTTTTCCATTTTATACATGTTGGTGTATATATGTCAATCCCAATCTCCCAATCCATCACACCAACCCCCCTGCAACTTTCCCCCCTTGGTGTCCATACATTTGTTCTCTGCATCTGTGTCTCAATTTCTGCCCTGCAAACTGGTTCATCTGTACCATTTTTCTAGGTTCCACATATATATGTTAATATATGATATTTGTTTTTCTCTTTCTGGCTTACTTCACTCAGTATGACAGTCTCTAGATCCATCCACGTCTCTACAAATGGCCCAATTTCGTTCCTTTTTATGACTGAGTAATATTCCATTGTATATATGTACCACTTCTTCTTTATCCATTCATCTGTCAATGGGCATTTAGGTTGATTCCATGACCTGGCTATTGTAAATAGTGCTGCAATGAACATTGGGGTGCATGTGTCTTTTTGAATTATGGTTTTCTCAGGGTATATGCCCAGTAGTGGGATTGCTGGGTCATATGGTAATTCTATTTTTAGTTTTTTAAGGAACCTCCATACTGTTCTCCATAGTGGCTGTATCAATTTACATTCCCACCAACAGTGCAAGAGGGTTCCCTTTTCTCCACACCCTCTCCAGAATTTGTTCTTTGTAGATTTTCTCATGATGCCCATTTGAACTGGTGTGAGGTGATATCTCATTGTAGTTTTGATTTGCATTTCTCTACTAATTAGTGATGTTGAGCATCTTTTCATGTGCTTCTTGGCCATCTGTATGTCTTCTTTGGAGAAATGTCTATTTAGGTCTTCTGCCCATTTTTGGATTGGGTTGTTTGTTTTTTTAATATTGAGCTGCGTGAGCTGTTTATATATTTTGGAGATTAATCTTTTGTCCGTTGACTCGTTTGTAAATATTTTCTCCCATTCTGAGTGTTGTCTTTTCGTCTTGTTTGTAGTTTCCTTTGCTGTGCAAAAACTTTTAAGTTTCATTAGGTCCCATTTGTTTATTTTTGTTTTTATTTCGATTACTCTAGGAGGTGGATCAAAAAAGATCTTGCTGTGATTTATGTCAAAGAGTGTTCTTCCTATGTTTTCCTCTAAAAGTTTTATAGTGTATGGTCTTACATTTAGGTCTGTAATCCATTTTGAGTTTATTTTTGTGTATGGTGTTAGGGAGTATTCTAATTTCATTCTTTTACATGTAGCTGTCCAGTTCTCCCAGCACCACTTATTAAAGAGACTGTCTTTTCTCCATTGTATATCCTTGCCTTCCTTTGTCATAGATTAGTTGACCATAGGTGTGTGGGTTTATCTCTGGGCTCTCTATCCTGCTCCATTGATCCATATCTCTTTTTTTTGTGCCAGTACCATATTGTCTTGATTACTGTAGCTTTGTACTATAGTCTGAAGTCAGGGAGTCTGATTCCTCCAGCTCCGTTTTTTTCTGTCAAGACTGCTTTGGCTATTCGGGGTCTTTTGTGTCTCCATACAAATTTTAAGATTTTTTTGTTCTAGTTCTGTAAAAAATGCCATTGGTAATTTGATAGGGATTGCACTGAATCTGTAGATTGTTTTGGGTAGTATAATCATTTTCACAATATTGATTCTTCCAATCCAAGAACATGGTATATCTCTCCCTCTGTTGGTATCATTTTAATTTCTTTCATCAGTGTCTTATAGTTTTCTGCATACAGGTCTTTTGTCTCCCTAGGTAGGTTTATTCCTAGGTATTATTTTCTTTTCGTTGCAATGGTAAATGGGAGGGTTTCCTTAATTTCTCTTTCAGAATTTTCATCATTAGTGTATAGGAATGCAAGAGATTTCTGTGCATTAATTTTGTATCCTGCTACTTTACCAAATTCATTGATTAGTTCTAGTAGTTTTCTGGTGGCATCTTTAGGATTCTCTATGTATAGTATCATGTCATCTGCAAACAGTGACAGTTTTACTTCTTCTTTTCCAATTTGTATTCCTTTTCTTTTTCTTCTCTGATTGCCATGGCTAGGACTTCCAAAACTATGTTGAATAATAGTGGTGAGAGTGGACATCCTTGCTTTGTTCCTGATCTTAGAGGAAATGCTTTCAGTTTTTCACCATTGAGAATGATGTTTGCTGTGGGTTTGTCATATATGGCCTTTATTATGTTGAGAAAGGTTCCCTCTATGTCCACTTTCTGGAGAGTTTTTATCATAAATGTGTGTTGAATTTTGTTGAAAGTTTTTTCTGCATCTATTGAGATGATCATATGGTTTTTCTTCTTCAGTTTGTTAATGTGGTGTATCACATTGATTGATTTGCATATATTGAAGAATCCTTGCATTCCTGGGATAAATCCCACTTGATCGTTGTGTATGATCCTCATTTCTTTTCATTCTTTTTTCTTTATTCTGTTCCGAGCAGTGAATTCCACCATTCTGTCTTCCAGGTCACTTATCCATTCTTCCGCCTCAGTTATTCTGCTATTGATTCCTTCTAGTGTATTTTTCATTTCAGTTATTGTATTGTTCATCTCTGTTCGTTTGTTCTTTAATTCTTCTAGGTCTTTGTTAAACATTTCTTGCATCTTCTCGATCTTTGCCTCCATTCTTTTTCTGAGGTCCTGGATCATCTTCATTATCATTATTCTGAATTCTTTTTCTGGAAGGTTGCCTATCTCTACTTCATTTAGTTGTTTTTCTCCGGGTTTATCTTGTTACTTCATCTGGTACACAGCCCTCTGCCTTTTCATCTTGTCTATCTTTCTGTGAATGGGTTTTTGTTCTACAGGCTGCAGGATTGTAGCTCTTCTTGCTTCTGCTGTCTCAAGGCCTTTACTTTTAACCTCTACATTTTATTGCCTCCCAGTGTTTGTGACAATGACCTTCCAAATGGGAATGGTTGAAAACAAAGGTCAAGTTGTTTTAGCATCTGCAAATATTAGATGCATCAGTTCAATGAGTTCAGGTGCAAGTAAAAGAATAACCAACTCCCAGAGGCTGAAGAAATAAAGATCTTCAGTTATTTCACACTCCTGATTCAAAGGTAGGTTCCCCATTGGCTGCAATAGCTCACAGACAGCATTCATCAACAGGCTCTTTTTAACCTTCTGTTCACCATCCCTGTTGGCTTTTGATTCTGGTCTCTATCGCTTCGTGGTTACAGGATGTCCATCACAGCCCCAAACATGACATCCTTGTCCTAGCATCCCAGTTAGGAAGGAAGAGATGCTACACAAGGAAGCTTTCCTCTAGCATCTTTGTCTCTGTTGAGAAAGGGGGTCTTTCCCAGAGACACCCCCCCACTTCCCATCAGTGGACTTCCCTCTGCCCCAGTGGCCAGAACCATGCCACATGGTCATGGAAAGTACTCCACAGGGAGGAAAGGGCTGGGCACACTGCCACCCAGACCTCACTGGGGTTCTGTGGGCTGGGAAGATGGGAGGTTGACTGGTGCAGGGCCAGTGTCTGCAGCTGGAGATGACTCCTCTCTCAGGTAAGACTGGGCTCTGCTTCTGTTCTTTATCATTATGAAATGAAAATTGCCAGACCCTGAGTCCAAGACCTATACAGTTCTGTGCTCACAACTCCAGGGTGTTATCCAATCAGCTCCTGCCCCATCCCAAGGTAGGGATCTTCCAGCACCCCCCCCAAACCAGCTTGGTTTTCTCAGTTTGGGGGTGTGGGGAAGGCACTGTGTGCCTGCCATCCAGATCCCACCCTCCACCACCAGGGCTGCTCAGACATGCTGAGAGGCAAAGGTGTTTTGATCTCTTTTCTTACACACCTTCTGGAAAGCATTGTGGCCCAAAGCACCATCCCATAAAACTCTTCCTTTATTCCCATCTCTGAGAGGCAGGTTTCTATTTGCTTTCTAAAAAAAACCATGAACAGCAAGTAAGTACGGATTCTGAAAGTGAGAAGGGAACTTCCTTTGGTATTTATAATGAATTTCTTCCTGTTTTGTGTATCATATGGGAGTATATGATATAGAAAGTTGTTTGGGGATTTTATATAAAACAACAGTTTCAGCCTGTTAACTCCATCTGCTTCCCATGAGCGGGAGAAGTCATTACACAGCAGTGCCAAGGGGCCTCTGGATTTCCTCAAGGCTTTCTCATAATGCGAGTGCTTAAGACAAAATCCTTCAACGCTTTGGTCCTAATCCTCGCCTTCTTTGTCCAGTCATTACCACAGAGGTATGGCATCTGGTGAAAATCTTTCTGTGCTCTGAAAAATTTCAATGGCTGGGCTTTCAGAGGCCAGCAAAACACAAAGTTAAGCTTCTGATGATGTTTACTAATAGCAACCAAGACTATATTGCTCTTTCCAGAGTGAATTCTAGACACTTAGGGTCACTTTCCAAATTCAAAAACTACAAATATTTCTTGAATCTCCATTAAGTACCAAGGACACAGTTAGGTCCTGTCCCACGTGTTTTGGGAATGCTAAGCTTGGATGACCTTGATGAGTCACCCATGAATCAGAAAATTGCAAAACATCATCTTTAATGCATATTATGTCACCACAGACTCAGATGGAGTTGGATATGTACCCTCAGGTTTCTGGGAAGGCAGAGCTATTTATTTCAAAAACAATTCCAGGAAAGTAAATGAATATACTTTTTTTTTTTAATACATTTGCCAAGTGGGACACAAAATAGACTTACATTTGTAAATAATTATTTGTCAAAAATTGCCATGGCAACAGGCCCAGCATCAAGTGACCCTTTAAATACCTATTTGTGATGTAATAATCCACCTATGTTAGGATAATTCCCAGGTGTTTCTCCAGCCTTGACACCTCCTTTGAAGGATTCACTCATTCAAGCACCGTCAGTCTTCCCTAAAGGTCAAGTGATCTCGCCAAAATGCTCCCCTGATGGAATCCCCTCCATGGCTCCCCATCATTTTCAGAATAATGCTCTAGGTCCCCGACACGGCCTGCCTACAAGCTCCTTCCTTGCCTAGCCTTCAGCCTCTGCACTCACCTCCTGCCACTCATCCCACTGTCCCCTAATACATCACTCTTTCTTTTGTCCCTGGTTTTGCCACGCTGTTCCCTCTGCTGAGAATGCCCTTTTCTAGAGAACCCTCCTACACTGTTGGTGGGAATGTAAGCCGGTGCGGTCACTATGGAGAGCAGCATGGAGGTTCCTCAGGAAACTAAACGTAGCCTGGCTCTAGGAGTCTCGGCCTCTCTCGTGGTCCCTGCAGCAGGGCTGTAAGCTCTCTTACCCAGCGGCTCAGCACACCCAGACCAACACAGAAGCTGCTGGTCCTCTTAAAGACCAGACTTGGAACTTGTATAGCACCCCTTCCGCTGTTCTCCTTGCTCAATGCAACCGAGATCAGCCCACATTCAAGAGGAGGGCAAACAGACCCCACCCAACGAAGGGAGGAGTGAAAAAATGCAGCCATCGGTAAAGAACCATCCCCACAGGCCGAGCGGCAGAGACCGGGTTCGTGTCCCAGAATCTCCAGCAAGAGCTCTGAGGGTCACTCTGGTTAAACTGGCTTGGGGAATGCGCATGCCCCTGAACCAAACTCTGTGACCAGGGGCTTGGGAATTTTGATTGGAGCTGTGGTGGGGCAAACAACCCCAGCCAACATTACGGCTAGGAAATTCTGCAGGCAGGAGCTGGGGGTGGGTGGGTCCTAGGGAGGCGTGTTACTTTGGGGTAACTTAAGAGCAGACGGAACAAGGCCTTGGATGTGGGTGACCCCAGGGAGCAGGAGTCAGGGAGTCAGGAGAGTGGGGCAGAGAGGGAGGAAGAGCCAATGCAAGGGGGTCGTGAGCTTGGTTCTTCCTACTCTGAGATGCCTGCAGAACATGTTCCAGAACACTCCACTGGAAGGGCAGAGGCCGGGACGTTTTTCCACCAATTTTTCTCCCTTCCTGGTTGACATGACCTCTGGGGACATCAGCTCTCTCCAGGGCACCTTGCAGGCTGCAAGGGCAGAGCAGCTCCCAGGCTTCAGAGAAGGCCCCCAGGCAGGAAAGCAGAGAGGCCTGGGCTTGACCGTCACACGGTGCAAGATGAGTCCGAGCCCGCATGGAAAGGCGCCCTAGAGCTGAAATCTGGAGGTGGCCAGGGACAAGACACTGGGCACCAAAATGTCTGCCACAGGAGACGATCAAATGTCCCCCGCGGGGCCAGAGCCCCAGTCGCCTCACCCAGTGGCTGCCAGGGGCACTTCTGCACCTGAGGAGGGGGCACAGGAGCTCCTGCCGGGCAGCAGGTCAGCACTGGCCTTCTCCCAGCCAGCCAACACCACCAGGAATACACCTGTGGCCGCGGAACTTGGGGTTATTGCCCAGGGAGACCACACACCGTGCGGAACCATGGGGATCTCAGCAAGAGGGTGCAAAGGGGCTTGGAGATCAGAGCCTGGGCAAGGGGACTTTGGAAAGGGTGCTAGGAAGCATGGTCTTGCTCTATACTGGATGCTATCAGAAAATGGTGCAATTTTATGATTGCGCATCTCACTTTTTTTTATTTTTATTTTTTTATATATTTATTTATTTTATTTTTGTCTGCATTGAGTCTTCGTTGCTGCGCGTGCTTTCTCTAATTGTGGTGAGCAGGGGCTACTCTTCGTTGTGGTGCTCAGGCTTCTCATTGAGGTGGCTTCTCTTGTTGCAGAGCATGGGCTCTAGGCACATGGGCTTCAGTAGTTGTGACTCGCGGGCTCTAGAGCGCAGGCTCAGCAGTTGTGGCGCACGGGTTTAGTTGCTCCACGGCATGTGGGATCTTCCTGGACCAGGGCTCGAACCCGTGTCCCCTGCATTGGCAGGCAGATTCTTAACCACTGCGCCACCAGGGAAGCCCCTGGGCCTCTCACTTTTATATAGAAGGTGATGGGAGGAACAGAGCGGGGCTAACGCTATCACTGGTGGACGGGCAACCACTCCTGTTCTCCAGGAGAGGGCCTCTCTGGTCATTTGTAATGTGCCCAGCGTTCTTGCTTTGTCTTAGCTCACACTGATGACAGTGTGGCTCTGTTTTTGTCTCGCTCCATCACAACAGGCACAGAGCAGCCTTGTCTGATGATGTTGGTGTCGGGGAAATTGTGTGCTGAGGAAGAAGGGGGCTCCACAGCCTGGGGGTGGGTTTCCTTTCTCAGGTCTCACATGACACAGGCTCTGTGCCCTCTTAGGAGTGGCAGGTGCCCCATTAGCCCAGCTGTGTGAGTCTAGGCAACAATCAGCTCATGGAGAACAAGGGCAGACAATAGACACGGCTGAAGAGGGCTCTTCCGTCTCTCGAAGAGCTCTTTCTAAGTGTGGCTGCAGATGTTTGAGTGGATGCTCTCCACCTCCGCAGTGACTCACAGCCGGGATGCTCACGGTTGAACCCAGGAATGATGCCAGCGGCAAGGACACTGACAGGGCTCGCCGACCCATTTCCTGCCATCCGTTTCGGGGTGACAGAGCACGACGGTGACAGCTCAGGTAACACTCTGGGCCACAAAGTCCGAAGCTTAAACGGAGCCGAGCGCTGTCAGGGGGAGAGTGACAGGCGCTCCCCGTGTTGCAGTCTCTGCAGCTGGCTGCAGCCACCACAGGAGAACTTGAACGTGATTTGGAGCCTGCAGAGCAGTTTTGGAAGCAGAGTTTGTGCACGGCCACTCTGTTGACCAATGCCAAGGTGGACCAGTCAGGGCAGTGCAGTCAGGCATCCTAACACCATTGGGCAAATCAAAGGCTTAAGGAAGTCGGCATAACTGGGGTACACCATAGAGAATGCTACATGTTCCGGACGAGGTGCAGACTCTTGATCCCCAAATTAGCCTCACCAATGGCACTTAAACTGTGCAAAGTCAAATAAAGATCTCGTCAGAATTTCTGGAAGCTCAATTCTTTCCTGCCAGGCCCATGCTTAGACTGGAGTTCTGCACAGAGGTTACATTCTAGAGATAAGCCAGAGACTATCTCATCTGGGGCAGCTACACCTCCTGCAGCCTGGAGTTAGGTCAGGGGTCCCCAACCTAACCGATCCGGTTAGGTACCCGTCCATGACCTGTTAGGTACTGGTCTGTGGCCTGTTAGGAACCGGGCTGCACAGCAGGAGGTGAGCGGTGGGCAAGCGATCAAAGCTTCATCTGTATTTACAGCCGCTCCCCATCACTCACATTACCACCTGAGCTCCACCTCCTGTCAGATCAGCGGCAGCATTAGATTTTCATAGGAGCTCAAACCCTACTGTGAACTGCCCATGTGAGGGATCTAGGTTGCGTGCTCCTTACGAGAATCTAATGCCTGATGATCTGAGGTGGAGCTGAGGTGGTGATGCTAGCGCTGGGGTGCAGCTGCAAATACAGATCATCATTAGCAGAGAGGTTTGACTGCACAGAGACCATAATAAATCAACTGCTTGCAGACTCATATCAAAACCCTATCAGTGAGTGGCAAGTGAAAACAAGCTCAGGGCTCCCACTCATTCTGCATTATGGTGAGTTGTATAATTATTTCATTATATACTACAATGTAATAATAATAGAAATAAAGTGCACAATAAATGTAATGCCCTTGAATCATCCCAAAACCATCCCCCGCCCCTGGTCCGTGGAAAAACTGTCTCCCACGAAACTGGTCCTTGGTGCCAAAAAGGTTGGGGACCACTGGGTTAGGTAACTTACAATATGCTGCAAAGTTCAGTAAGGCTCTGTTGGTGACACCTCCCGTGCCTGCATCACATGCCCTCAGGCTGACTCTGCTTCAGCCCCAGTTCCTGGTCAGCTCCATGTGGCTCTGATTCCTTTAGCCCCATGCCAAGGGTCTTCTGCCCCAGGGTCTTCTCTGAAGGCAGAGACCGGAAATGAGCATCCCTAAGAGTTAGCACCCCAGGCAACTCTCAGTCATTGAGGGGGTAGGACCCAATGGAAGATTGCTCCAGCCTCCACCTTTCAGGAGGTAATTCTGAATGGAGGCATTCTGTTCACCTCTCAGAATCAAGCAGCAGCTGGGAGAATGTGCCCTTATATTCACCTTTCCTTCTTCCCCATCTTACTTCCTCGCTCACACTCCCCTGCTTCCCAAGCTCACCTCCCACATCAACCACCTGCACCCAATCCTTGCCTCAGGCTCTGCTTGCAGGGGAAGCCAAACAAAACCACACATGAACACAGCCTTCCTTTATGATGTGGCTGGTCCTGGCTAACACAGCTGATGCTAAGTAGGTCTTCAGGCTAATCCTGCCTACAGGGCTGGCCCTGCATCCTAACACAATCAAGAAAGTCTTATCAGTTTTCTTCAGTGGCTCTGCCTTTCTAGCAGGCACCTTTAGGTGGCAGGTGACAGAAATGCAAATTACACAAGCTTAGTCCTGCAGAGGCCGGGGAGATTCGTAGGAGAATAACAAAGCATCTCATGTAATTGAAGGAAAGGTTGCACAACCAAACCATGGGAAGGGCAAGGGCATGGCAGGGCCTCAGAGGACAAGCTATGATGCTGGCTTTTTCACACGGGGAGGCAGGTGGCCCCCAACTGCTCAGGTGGCCCATAGAAGACAGGTGCATATATAAATATTGTAACATGAATGGGTTTCTGTAAGTTCCAGGAAGAAGCTTTGTTGCTGTTGTTCACTGATTAACCCTAGTGCCTAAAACATATCTGCAATATGATATATATGGTTAATAGATCTTTGCTGAATGAATGAATGAGTAAATAGAAGGAGGAGAGGACAGGAGAGAGAGGAGGAGGGGTGGAAGAAGAGGTTCGGGTGGGATTAAGGATGAAATTATCTAGCCCCCAGCTTTAGACAGACACTGCTCTTTCTAGGGTATGGGGCTGGTAATGTTGCCCTGTCATTCCTCAACTCAGAAGGCAGCTGTGGCTCCCCAGTGCCTGTGACAAAAACGGACGTGCTTAGTGTTACATGCAATCCCCCCCAACACAGCCCTAACAACCTCCCTTCACAACGCTGCACTCAGGGCAGATTGGCCCACAAGCCCAGGGCTGTCCTGAGCCTGCGTCACTGTCCCTCCTCTGGGGAAAACATCATACATGTTTTGAAAGGGATTTTAAGTTGGTTGTCTGGGGCAACATATTATCTTGTTTGTATAATACTCTACAGTGGAACCCAGTGGAGAATAGTAGGTTCTGAACACATAGTAACACTCTTCTAGGGTTGCTACGTCTTTTACCATTATTTTAGCTCTTCAGAATGAGGCTTTTTGTACCCAAATGCATTTGAACAAGAGGAAATTTTGGATGACTAGGAACTGGAAGGTAGAGGGTATGTCTTGTATTCCAGTAACTACAGTAGTGTGTGTGTGTGTGTGTGTGTGTGTGTTGTGTGTGTAAGACACTCTGCGTCTTTATGAGCCATCGCACAGAAACACCGGTCGATAAATGTGCACTGAATGAATGAAAGAGGAAAGAGAAGGGCCGGGATTACAGAGCATCCACTGTGCGTCTGAACTGTGCAAGGCGCTTAGCCTTTGTCATCTTATTTAATCCGCACAGCTGCCCTGCAAGGTGATTTTCACCATTCCTCATTTGCAGAAGGGGAAACTGGCTTTCCCAAGGTCACAATGCAACAAAGGACTCAAATCCAGGAGCGTCAGAGCTCAATCCTACGCGGCGCTGCGGCGCTGAGAAGCGAAACTGCGCCATCTGGTGGCCGGACTGGATCAGGCACAGGCCAACGCGCCGGAACACTTAGCACGCCTCCTCTTCACAAAACGGCTTGTGAAACCAGGGGAAGCAAACCCTCGCTCCCAAACCCACTATCCAAAAAAGGCAAAGGCAACGAAAGCTACTGGGACCGTCAAAAGAAGAGCAAATAGCGCCAGGATGTTTCAGGACAATTAACAACCGCTGGGCTGCTGGTCCTGCCCTGATGAGGTGAAATGATTCAGAGAGGAAACTCCCATTTCCTTGTAAGCATCACCAGGCTTGGATAGCTCAAGTCACCCCCCTGAAGATTCCAGCTACGATTTTAAATACCCATTACGTGGAAGATGAGGTGTCAGGCAGGGGCTGTTGTGAGCGTCTAGTTTTTAACTCTGAAACCTCTACTATGGGACTTACCACATTTCATATTTTCTTTTTTTAATTTAAACATAACTTTTTAAACTTTTATTTTATATTGGAGTATAGTTGATTATCAATATTGTGATAGTTTCAGGTGTACAGCAAAGTGATTCAGTTATACATATACATGTATCTATTCTTTTTTAAATTCTTTTCCCATTTAGGTTGCTACATAATATTGAGCAGAGTTCCCAGTGCTATACAGTAGGTGCTTGTTGGGACTGACATGTACACACTGCTATATTTAAAATGGATAACCAACAAAACTTTTAATAAGTGACTCTTCTTTACTTAAATGAGCTGGAAGAGTCTTTGTAAATCCAACAAACTGATAAGACACCAATATATCACCCCATCTAAAGCTTACGGTTATAGCCCAGCCACTCAGAGGGGCCTTTTGACATAGGTACCAACTATCTCTGTAAATTCCACAGCAATGCCCTCCCGCTCTCTTCATCTACCAACTGGGGAACTGAGACCAGTGAGAACTGACAACCAGATCCATATGTAACCACAAGGGACCCAGGTTATCACCTGAATCTGCACTCCCCAACATCCTCTACCCACACCTCCCCAGATCAGCTACCTACTCAGGAAACTCAGTCTTAGTAAAGCTCTCATTTATCAGATTCCCTGGGTCAAACAGAACCAAGAAGATGGACCTAGATAGGATTTATCAACCTCAGCACTATTAACATTTGAGGCCAGATAACTCTTTGCTTGAGGGCTGCCATGTGCATTGCAGAACTTTCCGGAGCATCCCTGGCCTGTACCTACTACACAGATGCCAGGAGCACTGCTCACCACCCAATTATGAAAACTAAAAATGTCTCCAGACATTATCAAGTGTCTTGTAGAGGCAAAATCACGAGTGCTTTAACATTAATTCTATGATTTAACCTCACACCAACTCTTTAAAGCTCAGAGAGTAAATCTGGGATAAGATTTCCAAACTGAGACTAGAGCAAAGAACTTCCATTTCCATGACCAAGGTCCTCTCCACCAATTCACAGGTACCCAAAATGAGTGCTAAAATGCGAATGGGCCAAGGTTCATTGGATTTTTTCTGTTCAGTACTAATCCTGCTTTTTAGGAACCAGAAGGCACACTCACAACCTTCCAGATTGCTCTCTTCTTGATTTGCTTATTGCTTTAGTAACTCAGCTTCACCTCAGATAACCCAATTCATTCACCAACAGATATCACTCCTACTTATTAGATTTTTGGATGGATTTCACAACAGACTTTCTTTAGGATAAGCTGTTCCAATTAGTTTTTCTCATTTAACACAGAAGCATCTAATGCCTGGACACTGGAGTCTTGTGAGGTGCGAGGATGCTCCTAGCCAGGAAGAAGACAATGCTGACTACTGAGCTGGAACTTAACGATTCCCTGTGGAAAAGGGAAAAGAGAGCAAGAGCAAGGCCCGCATAATGGGGATCTGACCTTTCCTTCCATCCACGCTGGCTCTAGAGCACTGCCACCTCTAAGCCAGCAGTTATCACATTTCATTTCAATTGCTGATTTAAGAAACAAACCAACAACTTTTCTCTGGCCACAGGTGTGAATTTCTTGAGCCTGTCTGCTTCCATTTCCCCTAACTTCAGCACCTGCCACCGTGCCAGGCACAGGACAGGTTCTCCGTGCATGATAAGAGAATGCAGATTCCACTGTTCTGTTCTGTGGGGCGACCTTGGGACAGGATCATGCAGACCACAAGCTGGCAACTAGATGGTCGATGTATACATTTCAGAAAGTTAAAAACTATGATCCTCTTTCATAGTAGAATAAGCATGTGGCAAAGATTTATTTAACTCATTAATGAGAGAATCAGCAGATTGGTAAAGCTAGTTCAAAGAATAGGGAAGATCAATATAATGTTAGTGAAAAAAAGAATGTTGCCTTCCAACAAAGAAAAACAAAAAAGTAAGTAAACAAAGCAAAATAAAGCCAAGAAGAAGAAGGGGGGGGGGAGGGAGGAGGAGAAGAAGAATAAAAGATGTTGAAATAGATTGCAAAATTAGATAATGTCTTCTTACAGGACAATAAATCCTTTGGGAGTTATATTTTTTGGTGGATAGAAATCATTTGCATCTGTAGCAGGCTAAAATCACTTGGAACTTTTACTACTCTTCTACACATTAATATCTGACTTCTTAGAGTCTGAGCCCAAATCAGTAATACATAGTAAGCCAAACAGAGGTGCATTTCTATAGCGATTTAGATGACCTGGGTGCCTTGACCCCATCACCCACTTCCTTTCGTGCCCAGAGGTGTACAGGTCACTCACCCCTTCCCCCCTTCACTTTCCAGCTGACCTCTCCTCAGTCCTCGGAAAACTGTTCAAAAATAATTCTCAACAAAGTGGTAAAATCATGACTCTCATACAGATGTAAAAATGAACACATGTTAAAGATTTTATTGATTTCATGAGGGACCAGTAGAGACTATAACCAGTTCCAAAGAGACACCTTATACAGGAGGAATATTGACATGAATACGTACATAAATGGAGGCAGAACGGGTCTTGTCACACGGTGGGAGGGTGAACAACTGAGCCTTTCCTGGGCAGTAGAGTACATGCACGCTTAGAGACAAGAGCGATCTCGCGTTGCTGTCAGCTGCCCTCAACTACAGAGTTAAAACAGCTCAGAGACAGTCAGAGTCTAGAAGCAGATAAATTGGAGGTGATCTAACCTCTAGATGAAACATTGTTTCCCATTGAAATACACTTTTTTCTCTACCCTGGGAACATAGAAGGCCCTCACCATCCTCTTACCCCTTCCAAATTTCCAGGGCTTCCCTTGACCTCAATCTGTAGATCTTTTAACACCAAAGATCTACCTTGTGTCTCTCTCTGTCTCTGTCTCTGTCCCTGTCTCTCTGTCTCTGTCTCTTTCTCTCTCTCTCTTTCCTTCCCTCCCTCAGTTGCTGTATCTGTACCTCTCTTTCATACACACACACACACACCTGATAGAAGATCATATATAAAATTACATTTAAGGGGACTTCCCTAGTGGCACAGTGGTTAAGAATTCGCCTGCCAATGCAGGGGACACGGGTTCGAGCCCTGGTCCGGGAAGATCCCTCATGCTGCGGAGCAACTAAGCCCGTGCGCCACAACTACTGAGCCCATGTGCCACAACTACTGAAGCCTGCGCACCTAGAGCCCATGCTCCGCAACAAGAGAAGCCACCACACCGCAACAAATAGTAGCCCCCGCTCGCCGCAACTAGAGAAAGCCCGCGTGCAGCAACGAAGACCCAACGCAGCCAAAAATAAATAAATAAAATAAATAAACTAAAAAACAATCACATTTAAGGATTTTGAAGTATAATACAAAGTGAGTGTAGCAAAGTGCAGACAAGCTGCAGGTGTCCGGGGAGAGGCTCCGGGGCCCGGTACTGAGGGCAGGAGGCCTCCTGAACTTGGTCTGGGGCGGGGGGAATGAGGAGCTGCCAGTCTGAGGGCCGTTGTGCCTTCAACTCCTAGGAGAAAAAAAAGAATCCCCCTGGGAGGAACAGAAATGGAATGAGGCAAGGGAAGTCGGAATTATAGGAGCTCTTGTTCTTTATTTTCTTTTGTTTGTGTTTTGTGATTTTCCTATAATGTGGCTGCATTACTTATAGAATGAGACAAAACAATAAAATAAACAATAAAACTATTGTTGAACATTTAATTTGTACCAGTGGAGCCCCTATTTTTCAACATTTCTGTCCTTCCTGCCCTCAGTACCCGGCCCCGGAGCCTCTCCCCTGTAATTATAAACAATGTGGAACCAAGCATATTGGCAGAATATGAATAAGAAATAAACAGAAAATAATGGAGAATTCTGAAAATTGTCCAAAAGTGTATACATGTGCAAAGCAGTTGTCGAATGTCCCGTGATGTAGCAAAATTACTAATCCTTGAAGGAATATTGACTGGAATATATGTATTGTAGATATTTGTTTTGACCAAATTCTTCCTTGAAATTGTCAGCTGACTTACTTTTTGGCCCCAAATGTGAACCCCAGGTTTGTGGGCAGGGCTGGTCCCTCCCTTGTCTGCCCCTGGGCTCCTTCATTCTTACAGCCCCCGGGCCCCTCGCCCCCATGCTCTGTCCTTTGCAGCCCATTTGATCGCCAACTACCCTTTTGCAAAAGGCACACAGGCTCCCAGAATCTGCCACATGCTTCCCCAACTAATTCACAGTAGGGCTTGGGGCTCCTTCCCAGCTTCTAGGAAACTGAAAGGACTTTTTTTTTAGTTGCCATTGAAGTTAGAGTGATTTGAAATCTCATGCAAGACAAAGCTCCATAGCACTTAAAATAGAAATTTCACTTCATGGACTTTTATAGGAGAAATCACAGGATTAGGGTTATCAGTGAGTCTGCCACACACTTACCAAGCTAACCCTCTCCCTTCCTGGGCTACGTCCCTACTGGGCCCCTGGAAACCAGAGCACCTTCTCTCTTCTGGGTGGGTCTCAAATGCTGGCGTCCCAGGAGGGGAAATCCGCCAGAAACCCAGCCTTTCCCTCCAATCTGAGCCCATCACCCCCAGAGGGGGGCTTTCCCCTCACCACCTCCACTCCACATGGCAAACTCAAGTCTCCTTTGGTCCTGTTGGAGAAATAAAACAATCCTGCCAACACAAAGTCCCCTTCGTACTAACGCAGAAGAGAGCGAACATGACTCATTACTGGTAAGCACTAACAGACTCACGTGCATTAAGGTAACACGAAAGTGACTTCAGAGTCTGGACAGAATTTCCCATGAATTTATGCAGTGAAGTAGAAGAAGGAACGATGAAGACGTCTCTCATCCCTTTGAGAGACAGATGGGTGGACCATGTGATTGTCTCCTGTCCACCTCCAGAGGCTCTGAGGTCATTTGCACAATGTGTGTCTACGGTTGTAAGGGTCAGAAGGCCCTTGACCTTGCATTATAAAATCAAAAGGTTGGGCTTCTTATCAGGCCTATTAATGTTTTCAAAAAGACCCACTAAGGAGAGGGGAGTGGGAAGGAGTTGCCTCTCTTCTCAGAGAAAGTATCATTATTTTACCTTTACAGTCCCTTCTGAAAAACCACCAATATTATTCCAAAATCCACCTCTTTTTTTTTTTTTTTTTTTTTAATTTTTATTTATTTATTTATTTATTTATGGCTGTGTTGGGTCTTCGTTTCTGTGTGAGGGCTCTCTCTAGTTGCAGCAAGCGGGGGCCACTCTTCATCGCGGTGCGCGGGCCTCTCACCATCGCGGCCTCTCTTGTTGCGGAGCACAGGCTCCAGACGCGCAAGCTCAGTAATTGTGGCTCACGGGCCCAGCCGCTCCGCGGCATGTGGGATCTTCCCAGACCAGGGCTCGAACCCATGTCCCCTGCATTGGCAGGCAGACTCTCAACCACTGCGCCACCAGGGAAGCCCCCACCTCTTTTTTTGACAGAACTTTAATGGCTATCACCCCTCCCTTTTCTCTTTGTGCATCGCTTGGTAAGAATATGTACAGTGCATAGGGCTTAACAGCAACTTCCTGTTTATTATCCCATCTGATTTTCCCAACCCAGGGAGGTGGTTAATTATCCTCGTTTTATTGACACAGAAACAGACTAAGTAACTCTCGTAAACTTGATGTGGGGAAGCTGAGGCCTGAACCCAGGTCTTTGATATCAAATGTCTCTAAGAATCTATGGGGACTTCCCTGGTGGCGCAGTGATTAAGAATCTGCCTGCTAATGCAGGGGACACGGGTTCGAGCCCTGGTCCGGGAAGATCCCACATGCCGCAGAGCAACTAAGCCCGTGTGCCACAACTACTGAGCCTGTACTCTAGAGCCCGCGAGCCACAACTACTGAAGCCCGCATGCCTAGAGCCTGTGCTCCACAACAAGAGAAGCCACTGCAATGAGAAGCCGGCGCACCGCAACAAAGAGTAGCCCCCACTCGCCGCAACTAGAGAAAGCCTGCGTGCAGCAACAAAGACCCAATGCAGCCAATAAATAAATAAATAAATTTATTAAAAAAAAAAAAGAATCTATGGCCAAGATATTCCAATGCAAGCAAAGAAAGAAACATAATAGAAGAAGAAGAGGAAGTCCAGAGAGGTGTTTTATGTTTCTTCAGTATATGAGCACTCTGGAGAATTCTGGAACAGAGCTCTCCAGTAGAACCTCCTGTGATGATGGAAATGTTCTTTACTTGGACCGTCCAATATGGTAGCCACAGGCCACAGCAGCATGTGTACATGAGTACTTGAAATATGGTAGTATGGCTGAGGAATTGACTTCTTAATTTTATTTCCTCTTAATTGAAATGTGAATTTTAAAAGCCCCATGTGGCTAGTGGCTACCATGTTGGACAGGGCAGCCCTGGAACTCAAAGGCCTAGCTAAGTGTGTCTTGAGATGCTGAGGCCAGTAGCCAGCGGGCGAGTTTGCCCCAGACCTGGGCTGAAGGTCCCGCAGGTGGCATTTGCATTAAGTAGGCTGCCCCCTGGGAAAGAGGACACGAGAGACAGGGAGGTTTTGGCCGCACATGTCCTTCTGCAAGCTGGCGGGGCTTGGGCTACCCACACTCGTGTCCAGTGGGGCTCTGGCTCCCCCAACAGGCCCTGGCCGCTGTCATTCACAGTCATTCCTGCGAGGGCTGCTCTCCTCCACTCCTCTCTTCCTGCCCCCGCTCCCCAGCCCAAAGCATGGCTGTCACCTCAAGGTGGCCCCTTCAGGCTCGAGAGGACAACTTCATCGGAGACTGGAAATAGTCATTCACCCACCCAATGTCACGTCAGAACAGAGCTGAGATATCTGAAATCATTCCTTCAACTCCCCCCCTCCCTGTGTTACAGTGGAGAGACCAAGGCTTGCCCAGGTGACCAGTACTGTCCTTGGCCACTTTGCCCAGGGCCCTGCCCCACTGAGCCCACAGATGGGGAGGAACACGTGTGCAAGCGAGGAAAACAGGAGCCATCTGGTCGAGGTCAGGCCCCCTTCTGCCTCATGATATCCAGATGGTACTTAACTGCTTAAAATTCCTGATGAGTAAGGGGTGTGTTCGGCAAAGAGAACAAAGTTTCCAATCATTTAACTACCAACACGTACATCTGTGTCACTTATTGGTAAAAAGCATTTCCATCCTGTTCTTAAAGTTTCTCTGTAATATAATTCTGTTTTTTTTAAATCTCCCCTTGGCACAGAGATTAGGCCCAACTCATAAACAGAAAATGCTTGCAGCATCTTTATTGGTTGAATGACACTGCTTATCCATTTTGGTGGGTAACTACTAATAACCTTAACACTTCTACAAGCAGAGAGTCATTTTTTATGTCTAACTTCATGGATTTTTTTCCCCTTGACCTCAGCATCATGTGACGAGTGCTTAGCCAAGCCAGATGGACAAGTCCTGAGTGGGCTGTATTTTGCCAGGAATATAAAAACTATATCTGGCAGATTCTGTTCAAGGTCCAAAGTTCAAGTTTTCAGGCCTGGCCATACAGATCATGTCAGACTTGAAGTGTGAGCTTCTCACCCGATGTGAAACGGTCTGGATAACAAACTGTTGGGCACCACTGAAATGTATCAGGGAATTTGTTGCAATAAAAACACTCAGAACGAATCATCCCCCAATTCCGGCAACCAGGAAACAGGTCCATCAGTAAGGAGGGGGTGTAGTCTAGGTTCCCAGGGGTATTACATCTCACTTTGAATGACATTGTATGAACATATGTCCCATTTCTCTCTAGAATTAGAGCTAATGAATCCCTTCATGTGGATATACAGAGCAGACTTTGGAAATATTAACCTATTATTACTAGAATGACGTTGCTCTAAATTTGAATACAGAAAACACGGCCAAAACCTTGCTCATCTCACAACGCAAGTGTAGCAAAAATTAATCTCATGGGACTGTTGTCTGATGTCTGGCCAGCAAGAGAGGCTGACTTGATCTAACGTTTCAGTTAACATGGGGATAATGAAATCAACACCACAGTGTGATCTAAATGACGTCATGCTATTATCACTTTACCTGTTTAAAAACAAAAAGGGTGTCCCACCCCTGCCTCGGCTTCCCCAACATTGTGTTATGGTGGCAATCGGCTAAACTGGGACGATAGGACTACATTTCGCAGAATTCCCTTCTCTGTACGGTCCTGGGTGAGCATCGACCACCAGAGAAATTTTGTGCAAGATTTGGAAATGAGGGAATTCCCTGGCGGTCCAGTGGTTAGGACTCGGCGCTTTCACTGCCAGGGCTCGGGTTCGATCCCTGGTCAGGGAACTAAGATCCTGCAAGCTGCACGGCCAAAAAAAAAAAAAAAAAAAAAAATTGGAAGCGAGAAGGAAAGCAGCAGACGTATTTTTATGCTCGGAAGGTTGGAGCAGGGCAGCAGGGCAGTGGGTGCTCACACGCACCGTTGCCATCTTTGCCTTGTTCTGCGCCAACTACTTACGCAGCTCCCTGGGGAAGGGTGCCAGCCTCCTGCAGACATCACCCACTGAGTCAAGGTTGGCGGTGGGGAGAGACAGATGTAGCTCCAGTTTATATTTTCTTTTGTTCACACCAAGTTTGGCTGACCCGTAGCTACTTTAGTCTCAACACCAGACGCAGAGATAACAGCCTTGATGCCTCCTTCTCGCTCGCACAACCACATAAAGCCTAACCCTCAAACAAATCCCTCGTTCTCTACTGCTCATGGCTCTTCTGCTTCTCTGGGTTGACTCCTGATACATCATGGTTGAGTTCCGTGCTGTCTTAACCTTTAAATTCAGGCAAGTTCCTCAGACCATAAGTCTTGGGTCATTTCTGATAGAGCAAAAAATAAGTACGATTAAACTATATTTTATTGAGCCCTTACTATGTGCAAACACTGTGCTCACTATTTTACATGTATTATTTCACTTAATCTCATTAAAGGGTCCAAAGCCCCCATCCTTGCCAGTTCGCTCTCTCATCATCACCAGTTGGTAGTTCACAGATACCTGCTGGCTCCAGTAATAGTCCAGGTTCTGCCATCTGGGATTGTAGACTGGGACCCAATGCCCTCTGGGGTGACCCTGGGTGCCCGGTCCTGCCCTCATGGAAAGAGCCTAGAACACAGGTGGTGCCCATTAAGAGTTTGTTTCCCCTCTTCTGCACCCTCGGTCTTGGCGTTAATCTTTGCCCAAACGTACAGGAAAGAGCTCAATTCCCCTCTAAGAATGAAGTCTGACCCCAAATCTTTGCCTAGTGACTGGGTCCTGCTTGCCTGTCTCAGTCCCAAGTGTTGACCCCCTGAAGCAGTGCCTGGGCTCTGTGCCACATACTGAGATGCCCCACCCCTTACTAGATATTCACCTCTATTTGGGAGTCACTTCATGTGGAAGCCCTTGCCCCATCAAATACCCCTCGTTTGCCAGGACCAAGGTGGCTGCCTTCCTCGGATATCCCTCCCCCATTTTAAGCATTTTGTGAGCTAGGGGATAGTAGTTTTAACTGTGATTTCTTTTTTACGTGTCCTTTTTTTAAATATATAAATTATTTTCTTATTTATTTATTTATTTGTTTATTTATTTTTGGCTGCGTTGGGTCTTCGTTGCTGCGTGTGGGCTTTCTCTAGTTGTGGTGAGCGGGGGCTACTCTTGGTTGTGGTGTGCGGGCTTCTCATTGCAGTGGCTTCTCTTCTTGCTGAGCACAGGCTCTAGGCACACGGGTTTCAGTAGTTGTGGCATGTGGGCTCAGTAGTTGTGGCTCCCGGGCTCTAGAGTGTAGGCTCAGTAGTTGTGGTGCACGGGCTTAGCTGATCCGCGGCACGTGGTATCTTCCTGGACCAGGGCTCTAACCACTGCGCCACCAGGGAAGTCCCTTTCATGTGTCCTTTGTTTAAAACTCTTAAGAAGGAATAATTTGTAAAATGGTTTCCCAATGTAGTATGTAATCATGAGCAATTTGCTTTGTAGGAAGTAGGGAATGGAGTTAAAGCAATCCTAATTACTTACACATGCAGAAGCTGTCACTTCTGTAAGGTGTGTAATTAGCAGCCAGAGTGTGTTCTGGGAAAATGTGACTGTTTAAGCGGGGGGGCGCAGCTAGGGGGCTACCCAGATTGGGGCTCTCCCACTGAGGTCATTAGCCCAGCTTGGGCTCTGCGGTCACTTGTTAAGGTTGATTGTATGTCTGGACACAAAGCAAGTGGCCGACTGAGCCCACTCCTGTTTCACGTGCAAACAAGGTGTGACCATTGAAAAAACTGGATCCTTCTTACTTTGTGATTACGAATTTTCTTTTCCAGCTGAGTCTAGTGGTTCTCAGCTTGGGCTGCGCGTTAGAATCACAAGGGAGACTGTACTAATCCTGACGTTCAAGCTGCACCTAGACCAAATAAATCAGCCTCTCTCGGGCAGCACGGTTTTTAAAAGCTCCTCAGGTGGTTCTAGTGCACTGCCGAGTTCGAACACCGGTGCTCAACCAATGCTTCTCAAACGTTAGCTGCATCAGAACCACCTGGAGGGTTTGTCAAAACCCAAGCCCAGAGAGATTCAGTAAGTGTGGGGGAAGGGTGTCCAATACTTTGCACTTTTTGTGTTTATTCTAATAATACTGTCAATGTTCAAAACAATGAATTCCTTTCGGTATTAGAGTAGGTAACTTTTTGTTTTTGCACATATGACAGGCATTGTGCTAAATGTTTTAGTCATTAGCTAATGTAATCATTTTCACAAGGCTGCTTCATTCTCATCCTTCAGGTCTCAGAAAAGGTGCCAGGGGCTTCCCTGGTGGCGCAGTGTTTGAGAATCTGCCTGCCAATGCAGGGGACACGGGTTCGAGCCCTGGTCTGGGAAGATCCCACATGCCGCGGAGCAACTAGGCCCGTGAGCCACAACTACTGAGCCTGCGCGTCTGGAGCCTGTGCTCCGCAACAAGAGAGGCCGCGATAGTGAGAGGCCCGAGCACCGCAATGAACAGTGGCCCCCGCTTGCCGCAACTAGAGAAAGCCCTCGCACAGAAACGAAGACCCAACACAGCTAAAAATAATAAATAAATAAATTTAACAACAACAAAAAAGGTGCCAGACCTGAGAAGCCTTTCCTCTCTTCTTTAGAAAGGCACCTGTTATCACATCACGTGGTTTGTTTCCTCCTGGGTCCTAAACACAGCGTGTTCTCTTATTTCCTCTCTTCTAGTTGCAAGGAAGCTCCGCGATGGCAGAAACCTACCTGTCTTCCTCACTTAGTGCCCACCGTGCGGCAAGCACTCCACAGACGCTTGCTGAACGAATGAATCCACAGAGCAACCCTGGGGAAAAGGTACTATTATGGTCTACATTTCACAGACCAGGACACAGAGATACTAGAAGAAACTTGTCCAAGATCACAGTGGAGGAACTGAGATTCAAACTGTGCCCTAACTAGAGCTGGGCTCTCAAACCACTGTAAGAACTGATCATCAGTCTTAAATATCAGCCTTCCTTCCCAGCAATAAACTGAATTACTTACAGTCAACTATATCTGCCTTTCTGCCACTTAATTCAAAGCTATTTTTTTTCCAAATAACAATAAAAATCCAGAACTGAAACCCATGTGGTCAAACTGTAGAAACAGTGGCAATTTCTTTCCTACTTAAAAACAGTACTGTCCACAACAGAAACCTTACAAAGTTCTAAAGCGGGTTAAAGATTTCTACCTCATATAAAAATCACATTATAACCTTTTAATACATGATGTTGGTATTTAGGGGAAGAAAAACTACATGAAAACAAATGGATGTAAATAATCTGGCTTTATTTAGCATGCCAATACAATTTACTCTGGTAATAAATTAATACATAGTTATCAAAAATGTTGGGTGCTTTCCAATAAAAAGGTTTCTGACTGTGTACACTAAAGTATATGCAGAATCCTTTGACATGGAGTTACTGAAGAATGGAGTGTCTTTCTCTGTAATTCATCTTCAGATCGTGTTTAGTTTAAAAAGGTTTCAATTACCATTCTGGCTCCTGCAAACTATGAAGCCTGAAATTATAGTACTGAGTTTCAAAATACCCTGATCCAGTCTCCTAATTGTATGGATGAGGAATCCACTGGCCTTGCCAAAGATTACAAAGCTAGCAAGAGACAGAGCCTAGATTACAACTCAGTCCTCAGAGGGGCTCTGAAATGTCTGTGAAGCTAAACAAGGCATATACACCACACCGAACTCGAGTCATATCTGCAAGACCCTGGTTTTACTTTCTGCTTAACACAGGATTAAATCCTGATGTGTTCTTTTGCGGTTAACAGATTTAGCAACTCAGGTGCTTTGGAAATGAAATCACTCCCGTTATCAGATTATCACCGATCGCCAGTGCCGTTGGCTTTTCTCCTGGGACGTTAGGACTTGGGCAACTTTTCTTCCTGCTCTTCTACGCTCACAGTAGAAGTGACATCAGGGATGTCTGTTCTTGTTTGAAATTCATCATCAGTTATCAGTATCTACAAAAGCATCAGATCTGAGTAAGGGACAGTTCGTTTCTCTCTGTAGCTCATCCCCACCGGTCAGCACACACCCTGCTCTGTTCACCTGAGCCATCACTCGTTCCAAAGCAACTGTGGATTACTTCTGGGGTGTCAGTGTCCCAAATAGCGATGAGATTTCTCAACACATCAATGTGCCGTATGCTTCACATAATGTACCAAGCAGTTCTGGCATACAGTTTTTGGTGATTTATGTCTCAGCCTAATGGCTTCACATAGCCATGCTGTTGGCAGGGGAAAAAAGGCCACTGGCCTGTTTTAATTTAAACCCCCAATGAGTGTGCTGCACATTTATCAGTTAGTAATGAAATGCTCACACACTGGCAAGCTATTTTTCTCTCTAATTGCAGAAGCCATTCACAGAGCAACCCACCAGACATAGGTGAGTTTAACTTTATGTACACACAGCAGAGGTGTGTATATAAAGGGAATTTTGGAATTTCCGTGCAAGTGGTTCTATTTCTTGTTATTCTCAGGGCTGTAGCAAAGGAAGACCCATAGCCTATCTTTGTATGTTTCTTTTTCTCCAGGGCAAGAGTGAATGTCTGATGTGGCTGCAGCTTATAGAGGCTTATTAGATGTGCCCTCAGGGGCATATCTAATTGGAACAGGCATCTCGTTTTTAAGTTCCTCCTCAGCAAATACAAGAGTTGCTGTCGAAGCTTCACCTTTTAGGACTAGTAACTCGATTTGGTGGTAATGCTGAAAGCAGGTACGCTAGCCATGAAGACTTGACATTAACCCCTACCTAGAGTGAAATTTCATTAGCCTTATCTAAAAACAAATACACACACAAGAACCCAGATACAGAAATGTTACTTGCTCTGTTCTCACAAAACCACTCGAGCAGTTAATCTACTAAAAGTAGGCATATTTTTCTCCTCTCCTTCTGCTACCAATTTCACTTTCTTTGGCTGTTTTTCTTTTTATCTTGTCCTGATTTTCAAGGAACATGCAGAATATTGATAAGGAAATTCCATATTCTTTGACCATTTCACTTTTTGACTTTTCTTCTTAACTCACTAATTTTTAACTCTGGAAAAATTGTGAGCTCAGTATATTTTCTCTTTAACACCATGACCAGAACCCAGTGTATGAAGTATAATGGAAATGACATGCTTAACAGAACACAGACATCTGACTCATGGCCAGCTCTTGAAAACTGGCCTGGCCAACTGAAGGTACAGTCCCAACCTACTAAAGGCAACTGATTTCCTTCAGTTTAGAACAGCAGAGCTGATGTCAAACTACAAAGAAAGGGCTGATTTTAATAATCTTAATAACCAACTAAAAAATAAAATCTTTTTTTAAATTAAAGAATCCTAATGACTTTGAGGTAGATGAAGCTGTTGTCAGATAATGAAGTAATTAGGTGTAAGATACAAAAATAACAAAACTGAGCAAAAGAAAGCACTGATTTGAAATTATCTTCTTTTAAGTTTGGATGGAAAATTAAGAGCCCATCCAATTCAAAGTTCTAGGCACAAAATCCGGGTATGTCATGTGGTGGACTTGCTTCTTCAACTGGAGATGAACTTGGCAGCTGATGGAAAGAATCCACACTCTATGGAACAGCAAACTACAAAATGACTGTCCCCATGAAGAAGCCAGTGACTTTGCATTTTTCCAATTTGGCTCATTCCCCAAAGTTCAGGCTTTGGAATCCTAAAGTCTTCTTCAGCATTTAACTAGCTCTTTGTTGGTGGAAGGGGCCGAGACTGTCTCTCCACACATAAACTGATCCTAAGACAGAACAAGAAATTATATTAATCACGGAGTGTCTGTGTCACAGATGCATCAATGGTAAACTCATTTTGTTACAGGATCAATCCAGCTCTGTTAATCTAAGTTTTTCCTTTGCTCTATCACTTCATTCTTGTTCAATGAGTCAATGCCAGCACCAGAATCATAATCTTAAAAGTGTATCAGTTTTTAGTCCTGAATTCATATTTAATGCACCTTATCTTATAAACAAACATGTCCCTCGTCACTACAGAGCACCCACTTCTCAGAAATCACATTTATAAAACAGACATCGCACCTTTTAAGTTTCTGTATTAATTACTATTTGCACTACTACTTCTCCACTTCAATATTTGGTCACTCACATACCTGCCCTCTTCAAAGTAATTACATTTTTCAACTAAAGGGATAGCTCTTTATGTTTCCCAACATAGATAACCTGCAAATTAGCTATTTTGTAAATGAAGTTCAATCTCTGATGATTTAGCCTGGCTTACGCCAGCCAGCCCAGGAAACCTCTGTCTCCCAGGTCACCCCTCATCTCCTGCAGTCTGATCCCCGTAAGGATCAGCCTGTATTCTGTCCCTATCGATCTCTGACTCCTGCCCAGCACCTGGAGCCCTCCCACTGTGTTCTTTGGAGTTTATGGTCCACCACCAACACGATGCTCCATATTCTTTAAAATGGCCCTGTGCCTTCTTGCTCTAACACAAGGTTCTCAAGGGGTAGCGGGGAGGAGGCGTTGCTTTTGTCTCTGGGGATATTTGATAATGTGTGGAGACATTCTGGGTTGACATACTGCGGGGTGCTACTGGCATCTAATGGGTAGAGGTCAGGGATGCTACTAAACAGCCTACAGTACGTGATCACCCGATTTAAAATTGCAATCTCTTCTCATACCAGCACTCCTGCTCACCCTTACCCTGTTTTCTTTTTGTTCCAGAACACATTTAAATGCAAGAATAAATCAGTAAACCTCTTAAGTGTAGTCTAAATTATAGCCTGCTTATGTCATGAGGCTAAGTGCCTTGTTCCCCCACCTTGCCTATACTCATTTTAGAGTTCATCCTTAAGAATGTTAAGCTCTGTTATATGACAATTATATCTCAAAAACAACAACAACAAAAACAAAAAACAAAACCCAGAAAAAAGAATGTTAAGCTTCTTACTTATGATGTTAAGATTCCATTCAAAGTACTGATCAAAAGTTGGGGTGGAGGTGGGTATTTATTTTGTTTTCTATTGTCAATATCCTTGGGTGAAAACAGCAGGACAACTAAAGACTAAAACGAAAATTGTAAAATTGCAACTATGACTTACATCTCAAACAAGATAATGCAGAGTTCAATGTATAAACCAGGTAAGAGATACTATACAAATGTTCCCTCAAAATAAGTCCAAGAGCTCTAAACAATTTTAATTACTTATTAAGTAAGGGAGGAATAAAGACTGTCAATTAAATAATCTTTATAATTATTTTCCTCTATTTAATAAGTAATCATAATATTCACTAGATACAGAACAGTTTTCTTTATTGCCTTCTCCAAAGCTAAAAGAGTTAATCAATTTGAGCTTTTAAAATTTTAATTTACTACACACCTGCTTATTAATGGTTTTTAAAATTTGTTTTAAAAAACATAGCATTTACCTAACACAAGATTAGAAAACATTCTACACCTACCTATCACAGGCAGACTACTCTAGGTCCCTGCAACCCTCCCCCCACCTTTTAAAATCTGACTCCTTACTTTGTCATAAATCACTTTTATAATGAGAGAGCAGCTAGGGCACGTTGCCACGTCTTCCCCATTCTCCAAATCTTCCTATAACAAAATCGAACACCGCATGGTCAGCACAGTCTTCTCTTGGCGATCTCCTTCTCCCAAACCCTCCCACCTCTGTGGGCAAGCTCCTTTGAGGCTGACCTCCCCACAAGGCACGTGAGGACCAAAAGCATCTTCCAAGAGAAATGCCAGCCCCACTCTTCCCTGGAAGCGTCACTTGGGATAAACACCCAGGAGGGTGAGTCAAGGTTCAGTCGCCTCAAAACCCCCGGGAACACAAAAACACATACCTTCCTCCAAAGGAGTATCCCAGGAAGTGGAAGCTTAAGTTGGGGAGGATGGCGCCATCCACACCCTCCCCTCCCCGCTCCGGCCCGACTAAAGGCCAGAACTAAGTGCCCGCCGACAGCGCAGAGTATCAACTTTGGGGGGATTCAGAAACGGATAAAAAAGGGCGTGGATAACTGTGAGCCGTGTGGATCGGCGGCAGGAACTCGGCAAAGCGAAAGCGCGCCTGCTCCGAGGAGTCGCCGGGCGGGGCTCCGAGGAGTCGCCGGGAGGGACCCCGAGTTACCTTGGTGATACAGAAGTTATCTCCACACGGGCAGGGATAGAAGTACGTCTCCGAGTCCTCGTCATATTGGAAGTCCTCGATCTCCACCTCGTCGTGAAACACCGCCATCGTTACTGGGGCCAGCAGAGGTCTGTCACCTCCACCGTCCGACCCAGGCCGGGGCCGGTCCAACTTCTAGGGCGCCGGCCCAGCCGGGCGTCGTAACCGTGCACCGGCGCAGGAATGACCGCTTCCGGCTCAGAGACATTGACGCAACTCAGGGTTTCAGGCCAAATGGGTGACCGGGTAGCGGTCACCATGGAGATGGAGGAGCTAGGGGGAGGAGACACGGGCGGACGGCGGTGGCTGCTCCGCGAGGTCGCGCCCCGCCCCGCCCATCGGACGGCAGCGACCAATAATATGTGGAGTTCGCTCGCGCGGCTGCTGCGTCACGTGGGGGAACACCGGAAGCTCTCCGGCGCCGGGGGCGGAGCTTGTACCTATTCTGAGAGCTGAGTCCCAGTGGCGGCGGCGGCCTGGAGGTAGCTTGTTGAGGGGGTTGTTACCTGCCTCACGTCCGCGGGCCTTAGAGAGGCCTTAACTAGACCCCGCAGCGGGCGGCGGCCGGCCTAGGTAGCGTCGACCCTGCCCCTCGGCGACGCTGCGGAAAAGCAGGCGCGCTTTGTGAGTCTGAGGCGGCGGCGGGAACTGCTCAGACTCCGGAACGTCCCTCCCTGCCTCCCCGGTGACTGACGAAAAGCTCCCTTGGAATAGTGATTTCACCGAGTGACCGTGAGCTCTGGGCGACGCGTAGCTTGTAGTTCTGGCTGCACTCGGCTATTCAGGTACATCCCCGCCTCTTCCTCACCCTAGATTGTCTTCAAATGCCCTAAATTGTGTTGTCGAAAGGACCAAGCAAGATCTGTTACGCAGGTTGAGTTCTAGTTCTGTGTTTGCCAAGCATGTATTGATAATATTATATGACTACGATCAGGTGTTTCGCTAAGTATAATTCTTCCATCAACCCTGGGTCTTTAGATGTTATTCCATATTATTAATCTTTAAACTGAGATACAGAGAGTCAGGTATCTTGACCAAAATCACACAACTAGGAAATGAAGAGCCTGTCTGTCCCCAAGCCTATGAACAAATTACTTAACTTGCGTGAACCACAGTTTCTTCTTTGTAAAAGAAATGGCATCAGCATGCAGAGTTACTACCATGAGGCCTTTGTATACCTTAATGGGAAATGCAGATAAAACGTGATTTGTCTCGAAAGCAGCACTAGTGCCTGTCTTGGTAAAACGGGGTTTCATGGGAGTATGTCTCCATTACTAGGCATTTATTCAAATCTTGGTAGAGAAGGAATGCAGTGAGAAAACCACTATTTAGAAGCAGATCTGAGCTCAGAAGATGACCGTTGGGAACTAACTCTGGGGCTGGACATTTACATTCTTTGGGCCTTATTTACTCTTCTGACTAAAAGAGGGTTGGATTAGAGATGATTTACAAGATTCCTTTCAGATCCAACATTCTACTTTTGCGTGGAAATTATGAGTTTTACTTGGTTCAGCAATCACATATACGATATTCGGTTTATATTTATATAATACATATGCATAATATACACATGTACACATCCTTATGCTTATTTATGTACACGTGCTCCGACGTTTGCATGAAGTTATCAATTTTGTGCACGCTGAAGTTCCACCTGGTTTAGCCCTTTTAAAGCTTGAAAACCTAAAGGCAGAGGGGTCTTTGGGAGAAAATTTAGAAATTATGTTAAAGGGATTTGTAGAAGATTATTTCAGAGGCTTCACCAACATTCTATTTTACCTAATTGGAGATCTACCCAGGAGTTAGGAAACATTTGCTAAACTTGTTGAGGGTTAACTGGGATGGTTCTGCTCTGAGCAAAGGAGAAAGCCCACATAGCTCAGAGCCCACATAGCTCAGAGGCTGCTCCCTGAATCTTTGCAGACACGGATACTTCCCAGGTAGCCTCTTGGAGACAGGAGGACAGAGAGTCTCCAGTGTTTATTCTGTAGTCCCAGTGATCATTTTGAGGTTGGGAACTTTCTTTAGTTCTTCAGTGCTTCTGAGCATAAGTACCTACAAAATAAAGGTGAGCCATTTTTGAATGTACAGAAATGGGTGCAGTCATATTTGGTTCATGGAACTATAAATTGGTAGACCTTTTAGAAAACAGTTTGGATCTATCAAAAACAATTTGCTGGGGAATCTTAAAATCTGAGGTTTGTGATCCTAAAAGTTTCAGGAGTCGTTGGGTAATTTTTCTTCATAATTTCCTTGTAATTTTCCAACTTTTCTTTGAGTGTGTATTACCTCAAATGGAAAAAGAAAAATGAATGAACCACTTATTAATAGTAATTGACACTGTGTGCCAGGCCCTGTACCAAATGGTTTACATGCATCATGTCATTGAAACAGCCCAGTGAGGTATAGGTATCATTAATCCCATCTTCAACATTGGGAAACCTGAGCTTTAGGGGCTTAGGTTTAGGAACTTACCAAAAGGGGCAAAGCTGGTAAGTGACATTAAGCTATGGTGATCACTCAGACCTGTCTGACCCCAGAAACTAGGCTCTTAATTACCTTCAGTGCCATCTGTGATATGATGTGCCTGAAGCAGAGCTAGATTAAACAAACAGCCCTGGCACTCTGTAGACTGCTGAGATTTTCTGCTAGAGCAGTGCTGGTTCCCTTGAGGCCTAGATTTGGGGGTCTCCTTGGCCTTCCATACCACTTTCAGCCTGCCGTCTGTTGCCATATCCCTTGTCTGGGCAGAGGTGGTTCCCCATATCGTTCTGCCAGTTTGAGTTCATCTTGTGCTGAGGAAAGTAAAACTAGCCAATCCTGTGAGGCATTATTTTACGCCACCCAGCATTTTTTAATAAAACATCACAATGACTACTAAACTTTACATTTATTCCTAAAAGGGAATAGACATTTTATAATATAATGAGATATCTTTGGACTCTGAGAGCGTGACAAAAGCAAGTTTACTAGTTGCTATACAGTCATTTGAGATCACAAATTTATGGTTTAAAAATAATTTTTTTTAATTGTAACACTGCTGATTTGGAAAATAACAGTGACCAAAATTCTTAGCGTGAGATTGAATTTAGAACTAGATCATACTTATGTCATAGCAGCTGTTTTTTATGAGTGCTGTTGTAGATCAGGCTAAGGAGTTGTCTATTGGCAATATCAACCCACTGCCTCTCTAGATTGTTTGGCAGGGATAACATATTTGGGTTGATTATTAGTGACACTCCTGCTTGCCAGGTATTTCCCCGGACGTTTATTCCTTTCAGCAGTCTAGTGAGGTAGTGTTGTCATTCCCATTTATAAATGGGAAGAGGTGACTGGCCTAAGGTCAGAAAGCAGAAAGGAGTCAGATCTGAGCCCAGTTCCGCTGATTGTGAGTCGAGCACCCTGTTATAACTTGTATTCCACTTGGGTGCCCTCACCAATGCCAGGGTCCCCTGTGCTTGCTCGCTGGCTCCTAGGATTATAAATCAGCAGGTGCCATGCTAGCTCTGTGCGTTTGTCTCAGTGCATTCATGCTCTTTGAGGCATTCTTGGTTTTTCTTTCTCTCTCTGCTTGCTCACACCTCATCCAGTCTATCAGCAAGTGATAGGGCTCTAATTCCAAAATCTATTCCATGTTCATCTGCTTCTGTCTGAGTTTTATCCGATCTACGCTTAGCCTGGTGCCTTCTAACTGAACTTCCTGCTTCACCTCTTGCCCCTCTGCGATCTGTTCTTTACAGGGCAGCCTGAGTGATCCTCTAATGTAAATTAGATCACCTTCCTCCCCTGGTTTATTTAAACCCTTCAGTTGTTGCCCATCGCCTTTAGAAGAAAGCCCACACCCTTCCTGTGGCCTGCTGTGACCTGGCACGTGTCTCCCTGCTTGACCTCATCTCCTGTCACTGTCCTGGGCTCACTGCTCTCCAGTCACGCTGGCTGTGCTTCCTCTACCGCACCAGGCTTGTTTCTGTGATGGGGCCTCGCTCCAGGGCTCTGCACTTAACGCCTGCTTGGCTGCCTCTTCCCCCTCATTCGGGTCTCAGCTCTGGTGACTCTTGAGAGAGACCTTTCCTGATATTCCCCCACCTACCCCGTCACTCTTATTTCCTTTATCACACTCACTGTACTCTGTGTCTTGTTAATTATCTGTTTATTATTATCTGTTGTAGACATTGCGATAAAAGCCTCATGATGGCAAAGGCCTTGTGTCTGGTTGTTTATTGTGTCTCCACGACCTAAAATAGTGCCTGGTGCCTCAGTAATTGTTAAAGAATTTGAATGTAGTTATTGAACAGAAACTAGTATCATTCATTTTAAATCTTAATCTGTTGCTTGCAGTTCATTGCTTAAATGGATATCTGTTTTATTTAGCATTTATGATACTTTTCTCTGTTTTAAAAATAAAATAACTTTTTGGTGCGATAAGGCGCATGAGGATACAAATATTGATGGAATATTCTTTCTTGTATGGTTTTGAAAATTACTTAATATGTTAATTTTATATAGTTAATTAATACATTGAATATATAAAACCATTGGACATAAATTTCAAAATATGAGTAGTTTTTTTTCTTTTTTTTGTATTTCTTTGAATTTTTTGAATGTGACTTTGTTTTTTAAAAAAATTTTTATTGAAGTATAGTTGATTTGCAGTGTTGGTTAGTTTCAGGTGTATAGCATAGCGATTCAGTTATACATACATAAGTATATATGTTCTTCAGATTTTCCTCCCTTATAGGTTATTACAAAATATTGAGTATAGTTCCCTGTGCTCTACAGTAGGTCATTGTTGGTTATCTATTTTATATATAGTAGTGTGTATCTGTTAATCCCAAACATGTATTCCTCCCCTTCTTTCCCCTTTGGTAACCATAAGTTCATTTTCTATGTCTGTGTGTCTGTTTCTGTTTCATAGATAAGTTCATTTGTATCATATTTTGGATTCCACATATAAGTGATATCATGTGGTTATTTGTCTTTCTTTGTCTGACTTCACTTAGTGTGAAAATCACTAGGTCCATCCATGTTGCTGCAAATGGCATTATTTCATTCTTTTTTATGGCTGAGTAATATTCCATTGTATATATATACCACATCTTTATCCATTCATCTGTCAATGGCCATTTAAGTTGCTTCCATGTCTTGGCTATTGTAAATAGTGCTGCAGTGAATATTGGGGTGCATGTATCTTTTCGAATTATGGTTTTCTCTGGATATATGTCCAGGAGTTGGATTGTAGGATCATATGGTAGCTTTATTTTTAGTTTTTTAAGGAACGTCCATACTGTTCTACATAGAGGCTGCACCAGTTTACATTCCCACCAACAGGGTAGGAGGGTTCCTTTTTCTCCACACCCTTTCCAGCATTTATTATTTGTAGACTTTTTGATAATGGCCATTCTGACTAGTGTAAGGTGATACATCATTTTAGTTTTGATTTGCATTTCTCGAATAATTAGCAATGCTGAGCATCTTTTCATGTGTCTTTGGCCATCTGTATGTCTTTGGAAAAATGTCTATTTAGATCTTCTGTCCATTCTTTGATTGGGTTGTTTGATTTTTTGATATTGCGCTGTATGAGCCGTTTGTATATTTTGGAGATGAACCCCTTGTTGGTTGCATCGTTTGCAAATTTTTTATTCCATTCGGTAGGTTGTCTTTTCGTTTTGTTCATGGTTTCCTCTGCTGTGCAAAAGCTTTTAAGTTTAATTAGGTCCCATTTGTTTGTTTTTATTTCCGTTACTCTAGGACAGCGGCCCCAACCTTTTTGGCACCAGGGACCGGTTTCGTGGACGACAATTTTTCCACAGACCGGGGTGGGGTGGGGGGGATGGTTTCAGGATGATTCAAGCGCATTACATTTATTGTGCACTTTATTTCTATTATTATTACATCGTAATATATAATGAAATAATTATACAACTCACGGTAATGCAGAATCAGTGGGAGCCCTGAGCTTGTTTTCCTGCAACTAGATGGTCCCATCTGGGGGTGATGGGAGGCAGGGGACACCTGAAGTGTGTGGCTTATGTCCACTCTACTCTGTGATCTCGTTTTGGTTGCTGTCCCTGCAGAAAACCCTGCTTCACGAGGACAGGATGTTGGAAAGGGAAGCAGGCTTTTCAGTGCTTTTGTGGCGATCTCAGAATATCCCGCCTTGACTTTAATCCAGAATGTATGGAGATTTGAAGTTGACTCAAACGTACTTTTAAGGCCACCATCATTTGTGATCTCAAGCAGTTGATTCTCTTCTAGCACGGACGAAGTTGATTCACCTGGCTTATTCACAAATGGGTCACGGATCCATACCTTCCCAGTTCAGGGGTCTTTTGTGGTTGGGAAGTAATGCTCAGACTCTTTTGAAAGCTGAGATAGGTGATCATGCACTAGCTGGGAGAAAGAAGGCCCTGGCTTAGTCTCTTTCAAAATCTCTGCTAATGTTTGAAACGTGTCAAAATTCCCAATGTTGGGCTTCCCTGGTGGCGCAGTGGTTGAGAATCCGCCTGCCAACGCAGGGGACACGGGTTCCAGCCCTGGTCCGGGAAGATCCCACATGCCGCGGAGCAACTGGGCCCGAGAGCCACGATTACTGAGCCTGCGCGTCTGGAGCCTGTGCTCCGCGACAGAAGCCCGTGCACCGCGATGAAGAGTGGCCCCCGCTTGCCGCAACTAGAGAAAGCCCTCGCACAGAAACAAAGACCCAACACAGCCAAAAATAAATAAATAAATAAATAATTTAAAAAAAAAATTCCCAATGTTCACTTGTCATCCCCATAATTCCAGTTTGGCTTTGAATGCAGCCACTTTATCTGCCAACTTGAACACAGTTGTCGTTCTCCTGTGAAGTGACAGATTGAGTTCGCTGAGCAGGTTGAATATGTCACACAAGTAAGCAAGTTTTGTGACCCATTCTGTGTCACTGAAATGTAGTGCCAGTGGTGACTGTTTTTCTAAAAGAAATCTCTGGAGCGGCTCTTGTAACTCAAAAACTGTGGCCAGTGATCTACCTTTAGAAAGCCATCTCACTTCTGTGTATAAGAGAAGACGTGTATGCTCTGTGTCCATCTCACAGAGCTGCACAAACAGACGTGAGTTAAGGGCATGTACTTTAATGTGGTTGATAATTTTAATCACATCCTGCAAAACGTTAAGTTCAGCTGACATTTTTCGGCTAACCAGCCTTTCTCTACAGATGACACAGTGCGTAGACTCACATTCATAAGCGACCTCTTTGACCCAAGTAGTGAAACCAGAAAGCTGTCCAGTTGTGGCAGGTGCTCCGTCTGCGCATATACTGATACAAAATGACCAATTCAGGGCTTCCCTGCTGGTGCAGTGGTTAAGAATCCGCCTGCCAATGCAGGGGACACGGGTTCAAGCCCTAGTCCGGGAAGATCCCACATGCCCATGTACCACAACTACTGAGCCTGTGATCTAGAGCCTGCGAGCCACAACTACTGAGCCCGTGTGCCACAACTACTGAAGCCTGTGCGCCTAGAGCCCGTTCTCCACAGCAAGAGAAGCCACCACAATGAGAAGCCCATGCACTGCAATGAAGAGTAGCCCCCACTCGCCACAACTAGAGAAAGCCCGCGCACAGCAGTGAAGACCCAATGCAGCCAAAAGTAAATAAATTAATTAATTTTAAAAAAATGACCAATTCAGTTTTCCTGATTTGTCCTGATAAGTCCAAAGAGTTGAATAGTTCTGCAGCTGTGGTGTTGGTTGGCAACAAAAGTGCGCATAACTTATCCTCATGCATATCCTTCTGAAAAATATATTGCACAAAAAACAAGCGTTGTTGCCTTATTGTCAACATCAGTAGACTCGTCAACGTGGATTGCATACCACGGTGACTTATTAATCCTCTTGAACAATTGTCTCTCAGTATCCTCTGCTGCTATTTCATCAGTTCGTCTAGTTACGGTGCTAGCTGCAAGAGGAACACATGCCACCTTTTGAACTGCAGCCTCTCCTAAAAGTTCACGACAAATGTCCTTAGCAGCAGGCAGGATCAGCTCTTCACCAATAGTAAAGGGCTTCTTAGCTTTAGCAATGTGGTTGGGCACTAAGAATGATGCTCTCAGTGCAGACACATTTGATGAAGTGGTGGCCTTCAATAATTGCTTCTGTTCTTCGTGTTCATGTTTTTTTCTTTTGAAAAACTCCAAAGGCTTGTCTTTTAATGCAGGGTGCTTGGTCTCCATGTGGCGAAGCAGTTGAAGGTTTCATGGCTTTGTTGGATAGCCGGTTGCCACATATTATACAAAGCAGGCTTGGAGAATGTGAATAACCTGTTGCAATGAACCCGTAATTATGTAAGACTCTTGGTATTTTCTTTTAAATCCAGCTTTCTTTCTGTTGGCAGTCTTAGAGTCTTCTGCTGTCTCATCATTGGGTCTTTCCCCATTTTCAAAGAAGCTCTCCAGCGATGTTTGTTTTTTATGCATTTTGGCTAGGGTTAGCTTGTGGGCTTACCAAAACTCTGACTGAGACAAGTGCGCAGTGCGGGAAAGAGGCACAATGGAAGTGGTAAATAAAATAATGGGTGGGCCACGCATGGACTAAATAAGTGTCGGATTCTGACTCAAAGCCTGCCACTAGATGCAGCTGTACAATTGAAGTACAGCAACTCACTTGCCACTATAAAGCCTGCCACCAGATGCAGCTTAATTGTCACTTGTCACTCACTGATAGGGTTTTGATATGAGTCTGCAAGCAGTTGATTTATTATGGTCTCTGTGCAGTCAGACCTCTCTGCTAATGATCTGTATTTGCAGCCGCTCCCCAGCGCTAGCATCACCACCTCAGCTTCACCTCAGGTCATCAGGCATTAGATTCTCATAAGGAGCATGCAGCTTAGATCCCTTGCGTGCATAGTTCACAGTAGGGTTTGTGCTCCTATGAGAATCTAATGCTGCTGCTGATCTAACAGGAGGCGGAGCTCAGGTGGTAATGTGAGCGATGGGGAGCGGCTGTAAATACAGATGAAGCTTCGCTCACTTGTCCGCTGCTCACCTCCTGCTGTGCGACCCGGTTCCCCCTTGCTGTGTGACCCGGGGTTGGGGACCCGTGCTCTAGGAGACAGATCCAAAAAGATATAGCTGCAATTTATGTCAAAGAGTGTCCTGCTTATGTTTTCCTTTAGGAGTTTTATGGTACCTGGTCTTACATTTAGGTCTTTAATCCATTTTGAATTTATTTTTGTGCATGGTGTTAGAGAACGTTCTAATTTCATTCTTTTACATGTAGCTGTCCAGTTTTCCCAGCACCACTTACTGAAGAGACTGTCTTTTCTCCATTGTATATTCCTGCCTCCTTTGTCATAGGTTAATTGAGCATAGGTGTGTGGGTTTATTTCTGGGCTTTCTATCCTGTTCCATTGATCTACATGTCTGTTTTTGTGCCAGTACCATACTGTTTTGATGACCATAGCTTTGTAGTATAGTCTGAAGTCAGGGAGCCTGATTCCTCCAGCTCCGTTTTTCTTTCTCAAGATTGCTTTGGCTACTCAAGGTCTTTTGTATTTCCATACAGATTTAAAAATTTTTTGTTCTAGTTCTGTGCAAAATGCCATTGGTAATTTGATAAGGATTGCATTGAATCTGTAGATAGCCTTGGGTAATATAGTCTTTTTTTTTTTTTTAAAGCCTTATTTTTTTTTAATTAATTAATTAATTAATTAATTTTTGGGTGTGTTGGGTCTTCGTTTCTGTGCGAGGGCTTTCTCTAGTTCCGGCAAGCAGGGGCCACTCTTCATCGCGGTGCGCGGGCCTCTCACCGTCGGCCTCTTGTTGCGGAGCACAGGCTCCAGACGCACAGGCTCAGTAGCTGTGGCACACGGGCCCATTTGCTCCGCGGCATGTGGGATCTTCCCAGACCAGGGCTGGAACCCGTGTCCCCTGCATTGGCAGGCAGATTCTCAACCACTGCGCCACCAGGGAAGCCCTAGTCATTTTGACAATATTGATTTTTCCAATCCAAGAACATGATGTATCTTTCCATCTGTTTGTGTCATCTTTGATTTCTTTCATCAGCATCTTATAGTTTTTGGAGTACAGGTCTTTTATCTCCTTAGGTAGTTTTATTGCTAGGTGTTTTTTTTTTTTTTTTGATGTGATGTTAAATGGGATTGTTTCCTTAATTTCTCTTTCTGATCTTTTGTTGCTAGTGTATAGAAATGCAACGAATTTCTGTGTATAATTTTGTATCCTGCGACTTTACCAAATTCATTGATGAGCTCTAGTAGTTTTTTGGTAGCATCTTCAGGATTTTATATATATAGTGTCATAATTATCTGTTGCTTGCAGTTCACTGTTTAAATGGATATATGTTTTATTTAGCATTTATGATACTTTTCTCTGTTTTAGAAATAAAATAACTTTGGTGAGGTAAGGCCCATGAGGATACAAACATTGATGGAATATTCTTTTTTGTATGGTTTTGAAAATTACTTAATATATGTTAATTTTCCATAGTTAATTAATACTTACAATGAATATGTAAAACCATTGGACATATTTCAAAATATGGGTAGGTTTTTTTTCTTTAAATACCTATTGCTTTGGAAGACACATTGAACACAATTTGATGAAATACCCTTTATTTACCAGTAGGTGGTGCTCTTGGTCATGGTTACTATTGTTACAAAACAAGATTTTAGAATTTTAAAGAGAACAGCTTTTAAAAATTAACATTTCTTTGTTTTCCAGTTCAGTTGAGCAGTAGACTGTTCAAACAGCATAATCACTAAAATATGTGTCTTAGATGAGGACAACTTATTGTAGTTGTCCAAACACATTTGTAGTTGTCCAAAACATTGAGCAGAACAGGGTGTCCGTATGTACCTACATATCAGTTAAATTTTATCAGGGAAGTTGACCCCAAGTGACGTGTAACTATATCATTCCAGCCATTGAGCGGGTTGTTCATGGGGTGGATACCCTAAGCAGCAGGAGTTACAGACAGGCCAGGGACGATGAAAGAGAGAAGCAGCAAGACAATCAGACAAGAAAAGTGGAAACAGGAGGAGGAATGAATGGAAAGGGGGTCTTTGAGAGTCGGCTTGCTCTGCAGTGATGCTTGCTGATTGCAATGAGCCTTTCCTTTTGCCACTAAGAGACAGTGCTTTTTAATTTTCCCAAATATCGTTCTTATATGTTGTCTCTGCCATTGCAGGCACTTTGTGAGAATTTCAGTATATGGAAACACTGTCTGTGTTCCAACCGGTGTATATTCCAAAGGTCTCAGTGTAAATGCAGGACCAGAATATTGCATGTCAGTCAGTCAGCCAGCCATACTCTTAATGACTCCTGAACTCTCATGGACTTCCAAAGTAAGTTTTGCCTTCTTTCTTTCAATGATTTATGTGCCATTTTTGGTTTAGTACATTCAAAGGAGAAAAACTATGTGTAGTAGTCTTACATGAGGTGAAAGAGGCCTTATACTTATTTCATTTACTAGAGAGAAAAATAGCGAGTAGCATGTTTATCCACAGTGATGCTGCATGGCAAGAAGTAGATCTTTTACTTGTCTAAAGACTAGTTATGAAACAGTGGCTTTTTGATATGATTTGGTTATAACTGAATAAATTACATGTAACTGACATCACTTTTCAATTTATTTACTTTTATTTATTTCTTGTCTCTGTCTTTTAAATGTAGGCTCCCTAAGGTCTTTGTTTTGTTCATGTTTGTATCCCCAGGACCTGCCATGTGATGGGCTTTAATAAATATTTGTCAAATGAAGGACTAAATCAATGAATGTGGAGTAGGAATGCAGCACACCTCACTTGAATATTTTTCTAACACTGTATTTGTTACAATTAATTTATGTAGTACCTTCCAAAGAGCTCAGGAAATAGAGTGTTCACATACATTTTAATTTATTTCCAAGCCAACTAAGATAGTAAAGGACAGATATATATGGCAATATAACGTGTTAAAAGTGGCCATCTTAGGCAAAGAAATATTTAAAAATTGGCAGAGGAAAACAGAGTGATAGGAAGCAAAAAAAAGTATCATTTGACTTCCAATCAGTGCTTTTCCCTGATAGGCCAGTAGTTTTTAGAATTTGAAATGTTGGAGAATCTTTCTGGCTTTTTTTTTTAACTTGTTATTGAAGTGTAACATGTAAACAGAAGTACATAAATCCTAAGAGAACTGCTTCATTGAATTTTTAAGACTTGATTTTTTTTTTAGAGCAGTTTTGGGTTCACAGCAAAACTGAGGGCTAGTAGAGGGATTCCCCATACACTCCCTGCCCCTCATACGTGCACAGCCTCCCCCATCATCCACATCCCCCACCAGAGTGGGACAGTTGTTATAAGTGATGAACCTGCACTGATACATCATAATCACCCCAAGTCTAACACCACGGCTCACCCTTGGTTGTATGTTCTGTGGATTTGGACATACGTTTAATGACATTTGTCATTATGGTACCATGCAGAGTATTTTTACTGCCCCAAAATTCCTCTGTGATTTGATGAATTTTTTTCAAAATGAAAATACCCATGCAATCAGCATTCATATTAAGAAACGACATTGTCATTGGCACCTCACCAGGAGTAATTACTAACTTGATTTCTAACTGCGTAGATTCTTTTTTTCTGTTTTTGTACTCTGTATGACTGACTTCTTTGAGTTTGGCTTCTTTCATTCTTTTCATTTACTGTGATATTTGTGATACTCACCTATGTTACTGCATGTAGTTGGAGTTTGTTTATTCTCATTGCCGTGAACCTCAGAAAATTTGTCTGCCCCTTTCACTTTATCTAACAAGATATATTAAAGACTTATGTGGTGCTCTGGGCAGAATATAATTATTAGGCAGTTATAAAATCTACTGTCCTCTTCTGTGATAGCAGAAGATTAGTCCCATGAGTTTGGTCAGAGATTTTGGAAACTAATAGAGAACACGAATATTTGACAACACCAATAATTACATACATATGTACTGTGGAGATCAGTTGAATCAGTTGTATGTAGTAGCAGAAATTTTGTCAGGGTGAAGTTAATTGCTTTGCTGTTATATCAGCTCATAATATCAGCAACAAAAATCCAAACTCTTCTTCACTGGCCCCTAAGATAGTCTGATATTTCCCTACTTTTCCTTAAAATATTTTAACTTTCAGTTTGTTGTTTCCCAGGAAGCACCATGGCTGTCATGATTCCTGCGTTGCTGCGAGGCTTTGTGGGGGCCATCTGCGCTCAGGCTGCTTTGAGGAGACTGACACCCAGCGCTTTGCGCCACCTTACTCTAAGCAGGTGAGTTGTCACCTTCAGTGTCATTTGAGGTTGATTTTCAAAAAGACCCGACCTGCTGATGATCATGGGAGGCATATCGTAACGTCTTGCTTACATGTGCATGCTATCAGTGGATCGTTAAGCTTTAGTTAGATGTGCAGATTTTCATGGGCCACTTTCTGGGGTCCATGATGTTATATTGTATTGTGGATAGTCATGCTGTTGCTTTCCAGCTACAGGTATGACAGGTATTGGATAGTCACGATAATTACTAGTGTAATTAATTTTCAGGAGGATAGTACTTAATAACCTAATTTTACTTTCTATTTAAGCGTAATGAAATCCAAAAGGAAAACTGATCACTTGGAGAGAACTGCAGATGTCGTTCGCCGGGAGGTTTGTATCTTGGGCCAGGGCAGGTTCTCCTCGCTGGCAGTTTGCACGCGGTTAGGACTGGCTTACTGAGAGGGCATTACGTGAGCGTGATCCCTGTGAGGACAGTCAGGGCAAGTTTGTTATTTTTCTCTTCAGAACTTTTCTGAACAGAGCATATGACAACTGATTTGAAAAGATAACAGCAAAATACTCAAATTGTTCCCTTTAAACTTGGAATGGATGGATATTTTTTTCTTAAATAAATTTATTTATTTATTTATTTATTTTTGGCTGTGTTGGGTCTTTGTTGCAGCATGTGGGCTTTCTCTAGTTGTGAGCGGGGGCTACACTTCGTTGCAGTGCGCGGGCTTCTCATTGCGGTGGCTTCTCTTGTTGCGGAGCACAGGCTCTAGGCACGTGGGCTTCAGTAGTTGTGGCACGTAGGCTCAGTAGTTGTGGCTCATGGGCTTTAGAGTGTGGGCTCAGTAGTTGTGGCGCACAGGCTTAGTTGCTCTGTGGCATGTGGTATCTTCCTGGACCAGGGATTGAACCCGTGTCCCTGAATTGGCAGGCAGATTCTTAATGACTGCACCACCAGGGAAGTCCTGATGGATTTGTTTTTGATGAAGGGAGTGTAGCAGCAATGGAGGGAACTATCCTCACAGGCATAAGGTTTAAGGTTCTATTTTAGCGATAGAACTTCTTTTAGAGCCTACATTTTATGAGCAGCTTGCTTTTTCTTTCCTTTTTTTTTTTGGCACCATGTCTCAGAGTCCTTGTTCTTATCCCTACTTTAGAACAACTTCCTATTTCATCAAAAGGGAGAAAGCACTAACATCTGAGAAAGGAAGGTGGACGAGCTCTTGTTACCCTTCCCACGTGCAGATATTTTCCTCCATATTCAGACCATAGAAGGGCTAATCCACCAACCCGAAGGGGTGTCGAGGGCTGGGAAATAAAGGATCCTCACCCTTGAGCTCCGTGAGTAACCCCATTTTCTTTTAAAACCATCAGTTGGATATTTGATTTTGCTTTTGAATGATTCTTCACGTATTTGGAAATACTTAGCTTAGTTTTGTAAGTGTATTTAAACTAACAGTTAAAAAACTATTTCATATAAGGAAGGATTATACACTTCTAGAAACATGGTCAGAAATTGCATTGTCGCAGTAGTTTAATTTTTAGTGTTAATAATAGAATATACTTTAATGTAAAAGAGTATTATTTAGGCCCCACCCTCAAGCTTATTCTACTTTCAGAAAATTGCTTTGGGACCAAGAGTGGTGTGTTTGTGGATTCAGCTTTAAGCCAATGTGTTTTTGAGGAGTTTATGTAAAGTAGTTCAGCATAATAGACGTATGACTGTGTGAGAAAATATGCTTTTCCCGCTGATGATAAATCTGAAAACGCTTTTTTTTGGTTTTTTCAACACGCAAAAGTGCTGACTCTGTAAAAGTGAGATTTGTTAGAATTTTTTTTTAAAAGTGAAACCTTGCCAGCTTTGAAGAAAAAGCAGTTTATTTAACAGGTTTGGACTATACTCTCTTCTGTTGTATTTTGAGGCAGGTAGAATTACGAGTCGAGTTTGGCAAACTTTTCATAAGGAGCCAGATAGTATTTTAGGCTTCCAGGGCCACCCTGTCTCAGTTACAACTACAAAACTCTGCCTTTGTAGTGTGAAGATAGCCCTGGACAACATGTAAACAGATTGTTGTGGCTGTGTTCCAATAAGACGGCATTCACCAGAACACTCAGATTTGGCCTGTGGGTCGATTGTAATTTGCCAATTCCTGAATTCAAATTTTACAGGACAGAATTTCTGAGACTTCTGAGAGGTTATTTTGAGCCAAGTTTAAGAAAACTGCACAGAAAGTTAATGTAAACTCCAGTAGTGTGATTGAACAGTTGAGAGTTGTAATGCCTGGAAGTCAGAGATTACAGGGTAATTCCAGCCGTGGTATCAGCTAGGCGGGAGATTTTCCAGTTGCAGCTCCCCTCCTTCTCTGTTTCTCATTTCTGCTCCTCCACCACACAGAATGAGAGTGGGGTGCTGCGGGGGAGCTGGATAAGCTGGTGGTGTCTGGAACCACGACCTTAGTGGTGTAAGGTCATCAGGGGCTCACCTGCATCCCTCCAGAGTGCAGCTCCTAGCCATGGAACAGGCGCTCAGCTTGGACTTGTGGAAACGACCAGCACCTGTGGTCAGGCCGGACCACCTTCTCCTCTCTTGTCTGCAGACCCTGCCTTCCCTTTGTACGGCTAGCATACTGCACAGAACTCCCCACATGTCATTTGCCCTTCAGTTCCAGCCTGTGAGACAGCCTAAGGGTAGCTTGGCATCTACATGTTACAGCAGAGGCAGCAGAGCCTGGGGCCAGAGGGAAGCTCCAGGTCTCTGATTCCTAGGCCAGAGGACCCTGCTGCTTCCTGGAGTGGGTCCGGAATGGAGCACTCACCCGCCCGGAAGTGTCCTTTCCTTACTAGGCCTGGGGTTCCCTCTGGAGAATTTACTGAATGACCATATTATGATATTAATACCTCTTACTTGGGGCTGTAACTGTAAGCTGTCTGGAGTCCTGCTGATGAGGGAAACTGAGCTCTGAACTGAATGACATTTGACTGTGATGCTGTGGCTAGGACTTACAAAACTATGTTGAATAAAAGTGGCAAGAGAGGACATCCTTGTCTTGTTCCTGATCTTAGAGGAAATGCTTTTAGTTTTTCACTGTTGAGTATGTTTGCTGTGGGTTTGTCGTATATGGCCTTTATTATGTTGAGGTAGGTTCCCTCTATGCCCACTTTCTGGAGAGTATTTTATCATAAATGGATGTTGAATTTTATCAAAAGCTTTTTCTGCATCTAATGAGATGATCATATGGTTTTTATTCTTCAGTTTGTTAATGTGGTGTATCACACTGTTTGCTGTGCCGATATTGAAAGATCCTTGCATCCCTGGGGTAAATCCCACTTGGTCATCGTGTATGATCCTTTTAATATATTGTTGGATTTGGTTTGCTAGTATTTTGTTGAGGATTTCTGCATCTCTGTTCATCAGTGATATTGACCTGTAATTTTCTTTTTTTGTGGTATCTTTGTCTGGTTTTGGTAGCAGAGTGATGGTGGCTTCATAGAATGAGTTTGGAAGTGTTTCTTCCTCTGCAGTTTTTTGGAATAGTTTCAGAAGGATAGGTGTTAATGCTTCCCTATCTTAATTTAATTTAATTTAATTTTTTTATTGGCATATAATTGCTTTACAGTGTTGTGTTAGTTTCTGCTGTACAGTGAAGTGAATCAGATATATGTATACATATATCCCCTCCCTCTTGGACCTTTTCTCTAAATGTTTGATAGAATTCACCTGTGAAGTCATCTGGTCCTGGACTTTTGTGTTCTGGAGTTTTTAAATCATAGATTCAATTTCAGTACTTGTAATTGATCTGTTCATATTTTCTATTTCTTTCTGGTTCAGTCTTGGGAGATTGTACCTTTTTAAGAATTTGTCCATTTCTTCTAGGTTGTCCGTTTTATTGGCATGTAGTTGCTTGTAGTAGTCTCTTGTGATCCTTTGTATTTCTGTGGTGTCTGTTGTAAATTCTCCTTTTTCGTTTCAAATTTTATTGATTTGGGCCCTCTCCCTTTTTTTCTTAATGTGTCTTGCTAAACGTTTATCAATTTTGTTTATCTTTTCAAAGAAGCAGCTTTTAATTTCATTGATCTTTTCTGTTTTCTTCATCTCTATTTCATTTATTTCTGCTCTGCTCTTTATGATTTCTTTCCTTCTTGGGGTTTTGTTCTTCTTTCTCTAGTTGCTTTAGGTGTAAGGTTAGGTTGTTTGAGACTTTTCTTGTTTCCTGAGGGAAGCTTGTATTGCTATAAACTTCCCTTTTAGAATGGCTTTTGCTGTGTCCCACAGGTTTTGGATCATTGTGTTTTTGTTTTCATTTGTGTTTAGGTATTTTTTGATTTCCTCTTTGATTTCTTTGGTGATCTATTGGTTGTTTAGTAGCATATTGTTTAGCCTCCACATGTTTGTGTTTTTTGCAGTTTTTTTCTTGTTGATTTCTAATCTCATAGCATTGTGGTTGGAAAAGATACTTGATATGATTTCAGTTTTCTTAAATTTACTGAGGCTTGCCTTGTGGCCCAGCATGTGATCTGTCCTGGAGAATGTTCCATTGCACTTGAAAAGAATGTGTATTCTGCTGCTTTCAGATGGAATGCTCTGTAAATATCAGTTAAGTCCGTCTGGTCTAATGTGTCATTTAAGGCCTGTGTTCCCTTATTGATTTTCTGTCTGGTTGATCTGTCCATTGATGTAAGTGGGGTGTTAAAGTCCCCCACTATTATTATGTGACTGTCAATTTCTTTTATGTCTGTTAACATTTGCCTTATATATTGAGGTGCTCGTGTGTTGGGTGCATATATATTTACAGTTGTTATATCTTCTTCTTGGATTGATCCCTTGATCATTATGTAGTGTATTTCTTTGTCTCTTGTAACAGTCTTTATTTAAAAGTCTATTTTGTCTGATATGAGTATTGCTACTCCAGCTGTCTTTTGATTTCCATTCGCATGAAATACCTTTCTCCATCCCCTCACTTTCAGTCTGTATGTGTCTCTAGATCTGAAGTGGGTCTCTTGTAGACAGCATATATATGGGCCTTGTTTCTGTATCCATTCAGCCAGTCTGTGTCTTTTGGTTGGAGCATTTAATGTGTTTACATTTAAGGTAATTATCCATATGTATGTTCTTATTGCCATTTTATTAATTTTGGATTTGTTTTTTTAGGTCTTTTTTCTTCCTTTCCTCTTTTGTTCTCTTCTCGTGTGATTGATTATCTTTTGTGTTGTTCTTGGATTCCTTTTTCTTTTTCGTGTGTATATCTATTACAGATTTTTCATTTGTGGTTACCATGAGGTTTTGATATAGCAGTCTATATATATACATGATTGTTTTCAATTGCTGGTCTCTTAATTTCAAGTGCATTTCAAATATCCTGCCCTTGTACTCTCCTCCTCTCATGATTACTGGTTTTAATACCATATTTGTGTGTGGATGATTTTCTACTTTTACTATATGTTTGCCTTTACTGGTGAGCTTTCCCCTTTCATAATTTTCTTGTTTCTAGTTGTGGCCTTTTCTTTTCCACTTGGAGAAATTCCTGCAGTATTTGTTATAAAGCTGGTTTGGTGGTGCTGAATTCTTTTAGCTTTTACTTGTTTGTAAACTTTTGATTTCTCCATCAGATCTGATGAGAGCCTTGCTGGGTAGCATATTCTTGGTTGTAGGTTTTTCCCTTTCATCACTTTAAATATATTACATCACTCCCTTCTGGCCTGCGGAGTTTCTGCTGAAAGATCAGCTGATAGTCTTATGGGGATTCCCTTGTATGTTATTTGTTGCTTTTCCCTTATTGCTTTTTTTTTTTAATTTTTATTTATTTATTTTTTTGGGTGTGTCGTGTCTTCGTTTCTGTGCGAGGGCTTTCTCTGGTTGCGGTGAGCGGTGGCCACTCTTCATCGCGGTGCGCGGGCCTCTCACTATCGCGGCCTCTCTTGTTGCGGAGCACAGGCTCCAGACACGCAGGCTCAGTAGTTGTGGCTCACGGGCCCAGTTGCTCCGCGGCATGTGGGATCTTCCCAGACCAGGGCTCGAACCTGTGTCCCCTGCATTGGCAGGCAGATTCTCAACCACTGGGCCACCAGGGAAGCCCCCTTATTGCTTTTAATATTTTCTCTTTGTCTTTAATTTTTGTCAGTTTGGTTACTGTGTGTCTAGGTATGTTCCTCCTTGGGATTAATACTTTTTTAATTGTACTAGTGTACTTCTTTTAGAAGCCTATGCCTTATCCTACAAATGCCTTATGTGTATTGTTGCCTGTTGTTTACAAAGCCCTCGATTAGACAATAAGTTGTTACTTGATTCTCACAGCCACCCTGGTGCTTATCCCCATTTCACAGATGAGGAAATTAAGGTTTCAGAGATTTAGATAGGATGACCCTGCTTTCTGTTTGCCTGGGGTAGTCCTGGCTTATGACTCTTCCTCTGGTACAATTGTCAGTAGCACCCCCTTTCACTCTCGCAAGGGCCCTGTTTTGGGTGATAAATTACATTGTTGGCCTAAGTTTAAGGGACTTGTTCAAGTAAATGGAGAACTCAGCCCTTGAACTCAGATCTTTGTTATCAAATTGGTCTTTCTTTCTAATATAGCAGAGGATTGTGACACTTGATTTAGACAAAGTTCAATTGAGCAACAAAATGGGAGGTAAATGTCACACAGCCTTATCTCTGTTCCAGATCAAAACTTCACTTAGTGTTACTGGGCATAACAAACGGGGGAGTTACTGCTGTCACAATAAAACCAAATGACTGGGCTCCTGGGTCAGAGACATTTGGGGATCCTGTGAGTCCCATTGCTGGTTATTGAGTGCTGAGAATCTGCTTGACTTTGGGTTTTGCTGAGGCTTGGATTTGAGTGGAATAGGCTGCTTAGTTGGAGAGCTGGATGGTGTTCTGAGTTTAACTCTTACACTTCTCTGCTAGTCATCACCTGTACATTTGGGGAAGATTGTGTGCTGGAGTGGCCTTCTTCAAGTTGGGAGGTGGGGGGGGCATCTTTTTAATATGGAATGTTTCCCAGCAGTTGGACAGCTAATTTGCTTCGACCGATGGTCAGAGAGCCTTTTAGAGATTATCCAGATTGAGATGAACAGTACTTGGCATTCACGGCACTGTCAGCTCTGACAGAGCAGAGAGTGGTGGGGAGACCTCAGGCACCAGCCACCTAGAGGCAGCTGGGGGATTGTGGGGGGTCTGGGCCCAAGTCTCTTGGAGAATCTCCCAGGGGGGTGCAGTCTGATGGCCCTGGCAGCTGGCCTCCAGCTCCTCAGGTACCCAGCACCCTGCTGTGAGTGGAGGCCTATGAAGAGGGAAGCCACTGTAGCCACAGTACCTGGCATAGTGCTGACATGACATAGGCACTCAGTTACCTGTTTCACTGAGTAGAATAAACAAGTGTTACTCCCACTGTGGACAAAGAATGTCGCCTGCCCATTTCAGTAAACAAAGGATATTGGGGCCATCAAGCCATCAGCCACTGTAGCCACCGCCCCCCCATGGTGCACCCTGAGGGGATTCAGGATGGAGAAAAGCAGGATACTGGCCCTAGATAGCCAAGGTGCATATCAAAGGAATGATTTCAATAAGCTCAGACTCTTGCATCTTCCCATACATAGGGAAGCACTAAATTCATTAACTTGAGATGTCTGGTTTTTCTTTAATTAGTAGTAATCTTTTGATGGTCGATTACCTGGGTTTTTTTCTTTTTTGCAGAAACTCCTATATATCCTGGCTCCTCCCTTACCTCTTTGGAACAGTATCTCAGAGCTATCTGAGAGGCTGTATCCTAGACTTAAGTCCTCAGTTAGTCCACGGAATAAAGCATAATTCTCAACTTTTAGGTTGTGTATTTTTTTTTCACTTGACACTTCTTCTGTGGCTGGTTACCTGTACTGCCTTGGATGAGTCCCTTTGTAAAGTAGGGACAGTGATGATACACAGATAAGGCCTGTGAAAATGAGAACTTGCCTCATCTGCTACTTCTTAACTAGACCCAGAACTTACTTGTTAGTGTCTAAAATGTATAGTGTCATTGCTTTTCACCGACACACTTTTTTTCAACAAATTAAGTAATCTAAGAGGTGGCTCTTTTCCATTTTTCCCTTAGGGGATCCAATCAAATGAAATGGATTTCATTTTAAATCCAGCAGACATGCATTGAGTGCCTGCTGTAACCTAGCCCCGTTCCAGGTGTGGGGAATACAGCAGTGCATGAGGCAGGTAAAGCCCCTGAGGTATATGGGGCAGGTAAACCAGAGAATGTCAGATGTGATAAACACTACGAAGGAAATAAAACAGGGTAATGGGGTCATGGGGGGTGGGAGGGTTATTTCCTATTGGTTTGTAACGTTTGGGCTGAGACTCGAATAAGGAGAAAAGCCAGCCAGCCTAGTGCACAGCATTCCTGGCAGAGAGACTGGAGAGTGCGGAGACTTTGAGGCAGGAACGAGCTCCGCATGTTCAGAGAAGGTGATAGATGAGGGGTAGGCAGGGCCCAGGTCATAGAAACTGCTGTGGCCTTGGACAAGGAGTTAGGGTTTTATTCTCAGGACGATACAAGGTTTAAAGCAGGGAAATGACGTGTGGTTTACATTGTAAGTGGGTCATCTATTGGCTCGGTAGAGCTCTGGGCTTCTGCGGTGCTTTGACACCAAGTTGGAGGCTACTGACATAGTCCGGGGAGAGATGACGGTGGCTTAGAGTAGCGCTTAGAGTAGCGTGGTGGGGTTGTGGGTGGGGCTGATGGGATTCACAGGTGGGGCGGGGGGCGTACAGCTAGTGAGAGGACAGGAGACCAAGAGACTTCTAGTTTGGGATTTGAATCATTGGGGTAGATGATGATGGTGGCACATATTTACTAAAATAGAGAAGAACAAGTATGGAGGGGGGGATAAAGAGCTCAGTTTGGGGATAATCTGGGGTGGGAGGTAGATGGAGTTACAGATGAGACAAGATCAGCCATGAGCTTTGTCAACTCACATCAACTGTTGAATGTGGGTCATGGCTGCATGGAGATTCATTATACTATTTTTACTAGTTTTGTGTATGTTTGACGTTTTCCATAATAAAAAGGAAGAAGCTTCGAGAGATAAAAGAGTTCTATGTTGGATGTTTTGTTTGAAATGGAAATTGAAGTCAGCAGTTGGGTATACGAGATTGGAGTTCACTGCTGGAGATGAAAAGTTTAAGCCACGTAGAGAGGAGAGGGAGAGGGCCCGGCACTCAGCCTGGGGCGTGTCGACATCTAGAGGTCAAGCAGGGGAGGAAGGGCGAGCGGAGGAGATGGGGGAGCAGGGGCCGACGAGGCAGGCAGGCGATCAGCAGGTGTTGGTGAAGCCGGGAGGAAAAGCGTTTCCGGGAGGGAGCAGCCAACCACGTGGACGTCGGCTGAGAGGCCGTCACTGGATATAGCAGAGTGGATAGCGGGCCACCGGCGTGGCTGGCTTCAGTGCCAGTGCATTGCTGAGCGTGAACGCCTCATGGATGTGTTGGGGAGAGGGTGGGAAATAAGGAAGTGGAGCCGGGACCATATATCCCTCTGAAATTTTTTATGTGGATGTTAGCAGAGAAATGGGGTAACAGCCGGGTTAAGGGAGAGGCTTGTTTTAATTATTGTATTTTGAGAAGCAGCAAAGCACAGTGGTCAATTGCCTGGATTCAGATCTCGGCTTTGCCACTTACTAGCTCTGGGACCTCAGTTTTCTCACGTATGAAATGGGGATGATAGCAATACCCACCTGTTCGGGTTGTTGTGATGGTGGAATGAATGCTGTATGTGGAGTGGCTAGCCCGTGGTGAGCGCCGTGTGTAGGCGTTTGCTGCCGGTGTCCTTATGTGAGGCGGCAGACCCGAACGCTTGCGTGTGTTGTCATGGAGACAGGGGAGCGAGGCGTGATGCATGAGAGAGTGAAGGCTTGAGGGGGCAGAGAGCAGACTCAGCCCAGGTGGACGGGTGGGTCTTTGGGAGGAGCAGGGACAGCGCATTGTCACAGCAGGCCGTGGTGTTGACGGCACACACCGCTGAAGAGGTTATACAGTTGACAGAGTTGTGTGGTCTTTCCTTGTCAGTAAGTTACTTCAGTAAAACCATTTTCTTTTAATCAGATTCCTACTCATCAGATTGGTGTTCAGCCACAGTTGAAATCATGTCTCTGGGCCTTGGTGTCTATGTGTAAGATGACGCACTATTCTGGATGATGACTAAATTTTCCTTCACCTCTGAAATGCTCTGTGCCCCACCTGTGTTTTTGTTTCAGGTCATCTCTACTCCTGACTTTGTCTAAATTTTTAAGCCAGCAAATGAATGAATGGGAGTGAACAGGGGAAGGCAGCCAGGTTTCCCAGAGAAAGGCCCATTTCCTGAACAGAGACTTTTGTAGCAGCAGTAACATCAAAATATTGTCCATAAAACCCTTTCAGTCAGTATGATGGCATTTCCTTTTAGATGCTGACTCTGACAAAGCATTAAAAAAGTGTGCTAGTAAAAGTTGGCAAATGTATTGTTATTTTACTGAACAGTAGAAGAGTCTAGATGTTATTTTATGGAAAACTTCATTTCCTGCCATGTGTTTTAACTTAGGACGTGGCTAGTTGAGGTTTCAATTGCGAAATCTTTTGATCCATTAAATATGAGAACAAGTACAAATGTTAAAACATACAGTTTCTCCATCATGTTTTGCTTATTCACTAAAAGTAGAGAAAGAATGGCATATAACCAGAGCCATAATCATGGCTTAATTATATGAAATAGCTTCAGAATAAAATAAAAGACATGGCCTTCAAAAAGATTTTGCTAATGGTTTTAATCCCCATTGCTAGAAATCTTTGTATAGTGAACAGTATTTATATTAAGAAAATAAAGTGTTAAGAGGGAGGCATGTCTTTAAAAATCATGAATTCTGCAAGGTATTTTGTGTGACCGGTTATAGCATTTTGCCCAGATTATTTGGACTAATAGCAACAGGTATGGTGCCTTTTGTATTAATACCAGTAGGCGTAAAGCATCTGGGATCATTTTTGGTCCTGGGGGCTATCCAGATGAAAATAGGACTTTTTCAATGGAAAGTATAACTTCTTTCCCTTCTTCATTGAATTTTTTATTTGGACATTGGCAGATGATTGTTGAATTCATTTTATGTAGTCTAGCATTTGCTGGTCAAGCATGCTCATGTTTCAGCTGAAATTCTCTGTGCCTTTCCCCACCTCCCCTGTGATTATGAATGTCATTTCCCTGTGACCAGGTGACTCTTTGGGATGTGTTTAAAGCTTATACATATCTAGTTTTTAATGAATCTGACAGATGCCCATTAAACTGTTACAAATGAAATAATCTAGCTCTTGGCTGTGTTTTTGCAGATTATTGTATTGAAAGAAAATAATGACTGTTTACAAAAACAAATGTTTCTTTTTTGTAAACCTAAAAAAAATGAGAGTAATAATGTCATGGAGAGTCCTCTGCTGATCGTTAGTACTTTGTCTTTGTAATAAGATATTTAAAACAGAGTGTGTGGCAAACAAAGGAAGATTCCTATTCTACTGAAGAAATCCCTGCCTTCCCTGACTTTTCCACAGTTTTGAACATGAATTTAGATTTTCTTTAGTGGTCCCCCACTTGCTTTTTTTTTCTTTTCTTCTCTTTTTTTTTTGTTTTTTTGTTTTTTTGAGCAACAAATAGCTCCTGAATTTCTACTAACCTTTGTTTTGGAAACGAATTTTAAGTCACTTTAAGTTAGAGTTTTCATTCATTCTGCAGATATTTACTGAATCTTAACTATGTGTTTGGCCCCATGCTTGAGGCAGGGAAGTGATCTAGATGTAAATTTTATCCAGTACCTGACCTCAGGAGGCTTGTGGGCTGTGTGTGGAAAAGATCTGTTCATGAGTATTTATATTTACATTACATGTGCTAAGTATGATAAGACAGGCGGAAAAATTTTATTGGCAGAGTTGAGAGGATGGAGAGGAGAGGGAGGACCTGGGCGGGGGCGTGGTGTTTGAGCAGGGCCCAGAGGCCTGGGTGGGAGGGTGACAGGACTGAGGGCGGGTGCCTGCCCAAAGACCTCAGCAGGGCTTTGAGAGGTAGGCAGGTGTCAGGTGCCTTTAAGGACTGGCAAGTCGTCCAGTTTGGCTGGTAAACCAGGAGGAGCTCAGGCTGGTATGAGTTACCAAGGCCTCTGAGCATTTTGTTTGTAGTTGAGAGTTAGGGAGCCCTTGGAGGGTTTTGGGCTGGTGAGTAACTCGGTGAGGTCAGAACATTAGGAATATTCGCCTGTTGGCTGTTTTGAGAGAGATAAGAAGGAGGCTGAGGCAGAAATTAAAGTGAGAAGAACAGAGTTCTTGGCTTAGGATGGTGGTGGGTGAGCAAGGAGAGGAAGAGGCGTGAGCTGAATTCGTGGAACTGGCCTGTGTTAGCGATGAACCAAAGACTGTGTGTGCGGGTACCAGTCGATCATGGATTTGACTTGCTGACTCCAAGGTCGATCCAGAATCGAAACCCTGGTCGTGAAAGGCGGCTGCTTTTGCGGGGCCCTCTGAGGGCAGGAGCAGCCTTCTCCACCTCTGCACCTCCAGCGCCAGGCACCAAGCTCAAGAAAGGTTTGTGGAAGGAATGAATATGCTGGGTTTAGTTGTGCACATCAGCGAGTTTGCCATTGGATCAGGACTTTCAGGTGGTCAAGGGCCAAGCAGACCTGGGTGTGAATCCTGACACGGCCATTCCTGAGTGATCTTGAGCAAGTTACTGAACCTTTCCATTTCCTCATCTGCAGAATGGAGGGTAACAATACTGTCTCTCGGGATAGAACATGGTTATTCATATTAGCTGAATGAATTAATGCACATAAAACATTTAGCTCAGCACCTGGCATACACCTGGGATAAACGCTCCTCAGACGTTGGCTGTTTTTACAGGGGCGTGTAGATGTGAGCCTGTGATTGGCAGGAAAGTAATGGTGAATTGGGGTGGAGGGTTCGTAGCTTTGGCAGTGCTTGAGGGCCTCAGCCCGGAGGTGAAGAGGGAGCAGGAGTGAGGCAGTTCAGAGGAAGCGCCTGGTAAGGAAGTGGGAGGAGGAGCGGAGAAGGGGCAGGAGGACCAGGTCAGAGAGGCAGGAGGGCACCGGGAGAGTTCAGTGTCAGCTGTCCCAGGCAAGGAGGGTGCTTCAGGATGGAAAGGAAGTAGGAAGCATCAAATTCAGAGAGACCAGGGAGGCTCAGAAGGGAGGCTGAGAACTGAGGCTGGATGTTGAGTTTGGTTGTTCGGCAAGACATCCACCAAGCTTGGGAGAAGTCACAGGAGAGCGGAAGCCAGGTTTCCCATGGGTGCAGAGAGCATCAAGGGAACAGGGAAGGTTCTGTCGGATAAAGAAGTATAAATAGAGGCCAGTGTTAAAGGCAAGATTTCCAGAATAGCTTTTAAAGACAGTATGGCTTTTAAGTTTGTTCTAGCAAAACAATGAATAGGCTGTGGTACCAAGACCACCATGCTTTATAGTCTGTATTGTCGTCCATGAGATGTTCTCCCTGGGGTGTGCGGTGCTTGGTCTGCGAGGCCCTGCATGGCGGCACTGGTGAGGTGGCATGTGCGATCGTAAATGGATAAAGTGTGAGATTTGTAATAACAAATAAATACTGATAAATTCATTATAATTAATGCAATAAGATACATTAAAACAGACACTTAATAAGCACTTACTATGGGCCAGCAGCGTTATGTGCGCTTTGCATATGTTGTCTCCTTTAATCCTCCCACCAACTCTGTGAGATACAGGTGCTGTTTTTCTCATCTCCCAGCTGAGGCAGCCTAGGGTCACACATGTGCCCAGGGTCACACGGCTGGTAAGTGGTGGCACCAGGCTTCAATACCGAGCAGTCTAGCTGTAGAGCCTGTGCTGTTAAAAGCCGTACTCTGCTGCTTCCTTTTTGCTGCTGAATTGTTGAGGATGAGCAGTTAGCATTAGACATCATGTCTGATGAGTCAGGGGGTCTAGAGGGGCAGGTTGAACGTGGAGGAAAGGCTGGTGGGAGCTGGTGAAGCAGCGTTTCATGCAGGGCGGGGGTGGGGCCAGGCTCAGAGCTCCAGAGCGGATATTCACCCCACTTGCTCTCAGGGAGAGGAGGAGAGAGAGGACTGGCAAAAATACAGAGAAAGAGAGGCAGGGGATTTTACAGGAGCAAGAGAAAGGGAGAACATTTTAAGAGGTTTGTTGAGGTAACGAGAGAGACCATCATCATCTGGAGAATTTTCCTGTGGATTTTTAAGAATTGTCTCCCACTGATAGTTTGACTGGACTTGGTCCTATTGGAAAAAAGGGGCTAGGGGAGCTAGCATTAGGGTGGGAGGCTCACTGACCTCCACAGATTCCCAAGGCGCCCCCTAATGGAGCTGTGAAGGTAACACAGTCAAGGAGAAGGACTGTGTTTGGTCACCTGCTACTGATTTGGTTTGCTGCCAGAAGTGGAGCTGAAGGGCAGTAGGTGGAGGAAAGAGTCATATTGTCTTTTCTCTCCTGTTGTGAAGAAATCCCAGGTTTGGGAGGAAGAGAAACCCACAGGCGGAAGAAACAAGGAATGTAGGAAGTAGAGGCCTTTGGAATTTGAGGGGTGTTGGAGGCATGGATGTCACTGAACTGAAGAGTACCTGACTCAGACCTTTTTAGGATTTCCTAGAAATCAGATACATCGTTTAAAATAGTGTTTCTCCAATGATCTGTAGCAAAGGGCCGTTTTTGTTGTTTGAAGGTTGTGAACTGTTTATATCTTGTAAAATATAATAAAAAATGAATTAGAAAAAATAAATGAAGAAAACAAAAGCACAAGGAGTACAAACCCAATTTGTTGTCTGTTATTAGATTAAACAGGCACACAATTTACTCTGTGAAAATTGCTTAAAAAAAAAAAGTTTTCTAAGTGCTTGCTTTTAATTTCTGAAGTCAGCCTGGCGTGGGCTTCTGGTGGGCTCAGAACAAACACAGGCTTGTGGCTGACGGTCTCATTTGCGTGCATAGCGCCGACAGAGCAGTCAGGCTCCAGGCAGGGCTGCACGGGGCTCCGGTGCCCCGGCTCTTCCCCAGAGCACCCAGCCTCGTGCGTGGCACACACCGCACGCTCCACAAATACACGCTTGTTAAACGGTCCCTTTCAGAGGTGAGTTTTGTATGCAGAATAAAATTCTCCCAAAATAATTAAAATTTGTTCACCTGGTGGTAGGCAGAATTCTAAAGCAAAGTGTGCTTTACCTTGTTGTGCAATTTTCAAAACCCACATCTTTGTAGATTTAAAAAAAAACCAAAAACCTACCTACCAGAAAGCCACAGTTTGTTCCTGAGTTGTGGGCACCTAACCTCAGCCACTGTGGTCTTTTGGCTCCAGGTCGTGTCAGCAGCTAAGGTGTGTGGAGCAGCTGATGAGTCCCCGTCTGTGAAGAGACTCCGCCTGCTTGTCGCTGATAAAGACTTTTCTTTTAAAGCCGGCCAGTGGTAAGTGGCTCTTCTGTTTCCTAAGTGTGTGTGTGTTCAAGGTGCCATCAGATACAAGAGCTTGTTTTTCCTTCTGGAAAGGACTTCTATGGCTACTGTTTCTCCCAGGGAGTAGGAATTCTAGAGCGTCTCCATTCGGCCTGAGCCTCTTTTTGGCATGGAGAATCTGATTCATTTCCTATCCTCAGCTCACCTTGGTTTTGAACCCATGACCCTCTCAGTCATAGATGAAAATTGCTGCCTTGAGTTTTCCAGATTGAAACAAAGCAGCTAGTTGTGGTCCGAGGACCCGACGGCTCTGATAATTACATTCTGCAGAAATGGCTGCTAATAGAATGCATTACAATAATCTAATCTGCTTCAGTTATGTGTTGCTGGGGGTTGATACCCTTTTTAAAATATTTTTATTTTATTTATTTATTTTTTATACAGCAGGTTTTTATTAGTTATCTATTTTATACATGTTGGTGTATATATGTCAATCCCAATGTCCCAGTTCATCCCCCCTCCCCCCCCTTGTTGTCTACATCGTTTGTTCTCTACATCTGTGTCTCTATTTCTGCCTTGCAAACCAGGTCATCTGTACCATTTTTCTAGATTCCACATGTATGCGTTAATATACAATATTTGTTTTTCTGACTTACTTCACTCTGTATGACAGTCTCTACGTCCATCCACATCTCTACAAATGATCCAGTTTCGTTCCTTTTTTATGGCTGAGTAATATTCCGTTGTATATCTGTACCAGATCTTCTTTATCCATTTGTCTGTTGATAGGCATTTAGGTTGCTCCCATGACTTGGCTATTGTAAATAGTGCTGCAAGGAACATTGGGGTGCATGTGTCTTTTTGAATTATGGTTTTCTCTGGGTATATGCCCAGTAGTGGGATTGCTGGGTCATATGATAATTCTATTTTTAGTTTTTTAAGGAACCTCCATATTGTTCTCCATAGTGGCTGTATCAATTTACATTCCCACCAACAGTGCAAGAGGGTTCCCTTTTCTCCACACCCTCTCCAGCATTTGTCGTTTGTAGATTTTCTGATGATGCCTATTCTAACCGGTGTGAGGTGATACCTCGCTGTGGTTTTGATTTACATTTCTCTAATAATTAGTGATATTGAGCAGTTTTTCATTTGCCTCTTGGCCATCTGTATGTCTTCATTGGAGAGATGTCTAGGTCTTCTGCCCATTTTTGGATTGGGTTGTTTGTTTTTTTAATATTGAGCTGCATGAGCTGTTTATGTGTTTTGGAGATTAATTCTTTGTCCGTTGATTCGTTTGCAAATATTTTCTCCCATTCTGAGGGTTGCATTTTGTCTTGTTTATAGGTTCCTTTGCTGTGCAAAAGCTTTTAAGTTTAATTAGGTCCCATTTGTTTATTTTTGTTTTTATTTCCATTACTCTAGGATGTGGGTCAAAAAAGGTCTTGCTGTGATTTATGTCAAAGAGTGTTCTCCCTATATTTTTCCCTAAGAGTTTTATAGTGTCTCATCTTACATTTAGGTCTTTAATCCGTTTTGAGCTTGTTTTTGTGTATGGTGTCAGGGAGTGTTCTAATTTCATTCTTTTCCATGGAGCTGTCCAGTTTTCCCAGCACCACTTATTGAAGAGAGTGTCTTTTCTCCATTGTATATCCTTGCCTCCTTTGTCACAGATTAGTTGACCATGGGTGTGTGGGTTTATCTCTGGTCTTTCTATCCTGTTCCATTGGTCTATGTTTCTGTTTTTGTGCCAGTACCATGTTGTCTTGATTACTGTAGCTTTGTAGTATAGTCTGAAGTCAGGGAGCCTGATTCCTCCAGCTCCGTTTTTTTCCCTCAAGATTCCTTTGGCTATTCGGGGTCTTTTGTGTCTCCATACAAATTTTAAGATTTTTTTGTTCTAGTTCCGTAAAAAATGCTATTGGTAATTTGATAAGGATTGCATTGAATCTGTAGATTGCTTTGGGTAGTGGAGTCATTTTCACAATATTGATTCTTCCACTCCAAGAACTTGGTATATCTCTCCATCTGTTTGTGTCATCTTTGATTTCTTTCATCAGTGTTTTATAGTTTTCTGAGTACAGGTCTTTTACCTCCTTAGGTAGGTTTATTCCTAGATATTTTATTCTTTTTGTTGCAGTGGTGAATGGGATTGTTTCCTTAATTTCTCTTTCTGATCTTTCATTGTTAGTGTATAGGAATGCCAGAAATTTCTGTGCATTAATTTTATATCCTGCAACTTTACCAAATTCATTGATTAGCTCTAGTAGTTTTCTGGTGGCATCTTTAGGATTAATTATGTATAGTATCATGTCATCTGCAAGCAGTGACAGTTTTACTTCTTCTTTTCCAGTTTGTATTCCTTTTATTTCTTTTTCTTCTCTGATTGCCATGGCTAGGACTTCCAAAATTGTGTTGAATAATAGTGGCGAGTGCAGACATCCTTGTCTTGTTCCTGATCTTAGAAGAAATGGCTTTCAGTTTTTCACCATTGAGAATGATGTTTGCTGTTGGTTTGTCGTATATGGCCTTTATTATGTTGAGGAAGTTTCCCTCTATGTCCACTTTCTGGAGAGTTTTTATCGTAAATGGGTGTTGGATTTTGTCAAAAGCTTTTTCTGCATCTATTGAGAGGATCATATTCAGTGATCTCTTGGTTATTTAGTAACGTATTGTTTAGCCTCCACGTGTTTGTGTTTTTTATGTTTTCTCCCCCTGTAATTGATTTCTAATCTCATAGCCTTGTGGTCGGAAAAGATGCTTGATATGATTTCAGCTTTCTTAAATTTACCGAGGCTTAGTTTGTGACCCAAGATGTGATCTGTCCTGGAGAATGTTCTGTGTTCACTTGAGAAGAAAGTGTAATCTGCTGTTTTCGGATGGAATGTCCTATCAATATCAAATCTATCTGGTCTGTCGTGTCACTTAAAGCTTGTGTTTCCTTATTAATTTTCTGTTTGGATGATCTGTCCTTTGGTGTAAGTGAGGTGTTAAAGTCCCCCACTATTATTGTGTTACTGTTGATTTCCTCTTTTACAGCTGTTAGCATTTGCCTTATGTATTGAGGTGCTCCTATGTGGGGTGCATATATATTTATAATCATTACAACTTCTTCTTGGATTGATCCTTTGATCATTATGTAGTGTCCTTCCTTGTCTCTTGTAACATTCTTTATTTTAAAGTCTGTTTTATCTGATATGAGTATTGCTACTTCAGTTTTCTTTTGATTTCCATTTGCATGGAATATCTTTTTCCATCCCCTCGCTTTCAGTCTGTATGTGTCCCTAGCTCTGAAGTGGCTCTCTTGTAGGCAGCATACATATGGGTTTTTTTTTTTGTATCCATTCAGCGAGCCTGTGTCTTTTGGTTGGAGCATTTAATGCATTCATGTTTGAGGTAATTATCGATATGTATGTTCCTATTACTATTTTCTTAATGTTTGGGGTTTGTTTTTGTAGATCCTTTTCTTGTCTTGTGTTTCCCACTTAGAGAAGTTCCTTTAGCATTTGTTGTAGAGCTGGTTTGGTGGTGCTGAATTCTCTTAGCTTTTGCTTGTCTGTAAAGCTTTTGACTTCTCCATTGAATCTGAATGAGATCCTTGCCAGGTAGAGTAATCTTGGTTGTAGGTTCTTCCCTTTCATCACTTTAAATATATCGTGCCACTCTCTTCTGGCTTGTAGAGTTTCTGCTGAGAGATCAGCTGTTAACTTCATGGGAGTTCCCTTGTATGTTATTTGACGTTTTTCCCTTGTTGCTTTTTTTAAAAATAAATAAATTTATTTATTTATTTATTTATTTATTTATTTATTTATTTATTTATTTATTTATTTATTTATTTATTTTGGGTTGCGCTGCGTCTTCATTGCTGCACGTGGACTTTCTCTAGTTGCGGTGAGCTGGGACTCCTCTTCGTTGCGGTGCACAGGCTTCTCATTGCGGTGGCTTCTCTTGTTGCAGAGCACGGGCTCTAGGCACTTGGGCTTCAGTAGTTGTGGCTTGCGGACTCTAGAGTGCAGGCTCAGTAGCTGTGGTGCATGGGCTTAGTTGCTCCGCAGCATGTGGGATCTTTCCGGACCAGGGCTTGAACCCACGTCCCCTGCATTGGCAGGTGGATCCTCAACCACTGCGCCAGCAGGGAAGCCCCTCCCTTGTTGCTTTTAATAATTTTTCTTTGCCTTTAATTTTTGTCAGTTTGATTACTATGTGTCTTGGCATGTTTGTCCTTGGTTTATCCTGCCTGTGACTCTCTGTGCTTCCTGGACTTGGGTGGCTATTTCCTTTCCCATGTTAGGGAAGTTTTTGTGTATAATCTCTTCAGATATTTTCTCGGGTCCTTTCTCTCTCTCTTCTTCTTCTGGGACCCCTATAATGCGAATGTTGGTACGTTTAATGTTGTCCCAGAGGTCTCTTAGGCTGTCTTCATTTCTTTTCATTCTCTTTTCTTTATTCTGTTCTGTGGCAGTGAATTCCACCATTCTGTCTTCCGGATCACTTATCCTTTTTTCTGCCTCAGTTATTCTGCTATTGATTCCTTCTAGTGTATTTTTCATTTCAGTTATTGTATTGTTCATCTCTATTTGTTTGTTCTTTAATTCTTCTAGGTCTTTGTTAAACGTTTCTTGCATCTTCTTGATCTTTGCCTCCATTCTTTTTCCGAGATCCTGGATCATCTTCACTATCTTTATTCTGAATTCTTGTTCTGGAAGGTTGCCTGTCTCCACTTCATTGTTTTTCTGGGGTTTTATCTTGTTCCTTCATCTGGTACATAGCCCTCTGCCTTTTCATCTTGTCTATCTTTCTGTGAATGTGGTTTTCGTTCCACAGGCTGCAGAATTGTAGTTCTTCTTGCCTTGCTTCTGCTGTCTGCCTTCTGGTGGATGAGGCTATCTAAGAGGCTTATGCAAGCTTCCTGATGGGAGGGACTGTTGGTGGGTATAGCTGGGTGTTGCTCTGGTGGGCAGAGCTCAGTAAAACTTTAATCTGCTTGTCTGCTGATGGGTGGGGTGAGTGCCCTCCCTGTTGGTTGTTTGGCCTGAGGCGACCCAGCACTGGAGCCTACCTGGCTTTTTGGTGGGGCTAATGGTGGACTCTGGGAGGGCTCATGCCAAGGAGTACCTTCCAGAACTTCTTGAGTTTTCCAGATTGAAATAGAGCAGCTAGTTGTGGTCTGAGGACCTGACAACTCTGATTACATTCTGCAGGAATGGCTGCTAATAGATTGCACTGCAATAATCTAATGTGCTTCAGTTATGTGTTGCTGGGGGTTGATCCATTTTTAAAAGTCGGTCTTCTTTATGTTAAATGCAGAGTAAACACAGCAGTCTGAAACTGGTTATTCTAACCAGGTATGTCACAGAGCTTCCCATCCTCTCGTCTGAATTCCTGTGTCCCTCATAACTTGTCTGGGTTGAGTTGAAATATTTTGCTGAATTCATTATCAGGATCCCCCATGGGGCCCAGCCCACATCACATTCAGGACTCCGAGAGCTGGTCAGTGTGCTGACAGGGTAACAGCCCAGCTGTCCCACTGTTGCCACAAATGGCCTCACTGAGCTGGGATTCAAGTTGAATTGTAAATAAAAACTTGTATTTCCTTAGGAAAGGTGTGTTTGGGTGTCTGTTTCCTTTATTTAAATAAAGGATTCATTTCTAAATGAATTTCTGGCATGTCAATCTTGGTCGTCTTTCTTAGGAGTCACTTGACTAATTTTGGCAGTCCATCTGGAAATGTGGTTTTGTTAGAAGGAGGATGTGTGATAATAGCAAATGTGATAATAGCAAGAGTTAGCAGTCTTGTGTTAATAGTTTGCCTTTGAATTTAGAACTAGAAAACAAGATGCTGATTGCAATAATTTGCGTTTGTGAAGCAATTTACTGCAATCTTTGCACATGTTCAGTGATACATATTAAGTGAATTTGGGCTGTTTTAGGGGGGAGGGCAGCGTTTTTACCCTTCCAAACTAGTTGAGCAGTTATTACATTGAAAAGTGCAAACTTTAATTGTAATGATCTATCTTTCCACATTTCCCTTCTGGGGAAGTGTTTGTGTCCTGTGCACACCATTATCTCCCTGCCTCCAACTCAGAATTGTGCCAAGACTCTGACCCCAGCGTCCTGATTAGAAAAAGCCTATGCCTTTGTTACACTGCTGCTCCCATGGTGTGCATGCGAGTGTGTTAGCACTTGCAAACTGTAAGTTTGCAAACTGTTATCTGATAAGAAAAATGTCATCGTTCTCTGGTGATATACATAGAAATAGGGTCTCCCTGTGAGCCTCAAGATAAAATCACTCAGGGTGGGTGTCACATACACTGTATCAGTGAATGGATTTGGTAATATCACCAATGTTGGGTCTGTCCCCCTGGGAGGCTGTATCATAGCGTCACACGCCTTGTGGTCCGCAGACCGCCTGGCCCAAAGGCTCGCTTTTCTACCTGCTGGCTCTGTGATGTGGGCGGCTTCCTTCTTGCTCTGGGCTTCCGTTTCCATGTCTTTAAACAGGGAATAGTAATATTTTTGTGTCTTGGGGTATGTCAGGCAGAGTTTGTTTTGTTTTTTGTTGTAGCCAGTGCTTCACAGTCAGTTAGATCATCTGTGTTGGTGAGGCCCAAGGGACAGATTGTAACTCTTAGCTCCTCTGCCAGTTCCCCTGCAGTGAGGCTGTTGTTGGAAGAGCAGCAGACGTGCAAGGAGTGGGCGAGTGCACAGCTCCACTCTCTGTGATGCTGCCCCTCGTGTACAGTCAGTGCGAGCTCCACACCTGGGCTGTGCACAGAACACACCCCGGGGAGCAAGGCCCAAGCGTTTTTGGAGGGAGAAAGGTGTGTCTCTGACTTCGTACAAGATAACACAAGGTCTTATGCTTGCAAGTGACAGGGCTGTACTAAGAGGAGGAGGACACTGAGAAGAAAGTGATTAGAGGAGCAAGATTAGAGAAATAGGACTCTTCCCCCCGCCACCCGCTGGCAGGGCAGCTGCGCTGTAGACGGTTATAGACGGCCTCGCAGCGCTGACTCACAGGGCCACACTGAGGAAGTGCTGCGTTCCTCGGCGTCTTTGTTCACATGGTGTCCTCCTCCACTGCTTGTCTGATGAGCACTGTCCTTCAGGACTCCTCTGTGAAGTCCTTCCTAATTCCTCCACCCCTAGTGGAACTGACTACTTCTTCCTCGCCTCCCCTCCCCACGCCCCACCCCCCAAGCAAGTTTTTTTTTTTAAATAAAGCAGCGGTTTTATTAGTATTTTCCTGAGAAAATCAGGATCACATATGTTGGAGCTAAGAAGAAACCTGTACTAAGTACAGGTACTTCCAGACAGATCTCAAATGATGAGCATTTTCTCTCTGCCAAGCAGATTTTTTCAGAGCCCCATTAATCGTGTTTATTTGTTAATTTTCCTCCCATTTGGGAGTTTTTTGAGGGCAGGAACCAAGACATAGTTGCATCTTTACCTGCAACACCAACCCCAGTGCCTGTTCATGGTGGGCAGATGCCGTCCGTCACGTTTGCCGAGTACGGTAGCTGACGGCTAAAGAGTTTTGGGATCTCGGGGTAAAGCATTCTCATTCGGCTGTGGTTTGTGTGCCTGCTCTGTGCTGGGCCCTGGGGCAGGACGGGGCTGCCTGGTGTGTCACATTGGATGTGGATATGTGCGCTTCACTACAGAACTAGGTCCTTTCTCTCTGCTCTTCATGTACTCACTCATCTGGGTGCTAATCCTGCAGAGGGCATTTTTAAAGGGGTGCATGTGCGCGCGCACACTTGTGTGTTTAAAACTTAATTCTTTCTTGGAATGATGTTTTATTATTGTTTTATGTTTTATGTATTGTACATATTTTCTTAAGTCCATTCAGATGAGGTTCTTCTGTAGCATTTCCTGAAGGAGTCCTTTTAAAGGCAAAGGGTTTCCAGAGTTACTAGAGAAGAGGGATTCCCTTTCACTCACCTGAGAGAAAGGTCTTTATCACCATCAAGCAGCAGAGGGTGCTATAGTTCAGGAGATAAAGCAGCAAAAGTAGCTCAGAGATTAATTTTTTTAAACACAGAAGCTATGGAGATGCCATTTACCTCTTCTCTGAAAGCACATAGCAACTGTGTTAATAAATGTTAGCTATAGTCTTTTAAAATTTGTATCTTGTCTGAAATGGAAGGGAAATTAGAGTATTCATGGGAAAGAAGGAAGTGAATAAATGCGAAAACAGCCTGGGGGCCTTTTCTGGAGCACTTCCAGTCCAGAACTGGTTTTCTAAGACTATAAAAAAATGACCAGATATCTAAGGCCAGAGATGAGAAGAGAACATCTTTTAAGGCCATACATAGATCAAATCAGGAGAGAACATCAAGTGCTTTTCGTGTAAGCCTGCTGGTAGGGAAGCAACTGGAGGGAAATGATACTCTTGCTTTGTTTTAATACTATCGCTCTTTGATGGCTGAGAAACAGCTATATTGGATATTTGAGTTTCCTGGACATGGAGATGAGAATTTCCTGTGGTCCCAGTTTCTAATAAGTTTCTCTTTCCTTGTTATGTGACCAGATTTGTTGCATTTCCTAGAATCCGCCCCCCCCAAAAGTTTCTGTGGCGTAGAATTCAATTCAGTAGGAGGCTTGAGACTCACAAGAGTTCTCGACTACAGGAGAATGGTTAGAAGAGGAGGAAAATGAGACTCTTGGGACTTAGGAGCCCGCATCAGCCTGTTTAGTTTTTCAAATGCCAGTGAGAGAGTGTTTGTTGCCATTTTTTTCCCCACACTTGTTAAAAACTTTCATTGAGATATACTTTACACATCGTAAAATTCACGCATTTAAAGTGTACAGTTCAGTGATTTCTCGTATATTCACAGAACTGTACAGTGATCAATCAGCCCAGACAAATTTTACAACGTTCTCATCATCCCAGAAAGAAACTCTGTACTGATTATCATTCAGTCCCCATCCTCACCCTCTTAGGCAACCACTGTTCTACTTTCTGTCTTTTCAGATTTGCCTATTCTGGACATTTAATATCTATCAATAGAAATATACAATATGTGATCTTTTTTTGTGACTGGTTTCTTTAACTTAACGTAATTTCATTGTCCATCGATGTGGTGGCATGTGATCAGTATTTAATTCCGTCGTGTGGGTGTACCACATTTTGTTTATGCATTTATCAGTTGACAGATGTTTAGATTATTTTGAAACTTTTAGACTATTATCAATAATGCTGCTATGAACATTCATGTACATGTTTTTGAGTGGACATATATATTTTTTTCTCTTCGGTATATACCTAGGAGTGGAATTGCTGGTCACATATGTTTAACATTTTCAGGCACTGCCAAATTGTTTTCTAAAGTGGCAAGACCATTTTACATTCCCATCAGCGATGTGTAAGGGTTCTGATTTCTCTGATCCTCACTCACACTTGGGATTGTCTTTTTGATTAGCCATCCATCCTAGTGAGTGTGAAGTGATAGCCCATGGTGATTTTGATTTGCCTTTCCCTAATAACTAATGATGTTGAGGATTTTTCATGTACTTATTAACCATTTGTATATCTTCATTTTTCATGTATTTATTAACCATTTGTATATCTTCTTTGGAGAAACGTTTGTACAAATCCTTTGCCCATTTTTTACTTGAGTTGTCTTTTTATTACTGACTTGTTAAGAGTTCTTTATATAATGTGTATCCAAGTCCCTTATTAGATACAAGATTTGAAAATATTTTCTCCCATTCTGAGGGTCATCTTTTCTTGATGGTATCATTTGTGGCACAAAGTTTTTCATTTTATGCAGTCTAGTTTCTCCATTTTTTCTTTGACCTTTGTGTTTTAGTGTCATTTCTAAGTATCTGTTGCCATGAAGAGTTACTCCTGTGTAAGTCTTCTAAGAGTTTATAATTTTAGCTTTTATATTTAAGTCTGTGATCTGAGTTAATATTTGTATATGGTGTGAGGTAGGGGGTCCAACTTTATTCTTTTTGTGTGGCTATTCAGTTGTCACAGCACCACTTGTTGTTTGTTTGTTTTAATTGAAGTATAGTTGATTTACGATGGTGTGTTAGTTGCAGGTGTACAGCAAAGTGATTCAGTTATTTATATATATATACGTGTGTGTGTGTGTGTGTGTGTGTGTGTGTGTGTGTATATATACACACACACACACACACACACACACACGTATATATATATATATATATTCTTTTTAAGGTTCTTTTCCCTTATAGATTACTACAAAACCAGCACGATTTGTTGAAAAGACTATTCTTTTGCCATTGAATTGTGTTGGTATTGTTGTTGAAAATCAACCATAAATCTAAGAGTTTATTTCTGGATTCTCAGTTCTTTGCCATTGATATATACGCCTGTCCTTACACCAGTACACAGTGTCCTCATTACTGTAGATTTATAATAAGTTTTGAAATCAGAAGGTATGAATCCTCCAAATTTATTCTTCTATGATTCTGGTTTCCTTGAATTTCATATCAGTTTTATGATCAACTTGTCAGTTTCTACAAAGAAACCAGCTAGGGTTTGATAGGTATTGTATTGAATCTGTAGATCACTTTGGGCACTAATGCCATCTTAACAGTGTTAGGTCTTCTAGTCCATGAGCATGAGAAGCCTTTCTGTTTATTTAGATCGTCTTTGATTTTTTTCAACAATGTTTTGTAGTTTTCAGTGTACAAATCTTAAACTTCTTTTAAGATTATTCCCAGTTATTTTATTATTTTATTCTATTATAAATAGAATTATTTTTCTTAATTTCACATTTAGATTGTTCATTGCTAGTGTGTAGAAGTAAAATTGGTTTTTATTACTGATTTTAAATCCTGCAGCCTTATTTGAACTTATTAGTCTAATATATTTATAGTAAATTCCTTGGAATTTTCTATATACAATATTAAGTCATCTGCAACTTCTTTCCCTCCAATCTGGATGCCTTTTATTTCATTTTCTTGCTTAATTGCCTTGGCTAGAACCTTTAGTACAATGTTGAGTAGAAGTGGTCAGAGCAGACATCTTTGTCTTGTTTCTGTTCTTAGTGGGGGAGTTTTTGGCCTTTCAAGGTTAAATATGATGTTGGCTGTAGATATTTTATAGTTGCCTTTATCATGTTGAGGAAGTTCACATTTATTCCTGGTTTGTTGAGTATTTTTATTATGTAAGGGTATTGAATTTTGTCAGATGCCATTTTTGCATCTGTTGAGATGATCACATGGGTTTTGTCCTTTATTCTGTTAAATGGGTTTATTTCATTGGATTGATTTCTGTATGTTAAACCAATCTTGTATTCCTGGGATTTTTGCGTCTATATTCACAAGGGATGTTGATCTATAGTTTCTTTTCTTGTGATAGCTTTGTCTGGTTTTGCTATCAGGGTAACTGACCTCATAGAATAAGTTGGGAAATGTTCTTTTCTGGTTTTTTTGGAAGTACTGTGAAAGATTAGCATTAATTCTTCTTTAAATGTTTGGTAGAGTTCACCAGTGCTGCCATCTGGACCTATTCTTTTCTTGTGGGAAGTTTTAAAATTACTAATTCAATCCATTTACTTATTATGGGTCTGTTCAGATTTTCAGTTTCTTCTGAGTCCAGTTAGGTAATTTGTGTCTTTCAAGGAATGCGTCCATTTCATCTGAGTTAACTAATTTTTTATCTTATTCATAGAATTCCTTTGTAATCTTTTTTTTTTTTTTTTTTTTTTTGGTGAGGTTGGTGATTATGTCCCATCATTCATTCTTGATTTTAGTAATTTTATTTTTTTCTCCTTTTTTCTTAGTCTAGCTAAAAGTTTGTCAGTTTTGTTTACCTTACTACCCACTTTTAAAATTGCTTCAACAATAGTCATTTACTTGCCTTTCCTTTTAGGGTTGACTTCTTTATCCCAGGAGTCTCTGTGGTTGGTGGGTTCTCAATATGCTCCAGCCCCAGACTGCTAGAACAAGAGAGAATGATAGAATTGGCAGTGAAATACACAAACCACCCTCCTGCTCTCTGGATTCACAATCAGGTGAGCAAACCTTTGTTTAAACTTGGAGATCTGGGATCTCTGTCTCCCACAGAATTTGTGTTCAGCTCACTTAATCCACCTAAGAAACCTAGGCTTGCGTGAAAAGGGTAGAAGCTCAAAAAGAGCTCCCCTCCATCCAGAATTCAGACTGTAGCAAGGTTAAAGAAGCAGAACCTTTTTGATGCACTAAGGATGATGCAAAGATACTTTGGGGTCTTGAAATACCTTCTGGGTCACCAAACAGTATTCAGTTGAATGCTGCTTTAGGATTAAAACATTTTACTTCATATGTACGTTTTTGAAAATTGGCTCTGTGTGTGTCTTGTAGTTGGTAAATCTATAAATCAGATTATTTTGTCCTAACCATCTTAAATGAAGGGAATTAAGCTAATCATTCTCTCATTATTTGGAGAGGAAACAATCTCTGATTACATACTTCTTGTGCCCAGTTGAGCACTGCTAAACCTGTGGTGCCACTGCCTCTCCATTTCAGTCTCTGGAGAGCTCTTCACATGTGATTTTGAGAAGGAGTCCACATTTGCTGCTAATAATTCATGGTTCACCATGGACCTCAACACAACCCTATGCTGCTGTTCATTACCTACTAGAACTGTGATAACAAAGAGTGGGCTCAGAACAGATCAGTTATTTGTCTTCTTAGTTTTTGACCTTTGTCTTTTTTTTAACTGCCATCCCCTTCACTTCTAGAGTGTGCCTTCTATATTTACCAACAACCTCCATCCCATCTCAGGCACTTGCTTATCCCCTTTACCAAAAAGGAATGTGCTATATTGCAAATATTATAGATACAAATAAACTGATTTTAAAATTTATATGGAAGGGCAAAGGAACTAGGGTAGCAAAAACAGTTTTGAAAAAGAAGACTAACAGGGGAGGAATCACATTACTCAAATTTAAGATTAAAATAAAGCTACAGTAATAAAAACAGTGTGGTATTGGTGAAGGGATAGACATATAGATCAATGGAACAGATTAAAGAGTTCAATAGACCGACACACATACGGCCTTTTGATTTTTGACAGAGCTGCTAAAGAAATTCAATGGAGAAAGGACAACCTTTTCAACAAATAGTGCTGGAATAGTTGTCTATCCATATGCAAAAAAAAAGGAACATTAACCTAAATCTCGTACGTTATATTCAAAATTAACTCAAAATATATTGTAGGTCTAAGTAAAGGTTTTAGAAGAAAACACAGGATATATTCTGAACATCAGGGTAGGCAGATAGTTCTTAGACATGACACCAAAAGCAAGATCCCTAAGAGGAAAGATTTATATATCGGACTTAATCAAAATTAAAAATTTTTTTCTGCAAAATACACTATAACAGAATTTTCAAAAAGAAGCCACAGCCTAGGAGAAAGTATTTGCAAATTAGATATCCAACAAAGGACTCATATCCCGAATATATAAAGAACTTGCAAAAGGCAGCAAAAATAAAACAAACATAATTTTTAAATGGGCAAAGGATTGAACAGACACTTCCCTAAAAAAGGACATAAGGATGGCAAATAAGCAATGAAACAATGGTCAGCGTCATTAACCATTAGGGAAATGCAGATTAAAACCGTATATAGTGGGATACCTCTACAGACCTATTAGAATGACTAAAATTTAAAATACCGACAATACCAAGTGCTGCCAATGATGTGGAGCAACTGGAACTTTTATATTGCTTATATTGTTAGATGGAAAGCAAGATACTACAGCCATCCTGGAAAATATTTTGGCAGTTCCATATGAAACTAAGTATACACTTACCATAATACCCAGCAGTACCACTCCTGGGTATTCATCCTAGAGAAACAAAAGAATTGTCCATATAAAAACCTGTACATGAATGTTTATAGTGGTTCTATTCATAATTGTCAAAAACTAGAAACAACCAAAACATCCCTCAGCAGGTGAATGGATAAATAAACTGTGATATCAATACATTCATACAGTATACAGGCAGACCTTGTTTTACTGCACCTTACGTTACTGCACTTTGCAGATAATTGTGTTCTTTTACAAATTGAATGTTTGTGGCAACCCTGCATTGTCAGATGATTGTTAGCATTTTTTTAACAATAAAGGTTTTCTTTATATGAAGAAATTTTTAAAATTATAGTTAATTTACAATGTTATGTTAGTTTCAGATGTACAGCAAAGTGACTCAGCTATACATATATATGTGTGTGTATATATATATATATACACACACACATATATATATATTCTTTTTCAGATTCTTTCCCGTTATAGGTTATTACAAGATATTGAATATAGTTCCCTGTACTATATAGTAGGTCCTTGTTGTTTATCTGTCTTATATATAGTAGTAGTATATGTATGTTAATCCCAAACTCTTAATTTATCCCTTCCCTAGCTTTCCCCTTTGGTGGCCGTAAGTTTGTTTTCTATGTCTGTGAGTCTATTTCTGTTTTGTAAATAGTTTTTTTTTGTATTATTTTTTTAGATTCCACATACAAGTGATATCATATGATATTTGTCTTTGTCTGGTTTACTTCACTTACTATGATAATCTCTAGGTCTATCCATGTAGCTTCAAATGGCATTATTTCATTCTTTTTTATGTCTGAGTAGTATTCCATCATATATATGTACCACATCTTCTTTATCCATTCATCTGTTGATGGACATTTAGGTTGTTTCCATGTCTTGGCTATTGTGAATAGTTCTGCTATGAACTTTGCGGTGCATGTATCTTTTCAAATTAGAGTTTTCTCTAGATATATGCCCAGGAGTGGGATTGATGGATCATATGCTAACTCTATTTTTAGTTTTTTAAGGAACCTCCATACTGTTCTTCATAGTGGCTGCACCAATTTACCTTTCTACCAACAGTTTGGAAGGTTGCCTTTCCCCACACCCTGTCCACCATTTATTATTTGTAGATTTTTTGATGATGGCCATTCTGACTGGAGTGAGGTGGTACCTCATAGTAGTTTTGATTTGCATTTCTCTAATAATTAACGACATTGAGCATCATTTCATATGCCTGTTGGCCATCTGTATGTCTTCTTTGGAGAAATGTCTGTTTAGGTCTTCTACCCATTTTTTAATTGGGTTTTTTTTTTGATATTAAGCTGTATGAGCTGTTTGTATATTTTGGACATTAATCCCTTGTTGGTAGCATCGTTTGCAAATATTTTCTCCCAGTCCATAGGTTGTCTTTTCTTTTTGTTTATGCTTTCCTTTGTTGTGAAGCTTTTAAGTTTAACTAGGTCCCATTTGTTTATTTTTGTTTTTATTTCCATTACTCTACGAGATGGATCCAAAAAAAATATTGCTGAAATTTATGTCAAAGAGTGTCCTGCCTATGTTTTTCTCTAGGAGTTTAATAGTATCTGGTCTTACATTTAGGTCTTTAATCCATTTTGAATTTGTTTTTCTATATGGTGTTAGAGAATGTTCTAATTTTATTCTTTTACATGTAGCTGTCCAGTTTTCCCAGTACCACTTAGTGAAGAGACTGTCTTTTCTCCATTGTCTATTCTTGCCTCCTTTGTCATAGATTAATTGACCATAAGTGTGTGGGTTTATTTCTGGGCTTTCTATCCTGTTCCATTGATCTGTATGTCTGTTTTTGTGCCAGTACCATACTGTTTTGATTACTGTAGCTTTGTAGTATAAAGTATTTTTTAATTAAGGTATGTACATGTTTTTTTAGACATAATGCTACTGCACACTTAATAGACTAAAGTATAATGTGAACATAACTTTTATATGCATTATAAACATAACTATTATATGCACAACAACCAAACAATGGCTGTGACTCGCTTGATTGCAGTACTTGCTGTATTGCAGTGTTCTGGAACTGAACCTGCAGTATCTCCCAGGTCCGCCTGTATTTGTTAATTAAGCAGTAGAAACAGATCAACTGTTGATGCACACCACAACTCAGGTGAATCTCAGGGGTGTTATGTTGAGTGAAAGAAGCCAGTCTCAAAGGGTCCCATACTCTATAATCTCATTTATGCCACAATCTGGAAGGCAGAAATACAGTGATGGAAATGTGGTTGACAAGGGATAGGGTGGGGAAGGGTGTGAGCAGAAAGGGATAGCATAGGGGAGTTTTGGGGGGTGATGGAACTGTTCAGTATCGATTTTGGTGCTACACTTCGCTATGTTTGTGTTAAAATTCATAGAACTGTACAACAACAAAAAACTGTTACTGTAAGATAATTTAAAAAATAAAAGATTTCTAAATCTACAGCAGCATAAAAAAATATTCTTCCTATGGTTTACATGTCAGGTTGTATCTGTTTAGACACATTTCTAGCTGCTTGCCTTAGCATTTCCATTGTAAATGTATCCTGTCACATTTCTACCCTGCGACCTTCTGAGTCCTTTGGTGTGGCCTCGGCAACCTCATTCCTTTTTATATTCTCTTTGGATTTTCCTCCATCACTATCTCCAGGTTGCATCCTGAGTTGTTAAAGTATGCCCTGAGGGTGGGACCAGCAAGGGGTCCATGTGCCCCGAGCTCAGTGCTAAAAGGAGCTTAGCCATCCGGGCTCCTAGTGCCACGTGCCCCCTCCAGTTGTTGGCCGCCTACATGACCTGGACCTGTTCCTGGTCCATAGCTCCCTGCTTGGTTTCATGGCTCATTGGCATTTCAGTGAAGGAACTTATTCCAAGAGGCTGTAGAAAATCTCCAAGTGGCATTGCTTGAGTGCACATCCTAATTGTAGTGCCTGCTCCACTCTGCCCAGTGGGAGTTGCAAACAGCCTTTATGAAGTCAGATTTTTCTTGGAACCATTCTCAGGTGCCTGTTTTCCCCCTGAGGATTCGTCTTATTAGCTATTAGAGTGGACAATAGAGGCACGTGAGTGTCTTGGTGGCAGCAGGCTGCTGTGTTGGGACGTGGAAGAAAGTGCCATAAACGTCTTCCTTTATTTTCTCTGCTTTGGCTCAAGCTCCTGGTAGGGCAAAGGGTTGTAGACAGCTATTGTGTGCTGGGCTCCAGTTGCTGTGGAAAAGTTGTTTATTTCAAAAGTAGAAAATCTATATCCAAATTAGATACATTGCATGTATTGAAGGTAATGTCCCTTTACTCCCTTCCATTTTATACTCTACAGCACTTTGAGTCTCCTGTTCATGCTACCCTGGCAGTTTTTATTGATCAACAAAGGACAAAGATGGCTTTTGATTCTTTCCAGATGCTAGCAAATTAGGAGATAGATCTACTGAAGATTATTTTGTCACTAAGGAGACGACAGGCTTCTTGATTATTATCTTCTCTGGAGCATATTTTCTTGACAACTAAGGGTTGAAAATGCTCTGGTTTCTAAAACAATAACCTAAAGGTTTGTTTGTTTCATTACTAAGCACTCTGAAGGTGACCATTGGAGGCAATTATTTCTGTCTGTTTCTTAGTCTCTTTACTCTTAGATCTTAGAGATAAGAGAAATGTACAGGCAAGAAGGAGAGGAGGGGAGAGAGATTAACTCTGCTGTCATCATTAGACAGAGCCTCCACAGATTTCTATTTCAAGACTTTGAAAGGAAAGAGCATTTTAAAGCACTTGGTAGCCAGTGTAGCAATTCCTAGATTTTAGTTATTCCTAAAAGAATGCACCCTTGCTGCTAATTTCTTCTGTCAAAAATGAAAACCCACGTACCGTCCTTCATGTAAAAATCTCCTGCATCTTTAAAATAGTTAAGTTCAGATGGGTTTTTTTTTTTCCCCCTCAGAGAAAGGATTTCCATTCATTTAACAGTTCTTGACCAAAAAGGACCTGTTCTGTGAATTCACGTAATTTTCATTTTTTCTTAGATTTTCTCTAAGTTTAGCTCTTTAAGTTGTAGAGCCCCAAATTAAATTCATATCAGAAGTACTTACTGTGTACCTGTCAGGCAAGGCACCAGGTGAGGGCTCAGGGTTGGTCTTCAGAAAGCGCCTGAACTGAGGGAGTCTACTCAGTAGATTTGTGTCAAGAATGCTCCTGATATAAATGATTTCTTTATTCCTAAGTTCTGTTTTTTGGTGACAGGGAAGAAGGAAGCAGGCACCCCCTACGTTTTTTCTTCTGTGACAGCCACATGACCAGAATACCCTCCACGTAGTGCTTGATGCCAGCAGAGGTTCCCCCACAGTGTCATGCAATGCCCACCGTGGCCCTGGGGGGTGAGCAGGACAGGGGCTAGAACCCATTTTCCAGGTGTGGCAGCAGAGGCTCAGAGGAGTGAAGGGACTTCCTGGATTTCATAGGGGCTGTGATTAAAAGTTAGCTTTCTGACTCCTAGATCAATGTGTTTTTCTCCAAACTAGGGGTTCTCAACACTGCCAGATCCAATGCCCCTTTCATTTCTGAAATGAAATTCAAAGTTAGTATATACACAAGTACATACATTAAATAAATACATTTAAAATATAACATAATTCTCTAAATACAATACAAAGGAGAAATAAAGGAAAGTGATCCATAATCAAAGACTGTATTTCAGTGTATAAATGGTGGGACATGTCTAAACTAGAAGGTAGAATGAGGTAGGCAGGTTGCTGTTCCTCAGTGTAGGATCGCCGTGAATACACGTCTACAGATGCAGATGGTGCAGGTGTTTCGTGGTGACAGAAGGACCACACATGCGTGCTGTACACTGGGATGTGGTTCTCCAGAATAATGAACATGTTTGATAAATTTCTGGACACAACAGCATACAATCTACATGGCAGTGACATTCTGGAAAATTCAGACTACGTTAGATCCATGCAAACAATACTTTGAGTTGTTTTTGTTTCTGTTTTTGTTTTTTATACAGCAGGTTCTTATTAGTTATCCATTTTGTACACATCAGTGTATACATGTCAATCCCAATTCATCCCACCACCACCCTCCCCGCCACTTTCCCCCCTTGGTGTCCATATGTTTGTTCTCTACATCTGTGTCTCAATTTCTGCCCTGCAAACCAGTTCATCTGTACCATTTTTCTAGGTTCCACATTTATGTGTTAATATATGATATTTGTTTTTCTATTTCTGACTGACTTCACTTTGTATGACAGTCTCTAGATCTTACCATGTCTCTACAAATGACCCAATTTTGTTCCTTTTTATGGCTGAGTAATATTCCATCGTATATATGTACCACATCTTCTTTATCCGTTCGTCTGTTGATGGGCATTTAGGTTGCTTCCATGACTGGGATATTGTAAATAGTACTGCAATGAACATTGGGGTGCATGTGTCTTTTTGAATTATGGTTTTCTCTAGGTATATGCCCAGTAGTGGGATTGCTGGGTCATATGGTAATTCTATTTTTAGTTTCTTAAGGAACCTCCATACTGTTCTCCATAGTGGCTGTATCAATTTACATTCCCACCAACAGTGCAAGAGAGTTCCCTTTTCTACACACCCTCTCCAGCATTTGTTTTTTGTCGATTTTCTCATGATGCCCATTCTAACTGGTGTGAGGTGATACCTCGTTGTAGTTTTGACTTGCATTTCTCTAATAATTAGTGATGTTGAGCAGCTTTTCATGTGCTTCTTCGCCATCTGTATGTCTTCTTTGGAGAATTGTCTATTTAGGTCTTCTGCCCATTTTTGGATTGGGTTGTTTGTTTTTTTAATATTGAGCTGCATGAGCTGTTTATATATTTTGGAGATTAATCCTTTGTCCGTTGATTCGTTTGCACATATTTCTGAGGCTTGTCTTTTTGTCTTGTTTGCAGTTTCCTTTGCTGTGCAAAAGCTTTTAATTTCATTAGGTCCCATTTGTTTATTTTTGTTTTTATTTCCATTACTCTAGGAGGTGGATCAAAAAAGATCTTGCTGTGATTTATGTCAAAGAGTGTTCTTCCTATGTTTTCCTCTAAGAGTTTTATAGCGTCCGGTCTTACATTTAGGTCTGTAATCCATTTTGAGTTTATTTTTGTGTATGGTGTTAGGGAGTGTTCTAATTTCATTCTTTTACATGTAGCTGTCCAGTTTTCCCGGCACCACTTACTGAAGAGACTGTTTTTTCTCTTGTATATCCTTGTCTCCTTTGTCATAGATTAGTTGACCATAGGTGCGTGGTTATATCTCTAGGCTTTCTATCCTGTTCCATAGATCTATGTGTCTGTTTTTGTGCCAGTACCATATTGTCTTGATTACTGTAGCTTTGTAGTATAGTCTGAAGTCAGGGAGTCTGATTCTTCCAGCTCCATTTTTCTCCCTGAAGACTGCTTTGGCTATTCGGGGTCTTTTGTGTCTCCATACAAATGTTAAGATGTTTTCTAGTTCTGTAAAAAATGCCATTGGTAATTTGATAGGGATTGCATCGAATCTGTAGATTGCTTTGGGAAGTATAGTCATTTTCATAATGTTGATTCTTCCAATCCAAGAACATGGTATATCTCTCCATCTACTGGTGTCATCTTTAATTTCTTTCATCAGTGTCTTATAGTTTTCTGCATACAGGTCTTTTTTCTCCCTAGGTAGGTTTATTCCTAGGTATTTTATTCTTTTTGTTGCAGTGGGAAATGGGAGTGTTTCCTTAATTTCTCTTTCAGGTGTTTCATCATTAGTGTATAGGAATGCCAGAGATTTCTGTGTATTAATTTTATATCCTGCTACTTTACCAAATTCATTGATTAGCTCTAGTAGTTTTCTGGTGGCATCTTTAGGATTCTCTATGTATAGCATCATGTCATCTGCAAACAGTGACAATTTTACTTCTTCTTCTCCAATTTGTATTCCTTTTATTTCTTTTTCTTCCCTGATTGCCATGGCTAGGACTTCCAAAACTATGATGGAATATTACTATTGATGGAATATTACTCAGCCATAAAAAGGAACAAAATTGGGTCATTTGTAGAGACATGATGAGATCTAGAGACTGTCATACAGAGTGAAGTAAGTCAGAAATAGAAAAACAAATATCATATATTAACACATATATTTGGAACCTAGAAAAATGGTACAGATGAACTGGTTTGCGGGGCAGAAATTGAGACACAGATGTAGAGGAAACTATGTTTCCTCTTTTATAGCTGTTAACAGTTGCCTTACGTATTGAGGTGCTCCTGTGTTGGGTGCATATATATTTTTAATTGTTATATCTTCTTGGATTAATCCCTTGATCATTATGTAGTGTCCTTCCTTGTCTCTTGTAACATTCTTTATTTTAAAGTCTATTTTACCTGGTATGAGTATTGCTACTCCAGTTTTCTTTTGATTTTTCTTCAGTTTTTCGCCATTGAGAATGATGTTTGCTGTGGACTTGTCATATATGGTCTTTATTATGTTGAGGAACGTTCCCTCTGTGCCTACTTTCTGGAGAGTGTTTATCATAAATGGGTGTTGAATTTTGTCAAAAGCTTTTTCTGCATCTATTGAGATGATCATATGGTTTTTATTCTTCAATTTGTTAATATGGTGTATCACATTGATTGATTTGCGTATATTGAAGAATCCTTGCATCCCTGGGATAAATCCCACTTGATCATGGTGTATGATCCTTTTAATGTGTTGTTGGATTCTGTTTGCTAGTATTTTGTTGAGGATTTTTGCATCTATATTCATCAGTGATATTGGTCTGTAATTTTATATTTTTGTAGTATCTTTGGTTTTGGTATCAGGGTGATGGTGACCTCATAGAATGAGTTTGGGACTGTTCCTTCCTCTGGAATTTTTTTAAGAGTTTGAGAAGGATGGGTGTTAGCTCTTCTCTAAATGTTTGATAGAATTCACCTGTGAAGCCATATCTGGTCCTGGACTTTTGTTTGTTGGAAGATTTTTAATCACAGTTTCAATTTCATTGCTTGTGATTGGTCTGTTCATATTTTCTATTTCTTCCTGGTGCAGTCTTGGAAGGTTATACCTTTCTAAGAATTTGTCCATTTCTTCCAGGTTGTCCATTTTACTGGCATAGAGTTGCTTGTAGTAGTCTCTTAGGATGCTTTGTATTTCTGCGGTGTCTGTTGTAACTTCTCCTTTTTCATTTCTAATTTTATTGATTTGAGTCCTCTCGCTCTTTTTCTTGATGGGTCTGGCTAATGGTTTATCAATTTTGTTTATCTTCTCAAAGAACCAGCTTTTAGTTTTATTGATCTTTGCTGTTGTTTTCTTTGTTTCTATTTCATTTATTTCTGCTCTGATCTTTATGATTTCTTTCCTTCTACTAACTTTGGGTTTTGTTTGTTCTTCTTTCTCTAGTTCCTTTAGGTGTAAGGTTAGATTGTTTATTTGAGATTTTTCTTGTTTCTTGAGGTAGGCTTGTATTGCTATAAACTTACCTCTTAGAACTGCTTTTGCTGCATCCCATAGGTTTTGGATCATTCTGTTTTCATTGTCATTTGTCTATAGGTATTTTTTTATTTCCTTTGATTTCTTCAGTGATCTCTTGGTTACTTAGTAACGTATTGTGTAGCCTCCATATGTTTGTGGTTTTTAATGGGTTTTTTCCCTGTAATTGATTTCTAATCGCATAGCATTGTGGTCAGAAAAGATGCTTGATATGATTTCAATATTCTTAAATATTTATTAAGGCTTGATTTGTGACCCAAGATGTGATCTATCCTGGAGAATGTTCCGTGTGCACTTGAAAAGAAAGTGTAATCTGCTGTTTTTGCATGGAATGTCCTGTAAATATCAAATCTGTCTGGCCTATTGTGTCATTTAAATCCTGTGTTTCCTTATTAATTTTCTGTTTGGATGATCTGTCCATTGGTGTAAGTGAGGTGCTGAAGTCCCCCACTATTATTGTGTTACTGTTGATTTCCTCTTTTATAGCTGTTAACAGTTGCCTTATGTATTGAGGTGCTCCTATGTTGGGTGCATATGTATTTTTAATTGTTATATCTTCTTCTTGGATTGATCCCTTGATCATTATGTAGTGTCCTTCCTTGTCTCTTGTAACATTCTTTATTTTAAAGTCGATTTTACCTGGTATGAGTATTGCTACTCCAGTTTTCTTTTGATTTCCATTTGCATGGAATATCTTTTTCCATCCCCTCACTTTCAGTCTCTGTGTGTCCCTAGGTCTGAAGTGGGTCTCTTGTAGACAGCATTTATATAGGGTCTTGTTTTTGTATCCATTCAGCAAGCTTGTGTCTTTTGGTTGGAGCATTTAATCCATTCACGTTTAAGGTAATTATCGATACATATGTTCCTATGACCATTTTCTTAATTGTTTTGGGTTTGTTTTTGTAGGTCCTTTTCTTCTCTTGTGTTTCCCACTTAGGGAAGTTCCTTTAGCATTTGTTGTAGAGCTGGTTTGGTGATGCTGAATTCTCTTAGCTTTTGCTTGTCTGTAAAGCTTTTGATTTCTCCATCGAATCTGAATGAGATACTTGCCGGGTAGAGTAATCTTGGTTGTAGGTTCTTCCCTTTCATTACTTTATATATGTCATGCCACTACCTTCTGGCTTGTAGAGTTTCTGCTGAGAAATCAGCTGTAACCTTATGGGAGTTCCCTTGTATGTTATTTGTCATTTTTCCCTTGCTGCTTTCACTAATTTTTCTTTGTCTTTAATTTTTGCCAATTTGATTACTGTGTGTCTTGGCGGGTTTCTCCTTCAGTTTATCCTGTATGGGACTCTCTGCACTTCCTGGACATGGGTGGCTATTTCCTTTCCCATGTTAGGGAAGTTTTCGACTATAATCTCTTCAAATATTTTCTCTGGTCCTTTCTCTCTCTCTTCTCCTTCTGGGACCCCTATAATGCAAATGTTGTTGCGTTTAATGTTGTCCCAGGGGTCTCTTAGGCTATCTTCATTTCTTTTCATTCTTTTATCTTTATTCTGTTCCATAGCAGTGAGCTCCACCATTGTGTCTTCCAGGTCACTTATCCATTCTTCTGCCTCAGTTATTCTGCTGTTGATTCATTCTAGTGTAGTTTTCATTTCAGTTATTGTATTGTTCATCTCTGTTTGTTTGTTCTTTAATTCTTCTAGGTCTTTGTTAAACATTTCATGCATCTTCTCGATCTTTGCCTCCATTCTTTTTCCGAGGTCCTGGATCATCTTCACTATCATTATTCTGAATTCTTTTTCTGGAAGGTTGCCTATCTCCACTTCATGTAGTTGTTTTTCTGGGGTTTTATCTTGTTCCTTCATCTGGTACATAGCCCTCTGCCTTTTCATCTTGTCTGTCTTCCTGTGAATGTGGTTTTTGTTCCACAGGCTGCAGGATTGTCGTTCTTCTTGCTTCTGCTATCTGCCATCTGGTCGAGTTTTTTTGTAAAATGATTTAGGGTCTAGTCTCAGATCGTTGCAAACCAGTTTTCACCTGCATGTACGTCCCATGGGTCACTTAGAAGTCTGTGCAGGGCAGCCCTGTGCATCACAGAGACTGGTGTGCCGCCAGACCAGCTCTCTGACCTAAAAGCCCTCGTTTGCCTCATTTGCTGATTGCTGTGCTGTAAATACTCCCAAAGTGGCTGGCATCAAACTACCAGTAGAAACTGGCCCACAAAATTCCTGCAGATTTAACCATCCGCTTAGTAGGAGCCTGCTTCGGGGCACCAATGACTTCACAGGACATCTGGCGTCTCTGGCCCTGCCCTCTAAATGCCAGTTGGATTCCCCAAATCATCATGACCTGAAAAAAGTGTCACCGCAGATTTCCAAAACAGCTCCCTCAGGGGCAGTATCACCCCCATGGAGAACCAGTGCATTCAGCTCTGATGGTATCTGTGGTGTAAGTGACCTCACCCAGTTGTAGCTGCTTTACCTGGGTGGGTGTAAGTGGTACTCGCCCCCTAGGCCGGAACCTCTGGCTGCCTGTCCTGCTCCAGGGAGAAGCTGGCAGCCCTGAGCAGGAGCGCGGTGCTGGCCTCAGCCTGTGGAGCAGCCTGGCCGTTCCCTGCTGGCGGTCAGGAGGGAGCCCGCGGACCCGCACGCCCCAGCCCTGAGGAGCCCAGGGTAGCCCCGTCCCGCCTCTCAGCTCCGAGGCTTGAATCGGAACACAGGAGCACAGCTCAGAAGAGGACACTCATACTTCAGGGCTGTCCCCTGGGCCCAGTGCCTCTTTGCACAACCCAGTTAGTTCAGCACCTGAGAAGTTAACAAATGGCAGGATTCCTGAAGCGAGCCTCCGTTTCTCAATACCAGAGTGGCTGTGCAGCCTGCATCATGAAGGTGGAGGGGCATATGGCCTGTATAAGGCACAGGTGGGATCAATTCACGGGCCCTGCGAGAACTGAGAGCAAGCTGTAAAAATGGCCCTAAAAACTGACCAAAATATAGGAGGTGGATGCACTCTGCTTTCCGAAGGAAGAACATGGTTTAAGACCTTTGCTACAAAGCATTAAAGACTCATTTCTCTCCCCCCTCAGTGTACACTGGACTCGGAAGTGGCCGTGAGAGTGGGTGGAGAGTTCTTCTTTGACCCTCAGCCTGCAGACACCTCTAGAAACCTTGTGTTGATTGCCGGAGGAGTTGGAATTAACCCTCTGCTTTCCATCCTGCGGCATGCAGCAGACCTCCACAGAGAACGGGCGAACAAGGGACGTGGGTACGAGATTGGGACAATCAGACTGTTCTACAGTGCAAAAAACACCGGCGAGCTCCTGTTCAAGGTAAGGGGGGAGTGTGTGTCCCATAGCTTGCTGTGAGCAGACTCGCATTGTGGTGTTAGTGTCCACGGACCTCTCTTGTCTCCATTCCGTCTTCTTAGCAACAGTTCAGAGGCTTGAAAGGCTGAATCATGTTCAGATGAGGCCCAGGACAATTTAAAAAGCTAGTGCTGAGGAGGTTCCCAGTGCGGTGACAGGGAGAGGGCAGGGCTGGCAGCTTGAACCAGGAGGTGGATGAGCAGAAAAGTCAGCGTGGCCCTGGGGTTCCCCAGAGAGTCACGAGGACTACGGGTGGGCTCAGATGGCACAGGAGTAGGTGAGACCCAGCTGGGTATATGAAACCCCCATCGGTTGCATCTGTGGAAACTAAGTCCATTTGACGGGAGAAGGGTTTCACTCTGGGTTGCTTTGCAGCTGCAAGGAGGAACAAAAGAACAGAAACAGTTAAAAGACACAACTGTGGTCAGTGAAACTGCTGCTTAATTGCCCACGCCTGAGAAAAAGGAAAAAGAAAAAACTCCCGGAGAGTTAGTAACATGCTTGTTAGCATATTCAGATTTCAATTAAAGCCAAATAGCCCTCTGTACTCTGAATACTCTGGCCTGCTCGGCTGCAAACAATATCTCTCTAAGTAGAGAGCGGAGCGGCAGACGTGTGCAGAATGGCAGTGGTGGTTCAGCGTCCCTGGGGGTGCACATCTGTTTTGATTTTTTTAAATTGTAGTGTGACCAAATATGTTTGACATTCCAGAAAAATATCCTTGATTTAGTAAATGAATTTCCTGAGAAGATTGCATGCAGTTTGCATGTTACAAAACAGACTACACAAATCAGTGCAGACCTCAAGCCATACATCACGGGTGAGTCCCCTAAGATGTTTTGACTGTATCCACACCGTTATTTTGTGGATGTGCCAGTTGGTTGAGTGTAGATGCTTTATTGCTGGGAGTTGCTGTCTGGGAATGTCACTACTTGGGGAATTGAGAGACAATTCATCATGGAAAAATACGGAGAGGTTAGTTGGATTTACTTATTATATACAGATCTCCTGCTGCCCATATTAAAATTTTATTTTCTGCATTTTTTAGGGGACCTTTGCGTCATCGCCGTAGTATGCATACAAAGAATTATACTCCGGCTTTGACTGAATCAATTCCATTTGCCATTAATAGTAATTTAAATTTCTCGTGGTTTCCCCTCCCTGGAAGGAGTTCTCACAAAGCAGTTTATTTACTTTGCTGAAGGCAGTTTTGAATCTCTCCCAAAGATCAGTATACTCCCTGGCCCCGTCTGGAGAGTGCATTATGATCAGCTGCCCTCATTGCTTGCCGTGGATTCAGGAAACCTGGAGACGCGCTCTCTGCTTGGGTCCGGCCTGGACACCAGCAGGAGCCGGCACACTGATGACTCAGGACGCGACCCACTGAGCTTAGTTACTGAAAATAAACACTGTTGCCGAGTTGTGGTTAGTCCTTCCTCTTTTCAGTACAGACACGTCTGGCTTAAATTGGTGTTTATTCTGTTTTTTGGTAGAAGGAAGAATAACGGAGAAGGAGATAAGATATCATATTTCGAAAGAGACCTTGTTCTACATTTGTGGCCCACCTCCCATGACAGACTTCTTCTCCAAGGAACTGGAGAGCAGCCACGTTCCCAAAGAACACATCTACTTTGAGAAGTGGTGGTAGGGGGCAGGCGGAGGTGCAGAAGGGTGGGATGGAGGTCCACAAGGACAGGGACAGACAGTACACTCTGTGATTCGTGGTGGATGAATTTACCTCTACCCAGTCTTAGTTTTTAAGGCTGTGAACTCAGTGACCAGTTGGAGAAACAAGAAAAACCAGCTGACAGACTTAAATGATAAACTTTTTGCAAAAACTTCATTGATTAAACTGATTTTCACAACGTTGACTTTCTTTTATGAGTAACTGCTTGATTATCTCATGATGTACCTCGAATTGGTCAATAGGGATTTTCTTTCCCCTTAAGGGAAAAAAAGACATAGACTTTTATTCAGTCATATGAAAATATGGTTTTGTGTGTGAAATGTAAGCTATCTTTAAATTATTTGATAACAAACTATATATCTTATGTTGAATAAATTTAAACGTAATTTCATTTGAAATGCTTTATTATATTTAATGTCTTAGGGACTTCCCTGGTGGCACGGTGGTTAAGAATCCACCTGCCAATGCAGGGGACACGGGTTCAAGCCCTGGTCCGGGAAGATCCCACATGCCATGGAGCAACTAAGCCCGTGAGCCACAACTCCTGAGCCAGCGTGCCACAGCTGCTGAAGCGTGTGCGCCTAGAGCCTATGCTGTGCAACAGGGGAAGCCACCACAGTGAGAAACCTGCACACCGCAAGGAAGAGTAGCCCCTGCTTGCTTCAACTAGAGAAAGCTCACGCGCAGCAACGAAGACCCAGCGCAGCCAAAAATAAATAAATAAATAAATAAAAATTTAATGTTTTAGTTTACCTTATTGTGGCCTGCAGCCTTGCTTCTTCAGAAGTTGGGTTTGGAAATAGAAAATTATTAGGAAAACTGCTTTAGGGAATTGAACATCCAGCATATTTGCTTCATGTTAATAAACATCCTCAGTATGTATCCTAATTGTTAGTTTCTTCTCAGATGAAACCTTTCCTGGGGTCTGTGTCTTGGCCACCTGCCTCAGTGCTACATGTGGGAGGCGGCTTCTTGTTTGGGACAAAGGCAAGGATGACTGCCGTGTTCCCTGTTGAGTCTGCTTTTAGTGGCTCGGCTGGCTGGCTGTAGAAATGTGCTTAGGATTGATTAGGGGATGCAGAGCCAATTCCAAACCCTGTTCCTCTGCCTTTTATTTCATTCTTTTGCCAGGGTTGTTCCTGGCACAGCAGCTTCTCACATACCTGTTGAGTGACTAAAAGAAAGCAACTACCATTTAACCCCTTGCTAAGCCTGGGGTTGGGAGGTGGTCCTCAGGATGCATGGAGAGAGTGGAGAGCATCGTCCCAAGGCTGCTCTGGTGGAACTGCTAGATAGCAGACTTGACTTCTTATCTTTGTTTAGAGTTTTAAAAATCTGAAAGAAGTCCCCAGGCTCAGGCCAGGCCCTCCTTTCTGTGACAGGCAGTCTCGGACCATGGCCACTTTCCTGGAGAACCCCATGAGATAAGGGGGGTCCGGGAAGAAGGGCAGACCAGAGCTGGAGGTGCAGGGGTCCGTGGAGAGGATTCTGTTCTCCAGCTGATAAGAGAGGGCAGGAGACCCTTTCTCCTCTCTGGGGTTGCAGGTCTCACGGGGACTCCAAGGCTTAAACACATCACTGATTTATGGGGTCTGGCGACAGCTAGCATCATCATTCTAGCCTCTGCCCTGTTTTGAATTTTGTTAAGTCTTAAGCAAGGATAATTTGTCAACTATTTCAATCCCAGATTTGAATTCCGTAAGAGGAGAGGGGGACCCTTGACCCGACAGGAATATCAGAGTCCGTTCAGGGCAATGATCGTCACCATTTCAGAGGTGAGGGGAACATGAGCTCTGGCCTCCCTAGGGAGCCCTGAGTCACCTGTTGGCCCCAAGGTGTCCAGGCCAAGGGCTGGCCTTGAGGGCAGAGTGCTCAGAGGAGCAGAGCGTGATGAGATTCAAGGGTGCGGGAGCCCCGAAGGGCTCTTCTGCCCACCGGCCAGGGCAGCTGGTAGGGAGGAGACGCCCCGGTACCAAGAGGGAGTCCGCCCCAGGCCTTTCTGTGTTGGGAGTGGAGGTGCAGGGGGAGTAGCTTCAGTGCAGCATGGGACAGGGGCCTGTGTGCCCGCTGTTGTGTCATAGAGCAAGGGCCACTCGTCCTGGAGATCCCAGCTCTGCCCGCCGCCCTGCCGGACACTGTCGCCATCTGTAAATCGCTGAGGGGCCAGGTCATGACCTTTGCCTAGACTGTAGCTCCTTCCAGCTCTGTGTTTTCTGGTGCTGAGCGCTGAACAGTATTTCTGGTCCACTGGCCAAGGATGTCCTTTTGCCCTTGCTTGCTGGGCCAGTGAGAATCTCTTTGGTCCTCAAATTAAGTCCAGCCAGGGTGACTTGGAATTTATAGCGTGGTGGCTGAGAATGTCCACTGGAGAGAGCCTGTGAGCCAGGCTGCTTGGGTTCAGATCTCAGCTCTGCCACGTACTGGGTAGATGACCTGGAGCACGTCACTGACCTGCGTGATGCCTCAGTTTGTAATTACACACACATGGGCACATACGTGCCCTTGCGTGTGAAACAGAGGTAATAATACCCCCTCCCTTGTAGGGCTGTTATGGGGATTAAAGGTGATGAAACATACAAAGTGCTCGGTAGAGCAGTGCATGAGTGTGAATGTGTTATTACTTTGCTTTTCCTCATACTATTCAGGAAGGATGTAAGAGGCTGGAGGGCACAGGTTTAGTCCACCTGCCTGTAACCTGCACACGGGTAGGGCTCTGTCTTGTTCAGCGCTCACTTTGGCACATGGTAAGTACTTAGTAGATACTTCTTACATGGGTGAGAGGACCTGCCCAGAGCTGATGGGCTGTTTTAAAGGCATTCTTAAGGATCCTTCTGGCCTTATTAGGAGTTTGTGAAAGGATGTTTCTTCTTGGGACATGAGACCCTTTCAGAGTCTACTCAGAAGGTAGGTTAAGCTGATGTGTGAGTCTTCCTCAGATTTTGTGTTAGAATGAACGCTAATGCTCACCAGAAAATGGATCAAATACCTGGCCTTTCCGAAATAGTCTGCCGTTGAAGGGGCTTTCTCTGAGGCACGGGGCACTTCCTCATTCACAGGGTGTCTGTAGGTGGACGTGGAGCTCTGAGATAAGGATGTTCCCTGGGACCCTGTTTCTGGTCAGTAGCCCCTACTCTGAAAGAAAAAAAAAAAAAGGTCTTATGAAAATGTTCAAAGATACACCAAAGTAGAGAAGACAGTAGAATTAACTCTTATACATCCATCACCCAGCTTCACTGATTACCAACATTCTGCTGTTTATTTTTGTCTGCCCTCAACTTCATTGTGTTTTGATGTTTCCGGAGTATTCTGAAGTAAATCCTAGAAATCATATCATGTCACCTGTAAATTCTTCAGCGTATAACAGCCATATCACCTCAATGTGACCACCATGCCATCATCATACTCAGCACAAGTAACAATGATTCCTTAATATCATCATCAAAACAACCTTCCTGCATTGTTTTCTCCCCACTGCCTCAAAGTCCGCCTGTTGCAATTCGGTTGATAGGTCCTTTGAGCTTCTTTCAATCCATGGTCCCCTCTCCCCACCCCACACACATATCCATAGACACTTCATTGAAGAAACTGGGGCATTGGTCCTATAGACTTTCCCACATTGTAAACCCAGCCTACTGTATCCTCAAGGTGTCATTGAACATCACCCTGTATCCTCTGTATGTCACATAAACTGGTAAATAGATCTAGAGGTCATTTAGATTCAGATTCAAGATTTTTTTTTTCTTTTGCAGGACTACATCGTAAGTGGTGTTATGTATTTCTATTGCATCCCAAGGAGGCACCTAATGTCTGTCCCACTAATAGTGTTTTTAAGATTGATCAGTGGGTTCAGCTTTTGTCAGCCTGATCCCCCAATAAAAAGTTCTCTATCAGCCTTTCACCTAATTATCTTAGTAGCTGTTGATCATTGTCTATACGTACTATTTCATTAAGGATTAATTGCCCATCTCTATCATTTTTCCTGCATTTATTACCCGTGACTCTCTAAAAAGAACTTTCCCTCATTGACTTTGCCCTAAAATGAGTCTGAATTGGAAAGACAGGATCAGTGCTTGATTTCCTTTATTCATCAATTAGCCTATTAAGAGTTGGTGTCTGAGCAACCTCCGAAGATCAAAGATGACCAGTGAGATTATTTTTCTTAAGTATCATTATGAACTCTTTGGCTTTTTGTACATTTGATTGTTGGCATCCATTGTGTTCAAAGTTTCGATGCTTGGCTTGTTTGGGGATGCCCCGGCTGTGTTAGGGGCCCCCACTAAGTCGTGGGGTGTTGATGAGGTTTGGGGCTATTAGAGTTGTAAAAGGTGCTTGAATAAACAGAAAAGAGGAAAAGGAGATGAGTGTGCTGTCAGAAACCCACATGAAGAAAGTGTTTCAAGCAGGATAGACTGGTCAGCTGGGTCATTCTTCATGCAATAGGAGAGACATTCTCATGAGCAGCCATTGATGGAGCAACTGGAAGGTCACCGGTGATCTTGATAAGAGGGATGTTAAGAGTGAAACATTGGAGTGGGTGTGGGCACAACTGGGAGGAAAGAAATTGTAATGAGTATAAATCGTTGTTTCAAAGAATGTTACTGTAAAGGGAAGGGAAAAGATGGGATGGTAACTGGAAAGGGAAATGGGGTCAAGAGAACTCCATTTTTTTTAACTCATTTAAAAAAAATTTTTATTGAAGTATAGTTGATTTACAATGTTGTATTAATTTCTGCTGTACAGCAAAGTGATTCAGTTATACATATATGTATTCTTTTTCACATTCTTTTCCATTATGGCTTATCATAGGATATTGAATATAGTTCCCCGTGCTGTACAGTAGGACCTCATTGTGGATCCATCCTATATATAATAGTTTGCACCTGCTAACCCCAAACTCCCAATCCATCCCTCCCCCACACCCCCCCTTGGCAACCACAGGTCTGTTCTCTATGTCTGTGAGTGTTTCTGTTTCATAGACATGTTCATTTGTGTAGTATTTTAGATTCCACATATAAGTGATATCATATGGTATTTGTCTTTTCCTGTCAACTTCACTTAGTATAATAATCTCTAGGTCCATCCGTGTTGCTGCAAACAACATTCTTTTTTATGGCTGAGTAGTATTCCATTGTATATATGTACCACATCTTCTTTATCCATTCCTCTGTCGATGGACACTTAGGTTGTTTCCATGTCTTGGCTATTGTGAATAGTGCTGCTATGAATATACGGGTGCATGTATCTTTTTGAATTATGGTTTTCTCCGGATATATTACCAGGAGTGGGATTGCTGGATCATATGGTAACTGTTTTTAGTTTTTTGAAGAACCTCCATACTGTTCTTCATAGTGGCTGCACCAATTTACATTCCCACCAACAGTATAAGAGGGTTCCCTTTTCTCCACACCCTCTCCAGCATTTTTTATTTGTAGACTTTTTAATGATGGCCATTCTGACCAATGTGACATGGTACCTCATTGTAGTTTTGATTAGCAATGACAAGTGCCTTTTCATGTGTCTGTTTGCCATCTGTATGTCTTCTTTGGAGAAATGTCTATGTCTTCTGCCCATTTTTCAATTGGATTGTTTGTTTTTTTGTTATTGAATTGTATGAGCTGTTTGTATATTTTGGAAATTAATCACTTGTTGGTAGCATTGTTTGCAAATCTTTTCTCCCAGTCTGTAGGTTGTCTTTTCGTTCTGTTTATGGTTTCCTTTGCTGTGCAAAAGCCTTTAATAATAATTAGGTCCCGTTTGTTTATTTTTGCTTTTATTTCTATTGCCTTGGGAGACTGACCTAAGAAAACATTGGTACGATTTATGTCAGAGAATGTTTTGCTTATATTCTCTTCTAGGAGTTTTATGGTGTCATGTCTTATATTTAAGTCTAAGCCATTTTGAGTTTTTGTGTATGGTGTGAAGGTGTATTCTAACTTCATTGATTTACATGCGGCTGTCCTACTTTCCCAACACCACTTGCTAAAGGGAGTTTTTCCCATTGTATATTCTTGCCTCCTTTGTCGAAGATTAATTAACCGTAGGTGTGTGAGTTTATTTCTGGCCTCTCTGTTCTGTTCCATTGATCCATATGTCTGTTTTTGTGCCAGTACCATGCCGTTTTGATTACTGTAGCTTTATAGTGTTGTCTGAAATCAGGTTGTGCCTCCTGATTTGTTCTTTTTCTTCAGGATTGCTTTGTCAGTTCTGGTCTTTAATGGTTCCATATAAATTTTAGGATTATTTGTCCTAGTTTTGTGAAAAATGTCATGGGTAATTTGATAGGGATCGCATTAAATCTGTAGATTGCTTTGGGTAGTATGGCCATTTTAACAATATTGATTCTTCTAATCCAAGAACATTTACTCATTTTTTAATGTTTGTTTTTTAAACTTTATTTTGAAATAAGTTTAGATTTATAGAAGAGTTACAAAGATAGTACAGGGTTCCCATACAACCTTTACCCAGCTTCCCCGAGTGGCTGCATCTTACATATACATGGTATGTTTATCAAAACTAAGGAATCAACAGCACAGTTAAATTGGTACAGTACTATCAACTAAACCAAACTCTGAAAGAATCATTTAGTGGGAGTCCAGGTGGCTTTTTCTAGAGGATGCTAAATTAGTTAACTGTTATTTTCTGAGCACCTACTATGTGCAGTCACTGTCTAGAAATTCAAGATAAGAAAGTATAAGACAAAGTTTATCTTGAGGAGCAAGTTTAATACTTTGGGAAACTTTTTTTATGATTGAAAGTGGAAACGCTTTGGGGAAAAATGTTTTTTTGCAACTCTGCTTGAAAGAGAGGTGTAGAATGTGGCTGACTGGATGAATCACTGAAGTGATGAGGAGGTGGGAGGGGGCAGTGGGGAAGGTTGTACCCATTCTGGCAACAGTGCTCCGGAGAATTTTTACTACGGGATGCAGAGCTGCAAGTGGGTACATGCGCGTGTGCAGGTACCAGTGTGTGGGCACAAGCACTGATTGTCAAACAGCATCCAGTGTCATGTGCCTCCGCCTGAGATTTTGTTTTTAACTTTCTGAATGGAAAACAGCAATTTCCTTCATTCCTGGGTATTGTAGACGATCATGTCCTGATAATTCAACCTGAGAGCTGTTATTTCATTTTATTTTAAATGAAACTCAAGTATACTGCTCTCATCTTAGAGAAGTAGTGAGATGTCTTGTCTTTAATATTACTCATTCCTAATATGCACATATTCAGCAAGCATGGAGATGACATTTAAAGATACCTCCTAACCCACCATCAAATCAAGGCGTGCATTTTTAAAATGCTTTGTGCTTAGGAACCCAGACTGTCCCGGATGTTGAGCAGCTATCTTGATCCAATCTGAGCTCTTACAAACCCTGCAGGGGCCCGTTAGCCTAAGCTGGTCTCTTCCGTCTCATCCCCGTGTCCCATTTTGCTGTGCTCGCGTGTACCAAGATTCTGTCCATTTCTTTTTAATCAATATGATTGTGAAAAATCAAATAATACAAAAGCATGTAAAATAAAAAGCTGAAGTCCCCACCACCACCACCCCATGCCACTCCCTCACCTAGAACGAACTTCTGTGTAAAAATCTTGCTGGGTATTCTTTTAGACAGTTTACAGTGCATTAACATGGAATACATATGAAATATGTGTGCTTGTGGATTTCATTCTTTTAACACACTCCAAATTATGGATATATATCAGAATGTACTTTACCGTATCTCTATGAATGACATCTAGATTGTTCCCAGTTTGGGGCTGTTACAATTTGCAGTGAACAAACTTGTTCATTTGGTTTTTGTGCACATAATCCTGTACAATTGCTAGAATTGTCATTTCTGGATCAAAAATTGACTGGTATTGTCAAACTGCTTTATAAAATGCCTGATCGATTTATAGTCTAATGGAGTATGAAAGTACCCATTCCCCTACCTTCTGGCTAATACTAGATATTCTAAGTCTTTCAACTGTTTTTCCTAGTCAGTTGGGTGAAAGTTGCTTTTTTTTTTTTTTTTAAACTTATTTCCTGATTGCTCTCTAACATTTTTTTTTTCCTTGAGTGTTTTAGCTACTTCTCTTTCTTCTTTGGAGAATGGTGTGTTCACGTTTTCTGTCCATCTTGATATCTGATTTGTAACTCCTTATAGAACGAATGTTAATCCTTTGTTACATGTATTGCAGATATTTTTCCCAGTCTATTAATTGTCCCTGAATTCTGTTTTTTATAATGTATACCAGAATTTTAAATTTATATATAATCAAATATATTTTCAGTCAGTCTTTTCCCTTGGTTTTTATGGATATACTTTCTTCTGATACTTTTGCAGGTCTTTAATCCACTGGGAATTAATTTTGTGCTGGATGAGGGATAGGGGTCTGACTTTTTCCATATGGCTCTCCAGTTGCTCAGCACCATTTATCACACTTTTCCCCATGGTTTGAAATGCCTCCTTTATCACATACTGAGTCCCCTTACTACTGTTTCCTAAGTCTACTTATTTGTTCCTGCTCTGAAATCACACTGTTTTCATTACTCAAGTTTTTAGTATATTCTGTCATTTCTTTACCACATCTTTTTCATCTTCAGGTTATTTAAACACAAATAGGTCTTATCCATAGCAATATAACTTCAGTTTCACAGGTAAAGTTATAAAGGGGAAGTGACGGGGAATAGAAACTCTGGGGTTAACCTGAATTCTATGGTGGTCTGGATTTTGGTGGGCGCTCCAGTGTCAACTGAACACTACAGAAGTACTTGGCATTTGACGAGTAGTTTGTTTTGTCTTAGTAACTTACAACATTTCTGTGAAGTAGGCAGTGTGAACAATGCTGTCCCATTTACCTACAGGGGAAGTGAGGGAGAGTGGTTAGATGGCTTGCCCATGAACACTGGGAGTGTACAAAGCCAGACGTGTGGGACTCAGCCTCCTTCCTGTACTCTTGGAGGACTTTCCTCTCCACAGACTCCGCCTTGGGTTTGTTCCCAAATCCTCCCTGCCGCTGAAGGGTGGGCTCTCCTCCATCTTTTGAGAGGGACTCAATTAACCAGAATACCCCATCACCAGAGCATTCCAATTGGTGAGATTTTTAAATCCCAATACGCCTCTCTGTTGTAAGGAGCCTAGAGAGAAGAAACACAGAATGAGAGTGTGGTTGGCTGTGTGGTCTGATGGAAAGAACATGGTGCCCGGCATCCAGAGACCTTGCTTCCTGCGTGACTCACCCCACCTTTCTCCGTAACCTGCTCTCGTCTGTCAAATAGGTAGGAATGTGCAGCTTAAGTCCCTTTCAGCTTTACCATCTACAATTTCATGATGGAAAAACGGGCCTTAGGGATCAAGGGGCGGTTGAGGTTGGCCGTTCTGATGAGCAATGAGCAAGGAGTGTCTTAACTGTCTTCAGATATTTGATTAATTGTTGCAATGACTATTGTTTGCATCTCCAGTGTTGACAGAAGAAGAAGAAATTGCCTTGGACTGAAGCAAGGGGAAAGTTTGGTTTGATGTAGAGGACTTTTGCACTCTACTGGTGATTAAATTCTGGAGTTGGGGCTCAAGAGAAATGGTGGAATCACCATTAATAAGAAAGAAAACTGACAACATTGGCCTATTGGGGCTCCAGTGGGCTGGACTGAGACAGGGGGTGAATTGATAGTTCCCTAGCTTCAAGAAAGGGAAGTTTTAGACAGTTAGCAACTTAGGCATTTTGTGGATCCAGAAACTGGCAAGCTTGCTGGTTGTCCTTCCTTCCAAGATGAGTTTCTTGTTATTTTCATTGAAAAATCAACAAGATAGATGGTACCTAGCACTGAAGGTTCACAGACACAGAGGTCCATTACAAGAAGCATTTTAATACTCACTCTGAAAAGTGAAGTCTATTTCTTACCGTCATTGAGCCTTTATGTTATTTAGAGGCAGCAGAAAAATCCAAAGCCATATTGGGTTTGATGACTAGCGAGCAACACATTTAACTGTGGAAGTGTAGATTTTACTGCATTAGTTAGAGGGTGGAATACTTTTCTTCTTTCACCAGTCAGCCAACATGTGGTCTGCGTTTTTAAACCATCTTTGGATTGAATGAATCCCTTTACCCCATTTCTAAGACAGTTGCCAGCCATGGCTGTAATTGCCAGCATCACCATTAGAATCGTTTCCAGGCAGAACTTAGGCTCTGCCCCCAGACCCAGGATAAATAGTTCCCGTTACACACCCCTCACCTGTGATGTCTCCCCAGCCAGCTGCTTCTGGTTCCCAGCAACTCCTCTCTCCCCAAATTAAAGATGTGTTCTCTGGGTCTTAAGGAAAGGATCAAGATTTACATTTCAATGACTTTGTAGAATAATGTTGAAATTAGTGGTTCAAATCCTGAAAATGAATCCATGAGAGAGGTTCTAGGAAGGTCCTAAACAGGACAGGGCAGGATCACCGGAGTGTTCATTATTCTGAGGAAATGCCTTTGACAAGGACAATACTTGCTTGTTTCCGGCGTGACTGGTAGTTTCAGCACCTCTTCATTCCCCAGTCAATTGCAAAATCTTCAGAGCCCGCCCTCAGCTTCCTCCTCCTCCTCCTCAATTCTTGCTCCTCCTTCTCACTAACATTTATGTAGCACCTACTGTGTGCCAGCCAGTCTCTAAGCACTTGGCATGCATTCATTTGATTCTCACAGCTATCATCCGCATATTACACAGGGGTAAGTAACTTGCCTGAGGCCTCATGCCCGGGACTGGGGTCAGGCTTCTAGCCAGCAGCGTGGCCCCAGCATCCATGCCCTTAGCCACCAGTCACGCTGCCTCCCCGGGGAGAGCTCCCCCGACCTTGGCCTTCAGGTCTCAGCCTCAACGCTGACCTCTTCCGCAAAGCCTTCCCAGCCGGCTGCACCCCCCCCACCCCGTCCCACGCCCACCTTCACGGCCCCCTGAGCTTCTCCACGGCCCATGTTAGTGCAGTTACCACTCCTGTGCAACTGCTGGGTGTCTGCTGTGAGCTCCAAGGGAGCCGGGATTGGCTCCGTCTCCCCAGCACCTGGCACAGTGGATAGGAGTTAAAGCCGCAGATCTGGGGAGTGAGAGATCTGACCCCTCGTGCCCACGTGAACGCACAGGGGCTGGGGAAGCCAGCACCTTCCGGGTGCAGGGGCCAGCGGCCTATGGCCCGTTAGCTTTGGTCTGGCTGCAGAAGTGATGCCTGGCAACAGGAACCTGTGGGGAACACTGCCTTACTTCCTCTTCTGGGGACAGCCACCTCAGAAACCCAGTCGAAGGTTCGTTGGGTCCTGACCTTGGATCTGACGGGATGCTGTCACTCTGGGGCAGGTACGGGAAACCCGGACTCCCCTGGGAGGCCGTCCCATGCTGCCCACGTGGTGCCAGCACCTCCAGCAGGGCCGCGGGAAGTAGGGGTCATGCCCAGCTGCCTCCAGCCCGTCCCCTCACCAGCCCTCTCATGTCAGCTTTAATCCCATCTGCTGCTCTCAACCTGCTCAGGGGAGCCCAGCAGGACAGTTCCCAGGGCCAGCACGGCCCTGCACTGTGTGTGGGTGGTGAGCTTTGCGTCAGCGTATTCCTACTACTAATAATAGCCCACTGATTGCTTTGAGAGCTCGTCCTGAACTAGGATGATTTGTGGTTTAGAATGGGCCGTGATTAATATGTTTAGATTACAGATAAAACATGCTTCATAAGAAATGAATTAGAATGTCTCCTAATGTTTTCTTGAAGCTGGTCCCATCAAGCATAACTCTAAAGTATGATCCAGTTAGAAGTCTGAAAAAATTCAGACAAGGATTGGACTGATGGTCAGTGTTTTGTTACTTATAGGCCACTAACTTTAAGACTCTAAATGTTATTACAATGTTTCTGTTAGGATGGGGTCCGCTATACTTTGTAACAGCCCATCGGGCTGCACAGTGGTGGCCACAGTGCCTATGGCAGCTGCTTGGATCCCCACCTCTGTAACCTGATCACCCCTGAAAACGCCCCATTCCTTCCAGACCCACTGTGACAGCTGCAGCCCCAGAGACTAATGACCACATGCACAAGCCTCACGCCAAACCCTGCAAGTCCTCGCAACTTTGGTCACTGGGGCCTTGTCAGTGCCAACGATAGCCTTTTTCCCTGTCGGCAACCACGGCAAAGTAAAATTTCCTTCAGGAATCCCCACACTTAAGAGGGACATGCAGGATGTAGGAACTGGGATTTAGGGGCTTATTTATTTTTTGTTAACAAGCATTTCATTTCACACGGAACAAGCTGTGATTCGACTCATGGCTGTCGTGCGGCCGTGGGTCTCACCCTTGGCTGCACCGTAGAATTCTGGGGTGTTTTACAAATCCCGAGGCCTAGGCCACTCCCTAGGGCAACCACCCACAGTCTCTGCTTATTGAAAAATATATCCAACTCTGGGTGATGCAAGGCATCCACCTGAAGGGTGCAGCTGGGATTCTATGCTTTTCAGAGTTGGGAGATGGGCGTGGTTTTTGTCCCAGCCTGCTGCTATGGAGCCTATTTTTCAAGAGTCGTGATCCTTTAAGATATGGGCTAAGAGGTAATATTTGTATTAAATCAAAACGCTATATAGATGTTTCTGAGTATAATTGTGGAAAATGTCATTTTAAAATAACTTTAAAAAAAACCATCTTCTTTAAAACTATCTTTATTTAAAAAAAACTGTCTTAAAATACCTAGAAATAAACCTGCCTAAGGAGGCAAAAGACCTGTACTTGGAAAACTATAAGATGCTAATGAAAGAAACTAAAAATGACACAAACAGATGGAAAGATATACCATGTTCTTGGATTGGAAGAATCAATATTGTCAAAATAACCATACTACCCAAGCCAATCTACAGATTCAATGCAATCCCTATCAAATTACAGAACTGGAACAAAAAATTTTTTTAATTTGTATGAAAACATATATACATATTCTTTTACCTTCTCAAAGCAATCTTGAGAAAGAAAAGCAGAGCTGGAGGAACCAGGCTTTCTGACTTCAGACTATACTACAAAGCTACAGTCATCAAAACAGTGTGGTACTGGCACAAAAAACAAATATAGATCAATGGAACAGGACTAAAATAAACCCATTCACCTATGGTCAATTAATCTACCACAAAGGAGGCAAGAATATACAATGGAGAAAAGACAGTCTCTTCGATAAGTGGTGCTGGGAAAACTGGACAGCTACATGTAAAAGAATGAAATTAGAACATTCTCTAACACCATGCACAAAAATAAACTCAAAATGGATTAAAGACCTAAATAAGACCAGATACTATAAAACTCCTAGCGGAAAACATAGGCAAGACCCCCTTTGACATAAATCACAGGAATATCTTTTTGGATCCATCTCCTAGAGTAATGGAAATAAAAACAAAAATAAACAAATGGGACCTAATTAAACTTAAAAGCTTTTACACAGCAAAGGAAACCATAAACAAAACGAAAAGACAACCTACAGAATGGGAGAAAATATTTGCAGACTATGCTACTGACAAGGGATTCATTTCCAAAATAAACAGCTCATACAACTCAATATCAAAAAAGAAAAAACAAAAACCAAACAACCCAACTAAAAAAATGAGCAGACCTAAATAGACAGTTCTCCAAAGAAGACATACAGATGGCCAAACGCACATGAAAAGATGCTCAATGTCGCTAATTATTAGAGAAATCCAAACCCAAACTACAATGAGGTATCACCTCACATCGGTCAGAATGGCCATCATCAAAAAGTCTACAAATAAATTCTGGAGCGGGTGTGGAGAAAAAGGAACCCTCCTACACTGTTCATGGGAAAGTAAATTGGTACAGCCACTATGAGGAACAGTATGGAGGTCCCTTAAAAAACTAAAAATAAGGCTACCATATGATCCTGCAATCCCACTCCTGGCATATATCTGGAGAAAACCATAATACGAAAGGATACATGCACCCCAATGTTCATTGCAGCACTATTTACAATAGCCAGGACATGGAAGCAACCTAAATGTCCACTGACAGATGAACGGATCAAGAAGATATGGTACATATATACAATGGAATACTACTCAACCATAAAAAAGAATAAAATAATGCCATTTGCAGCAACATGGATGGACCTAGAGATTATCATACTAAATGAGGTAGGTCAGATAGAGAAATACAAATATCATATGATACCGCTTATATGTGGAATCTTTTAAAAAATGATACAAATAAACATATACAAAGCAGAAGTAGACCCACATAGAAAACAAACTTAAGGCTACTGAAGGGGAAGGAGGAAGGGAGGGATCAATTAGGAGTTTGGGATTAACATATACACACTACTATGTATAAAATAGATAACCAACGAGGTCCTACTGTATAGTACAGGGAACTACTCAATATTTTGTAATAATATATAAGGAAAAAGAATCTGAAAAATACATATACATGTATAGCTGGAAAAAAAAAACCTATCTTCTCTTCGAACAGAGCCTTCAGCCTTTCTGTAAGCTCGGGGGCTTGGGTGTGACGTTTGCTCAAAAATCCAAAGGAAAACGACTGTACAATGTGGCTGTGTAAGGGTTTTCAATTCTGCCCTATAAAAATATATTAAAATGTGTTTTATTTTAGCAAATTTGCAAGCAGGGAAAAGACTTACCTCATTAAATAATTTCCTTAAAAGCTTGGAGAAAAGCTTAGAAATTGACGTGGGGCTTCTTGTTTGTTTGTTTTAAAAAGGTACTTGTCTCCACCGCCCCGGGGTGATGGGAGGTGGCCGTGCCCTGACTTACTTGGTGGCACCTGAATCCCGCTGTCTTCTTTCTACAAATGACGAGAAAGCAGAGCATGCTCAGCTGGCTCCGCTGCTTCCACAGAAGCTTCGATCTCTCCTCCAAAGTCATCCAGCTGCTGCCAGGAGTTAGAAACTTAGGAAGCATGCATGGGGGACACAAGGCTATAGGACTTGTCGCTGCAACATGATAAATACTCAATACTCACAGTGCACTAAACTCATAGATGATTTATTGCTTTAAGTAACTAAACAAGAAAGAGAAGAGACAGGATGTTGGTCAAAACGGTTGACACTCTCTCCAAGGTTTGCCAGCTGCATCTACTTAAAGCCACATTCTGGACGATATAAACACATCATAGCATACATGGGAAGTGACTTGGCTAATGACATGATTAAAATAGCACGTAACAAGGGCTCGCCGCCAGTCGGTTTGCCTTGAAATGACAGAAAGAACGTGTGTTCATATGATGTGCTGAATACAAAATCTTTAAAAAAATTTTTGGCATTAATACTAACACAGAATACTTTCTTGGACATTCTGCAGGAGTGGGTACACACACAGAATTACCTCTTCATTTTCAGATTACCAGTATCTATGGGAACACTTGGAGAAAAGCCAGGAGGTGGGGCACCTCCCCTCCCAATGTTATTTTCTTTGCCAAAGCAGCGGGGTCCGGGGGGGTGGTGGTTAGATGGAGAAAGGCAGCCGACTGGGCACCAGGGGTTGTTACAATCACCAAGTAGCTGCAGCAGACAGCACGGGCTGGACACAGCCATCTTGGGGTGTGGGGATGAACAACTCAGCCTTGACTTGTAGGCAGGGAGGCCCGGGGATTGGGCCCGAAGGCCCCCTGGAGGCTCTGGGTGGGGGTGGGCACAGGCACTGGATGGGCCAGCCCCTCCCTGGAGGAGTGGTGTGGAGCCGGGGCTGGGCCTCCAGCCCCCACGTCTGGAAGCAACCTGCCCTCTTGTGTTCTAACACCAGGGCCTTACGGCACATTTCAAATGGATGTGCAGAAACCAACACTGTCAGGGACCCAGCCCTCCGAGGAGGGCTCAGGTAAGCTCACAAGGAGAGGTCAAGCCAAGCCGAAGGGTAACACGTGACACCAGGGCACATCAGCCCCCAGCCCAGCCGGCACTGTGCCCCAGGTCTGCCAGCTCTTCACGCCTCAGCGCCACCTGCCGAGCCTCAGTTGTCCTCTGCTGCTGCGGGCTGTACAGCCGCCTCCTCGGCATCCCCTCTAGGATCAGGACCGGGGTGCCCAACGCAGCCCCCCGCCGGGGCGGGGCTGTGGCCAAAGGGACCATTCTGCACGGCCCCAGCCTCCACCCAGAGCCGGCCGTCAGGACGCAGCTTTTCTCCCGGGACCTCCGCCTGCGCGGGGACCTTCACCTCCGCGGAGGCCCAGTCCTCCTGCTGCAGCCCCGGCACACGGTTTTCCACGTCTCCGGCTTTGGGAAACTGGTCTTCTAGATTCCTCTCATTTTCCTCTGCTTGCTGCTTTCCTCTGGCACCGAGTTTACCTCTGGATTTCCTCATCTGCTTGTTGTGTATTTCGTCTCGGGAGAATCGCCACTGAAACTAGAAATCAGAGAAGATGGGGATAAATACATGCAGCCTCTGTGAATCTAGAGCTTCCCCTGGACGTTTGTTTGCATTCACGCCCACGTCACTTCTGGCAGCAAGATGCAATGCCCGGTATTCCCGGAGCAGGGCATTCCTGGCACTAAACCGAATCACAGCCCAAACGTCACACCCACCAAGAGCCTGTCGATCCTGCCATGGCGTGTATTTTAGATGTGGATTTCAGGGTTTTGTGGGGGGCGAGGGGTATTTCTTTCAACTGGCCCCATACCAAAGGCCTGGGAAAGAAGATGCTGAAATACTATCGTTTGGAGGACCAGGATGGGTGAGGGGACAGGGGCCTGTTCTTCCTAAGTGCCAGGGCTCCGGCCACTCCCTTCCACTCTGAGCAGCTGTAGGTACCCCGCACTGGCCACCCCCTCATCAGATCACCCCAGTCAGAAGGGCACAGAACCCGGGTGCTCAGGTCCCCCTGCAGGACGGGCAGGCTGACAGCCCCCAGCCGAGCCCCTCTCTGAGTCTGGCCACCTCTCCAAAGGTCTCACTGCCTTCCGGGGGCAAGCTACGACCAATGACTGGTCCAGGCACGGACAACGGCCCATCCTCCTGTTTCCAACTCTGGGCAACTCTAAAAGGCCATCCCTGCTCCAGAGCTACCATCACAGCCCAACATCTCCCTCTGCCCACTCCTGCGCCCTCCTTCCCCAACAGGTGTTATTCCCAAGGGCGCTCCCCCTAAAACCACATCCAAATCCATCTCAGATGCCGCTTCCCAGGGAGCCCCACCTGCATTTCCCTGTGGGACAGGGAAGTCTACGGAGCTCAGAGAGGACCAAGCACACGGTCAGTAACAGAGCTGGGCAAGGACGGGGTCACATCGAAGCCACGGAGGGAGACCTCGCACGTGAAGAGTCCACCCCCCCCCCCCCACTGGCCTGTGTTCTCATCTATACAATGGGGGGAGTAACTCTAACTTAAATCAGGGTCGATAACTTTTTCCGTACAGAGGCAGGTAATAACTATTTTAGGCTTTGCAGGCCTTATGTTCTCTGTTGCAGCCATTCAACTCTGCCATAGCACAAAAGCAGTCATGGGTAACGCGTGAGCAAACGGGCATGACTGTGTTCCAATAAAGCTTTATCTACAAAAACAGGCAGTGGGCCGGAAGACAGTTTGGGAGCCTGTGTGCTTGGAATAAATCCGGGCGAATGAGCTGGAGCAGACACAGAAACGTGAAGGGTGATAAAGGAAGACTTGGAGAAATGGGTCCCTGTGTTTACAAAAGAGGGATATGCTCCTGGGTAACAACGCAGCGAGGACTGTGGCCTTCTTCCACTCTCCAAACATAAGGGGTCCCCCAGTCTTCCTGAGCAAAGGCCCCTCTGAGCCCTGCCATCCTGGGGCCCAGGTCGCCTGTGCTCAGAGTCAGAGGCCGGGAGCTGCGTGCTGCACACCTGGGGTGACGCCAGCCACAGGGTCCTGGGGACGTGCCAGGCCCAGCTGTGAGAGGCACGGAGAATAAGAGCGAAGCCCCGAGAGGAGAGTGCTGGGTGCGGGAGGACTGGAGTCAGGAGGCCCCGGGGAGAGACGGGTCTCGCTGGGAAGAGAATCGGGGGCCTGGTCCCTGGGCAAGGGCCTCGGCCACCCCGCAGGTGCAGCTCCGGGCCCCAGGGTCACGCGGCTGTGCTTGAAGTTCCACTTCTTTCTTTCGTTTCATTTCTTTCCACTTGAGTCACAGCACACTGGTTTCATCAAATATGGACTTAAATCTAAGCCATTCTATGACTGAAAGAAAAATAAAGGGAGCCATCCACTCAAATGACTTCTGGCGAGGCTAGAGAGGAGAGCCCAGGAGGGCAGTTGCACCATCAGTGGAGAACCATTTCCTAAGGCTTTACCATGCATAGATAAATCTGAGTACTTTGCTAGGAAGAAGCAAAAATGTGCTATGTAAATTCTTAAAAATCTGCCAACTTTGTGGCGTTTTCGGTGGTAGAAGTCTACTTCCTCAAATAAGACATCTGCCGAAACACACTCAGGGCTCCGAGACTGAACGCATCCTGGGGTTCGTATGTTGAGCCCCTTTTGGACAAGACTGGTAAATTTGAATATTCCATCAAAGAAGAGGAAAAGGAGTGAAGTGCGTGCTGAGGTTAGGATTTAACATTTATCCTGTCTTCCTCCACCCGCCCTCCCTGCAAATCCCAAATGAGTTCACCTACAATGTTGGCTGGGTTTCCCCAGGGCACTCCTTTTTGGGGGTTCTCTTGTACGATGGCTGATGGACTTCCCTCTGGGGGTAGTTTGAGCTTCTTCCACCCAAGCCATGAGTTTCCAACAATGGACCCCGTCTGCAGGTGAAGTGGTGCCTCAGACCCCCCCCCCCAAAGGCACTCACTTCAGTAGACACTGCCAAGCAGGCATCTTGGGGCCCCCTAACCACCAGTGCAGGACCAGGACCTCTGACCTCAGCACAGATGCTGCAGACTGCAGCGCCAGCCCTGCATGGCTCTTGGGTACCACACAATCATGGTTCATAACTGCTGCCTTGTCGTGTGCAGAAGCTGCTGCATTTTAATTCCAGCCCAAATGGAAGAGCCCTTTTTTTTTTTTTTAATGGATGTCTCCAAACAGACCCTCTGCATTTTGCATGTTCTTAGAAAAAGGCCAGTCAAACTGGCCTATATACAGCGATCTGAGAGGCAGTCAACTCTCAGAGAAGCTGGAGGAAGTTTTACTTTTGCCAAAAAACTGGGGAGATTGCTCCGGCTGAAAGACCCTAAATGCTAAGACACCAAAGCATTACACGTAGTGTGGTGGCTAAAACCCCAGTTCAAACCCCCAGTTCTGGCATTCGTTAGCTGTCTGTCTTTGGGCAAGTTATCAGTCTCCAAAAGAGCTGCCCCTGCCCCCAGGTCTGGGTGCACACCCCGGGGGCCAACTCACACCATAGTGGATGGGCACAGCACCCTCTGCGGGTGGGCGATGTATAGCTGTGCCCATTCTACCTGTGCCAGACTCCATCCTGGACCCTGGCTATTTTCTAATGCAAACCCGATGTCCTCTCAGAGGCTGCTCTTGCTGTAAATAAACAACAGACTCATGGTTCCTCGGGTGCCTGGCCATATCCAGTTTCCTGTAGAGGATCACACTGCATTGATCTCCTGATATAATACGACAGAAGGACACAGACTGGAAAGGGCCTGTGGCGGGCACACCAGCCACTTTCTCCAGGACCCTGCCTGGGCTGCTGGGCAGAGAAAGATTTGGGACTGTCCATGCCGAGCTGGATGGGAACTACTCCAGCCAATGTTTTTCTGTCCTTCGGAGTCATCCCAGAAAAATCTGCCAAGCCAAATGTCTTCGAGCACTGCACCGTTTTCTGTGTCCTCAGATGGGGAGTGGTGATGTCACTGACTCCCCAAGCTGCCCGGGGTCCCCAAGCCACCACAGCTGTCCCCGTGCTGCAGCCAGGTCACCCGGAGGCTCTGGCTGGACTCTTCTCCTTTCCTTCTCTCCTTTTGAAGGGGGCATTCTCATGAAGCAGGGAAGTAGCAGTGGCCAAAACTCAGGGTCTATATAATCTAAAAGCTAAATGTTCTGAGTGTCTCACACTGTGACAAGCTTTCCCATTTCCCTGAATCCCCAGAGCGGTACTCTCATTAGGCATTGTTAGCACCATTATTATGATGAGCATGTAGAGGGTCAGAGGGGTTAAGTAACTTGCCCAAGGTCACACAGCTAGAAAACAGCAGAGCTGAAATTCAAACACAGGTTCTCTGGCTCCACACTAATCTTCCATCTGCTCCTTCTTGGTGGGTGAAAAGGCTTTCGGCTCATGTTCTGGAAGGAAGGGAGGAGAAGGAGCCAGGGGGAGAGGGCACACACCTTCGGAATAGCTCAGCCCGTCCCCTAAGTGCCTCAGCTTTCAGACTTCATGGTGTTAGGATTCATCTGCTAGGTCAGGTGCTTGACTCATGAAGCCAAGTGGTCAGCTAATGGAAGTCCAGCTATAACTGCCATGAAAGATGCTTTGGTTTGTCTTACTAAAAACAAATATCTACACTGAAGGCTCCCTGACAGGCCCATTTTTTAAAGATCAATAATAATAAAATTTGAATGGAGATCCACAGAGTGAGCCTGGAAGGGGCCCTAAACGATTCAACTCAGACACTGGCTCTCAGACTCGAGCGGGCATCAGAATCACCTGGAGGGCTCCTTCAGACACGGGTCCCCCACCCTGTCCCGGAGTTTCTGACTCAGGGGGCCTGGGGAGGAGAGGGAGACTGGCATTTTTAACCAGCTCCTGGGCGATGCTGGTACTGCTGGTTCACGGGCCACAATGTGAGAACCAATCAGGTAAGAACAACACCTGGGCAGGGCTTCACCGTGTGGAACAGGGTCCCCGGTCCTCGCACAGCCCCAGCCCTGCGTCCCTGGGAGGGCCTCCTCCACCATCGCGCCCGCTTCCCTTCACCAGCAGGCGTCCCTTCCTCCTTTGCTGCGGACAGTCACAGTCTTCACGGAACAACCGAAACTACAGCTGGCCCTTGGACGATGCAGGTCCACTTACACGCGGATGGTTGGCAAGAGTAAAAACTACAGTGCTGCTCGGTCAGTGGTTGGTGGCATCCTCGGTTCGGGGAACCTTGGATACGGAGGGCCCACTACAAATTACACTCGGATTAACCTCCACGTTGTTCAGGGGTCGACTGTATTTCAGATCCGAGGCGGTAGAGCTTTCCGTGCGCAGGCTCTGAGGGGAGAACTGTAGCATCCACAGCCTGAAGGGTGCATCACATCCTGAGCAGTTCCAGGGCGAGTCTCTGAACCCAACCAGCAGCTGCAAGTTGAACATGGTGGATGGGCCTTCCTGAGCCGGGTGTGTGTGGCACGTGAGTGTACTGCCGGTACCTAAACTGAGAAAAACCCCGACTAGCTGTCCATGCCAGAAGTAAGTGCAGAAGAGGAAACATCCTCCGCTTTACAGCAGCGTGTGTGTCCAGAGCTCCACGTCAGCAGGGCCGGTGATTTAATTCACACATTAAGAAACTGTCCGTATCTGCCTCTACTTCAAGTAATTTAGTGGGAAGGCAGACTTCTCCCGTGTCGTAGAAATCACCTGTTACCTTCCAAGGAGGTTAATATTTGCTTTGAAAGCCACACTCAGAGGTACACAGAGAGGTTTCTTTCAAACGCTGAAAAGTCTTGACTGGAGGATTTTGTCCACTTGGCTGATTAAAGAGGACCACATATGCTGCATCCTTGATGTTTGAATCTTGAAATCTCTTGTCTGAAATTTCAGTGCTAGACAATACTGTGCATGTCCCAGGCTCAGAAGTTTGATTATTCACTCATTGATCCAGCAAGTATTTGTTGAGTACTAACTAAAAGCCAGGCACTGGGCATACAACAGTGAGGACAAAAAGGGTCTGCTCTCACGGAATGAACATCTGATTCTACTGGTGGAGGAGTGATCACAAATAATTAGAAACGGAGAGGAGAGGAACGTGGTTCTTCCCAGTGAATCACAGAGGAGCCTGGCTTGGTCTAAAAGGCGAGAACACCATCCCCCAAAAATACAAAGGAAGAGAACATCTGGGGCAGAGGAACTGCCCAAGCAAAGGCCCTGTGGCAGCGAGGGGCATGGACGCGCATGAAGGCCAGAGTGGCTGGAATGCAGAAGATGGGGGCCAGATCCCACAGGGCCGTGTGGACCACCGTACAGGCTTCCATCTTTATCTTAAGAAAAACCCAAAGCTTTAGAACCATTTTAAGCAGTGGGGTGACACGATTCAATTTACTTTTTTTGAAAGTTCACTTTGGCTCTGAGTGGAGAACATATCTGCAGGGGAGACCTGTCATCAGGAGATTGGAGTAGTCCAGGCAGGTGGTGATGGAGAGAAGAGGGGGTTCCAGAGTGTCTAGGACCTAAAACAGATGTGCCTTAAGGACAGACTGAATATGGTGGGAAGGAGATGGAAGCACCAAGGGCAACCTCTAGGTGGGTGGGAGCCTCTGGGCCATGGAAGCGCTGTTCCTCTAAGGTCAGGGGGTGGGGTGACGGCCAGTGCGGGAAAGGGCAAGGTCACGAGTAGCCGCAGGGCAGGTGGAGCTGGGCTCCCAGGGGAGAAGCCAGGGCTGAACATGCAGAGGTAAGACTCGTTGACACAGAGGTGGTGAGTGAGATTTTTCTCATGCTGGGGGTGGATGAGATTTTCTAAGGAAGAGGTGAGAGAAAATGGGGAGAAACGGGGCTAGAAATGAGGAACTAGGTGGGAAACCAGGCAAGAGTGGCGGGACAGCCGAGAGAAAACGGTGCTTCAAGGGATGGAGGGCACGAACAGTGTCAGTGACGCGGGGGGCTAGGGCACAGTGAGGATGGAGCCATGGCCATGGGGCGGGGGGCACGGTCTCCTGGGAGCAGGACGATGACCCGTCAGCTGAGTGAGGAGTGGATGACGGGGGTGATGGGATGGTACAGTCCCCCCATCTGGGGCTCTGACAGTGAGGTGGCCTCCCCAGGTCACACAGAGAACAGTGCTTGTCACCCCAAGCCCAGGAATGAGCAGGGATGAATAATAAGCCCTTTCATGAGAAAGTCTGCCCGGGTTCGTGCAGCTCACTGGGGGTGGACGTCTCTACTGACCAGAAAAGGCTGACTCCCACCTCCCTGTATTTTCCCTGAGGTACGCTGTTCTACTTTCTTACAGCAGCCTTAAAGCTCTACCCCTAACATCTCCCTGCCCTCGGGTTTCCACTGGCTTGTCCCCTCGGTGAGATGCGCAGGATCAAGCCACCTGTGTGTCCTTTGGGATCTGCTGGCATCACAACCAGGACGCGCTGGCAGGAAAAGGCAGCACCACGTCCTCCTCAACAGGGCAAACGCTGGGCTTTGCCTGGCGTCTGGCGGGAGACCTCGGCGGTGCTGCTAGAATGTCACCGCGTGAATGCACGCGGCTCCGCAGCCCAGGCCAAGCTGTGGCTGGTGGCAGCCCGGGGCCATCCGTCTTCCAGCTGGTGGCTGACTGCTCCTGGTGGGTGATGGTGGCTTCGGTGGCTGCCTTCTGGTCCTCTGCTGCTGTCACCTGTCACACTGGCATCTCCGAGCTTGGAGAGCTCTTCCTCTCCACTCCAGCCCAGCTGGCTCTGGAGCTACTTCCTTGGAGCTCCTCCCACCAGCGGTCCCCCCTTGGATTTGTTGGCTGCAGAGGGGCTGCTCCAATCTGTTCACTTGCTTGGTGCTCCTGTCCGGGCTCCGTGTCCCAAGAACACGAGGAACCGCGGGTGGGGAGCTCGGGGATGGTGCCAGGCGAGGGGATGGGAGGGTCCGGTGGGCTCTGCCCCACAGTGTGGCCTTGTCCGTCACAGGGGGAGCCAGCGGGCTCCAGGGACTTGGCAGCTTCCCTCGACTCTCTTCCCGAGTGACCGTGAACACCCACGGGAGGAGCACCCAAGGGGGCAATGCATGGGGCTGTGAAGCCTCGGAATCATGTCACACAAGGGCAGGACTTGGCCTCAATCTCAGGAAACACGGGAAAAACTCTGGGAACGGCCACGTCTCTCAGTGCCACTGTGTTCTGGGACAGTTCACGTGACGTCCAGGGAGAGGGGAAAGGCCCCTGGCCATCCCAGGACAGCTGGCCTGAGGACTCACTCCACAGGGGAGATGCCCTCTGTCTGTACCAGCCACTGCCACTCAGACCTGCAGGGCGGGGCCTGGGGGGAAGGTGGTCCGGCAGGTTCTCTCTGCCAAGATCCCCAAACTTCTGATGTCCCAAGGGACCCACGGGCAGGGCAGGGCGTCAACCAGCTCGCAAGGAGATTAAGTGATACAGAGAAGCTGGGCGTGAGCTCAGCCGTCCCAGCCGGAGTCAGACTGCAGCTGCCTTCCCACTCCCCCTTCAGCCTCGTGAACGCTGGCGGCCTGAGCGTCCTCGCGGAAGGAGACAAGGCCCTCTGGTGCCCTCACCTGCCCGGATGTGACTCACGTTGCCGAGCGGCTCAGGTGTCCCCGGGCTCTGGTGAGCAAAACCCAGGAGGGCAGCCAAGGTCACTCACCTTTGATTCCTTCTTCTTGATTTTCTGAGGTAGACACGGTCTCTGAAGAAAGACAACCTGCTTGGTGGATACGTTCCCCTCCCTGTAACACAGGCAGAGCTGAGAATGAGTCCTTTATACCCGGAGGAGCCCCGCCCCTCACACGGAGGCCGCCGTCCTGAACTTCATCCAGGCCGGCTGCCCGTGGGAAGGAAGGTGGCCGCCCGAGAGTGAGAGGTCGGAGGTCAAGAAGCCCCCCACCTTCCCACCCCCAGGCCACTCACCCTTGCTTGCTATCTCGGGGGCCCAACTAAAGCTTTGTGTGCACCCTTGAAAGGCAGCTTCCTGGCTGAAAACCCCTTTTCCCGTGATGTGAAATGACAGCTGCCATCTTGGCTAAGTGATGACAAAGTGGCCTCAGTGACTATCAGAGGGTGGAGGCCTCTTCCAAGTCTGTCTTTGGGGATGAGGCCGAGGAGGGACCTGATTGGCCTGGGATGGGCGGCCAGTGAGGACCTGAGCGGTCACAGGAGCATGGGCAGAGGGCCTGGCTGTGCACGGGTTCCGGCCACCACCCGAGTCACCCAAGTCACCCTTGTGAGCAGCCGGAACTGGCATTAACGAACGGGCTGGGGGCACTATTCATTTTTATGGCACAGGGGGTGCGCCTTCCTCCCAGGAAGGCAGGACCTCAAGGAGCTGCCTTTAAAAAGATGCTAGAAATATTGTGACGGAGATCATTGTTTTCTGGCCACCCCGAACCCCGTGCCTTCGGATCACTTTCTTAAACCTCCATTTGGCAAATGTCTTCTCTGCTGAGGTGATGTGTCACTACATGGGGTGTTGGAGGAAAAGGAGGGAGGGGACTAGCATTTTCTATTTTGTGCCCGGGCCGGGCTGGGCAATTGCACCCGGCGCTCCCAACAACGGGACCCCTACTTTCACCAATGGGACAGGACAGGACAGCTCAGCTTGGTCAAGGAGCAGGCCGGGGGTCACACGGCGGGGACTGTGCCCGGTCCCACGCACTCTCCACTGCACCGCAAGGGTCACTTAAGGCCAGGAAGGTGGAGGATCACAGAGGCTGATTTAGAAGGTGGGCCTGCTTGAGACAGAGAGACCGTCCCCACCCTCTGGGCTGCGAGCGCAGAGCCAGCGGGGGCTTCATGTTCAGATACATTCTCAGGGCGGCTCTTGTCCTCTGGAACGGAAGGCAGGCCGCATTCTTAGTTGCACGGACTAGGAAACTGTCTCAAAGCAGCTGCGTGGACTTGACCAAGGTAGACAGCAATTGGCCGACTCGGGACTTGGGTTCAAGCTCTGGGTCACAAATCCGGGGTTCCTTCCCCTCCATGACACCACCCTGTGCCCACAGAAATCTTGGCCAAGAAGCAATACGGAAATCTCCCGGTGGCCCAGGGCCCAAGGGCGGCTGCAGACTGGCTCCTGCAGCTGCACAGACCCCGGGGGTGGGGGACGCGGTGAGGGCCCAGGAGAAGCAGTGATGGGCGCCCACGCTCCCGCCTCCGTCTGTGCTCTGGGGCTGCACCGCCTGCCGTCCCCCAGGGCACTAGCCTTGCCTCAGGCCATCCATCACCTGCGGGCGTGAGCACGCAGCAGGACTCAGGGAGCGCGGGGCTGAGGGCCACGGGAGGGGGCACCCCCAGAGGTCAGCAAAGAGGTGGCCCGTTGTAGACTCAGGGTCTAGTCGCGGGTTCTGCCACTTCCTGGCTGTGTGGCCTTGGGTATGTGATGGAGCCTCTCTGAGCCTGTTTCTTCATCTGTGAAATGGGAACCATATCTATGCTTACCACCCCACAGGTAGTTAGAAGGACCAGCTTGATAGCAAACCCAAATGACAGATGGAAGGGCTTTTAGGGTTGGTAAGACTAGGATAAGCCCACGGGCTCAAGGGATGGCAGGCAGAGCTGAGGGTGGACAAACGACCATGAACTTGAAATCGTAGGGAGGGCCACAGCCAGGGGTGAGACTCCAGGGCCTCACGTCCCCTTGGTGGGGCTACTGACCAGCGCCATGACCTTGGGCTAGCGCTTCAACCTCCCCGGCCACACTTTCCTCAGCTCTAAAGTCGATTAAATACAACCAAAAAAATCCCACCTCACCTCACAGGATTTTTTGAGGACTAGATGAGACTTTGCATGCAACGTGCCTGCCTAGCCCAGCACAGGGCACACAGCAGATGCTGAGTTTCTTTTGCATCTGAGAGCCCTGGGTCCCCTCAGCCCAGGTGACAGACTAGGCAGCAATGTCTCACTGGCCGAGGCTCCCCACGTGGGAAGAGGGGTGCTCCGGGTGGGGGGGGTTAGTTAAGACTCTGAAATCCTGGCCCTGCCGTTTTCCAGGTGGAGAACTGATGTAGCAGCACCAGACTCACAGGGATTCAATAAGTTACGCACGGAAGAGCTTATGGGGAACAGTGCACGTGTTCAGTAACAGTAATGATGGTTATTGTTACCTCGTTGTCCTGACGACAGGAGTTGGCAGCACACAGGTGAGTTGCCAGCCGTAGGCGGCCAGTGAGTTCAGCAGGGGCACGTAGTCTGTCTGCACCTCGACACCCTGGGGAGAAAGGCCACAGTCAGGGCTGCAGCTGCCTCAAGCCAATGACGTCTGAGGGACGGAGAGGGGACCGTCCCATCCGCCAACCCAACAAAGCAGAAAGGGGCGGAATGCCCCGTAGCCTGGGGCCCGACCCCAGCTCCGAAGATGCTTCGAGAGCTTGGAGCCCAACTGCCAACATGGGATTCCTTTCCAGCCCCGACTCAGTCTGTGCAGTCGGCAAAGAGATAGAGCCAAAGGGTTGATCCGTTCATTTTGTTTTATTCTTGTCTGGACAAATAGCCTCCTGTGAGTTTCACTGAAGAAACACCATCACTTCTCCTCCAAGACGTAGCTAAACCCATGACAACACCCGCTGCTCGGATGGTTTCAGAGCGTCTTGTGGGGAGTTAAATTACACTTGACAAATGATCGAGTCATCTGCATCCAGCCACAGCGGCAACACACACACACACACCCACACACACACCCTGCACGTGCACACAAACAGGGAGCTCCACCTGTGTTACACATCCTGCCGTCAAGGAGTCGATGAAAGCTGTTTCATTTGAAATCAGGGAGGAGCGGGGGGAGGGGACTGACGCTTGCCTTTCCATTTAAAACCCCAGTCCTGCTCCCACAGGGAGACAATCCCACTGTGAGGCCGCCAGCCCGGGCCTCACACCCTGCTTTCTCGAGAGGCAGGCTAACTTCCGACTCCAGCCCCACCCCTCCCTGCGTAGACTCTGCGCCCACTCTCTGCTCGGTCAGCTCCTGGTCGTGGCTTCAAACACTGCTGACATGTGTGTAGAGTCCTTCCAGCAGAGGCCGCCGCAGGACTCATTCAGCAAGTACCCCGGAGCCGAGGTGGGTCGCAGGTGAACGAAGGCACAGTCCTGCTGCTGGAGTTCAGTCCAGCAGAGGCCACGGCACAAACACGCAGGTGACCGAAATACAAAACAGCCCGCTGGCAGGGCCACGAGGCTGTACTGTTAGCAGAAGGGGGCGGTGCGATCGTGCTCAGGGCGGGCTTCCTGGGGCTCAGGGGCTGGGTGGAGATGGGCAGGCGGAGCTGGGGAAGAGGCCTTCCAGGGGGGGGCCCCAGCACAGACAAATGCCAGACCGCGAGGGGCCTGGAGCGCTGAGAAGAGGCTCACCCGGGGAGCGGCGCTGCTCAGAGGGGACCACCCACGGCGAGGGGCTGTCCTGCTGGAGGCCTTTTGGGGACAGAACCCGGGGCCAGAAGAGAAATGAGGGAACAACCAGCCCTGCCTCTCCCAACGGCTTTTAAAACTCCTGTCACTGGGCATCCATCCCAGCGTGGCTACCGGGCAACCAACGTACCCTCGGGGAGCCTCAACTATATAAAGTAAGTGTTGGCCTGTGTCAGTGGTTCTCAAAGTGTGGTCCCCGAGCCGGCAGCATCACCTGGGAACTTGTTAGGGTCTTGGGACACCCCCCCCCCGAGACCTGCACAATCAGAAACTCTGGGGGTGGGACCCAGGGCTCTGTTTTTTTTCTTTTCTTAATTGAAGTGCTGTTGAGTTACAATATTATATTAGTTTCAGGTGTACCCCATAGTGATTCAATATTTTTATAGATTATACTCCATATAAAGTTATTATAAAATATATATTCCCTGTGCTGTACATTACATCCTTGTATCTTATCTATTTTATACATAGTAGTTTGTACCTCTTAATCCCCTTTACCTATCTTGCTCCTCCCCCCTTCCTTCTCCCCACTGGTAACCACTAGTTTGTTCTCTATATCTGTGAGTCTGTTTCTGATTTGTTATATTCATTCATTTTATTTTTTAGATTTCACATGTAAGTGGAAACATAAAGTATCTGTCTTTCTCTGTCTGACTTATTTCACTAATAAGCATAATACCCCCCAGGTCCATCCATGTTGCTGCAAATGGCATTATTTCGTTCTTTTTCATGGCTGTATAGTATTCCATTGTATATATGTACCACATCTTCTTTATCCATTCATCTATTGATGGGCACTTGGGTTTCTTCTGTATCTTAGCAATTATAAATAATGCTGCTATGAACACAGGGGTGCATGTATCTTTTCTAATTAGTGTTTTCTTTTCTTCGGATACATACCCAGGAGTGGAACTCCCGGATAATATGGTAGCTCTATTTTTTTAAAGAGTGCTTCCAGTAGTTGAGATGCAGCTAAGTCTGAAAAGTACTGCCTAGATAATCAATTAGGTTTCTTCAGGTGACAGAAAAGAGTCTACAATTTTGTGGCCAGAAACGATCAGCTGTTACTTTCAAATTTCCTCGAAAGGAAAGTTGTTACCTTTCCTTTCATCCTCCATGAGAGGAGAAGTCAGGGGACTTTGAAAGGCTCAGCTCTGTTACAAATACTGGTGCAGCAGAAAGCAATGGAGGGGGGAAGGGGAGAAGGTGGGGGACAAAAGAAGGGGGGTGGGGAAGGGGCAAGAGAAGGAGGAAAGGAAGGGGAGTTAATGAAGGAGGGGGAGCAGGAAGAGAAGGAAAGAAGAGAGGAGAGACAGGTACAAATACAACCAACTGACGGGAGAGGGTTAGGAGGCAACCCCACTCTGGCCTCGTCCCTGAAGCCCCCATTCAGGCCAGAGGCGGCAGCGGATGACCCAGCCACCCCTGTCTCTGCTGGCCCCCTGGACACATGGGACCTCCCTTCCAGACCAGTTACGGCCAGTGTCCCTCGTGCTGGGCAGGGCCCTCACCACCTGCTGTGGCAGCTTTATCCTGAGAGCCCGTGCCCCCATCCCTGCATTCCTGATTTAAAGAGAAGAGAGAGAAAATGGTACATCCACACTCAAGCTCTGCAAGGTTAAGATTACTTGGGTCTATCAAAAATAACCTTCCCATTTTATCAAGCACTCTGACAAACCAGCCACAATCAGGCAGTCGCCATGGCAACCAGGACAAGCGTGGTGCTCACAAAGCTTTGAGTGGCAGGATGGAGTCCTTTTATTTGTGCCTGTGCCCCGGCCGGGTTTTCTCCTCGGACACCCAGCGCGGCAGGACAATGGGCACCCCCGAGGCAGCCTGACCCGCCTGCCCGGACAGGCCTCGCAGGGCTGCTTCTGCTTTGCTCTATTTTATTTCCCTCATTCACCATCTTAAAGAGAAAGATGGCAGGATTTCTCCCCAACAGCTTTTCCCCTCAAGGTAGGGGATGTCAGCCAGAGGGTACAGAATCATAAAGACTAAAAGGAAAAAGCGAAACCACAGCAAAACATGACCCTGCTTGAGAGAGCTGAGAGTTCAATCACAAGTGTTCCCAGCCGGCTGTCACAGGACGGGTTGAAAAGTAAAATACAAATGGTAGGGGGTGAGGTATTTCATTCTGCCAGACTCTCCCACTCCAACTCTCTGGGCTGGTCTTGATTTAATTAACGGTTAATGTGGTTTTCCACAAGCACCTATCAAAGCCGGTTTGCGTACTATCAACAGAGTCAGAAGACGACATTTCTAAAATATGACATGAGCTCCGTGCAGTCAGTGGAAGAGGCTTTCAAGTCCATTAGCTAGGAAAGGTGGTCAGAAACGCATCGGATGGAAGGCTCTCTTTGATCTCCTTTTCTGTGACACTCCAGTGAGGAGAGAAAAGCACAAACAGCACTCCAAAGCCAGCCCGCTTATCGAACGAAAAGACATTTCTTTCTGGGAACAGGTGCAAAAATTTTAATTAACTCTCCACTCTCCTGTGTGGATACATAATCTCCGATCACACCTGGAGTGTTAAAAAAAAATGAAGCATGTCCTGTGGTTCTTTGACTTGTATAAAAGGGATTCATTTGTATTTATGGCTCTTTTTCCTTTGTTCCCTGTAATTTCTCCGTGGTTGCAAATCCACTAAAGAAACAGGCATCCAACACAACTTTCCCTTACCCTCCAAAAACAGAACAACATGATGTAGAGTTTACTAAGAAATGCATGTGTCTTTTGATCCTTTCAAAGATCCTTTGTGCAGGGGAATATTAGGAGGTAACACATCGGTCCAGTGAGAAAGTTTGTATCCTGATGTCAGTGTGCTCTTCTTTTCTTCTCCTTGTTTCCATTCTGGAAGAATCTGGGAGAAAAGCAGCTTAAAAGGTGATACTTTGTTCCTTATTCATGACTGTGAATGAAGAGAGGAATTCAATTTCCATGTCTGAAAAGTATGCAGGACTTCTGGGCTGGTCTCCACACCTGAAACAATGATTGGAGAGAGCCACCAGCTGGGTCTTTCTCTTCCCTTCCCTTCCCTTCCCTTCCCCGAGAGGGCATGTGAAGCAAGAGGCATGCAAGAGTCTTTTGTAAAATTGCTACCGAAGCACTAATGCCTAACACAAATTGGTAGGGCATGTTTATATACTGTTTCCTTACTTATCAATTTTAGGTATCTTTTGATTTCCTACCATGGGAAATGAAGGCTTAGAGCTCCCATTCCCATTTCTTACTTTCTCTTTCCTGATGCCCCAAATGGTTATAATTTTAATTAAATCAAAAGTCTGTGTTTGTGTTATTGCAAATATTGCTGGGTCAAGTAATGTACTGTGACCACACCTTCTTTTTTTTTTTTTTAAATATAGTCCTTTATTTTTCCTGGAGTTAACTGTGGCCTCAATTTCTTTCATCTGTGTGGTTGTACATGAACCCATCACTAATTCATTCCACATGTTCCAACACTTCTTCTTCCTGCCCATCAATAACTATCCCATGTACCTAAATATACTAGTTCTACTTTTTTCCACTCGGAGACATAACTTCTGGAACTTTCTGTACCCTTGCTTCAATCTGGTGTGGATGCTTCCCAGGACTGTGTTCTCCCTCCACTACTGTCTATGGCTGGTGTCTTCTCTTTTTTGATTTCCTCCTCATTTTGCTGGAGCACATCCTCTAGTGGCTCCCTAGGAAACAATGCCCTGGAAGTTATTTGCATCCCTGCACTCCTAAAAATGTCTTTGTCTTCACTTTTAACTAACAGTTTGGGTACAGAGGTCTAGGCTGAAATCTGTTTTTCCTTTAACACTTTAGAAGTATTGCTCTACTAGCTTCTAGATGTCAGTATTGCTATTATGATATCTATTTGGATTACTAATACTTTGAGTATAACCTGTTGTGCTGCTTTGGAAGATTTTAGGATATTTTTCCCCATGAAGTTCCAGAATTTCACAACATGTCTTCATGTGTGTGTGTGTGTGTGTGTGTGTTAAAGGGCTGTACACTCAGTGGCTTTGCCCTCAAAGGATTCTTGGCCTTTGGCTCTGAAAAGTGTTTTGGTTTTTTTTTTTGTTTGTTTTGATCATTTTTCTCTCTTCCATTTCTGTCTTCTTTCTTTCTGGACTTCCTATTAGTCGAAACGTAGGACTGATATTTTAATTTTATTACCTTTCTCTCCCCCTGTTTTCTTACTTTTTAAAAATTTTACCTTCTGAAAGATGTCCTTTATTTTGTTTTCCAGTCTTTCTGTATGTTTTAAAATGTTCTGCTGCCCTATTTTCAGACCTCAAAGCTCTTTCTTCTCTTTTGATCATTTCTTTTTTATAGCATCTTGGTTTTGTTTCACAGATACATATGTTCTATCTCTATAAGTCGTTGCGTCTGATCCTTGAATTATCTCCGCAGTCACCAGGTTGCACAAGACAGAGGTGGGAGCCAGGGATCTTACCACACTGTGTAAGGACTTCACCCCAATGCCCCAGTTTCAGCTCTGCAGTTCACATCCCACCATCCTGCAGTGATTTAGGCTTTGAAGACCAGAGCTTTCCTCAGGATCCCTTCTACATCCAGGTGCGGCTTCCTCTACTTTGCTGAATTAATCCGCCTTCCTCCATGCACCTTCCATCTTCTAAAAATCTGTTGAAATCACACATCTTCCACTTTCTCTTCTTCCAGTCTTTTTGTTCTTGTGGGTATCTATCCATCCATCCATCCATCCATCTACCTACCTGTATATGTCTCTATCTATCTATCTATCTATCTATCTATCTATCTATCTATCTATCTATCTATCTATTATCTTCCTATCTATCCATCCATCCATCCACCTACCTACATACCTATCTGTCTCTATCTATCCATCTATCTGCATATCTATTTATCTATCCATCCATCTACCTACCTATGTCTCTATCCATGTCTCTATCTATCTATCAACTATCTTCCTATCCATCCATCCATCCATCCATCCATCCACCTACCTACTTACCTACCTACCTATGTCTCTATCCATCTATCTGTCTATCATCTAAAGTCATTTTTCATTATTTGTGGGAGTTCTGTTCTATAATGTCGCCACAAACACTGAATTAGCAGATACTGAACCACTGTTCCTGGGGAAATACAGGGTTAGCTTCCTGTTAGCCTCTGGTCAGATTTGTAACTCACGCCTGAACAAAGCTTACCTAACACACGTATTTGCCCCATAAGGCACATCTCAGCCCTCCTGTTCTTAGGAACACAGGACAGCACTGCACCACTATGCTTGGGGGCAACTTTATACAGTGAAATCACCAACAAAAAGCACAAGCATGTGAAAAATGTGGCACTAAGTGAACTGCGAACAGGACACTTGTTTACAGCATGACAGCTGAAATGAGAAAGCTTAGCTGGGAACATGCATGTCAGCAACATAATTTTTTTTTTGCCACTAGGCATACATCTGCAAGTGACTGTGAAAGCATCAAGAGTACCGATCTGGGGATTACAAATAAATTTACAAATAAATCCATCATTCTTTTAGTATCAGTTCACTGGGATTTTTCAGAAGAGAGAAGAAATAGCTACCTATGTCCAACTCCCCACATTTAACACAATTTTATTAATTTTTAAAGGGCCTACTGGAAGCCATTTCTAAACATCTTAGAATCCAGAAAGCATAAAGAAAAAATAATAAATTTGGTGTCATAAAACTCCTACTGCGTGACAAATGACAAGCTATGCAAAGGCAAGAGACAAATGACAAGATGGGAAACTATTTGTAGCTCAAATTACAGTCAAAAAAATAGCTCCTAAAAATTGATAAGAAAAGAAATCCAGTAATCCAAATTTTAAGATGGGATGAGGCTAGGAAGAGAGTCACAGAAAAGGAAATTCTAATGGCCGTAAACCAGAGGAAAATATACCAAATCTCACAACAAGAGAAGTGCAAATCAAAACTACCTTGTGATATCATAATTTCACCTCTCATATTGGAAAAACCCCAAAGTTTGAGAACTACTTAGCTGACAAGGCTGTGGGGAGGCAAGTATTCTCATACATGGCTGGCAGGAGGACAGATTCAACCTCAGGGAGAACAATTTGACAGTATCTCTCAAAATTACAAATACATTTACCCTCTGCCCAACAACCGCACTTCTGGGAATGGATCCTGTATATTAAAAAATGACAAATGTACAGAGTTATTCACTGGAGAACTGTTCACAGTAGCAAAACACTGGACACCACCTGTGTCAATCAATGTTGGGCTTGTTAAATAAATAATGCTGTATAACAACATAATGAGTAATGGCTGCTCATGTATTGAACCAAGGCATATGGGTCAAGGACCACAATGAGAGGGAATGATTCCTATGGTAGAAAGAATAATGCCCACTCACTCCCCCCAAATATGTCTACGTCCTAAATCCTGAGGCCTGGGAAGAGGTTGCCTTCTATGGTAAAAGGGATCTGGCGGATTGATGAAGTTAAGGATCACGTGATGGGGAGATTAACCAGGTGGGTTCAATGTGATCAAAAGGGTCCTTAGATGGGAGGCAGGAGGTGGGTCAGAGTCAGGTAAGGAGATGTGAGGATGGGAGCAGAGGGCAGGGTGCTTGGCCACCAGCAGGTTGGCCTCTAGAAGTTGAAAGCAAGGAACAGATTCTCCCAGAAAGAATGCAACTCTGCCAACCCCTTGATTATAATCCCTTACAACCCATTTTGAATTTTTGGCCTCCAGAACTGTTAAGAGAATAAATTTGTGCTGTTTTCAGTCACTAAGTTTGTAGTAATTTGTTACAGCAGCAATAGGGCACTCATACACAGTCTAAAGCCAGGGAAAGGTTAGATGAAAACGAAGACTTGGAGGCATTGGCCAATATGGGCGGAGAACAACTCAAGGAGGGGTGAGGCTGGCTGAGGCCTGGGTCTCCTGGGGAAGGCAGAGCAGAAGATGATAAAAAGCCCTGAACTGGGAGGAACTGGCCGGAGGGCAGCCCAGGGTAGGAAACACGTTTAAGAAGAAAGATCCACACCAGCTAATGTCTTGAGAGGGCAAACAACATGGACCCTGAAAAACCATCTCTGGATAGACCTTGAGGTCTCAGGAGACCACAGCCAGGATGCTTCAGGAGGGAAGTGGCTGGTATGTAAACATGTTCTCAGGAAATCTGGGGTCTGCCTTGACTTTGCCACGGCCAGCAGAGACCCTGGCCATGACGGCACACAGGGAAGATAAGAGTCATGCCCTCAGGTGATAGAAAGTAGAGAAGCAAGGGCAGGGCAGGAGAGGGGAATGCCAAGCTGGAAAGAAGGAACATTTCATCTTCATCTATCAACTGGAAAGTAGGGACTGTAACACTGCGGCGGTCTTGCAGAAAACTCCGTGAGTCCTTCAGTATCGCCAAGGGCACGGCTCTACCAGGTGCCACTATTCACTTATGAATCTCCACATCCAGTCAACCTGGTTCTGTGCCACGCATCTGGGAAGCGAAGATGTGTGAGCCTCTTCTCCTGCTGTAGGAGATCCCGGTCCGGGGGGTGCGGAGAGCAAACGTACAGTCCCGCCCCAGCAAGCCACCATGAGGTGTGCTGGAGGGAAGGAGAGAGGAAGGAAGGCTGTGCCACTCGTTCTCTCTGGGGAAAGGGCAAATCCATCTGAGGCCAGTGGCAGCTGCAGCGGCCCTGCCTTCCGGGCCCCCATCCCCCCAAGGCCTCCTGCAGGACCACTGCCTCTGCCAGCCGAGGGAGGGGCAAGGATGCTGGGGCCGGCTGGAGATGTTGTTTTCCTCTTTGTTTTACACACAATGCCCCAGAAAAACATTTTGCTGATATGTAATTAGGCCAACATAATAGAGCCTAAGAAAGCCGTCCGTCTCATTTTAGACAACTTCGGCTTTCATAACGTTCAAAGAGAATACGTTAAAAAAAAAAAAAGCTTAGCTCTCAGATGTAGAAAAGGGGGCAGAGGAAAATACATGCAGTGCGTGGAAAGCTTCCTTTCCAGGACTCTTTACCCACCCCTGCTGGTTAATTCACATCTTTGCCTGATTTTCTCTCCCATGCAAGAAAAGCAACAAACTCTGCAGCCCTTTGAGAGCCCAACAAAATAATAATAATGACTGTTATTATTATTTGAGATACACTGTTTGCAAAAAATGGCCTCAATGATTACTTCCCTGCCTCTAGGCCTCTTTACGGCATTCTGCAGCTCCTCCCATAAAGAGGCAGAGTCCCATTCTCCACCCCTTGAGTTCGGGCTGGGTTTGTGACTTGCTCTGACCAACAGATATGGTAGATGTGACATCATAGTTGTTCTGAGCCTAGGCCGCGAGTGACCTTGCTGCTTCTACCTGCTCTCAGGGAACCAAGGACAAGCCCAGGCTGGCCTGTTGGATGATGAGAGTCATGTGGCCCAAGCAACTAGCAGACGTGAGAGACGCCATCTTGGACCAGCGAGACGCCAGTCGACCAGCCAGTGACACAGAAGCAGAGTGAGGTTAGAGGAGCTTAGCCCAGATCAGCAGAATCACCCAGCTGACCTGTGCACTCACTACAACCATAAAGGCTGGTTATTTCAATTCGCTAAGCTTCGGGGTACCTTATTCCACAGCAGAAGCTGATAGATTATGATTATTCTAGGGAGAGACAAATAACCCAGCAAATCTCTAGGAGGAAAATCGGAGTGAAAGTCACCTTATCTGATTAGAGAGAAATAGAATGTAATAGCTACTACTGAATGGAGCTCGGGGTTGCTCATTTCTCACCACTCTCAGAGCTGGCACACCACGCCCTCATCTCCTACATGCCAGACACATTGTGACCTGGCATGACATCACAGCCATGAAGTCTCATTTATGACAAGCTACCGCGAGGCCCAGCACTGCCACCAGCGTACCCTGGGAGGGAGAGATAAAAACCCACGCAGGGGGAGAGCGTGCTAGCTCGAGATGCTGTCTGGGCTTCTCCCAGAGTACCACGCATGCCCAGCTGGCAGGAAAACCAAACCTGCAGTGCAAGATAACACTCTTCTAGATTCTAGGCCGGGCAGGTGATTTGGTCCTGGGATGTGCAGCTTCGGGAGAGGGGTTAGGGGTTATGGGGCGGAGGGACAGGAGATGCATGCACGCATCAGAGCTGCCTGCTGACACGCGCCTGCTCGACACAGAACCACGCCAGGTGAGTGACAGCAAAGGGCTCCCAGATTACGCTGCAGGCAAAGATGCTGGACGTGTCAAGGTTAAGGGGGCACGGCTGGGGCAGACTCTGACCATTAGTAGGAGAAGATGCTGCTGCCGTTCTGAGCGCAAACAGTTAAGTGACTCAAAGCCGTTACATCCTGTGGGCTGCTCTGCGGAACCTCATACTGGGACAGCGCGAGCCTTGCATCCTCCAGAAGCTGACATTTCGCACACACACTGAATGCATGGGGCTGCGTGCATCCTCTCCGGCAGGCGGGCTTGGAAACAGCTTAGTCTGATAACAATTAAACAAGAAACACTTTCTCCATCCAGGGACTTGCCAAGTCCCTTCCACTTGCTTTGAGGAGCGAGAGGAAATTAGGGAATAAATGGGATCTGTCACTTTATCTTTAGACAACATGAGGTGAATGAGGGATCATAGTTTTAGCCTTTCTTTCTTATTTTTTCACCATATCTACAACCTAGAAAAAAGAGGATTTAAAAAGAGCTTTCCCACAGTATATAATTAAAAGGGATTTATTCTGGAGTGGGGAGGGGGTGGGGACGTGTGTCAGCAAAAACTCTTGAACTTAAAACTACATCAAAGTTATCACCTTCAACTACAGTGGATTCCTGACTGCTTACCAATAATCATAAAGCGTTAGCCCAGATGATGTCCCTGAACAAAGGCTGCTTCAAAATCCTAGCAGAGGTGGCAATGGAAATTAAGGGTTATTCCACTGTCGCTGGGCAGGCCAGCAGCAGTCGGAGCCACAAAGCACGGTCACTCTGAAAAGACAGTAACGTTGTAGAACATTCAACACAGCACATTTTCCCTCCCTGACTTTCTCCATCTGGTAAATTCAAGGGGCCACGTTCCCACTTCAGCATTCGGTCAGTATTCTCTCTGGTCAGTATTCTCTCGATGGTGACCCAATTGTTAGCCCCTTGTTGCCATGGTTACCAGGGTGCTAACTGGACCCTGTCTCCTCGTAGTCCCCTCTCCCTCAAGCCAAATTATGTTGCATGAGTCCCCAGCGTGTCTTCTGGGGACCCTGCTCCTGGTAAGGGGACTTCTACTAGGGCTTCCGAGGTGCTGGGAACCACTAGCGGGAATATCCAGCCTTCAGGACACGTCAGACCCCTGACTGTCAGCTCCCCTGTCACCAGAGTTCTTCCATTCTCTCTGGTTTCCTGCTCCACTACAGCCTGGAGATACACGCACCAGAGCCTGTCAGAGACGCACTGTTGGGTTTCCATCAGCATCTGGGTTGTGACCCACCAAAGGAGGAGCTGATGAACAGAAAACCAAGGTCAAGAAAAGGAAAATGGCCTCAGAGAGATCAGCCAACTCTACGTGGGGTCCTGAAGAAAACCCCCCCATTACCCTCTGTCCCCTGTACTACCACTTCATCATATTGATCACTTCTTAACACTGATTAGCTTATCTATTTACTACTATCTCCTTCACTGGAATGCATTCTCCACAAAGCAAGGGGTTTGTCTTATTCTCAATGAATCCCAAGCAACTAGGGAAGTGTCTGGCACAAAATGAGTGAGTGAATGAATGAATGCACCTTCCCTAGCATTTCTGGGGTAGGTTCTGCCACCGCTGTCTTATATGCTCAAAATCTTATCAAAATTGCTGTAAATCACATCCAACACTAATGAGACGTGAGTTTACCATTAAAAATGGGAGTGAATCTGCCAGGATGTTGTGGTACCATCCTTCTGACCTTTCTGTATGTGGAAGGTGGAAGTATATTCATGTATGAAAATTAAATGCAGAACCACATTGGTCACCAACCACTAAGGCCACTGGATGCTTTAGCAAAGATTGGTAAAATTACTAAACTGGCCACACACAAATCCATCCCCTTTCTGTATCTGTGCCCCTGCACTGTAATGCAGATGGTTCTACCAGGAGATAATATCTATCTCACCACCTCTTGAATCTGAGCTTGGTTTTGTGACTTTCTTTGGCTATCAACAGGATATTCACAAATCAATAGGATATTAACAAATATGATGCAAACCGAAGCATGAAATAAGTAAGCTAGCACACTGGGGCTCTCAGGGACCCTGTGACTTCCCTCCTGTGAAGAAGTCTGGGTGAGCCTACTAGATGTTAAGATACACAGGGCCATCTGGCACCAGTCAACAGGCAGCCAACTGTCAGACACGTGAGTGAGGCCACCCTGGATCCTTTGGCCATCACCTGATGTATGAGAGAGCCCAGGAGAGGTCAGCTAAACTGCTTCAGAGCAGAAGAACTGCTCAGCTGACCCAAAGAATCATGAGCTCAATAAACAGTCATTTGAAGCTGTGAAGTTTGGAATGGTTTGTTATACAGCAAAAACTAATTAATACAGACTGGAAAACAAAACATCTATCATTTAATAGAGACAAGTCTACCTGCTTCTTTCAGTGTGACTTTGTCTTCCTATGGGAGGGTGACTGCACAATTTTGGAGCCTAAATCGGTTTTAAATAGGGTGATATCTTTGTGATGATCCCGCCCCTTACATTCTTGACCCATGTCCCTTTCTGGACAGCATCAAGCATTTTTAAGGGGAAATCAAAAGTAAAACTTGTCTCCATGGGATACAAAATAGCTAGCTTTAAAAAGTATGCACCTTTAAGCCAAAATGTGATATAACGCACAATGATAAAGCTAGAGAATATTCATGATGTACAAGAGCAAAAAATGGAAACCATCTAAAATCTACCAATAGAAAACTAATTAAATAAATTAAAATACGATGGCTCATATACCAATATTCTACAGCCATTTAAAATGATGAGATAGAAAGAGTGTGAACAAAATAATCCCATTTTTAAAAAATATATGCAAATGTAGACAGAATATATACTAGAATATACACCAATATGTGACTATCTTCTCAGTTATGATGAAAGTGGGATGATTTTTGCTTTCTTTTCCTTATTTGTATTTTCTAAACTGTCTTCAATTACATGTATCAATTTTTAAAAACACCTTAAGATATAATTGACATATCTAAAAATTCACCTGTTTATAGTACACAATTCAATGGTTTTTAATATACTCACAGAGTTATGCAACCATCACCACAGTACAAATTTAGAACATTTTCATCACCTCCCCCCAAATTCTTGTCCCCATTAGCAGTCACTCTTTCTCCCCCCACCCTCACCCCTAGGCAACCACCAATCTACTTTCTATAGATGTGCCTAATCTGGATATTTCATATAAATGGAATCATTCAATATGTTGCCTTTTGTACCTGGCTTCTTTCATTTTAACATAATATTTTCAAGGTTCATCTGTGTTGTAGCATGTATTAGTACTCCATTCCTTTTATTGCTGAATAATATTCCATTGTACATATTTTATTTATTCATCACTTGATGGGCATTCGGATTGTCTCTACTTTTTGGATATTATGAATAATGCTGCTATTATTTCCCTTGGATATGTGCCTTAGAGTAGAATTACTGGGTTGGTCATATGGTAACTATGCTTAACATTTTGAGGAACTGTCCATGCATCACTTTTGCAATAAGAAAAAAAAGTTATAAAAATTTAAGAACAGATGTCTTGGCCTCATTAGACTAGCTTCTGAGCCTTCTTGTCTAATTTGCCAAGTGAATCCCCCCTTCCACCATAGTTGAAGAGGATGTTTAATAATTTTGCCTCAAAGAGGCCACTGACTTAAAAGCAATAGTTGACCCATGCATCCCAGCTTATTAAAGCTGGAAGCAATCAGGGTGTTTCTCCGTTCAGTGGCTCCTGGTTGGATTTTTAACATGCGGATCTCTAATCTCCACCCACAGACCTACTGACTGCCAGGGCTGGTGCTGGGGAATGTGTATTCGTATCAAATCCCCAGGTGATTCTGAGGATCAACAAGGTTTGGGAAGCACTTTTCTAGTGCTTCCTGCCCAGAACAGGAAGGCCACCTCCATCACCCCTGAGAGATGGTAAACTGAACATGTGAATCACCCTGATACCTGGGGGGTGACAGTCTCATGTGCCACCTACTTCCACTGCCAGATGGTTCCACAAAACTCTCCAAAGGATCCTGGTTTTCCCCTTGCAACTAAGGAAAACAGAGTCTATCCCCTTTATCAGAGGTTTGCCCTTCGAAGATGTGGAACCAGCTTCCTGATTGCCCTTGTTTGTTCCTCCTCCAAAATAAACACACCCACTTGTTTTCAACCATTTCCAGGCATGTCCTCCATCACTGACCACCCCCCAATCCGTCTGTGTTTCTCGTCAAATACAGCAGTGTGGTAGGCATAAGACCCCCAGTCAACCGGTATCACACTGGAAAACAGAAGATAAGCACCTCCTGTGTGCATTTCATAATATGGCCAGTTATCTTTTACCCATAGCAATAATCTCATGTTGTTTCACATCCACCCAACCAGTGTTTGATGAAACTTGTAACACGAAAGGAATTAATTTGGATCCAGGGAACATGAACATTAGAAACAGCTAGTCCCTGACTTGAGGAGTTCACAGAGCAATTAAAAAATTAAATAACTCTATGCCATATGATCCAGCAATGCCACTGCTGGGCATACATCCAGACAAAACTATAATTTGAAAAGATATAGGCACCCCACCGTTCATAGCAGCACTATTTACAATAATTGCCAAGACATGGAAGCAACCTAAATGTCCACTGACAGATTAATGGATAAAGAAGAAGTGAGATATATATAGATATACACACACACACACACACACACACACACACACACACACACACACACACAATGGAATATTACTCAGCCATAAAAAAGAATGAAATAATGTCATTTGCAGCACCATGGATGGACCTAGAGATTATCATACTAAGTGCAGTGGGCCAGACATAGAAAGACAAGAATCTAAATTATGAAACAAATGAACTTATCTATGATACAGAAATAGACTCACAGACATAGAGAACAACAGACTTGTGGTTGCCAAGCGGGAGGGGGTGGGAAAGGAGGGATGGATTGGGAGTTTGGGGTTAGCAGATGCAAACTATTATATATAGAATGGATAGACAACAAGGTCCTACTGTATAGCACAGGGAACTATATTCAGTATCCTGTGATAAACCATAATGGAAAAGAATATGAAAAAGAGTAGACATATATATGCATAAATGAATCACTTTGCTGTACAGTAGAAAACCACACAACATTGTAAATCAACTATACTTCAATAAAATAAATTAAAACAAAAAATTAAATAGCTCTAAGGAAGGTGGAACATGGTGCCAAAAGTGCTGAAAGGAAGGGAGCGCAAATCCAGCCGACGCATCAAAGATGATGTCACAAAGAGTTGGGCCAGGAAGGGCAAGGACCTCAGACGTCGAGGGGGGACTCAGCAGAGGGCAGGAGAGAACACAATTGGAGGGACAAGTAACCAGGGTGTGATCTGGAAAACCCCACTCGGTCACAGCTCAGAGCGTCTGGAGTATTTGGAGAGGAGTAGTGGGTACACTGTTCACCTGAATTAAACTTATTCATTACAATTGCTTTCAAATCAGGTATTCTCCATGCTGTGTTATTGATTTTTTTGCACTTAAATACAATTGATTTTTTTATACTTAAATGTATCCCATTACATTTTATTGGGCTGGTTTTGACCTAACATTGATAAACTAGTAGATAATGAGATTGGAAGGAGTTTAAGAAATCAGGGAAACCTACTCAAAAAAGAAGCTGGATTAGATAAGTAATTTTCAAGGTTTCTTGTTTTGTTTCTTTTCCGTTTTTTAAAAAGTAGTGGGAGGCTTTCCACAAACATCAAGGTAATCTAATTTAGAAGCCCCATATGTAAAAGCAGATAGATTCAGAAAAAGCAGCTCTGGTTCCCACTGACATGGGTGGGTTGTCCAGAATCTTCCCCACTCCCCGCTCTCAACGATTCCCTCAATTCTTCCCTCCCCCACCCACTCCGTGCCCAACTGAAATGTTCTTGTGGAGACCAAGGGCATTCCTGTTCTTTGGCTCTTGACAGCCATCCAGTATACTCCACAGCCTCCCACAGGTTCCCCCATCACCTCGGTCTCTACACGAGGCACTGAAAATGACGTGAAACAGGACAAGGCACAGGATGGCATCATAGGGCCCACGAAGAAAGACCCCCATCCAATTAAAGATGTTCATACTGAGTGTAGCCCCTTAAGCAGTTCCAAAGGAAGCAGGCCCTTCCTTTGTATTTCATTTTACTAAAATTCTTGCCAAGTGAATTTAAAAAGGACAAATTCCAAGGAAGGGTGATAAATGATCACTTAACTACAAGAACACCCTCCAACCCTCTATACTCATTAATTTAATATACTAAGTTCTTGCAGAACCATTTGCCCTGTCCTCACCTGTGGCTCCGAGGCTGTCTATGCATTTAAAAAATTATTATAGGGGTCATGAGAAGGAATGCAGGCAGTTCTCAGGAGCAAAGACCAGCCCTTGGCTGGCAGCCAGCAAGGAAGCAAGGACCTCAGTCCTACAACCACGAGGAGCTGGATTTGGTCAACAACCTGGATGAGCTTGGGAGCAGATTCTTCCCCCAGAGACTCCAATAAGGAACACAGCCCTGCCAAGCCCTGATTTCAGCCTTATGAGACCCAAAGGAGAGGACCCAGTTGAGCTCACCCTGACTTCTGACCTTCAGAAACTGTAAGACAATAGTGTGTGTGTGTTTAAAACTCTTATAGAATCATCTGCCACCCTTCTAATCCCAAACACATTGGGAAAACCTAAAGATAAAGCCCTTCTTATCACATTGAGGGTTGCCTCTTTTTTGTCATGCACTGGATGTTTTAAAGCATACTACTGTTTAAAAAATACATTTGTCCCATGATTCTGAAAACGTGATGATTTCCTTCACTCTCTCTTCCTCTGCAGCCAGGTTCTAAATTCGCTTTGCCCCATGGTCTTCACCAGACCACACACTTGCCTCTCCCCTCTCATCAGCCTTAAAAGGTTCCTGGTGATTTAGGGCCTCTCACCACCCCTCAGGAAGCCTGACAAGGAAGAGAAGTTATTTACGGGTGTGGAAAGACCAGGGGGTGAGCATTCATTTTTAATGACTGCACTTCTTCCCCCCAGTTAAAGGAATCAATCCTTCCTGCCTGGATTGAATCCATTCATCACATTTTCACAGTGGCTGACACACAGTAGGAACTCAATATTTATTTGTTGAATCAATTTTTAAAAGGCCTAACTTACTTATATGACTAAATTTTGCATAGGAAGTGAAATATGGGAATCTGAGAAAACAGGACCATTGAGTTTATGGAAGAAAAAGAGTGCAGATAGAGAGTAAAAGTCAAATTCTTCCTTTGTCATCCCACTCTCCAAGCTGTCACCAAGTCCAAGTTTAGTCTTCTTTAAAATACTTCTAGGAGCATCCCTGCCTTCTGTCCCACTCAGTGGCAAACTGTTGGTTGCCAAGGCCAATAGCCCAGGTCCGCCTTCCTGGCTGACACCCTCTCCAGCCCAGCTCACCATGATCTTGACAGTGACGTGTGTCTGTGACCCAGCCAATGGGACAAAAGGGAAACTCTGCTTGGGAGTTCCTGGGAAAGGTCTTACTTGCTAATAAAAAAGGGCACATGGCAGGAAATGCCCTCTTCTTTCCAACTGTCATCATGTTCCCATGAGATGCTTGGGAACTGCTGCAGCCACCTTGAGATTAGGGTCCTAAGGGGAGACCTAGCAGACAAGCTGAGGACCGGGATGCAGAAGGTGACAGTCCCCGGGTCCCTGATGATGTCCTCAAGCTGCTGAAAAAGATGACGCTGCAACCCCCCACCTTCCTCCAGACTTGCTGCCTGGTGAGATGCGATGACAAATCCCTACTGTTCAAGCCACTGCCAGGTGGATACTCTGCCTTGACAGTGGAAAGCATCCTGATTGATACCCATGACCACCACATATGACATCACTTATAGGTGGAATCTAAAAAAACGATTCAAATGAACTTATTTACAAAACAGAAATAGACCCACGGACGTAGAAAACAAACTTATGGTTACCAAAGGGGAAAGTGGGGAAGGGATAAATTAGGAGTTTGGGATTAGCAGATACACACTACTATATATAAAATGGATAAACATCAAGGGCCTACCGTACAGCACAGGGAACTACATTCAATATCTTGTAATGACCTATAATGGAAAAGACTCTGAAAAAGAAAATATATATAACTGAATCACTTTGCTGTACACCTGAAACACTGTAAATTAACTATACTTCAATAACAAATTATGTTCAAAACAAGAAGTTGTACAAGAAAAAAAAATATGTGGAAGACAACAGAAAGTGGAATTACTCAACTCCTATTTTACTTTCTTTTCCACAAGGAGAAAATAAGCACACCTAAAACCTAAGAGAAGAAAGGCTATGGAGAGACAGAACTAGCTATCATCTAAAAACTAACTTTTACTTACCCAAGTAAAAGGAATATTTCTCTACATAAAAATGAAAATATCCCAGATAAAGCTGCCTTCCACCCTTCCATGCCAAGTCACATGGCCGCTCGTCCTGGCCTTTTTCTGCATTTACATATTCCCACACAATATACATCATATTATTCTGTTAAGTGTTTTTCCCCATTAATGGCATCACACTGGTGAGGGTATCTCTGTACTGGTCAGGGTTCTCCTGAGAGACAGAACCAACAGAATGGATAGAGAACAGAGAGACAGACTTTTAGACAGATAGATAGATAGCGACAAAGAGACAGAGACAGAGAGAGATTGATAGATTGATTTGGAGGAATTGGCTCATGTGATTGGGGTGCTGACAAGTTCAAAGCCTGCAGGGCTGGCCCTCTCTTGATGTCTCAGCTGACTGGATGAGGCCCACTCGCATTATGGAGGGTTAGTCATCTGCTTTGCTCAAAGTCTACCGATTTGAATGTTAATCGCATCTAAAAAAACACCTTCACTGCAACATCTAGACTGGTGTTTGACCAAACAACTGGGTACCACAGCCTGGCCAGGTTGTCCCATAAAATTAACCATCACGGTTCTTCTGCAACTTGTTTCCCCACTGGACAACATTTCCTGGAGTTCCTTCCATGTCAGTCTGTACAGAATGACTGCATGCATAGTAAGGGTGCACCATCCACTATTTAACCCTTCCCCTACTGATGGACGTGCACCTTGTTTCCTTTTTCCTGTTACTAATAATGCTGAAACCATGTCCTGGTATCAGCATTCTTGTGAACAAATGCCTCTGTTTCTCCAAAAGAGATGGATGTGAGGTGTGGACTTGCATAGGGGTGGGTAGGGGTGGGCATTGACAATTTTTCATAGAGGTTGGCAACCTGCCCTCCCAAGCAAACCTCAATTTTTTTTTTTTTATAATTATTTATTTTTGGCTGTGTTGGGTCTTCGTTTCTGTGCTAGGGCTTTCTCTAGTTGTGGCGAGCAGGGGCCACTCTTCATCGCGGTGCGCGGGCCTCTCACTATCGCGGCCTCTCTTGTTGCAGAGCACAGGCTCCAGACGCGCAGACTCAGTAGTTGTGGCTCACGGGTCCAGTTGCTCCGCGGCATGTGGGATCTTCCCAGACCCGGGCTCGAACCCGTGTCCCCTGCATTGGCGGTGGATTCTCAAACACTGCGCCACCAGGGAAGCCCAAACCTCAATTTTTTAAATGACGAATTTAAAATTCATCAAGCCGAGAAGAATTCCATTTTAAGGAAAAGGTGCTCAGCACACTGGCATGTCACTATCAAAGGTAGATGCAAGGAACTTGATCAAAGTGAAAGCTGGGAGAATAGACGTTCTGTTGTCCCAGCCACTGGCAGACTCATCTGAGCTGCGGTTTGCTCTGGGTCGGAAGGAGTGGGGTTACCACCTGTGAGGGCGGGCCTGGTCCTTTCACGGCAGTGACCATCCACAGGAAGATCTTCTGTACCACAGGAACAAGGCAGAGACCTGCTCCCTTTGACACTAAAGGCTATGATCTCAGAACCAAAATAATTATCTTGGAGAAATTGTGGCAATGAAAAAAAATGCCAGATGGTTTAAAAGGAACAAATATTGACTCCCTTGTAGGAGCAGAAGGTGGTGAATTCTAGACACCGCAGACACTGACGTTACTCCCTGGCAAATCACAGTGTGGACCGTTACGTGGATGGTCGGGAGCCCTTGGAAACAGAAGATTGATGCCCAGAAGGCTGCGGATGTCCATGCAGAAAAAGGGGGACGTATGAGTTGTTGGATAGGGTTGCGGGACAGGTGGGGTGGAGTGTACCCCAGAGTGGGTTCCAATTACAGAGATGTGTCTTATCAAGCCTCTCATGAGTCCTTCAGGGACAAGATGGTGACCGCTGGGTGGAATGACAGGGCCATCTGAAACCTCTGCAGATGGGGCTAGGGCCACATTAGGGCCTGGGGGAGAGATTCCCACAGCATGCCAAAGGACCGTGTCCTCCATCCACCTGTTGGACACTGGATCAGACAGGAGTAACCCTACGTAGGAAATGCTCAGAGAAGCCGGGGCTGGGACGATCCCCCAGACGCAAGATGATACTGTCATGATCACAAGTGTCTCAGCAGGCTGGAAAAATGGGCAGAAACCAATGGGAGGCGATTCAACAGCAGACTGAACACACAGATGGAGGATGAAGACAACACCTGACAACAGCGCCTCACGGGATGAGAACTGTGGGTGTTCACAGGCTGTAACAGGTGCCCCCAAAGTCCATTCAATCTCCAGCTGCACTAGCAGAAGCCCAGGTCCAGCTGTAGCGAGACCAGGTCCTTGCAGGTAGTGGGCTGCCCTTCACGATGCCCTTTGGATCCCAGGATGCTGTGCAGGTGAGCACTTCCAGGGTAAGTCTTCCATGCTCCCACACCTGTTCAGGTCAGTTAGACCCATGATCACAGCTACGTGTCTTAATTTAAATTATTTAAAACGGATAGGAAGTGCAAAGGAGTTGTTTCTAGGAAAACTAGATAGAATGCTTTGAAGAGACCTGACAAAGGACAGTTGCTTAAAAATAACAACTGTGGCCACTGTCTGGTGGGGCAGAGCGGGCTGGAAAAGACCAGAAAAAAAATCATGAAAACAGAAGGATTCTGCAGTCAAATCCCTTTGCTACACTTTAAAGACACTAACGCTGGCCATCAGTGACTGCACACTTTGGTTTATAAAAGAAGAATGAAGTGGGATTCTAATCAGCAGACTCCAAACTCAAAAAGATTGGCACACGGATATGTACTTACATATTATATATTAAAATGTGTAAGATGTGAATATGCTTTTTTCTCTTTTAAAAAAATTTAATTGAAGTATAGTTGATGTACAATGTTGTGTTAATTTCTGCTGTATAGCAAAGTGACTCAGTTATACATATGTATATTGTTTTCCATTATGGTTTATCACAGGATATTGAATATAGTTCCCTGTGCTATACAGTAGGACCTTGTTGTTTATCCATCCTATATATAATAGTTTGCATCTGAACTTGTGGTGAGGGAGACTTTCAAGATGGTGGAGGAGTGAGACATGGAGATCACCTTCCTCCCCACAAATACATCAGAAATACATCTACATGTGGAACAACTCCTGCAGAACACCTACTGAACGCTGGCAGAAGACCTCAGACTTCCCAAAAGATATATATATTTTTTTCCTTTTTCTCTTTTTGTGAGTGTGTATGTGTATGCTTCTTTGTGTGATTTTGTCTGTATAGCTTTGCTTTTACCATTTGTCTTAGGGTTCTGTCTGTCCTTTTTTTTTTTTTTTTTTTTAGTATAGTTTTTAGTGCTTGTTATCATTGGTGGATTTGTTTTTTGGCTTCTTTTTTTTTATCACTTTTTAATTTCTTATTTTTTAATAATTTCTTTATTTTTTATTTTAATAACTTTATTTTATTTATTTTATTTTTTTCTTTCTTTCTTTCTTTTTTTCTCCCTTTTCTTCTGAGCCATGTGGCTGACAGGGTCTTGGTGCTCTGGCTGGGTGTCAGGCCTGTGCCTCTGAGGTGGGAGAGCCGAGCTCAGGACATTGGTCCACCAGAGACCTCCCAGCTCCACGTAATATCAAATGGTGAAAGCTCTCCCAGAGATCTCCATCTCAATGCTATGACCCAGCTCCACTCAACGACCAGCAAGCTACAGTGCTGGACACCCTATGCCAAACAACCAGCAAGACAGGAACACAACCCCACCTATTAGCAGAGAGGCTGCCTAAAATCATAATAAGGTCACAGACACCCCAAAACACACCACCGGACGCAGTCCTTCCCACCAGAAAGACAAGACCCAGCCTCATCCACCAGAACACAGGCACAAGTTCCCTCCACCAGGAAGCCTACAAAACCCACTGAACCAACCTTAGCCACCGGGAAGGCACCAAAAACAACGGAAACTACGAACCTGCAGCCTGCGAAAAGGAGACGCCAAACACAGTAAGTTAAGCAAAATGAGAAGACAGAGAAACACACAGCAGATGAAGGAACAGGGTAAAAACCCACCAGGCCAAACAAATGAAGAGGAAATAGGCAGTCTACCTGAAAAAGAATTCAGAGTAATGATAGTAAACATGATCCAAAATCTTGGAAACAGAATGGAGAAAATACAAGAAACGTGTAACAAGGACAGAGAAGAACTAAAGAGCAAACAAACAATGATGAACAACACCATAAAGGAAATTAAAAATTCTCTAGAAGGAATCAATAGCAGAATAACTGAGGCAGAAGAACAGATAAGTGACCTGGAAGATAAAATAGTGGAGATAACTACCACAGAGCAGAATAAAGAAAAAAGAATGAAAAGAATTGAGGACAGTCTCAGAGACCTCTGGGACAACATTAAACACACCAACATTCGAATTATAGGGGTCCCAGAAGAGGAAGAGAAAAAGAAAGGGACTGAGAAAATATTTGAAGAGATTATAGTTGAAAACTTCCCTAATATGGGAAAGGAAATAGTCAGTCAAGTCCAGGAGGCACAGAGAATCCCATACAGCATAAATCCAGTGAGAAACACGCCAAGACACATATTGATCAAACTATCAAAAATTAAATACAAAGAAAAAATATTAAAAGCAGCAAGGGAAAAACAACAAATAACATACAAGGGAATCCCCATAAGGTTAACAGCTGATCTGTCAGCAGAAAATCTGCAAGCCAGAAGGGAGTGGCAGGACATATTTAAAGTGATGAAAGGGAAAAACCTACAACCAAGATTACTCTACCCAGCAAAGATCTCATTCAGATTCTACGGACAAATTAAAACCTTTACAGACAAGCAAAAGTTAAGAGAGTTCAGCACCACCAAACCAGCTTTACAACAAATGTTACAGGAACTTCTCTAGGCAGGAAACACAAGAGAAGGAAAAGACCTACAATAACAAACCCAAAACAATTAAGAAAATGGGAATAGGAACATACATATCCATAACTACCTTAAATGTAAATGGATTAAATGCTCCAATCAAAAGACATAGACTGGCTGAATGGATACAAAAACAAGACCCATATATTTGCTGTCTACAAGAGACCCACTTCAGACCTAGGGACACATACAGACTGAAAGCAAGGGGATGGAAAAAGATATTCCATGCAAATGGAAATCAAAAGAAAGCTGGAGGAGCAATTCTCATATTAGACAAAATAGACTTTAAAATAAAGACTATTACAAGAGACAAAGAAGGACACTACATAATGATCAAGGGATCAATTCAAGAAGAAGATATAACAATTGTAAATATTTATGCACGCAACATAGGAGCACCTCAATACATAAGGCAAATGCTAACAGCCATAAAAGGGGAAATCAACAGTAACACAATCATAGTAGGGGACTTTAACATCCCACTTTCACCAAAGAACAGATCATCCAAAATGAAAATAAATAAGGAAACACAAGCTTTAAATGATACTTTAAACAAGATGGACTTAATTGATATTTATAGGACATTCCATCCAAAAACAACAGAATACACTTTCTTCTCCAGTACTCATGGAACATTCTCCAGGATAGATCATATCTTGGGTCACAAATCAAGCCGTGGTAAATTTAAGAAAACTGAAATCGTATCAAGTATCTTTTCTGACCACAATGCTATGAGACTAGATATCAATTACAGGAAAAAATCTGTAAAAAATACAAGAACATGGAGGCTAAACAATACACTACTTAATAAACAAGAGATCACTAAAGAAATCAAAAAATGCCTAGAAACAAATGACAATGAAAACATGATGACCCAAAACCTATGGGATGCAGCAAAAGCAGTTCTAAGAGGGAAGATTATAGCAATACAATCCTACCTCAAGAAACAAGAAATATCTCAAATAAACAACCTAACCTTACACCTAAAGCAATTAGAGAGAGGAGAACAAAAAAAACCCCCAAAGTTAGCAGAAGGAAAGAAATCATAAAGTTTAGATCAGAAATCAATGAAAAAGAAATGAAGGAAACAAAAGCCAAGATTAATAAAACTAAAACCTGGTTCTTTGAGAAGATAAACAAAATTGATAATCCATTAGCCAGACACATCAAGAAAAAGAAAGAGGAGACTCAAATCAATAGAATTAGAAATGAAAAAGGAGAAGTAACAACTGACACTGTAGAAATACAAAGTATCATGAGAGATTACTACAAACAATTATATGCCAATAAAATAGACAATCTGGAAGAAATGGACAAATTCTTAGAAAAGCACAACCTTCCAAGACTGAACCTTGAAGAAATAGAAAATATAAACAGACCAATCACAAGCACTAAAATTGAAACTGTGATTAAAAATCTTCCAACAAACAAAAGCCCAGGACCAGATGGCTTCACAGGCGAATTCTATAAGACATTTAGAAAAGAGCTAACACCTTTCCTTCTCAAACTCTTCCAAAATATAGCAGAGGGAAGAACACTCCCAAAATCATTCTAGGAGGCCACCAAAACCAGACAAAGATGTCATAAAAAAAGAAAACTACAGGCCAATATCGCTGATGAACATAGATGCAAAAATACTAGCAAACAGAATCCAACAGCACATTAAAAGGATCATACACCATGATCAAGTGGGGTTTATCCCAGGAATGCAAGGATTCTTCAATATATGCAGATGAATCAATGTGATAAACCATATTAACAAACTGAAGGAGAAAAACTGTATGATCATCTCAATAGATGCAGAAAAAGCTTTTGACAAAACTCAACACCCATTTATGATAAAAACTCTGCAGAAAGTAGGCATAGAGGGAACTTACCTCAACATAATAAAGGCCATATATGACAAACCCACAGCCAACATCGTTCTCAATGGTGAAAAACTGAAACCATTTCCTCTAAGATCAGGAACAAGACAAGGTTGTGCACTCTCACCACTATTATTCAACATAGTTTTGGAAGTTTTAGCCACAACAATCAGAGAAGAAAAAGAAATAAAAGGAATCCAAATCAGAAAAGAAGAAGTAAAACTGTCACTGTTTGCAGATGACATGATATTATACATAGAGAATCCTAAAGATGCTACCAGAAAACTACTAGAGCTAATCAATGAATTTGGTAAAGTAGCAGGATACAAAATGAATGCACAGAAATCTCTTGCATTCCTATACACTAATGATGAAAAATCTGAAAGAGAAATTAAGGAAACACTCCCATTTACCACTGAAACAAAAAGAATAAGATACCTAGGAATAAAGCTACCGAAGGAGACAAAAGACCTGTATGCAGAAAACTGTAAGACACTGATGAAAGAAATTAAAGATGACACAAACAGATGGAGAGATGTACCATGTTCTTGGACTGGAAGAATCAACATCGTGAAAATGACTATACTACCCAAAGCAATCTACAGATTCAATGCAATCTCTATCAAACTACCAATGGCATTTTTCACAGAACTAGAAAAAAAAAAAAACATATGACCCAGCAATCCCACTACTGGGCATATACCCAAAAAAATTTCACAAGTTGCATGGAAACACAAAGACCCCGAATAGCCAAAGCAATCTTGAGAAAGAAAAACGGAGCTGGAGGAATCAGGCTCCTGGACTTCAGACTATACTACAAAGCTACAGTAACCAAGACAGTATGGTACTGGCACAAAACCAGAAGTACAGATCAATGGAACAGGATAGAAAGCCCAGAGATAAACCCACGCACATATGGTCACCTTATTTTTGATAAAGGAGGCAAGAATATACAGTGGAGAAAAGACAGTCTCTTCAATAAGTGGTGCTGGGAAAACTGGACAGCTACATGTAAAAGAATGAAATTAGAACACTCCCTAACACCATACACAAAAATAAACTCAAAATGGATTAAAGACCTAAATGTAAGGCCAGACACCATGAAACTCTTAGAGGAAAACATAGGCAGAACACTCTATGACATAAATCACAGCAAGATCCTTTTTGACCCACCTCCTAGAGAAATGGAAATAAAAACAAAAATAAACAAATGGGACCTAATGAAACTTAAAAGCTTTTGCACAGCAAAGGAAAGCAGAAACAAGACGAAAAGACAGCCCTTGAAATGGGAGAAAATATTTGCAAATGAAGCAACTGACAGAGGATTAATCTCCAAAATTTACAAGCAGCTCATGCAGTTCAATATCAAAAAAACAAACAACCCAATCCAAAAATGGGCAGAAGACCTAAATAGACGTTTCTCCAAAGAAGATACACAGATTGCCAACAAACACATGAAAGGATGCTCAACATCACTAATCATTAGGGAAATGAAAATGAAAACTACAGTGAGGTATCACCTCACACCAGTCAGAATGGCCATCATCAAAAAATCTAGAAACAATAAATGCTGGAGAGGGTGTGGAGAAAAGGGAACCCTCTTGCACTGTTGGTGGGAATGTAAATTGATACAGCCACTATGGAGAACAGTATGGAAGTTCCTTAAAAAACTAAAAATAGAACTACCATATGACCCAGCAATCCCACTACTGGGCATATACCCTGAGAAAACCATAATTCAAACAGTGTCATGTACCACAATGTTCATTGCAGCTCTATTTACAATAGCCAGGACATGGAAGCAACCTAAGTGTCCATTGACAGATGAATGGATAAAAAAGATGTGGCACATATATACAATGGAATATTATGCAGCCATAAAAAGAAATGAAATTGAGTTATTTGTAGTGAGGTGGATGGACCTAGAGTCTGTCATACAGAGTGAAGTAAGTCAGAAAGAGAAAAACAAATACCGTATGCTAACACGTATGTATGGAATCTAAAAAAAAAAAAAAGGTTCTGAAGAACCTAGGGGCAGGACAGGAATAAAGATGCAGATGTAGAGAATGGACCTGAGGACACGGGGAGGGGGAAGGGTAAGCTGGGACGAAGTGAGAGAGTGGCATGGACATATATACACTACCAAATGTAAAATAGATAGCTAGTGGGAAGCAGCCGCATAGCACAGGGAGATCAGCTCGGTGCTTTGTGACCACCTAGAGGGGTGGGATAGGGAGGGTGGGAGGGAGATGCAAGAGGGAGGAGATATGGGGAGATATATATATATACGTATAGCTGATTCACTTTGTTATAGAGGAGAAACTAACAAAAAAAAATCTTTGGAGGCTTGGAAAAATTATATATGTATTTGAAATTAAAAAAAAAAAAAGTTTGCATCTGTTAATCCCAAACTCCCAATCCTTCCCTCTGAATATGATTTTCTTTGGTTCTTTTTCAGTGACTTTTTCAGTTAACCCACCAGCTCCCAAGACAACCACATCAACTCAAAGCACTTTCCCTACTGTCTTATGTTCAGTTCTGGTGGCAAATTTCACAAGAAGCACTTGTGAGCTAGAAGACACTCCAGGGAGTGGGATGAGGACGGAGAGGCTCTATGGCTCACCAGCTCCTGGTGGTACCCTCCAAGTCCATTGGGCAGTCAGGCTGAAGGATGTGCAGACAGAGAGAAGATGACGGTCCCTTTCTCTGCCTCTCTCTTCCTCTTCACCTATTCGTCTATGTAGCTTCCCCCTTTCCTTTCAAAGAATCACCCTTTCTGCTCACACTCTAGACTGTAAACTCATAGAGCATAAGCCAAATACATGTTATAAATGCCCTATGGATGGACTTTCATCCCATTCACAACTGCCTTTAATTTTAGGCCATAGGTTTCCAACTGAGAAAAATGCAATTATTTGCATTTGACTCCACATGTTCCCTAGCCCAGCCTCCTCTGTGCTTTTAGAACAAGATCAATGCAATAGGCAGACGATCTTTCTAATTGATGATCCCGGGTGACCGATAACAAGAAAACAGTATTTACTTACTCTATGCCAAGTACGACATTCACAACTTTTAAATACGTTATCTCTTTTCATTCTCATCGACTTCGAGAGGTTGTTACCCGTGTCTCCATTTATACAATTGAAAAATGGAAAAGCAAAGAGGGGGTGGTTTCCTTTTCATACACTCAGCAAGAAATAAGAGAGCAGGAAGCCTACCCGGGCCAGACTCGAGAATCCACGTTCTCTTTCCAACATACCGCCCTGTCTGCAGAGCTGCAAAGAGCCAGGTAGGTTGTCTTGTGAAAGTGTGTGTGTCTGTGTGTGTGTGTGTGGTCTGGGGTGCGGGGGAGAGGAAAGCCAGGAAGATGTGGCCGAATTAGACTGGCACATCTGCACACGGAGCTTGAGGATATTAACGGGCAGAGGAGTAAAGGGGCAGGAAAGGGACACGTCAGTCCCAACTGTGAGAAAAGAGAAAGAGCTGGTTAGAGATACTTTGTGGTCAGAGCCCTGGGAGGCTCCGGGAGGAGAGTGGCTGCCAGAAAAGCAGGATCAACCACAAGCCAAGAGGGACCTGCCCAGGGCTTGAACAGGAAAGGCCTTCCCCAGAGGCCATAAGGGTGGGGAGGAGAGGAAGGGGATGGTCTCGAGGATAGAGGTGAGGGAGCTGGACTCCCCCCCCGCACAACCAGAGGCACGTGCAGAGGAGCAGCTGTCTGTGGGTCGGACAGAGCTCTTCCAATTGCTGGGCCAGGGGCAAGCCCACCCCAGACTGGACCCTGCTGGGCTGTGCTGGTAACAGCTGCATACACGTGGCTCCTCTAAGGCAGGGATTGAGTCTCACAGTGGGCTGAATAGGAAACTTGGGGGCAGAGCCTGGACGTGTGTCTTTTAAAAAGCTTTCCAGATAGACACAAGCTCAATTTTGAGAAACACTGGTCTACCCTTGGGCTGAACCAAAAGGCTTTCAATCCGATTCAGGAAGCATTTACTGGATGCCTTGGGAAACAAAGATGAACATCCATCGACAGATGAATGGATAAAGAAGACGTGGTGTATATACACAATGGAATATTACTCAGCCATAAAAAAGGATGAAGTAATGCCATCTGCAGCAACATGGATGGACGGAGAGATGATCATAGTAAGTGAGACAGACAGAGAAAGACAAATATCATATGATATCACTTACATGTAGAATCCTAAAAAAAGATATAATTAACTTTAAATATAAAACAGAAATAGACCCACAGACATAGACAACAAGTTTATGGTTATCAAAGGGGAAAGGTGGGGAGGGATAAATTAGTCGTTTGGGATTAACATATACACACTACTATATATAAAATAAGTAACCAACAAGGACCTATGTGTAGCACAGGGAACTATACGCAGTATTCTGTAGTAGCCTATAAGGGAGAAGAATATGAAAAAGAATATATAAGTATGTAGAATATATATATATATATATGTGTATATATATATATATACATACTTTATATATTTCACATACTTTATATATACATAAAAAACGGAATCACTTTGATGTACACCTGAAACTAACACAACACTGTAAATCAACTATACTTCAGTTTTAAAAAATTAACAATTTAAAAAATTGACAGGGGCAAAAAATGACAACCGTGTCCTTACTTGAGTTTGTAACCATTATCTCCCTCCTGCAGACATTTTATTTTTTAAAATATTTATTTGTTTGGCTGTGCCGGGTCTTAGTTGCAGCACGCGGGATCTTTTTAGTTGCGGCATGCATGTGGGATCTAGTTCCCCAGCCAGGGATGGAACCCGGGCCCCCTGCACCGGGAGTGCAGAGTCTTAGCCACTGGACCACCCAGGAATTCCCTCCCACAGACTTTTTAGATAGTAGGCGTTCCCTCCAGTTACGCATCAAGGTCACATGTTAAAATTTCAATATTTCGAAGGCTGAAGAAAGACGAATCTTTGGGGTGTTTTTCCTATCACCCTTTTCATCAAATATCAAACGACCATAGACATCTGGGGAAAGTGGCATCTGTACCGTTCTTTCAGACACTAGTTCTTAAAACTGAGGAAGCTTCAGAACCACCTAGAGAGCCTGTTAAAACCCAGATGGCTGGGCCCACCCGCAGGGCTTCCCATTCAGTAGGTCCAGGGTGGGGCCCAAGCATCTGCATGTCTAACAACTTCCAGGTGCTGCTGATACTGGTCCTGGGACCACACTTTGAGAACCACTTTCCTAGGCAATTTTGGATCACTGCCATCAAACCATCTGTATTGAGGAAACCACAAAGCCTGCCTTTCACAGCCACTTTAACGTGCAGACAGCAAGGGATTTTATACACGTCCCCATGGCCCTGTGGCCGATCGCATGTGCAAAATCACGCAACGTGTTTCTGGTGCAGCCACGCATCGCTTGCTGATACAGCCCTGTGTCACAGAGCAAACCGAGTGCTGCAGCTCGTGGGTGCAGGGCAGCCAGCATGGGCTTGTCCGGACGGGGTCCTTGAGATCCTGCATCTACCACACGTGGCAGGCTGGGTGAACGGACCGCCCCATCTTACAGTTGTGGAAGTTTAAGGTCCCCAGGGGGGACATGACCTGCCCACATTGGACTCTGCATTTTCGACAGAGCCTCACTTCCTCTGCACCCCGTTTCCAGTTAGGGGCACGGAGGCTCACTGGGACCAACGGTGGGCGGAAGTCACTGGCGGAGCCTGACGGCAAAGCAGGTCATCACCTACCTCCTTACCTTCTTCACTATTTATGCCTGCAGGACCCCTGGCCTCCAACCTAACTGGCCCTGGATGCTGTGATTTTGGAATTCCTGTTTCTGATTATTACAGTTTTTCTGTGGCCTCTATTCTGTCACATTTGCAAGCAGCTGTTTCCCATCCCTACTCAGATGCAGGCTGCCCCCCCACACCCCTGCTCCCCACATCAGGCCTCCTCGGAACGGCTGCAGGCTCAAAGGCTAAGCAACGGTGCCCATGGGGCGCTCCACCCCAGCTCCAGGCGGGGGACTGGCCACAGGCTGCAGTGCCAAAGGGCACAAGGGTGTGGCAGGTCCCAGTGCCCCGCACTCTGCACCAAGAGCTGCTTCCTCATATGTCCTCCTCTGGCACAGAGACCCCCCTGTCTGGCAGGGCCCCTCGGAGCGACGCCAACCTTGTGTCCTTCTAGGGCCAACTTGAGAGCATTCAGAAATCAGTCCCCTATCTTCAAACATCCCAGATGCTGGGTGGACAAGAGACTGGTCTATAAAGTCCATGTTTCAACAGTTGCAGAAATGCCTTTAAAATACACACCAGCAAACCTCAGAAAGAAATCAGCTCTCCCCTTCCCAAATCCCAGCGGAACACAGCTTGAGGAATTCCTCTGCCCACAGCAATCTGGTGGCCTTGCGGGTCAACGTTTCTCAAAGACCGCCTTCTACACTTAATGGGCCAGGGTTCTAACCTCCCTGTGCCTCAGTTTCCTCATCTGTAAAATGGGAGCAATCACAGTACTCAGACGTATTGTGAAGGTTAAGAGCGCAGGTGCATATAAATTTCTTCTGGCATATAAATTTCCATGGCCCCGTCAGAGGGGGCCATAGAGTCTAGCTCCAGTAACGATGATGCTCTAATTATTATGGGGGCCGCAAACTATGCGTTTGCCTCACTTATGTCACTTAGCGCTTTCAAATTAATGAAAGAAGAATCTTTTCTACCCGGCTCACACAATGTGTTTTTTCTACAGAAAGGGAAAAGTGGGGCCCATCCCCCAACTGGGGGTGGCATAGGAGGGGCACCAAAGGACGAAAGGGGTCCTCACAGGGTGTATGGAGGTCCAACTGCCGCTCAGAGGAAAGCGACGTCCAGCAGCAGCCACGCTCAGAGGAGCGAGCGGGTAAAACAATCACTGTCCAAACAAGAAAAGCACCACTGCCAATCCCAACACTTACGTCCAGAACCGTCCATTGTTCCACTACAATAGCATCATAGCCCTGCATGGTTTTGCTATCTTCTGTGGAAACAGCTTCAAAGATGAATACTCCATCTGTCAAGCCGCGTAAGGAATCTGTGGAAAAAGAAAAGGCGGGGCGGGGTGGAGGGAGGTTGCTGTAAACCGTCTGTGGCAGAAGCCTTACAGGCAGCAAAAATTTTCACTGCATTCATTAATAATCCCAATCAGAACATCTTTTCAGCATGTTAATTAAAGAAGGCATACACAACCATAGAGTCTAGTCCCATCAGAATGAATGAGACTAATTTACCTCACAGTTTTGAATAATAGCCTTGATTTTATGAGCCCAAATTTCATTGTTAGCAATCACCATTTGATTTCACGCGTTTACCTTCCTTTTCACGCTCCAACGTCAGGATGCACTGGGGAGAACTTATTCGGGGGAAATGCAATCATTTAGAGACAGTTTTTAGAAGAAAACTATATTGAGGTGAGAGAAATTATTTTGAAGTGGGGATAGACGCAATGCAGCAGCTCTGGGCTTGCAAACGCAGTCCAGATGCGCTGATTCCTCTACATTTGTGTGACGTGGGTGCAGTACATGGGACACTTCACGCAGCTCTTGTCAGGAGGTGAAATTTGGGGGAAGGGAGAATTTTTCAAAATGATTTACCATTGAAAATGTTTCCCTGGGCACTGCTATAGTTAATGGTAAAGTTCCGAGTTCCGTGTAATTCAACAAACCTACATCAAACATAGCATGATTCAGAACTGTCTCAGGCCGTGAGGATGTCAAGAAAAACACAACAGGGTCCTTGCCCCTGAAGAAGACTTTCAAGGAGGCACTTTCTAAGTTAATGGCTCCTAAATACCCTAGATTCACTTAGATGAGGGACTGTGGAACAGAGGAATGGACTCAGAAGCAGGTGGTTTGGGCCCATGCTCTATCGGAAAAGGGATCTGACCCTTTGAGGGGTTTGGTTTCTTGCCTGTGAAAGGGGGTTGTAGACAGAGAATTCCTCCTGGTCAGTATCCTACAAATCACTGCTCAGTCGCACTGTTCTGGACTGAACTCTGTCCCCACCCACCACCCCCGATTCATATGTTGAAGCTCTAACCTCCAAAGTAAGTACATTTGGAAACACATCCTTTCCGGGGGTAATTAAGGTTCAGTGAGGTCATAAAGGTGGGCCCTAGTCCAACAGGACTGATGTCCTTACAAGAAGAGGAAGAGACACCAGAGCACCACCCACCCCAACCCCCTAACCTTGCACAGAGGAAAGCCCATAGGAGGACACAGAGAAGGTGGCCATCTGCAAGTCAGGAAAGGAGGCCTCACCAGAAACCGAATTTGCCAACTCCCTGATCATGGACGTCCAGCCTCCTGATCTATGAGAAAATAAATGTCTATTGTTCAAGCCAACCAGTCTGTGGTGTTTTGTTATGGCAACAGACATAAAAATATGTTTAGTGATATAAAGGACAATTCACACAATAATGTGATCTTTTCTTCATCAGTAAGGGAAGGGAGACAAACACAGAAAGCCCCCTGAGTCACACTGGAGTTCAGGAACTGCCAGCACTTTCCAGAAGTCACAAAAAGACAGACAGATGGAAACATATAGCAACCTTCAGCTTCTGTCTTCCAACAGACCTCACAAGCACAGTCAAAAAGTCATCAGAATGAGAAAATTATTTGCAACAACAAAAATAAGTAATAAATAAATGGCTACGCTTAACACTCTTTATTGTATGTAAAAAGTTTCCAGGACTTCCCTCGTGGCGCAGTGGTTAAGAATCCGCCTGCCAATGCAGGGGACACGGGTTTGAGCCCTGGTCTGGGAAGATCCCACATGCCGCAGAGCAACTAAGCCTGTGCGCCACAACTGCTGAGCCTGTGCTCTAGAGCCCAAGAGCCACAACTACTGAGCCCACGTGCCACAACTACTGAAGCCCACGTGCCTAGAGCCCATGCTCCACAGCAAGAGAAGCCACCGCAATGAGAAGCCCGCGCACCACAACGAAGAGTAGCCCCCGCTCACCGCAACTAGAGAAAACCCATGCACAGTAATGAAGACCCAACATAGACGTAAATTAATTAATTAATTAATTAATTAATTAATTAAAAAAAAAAACTTCCAGGGTTGAAGGGAATTTTAGCTGCACAACCTTTCCAGAGAACAACTTAACAACATCTCAAAAGACTGAAACACAAAAGTCCATCCTCTTTGACTCAGAAACCCTACTGTTTTCAGTCTATTCTGAGCACCCATTATGTGCCAGGTACTCTCGTGATCACTGGTGACAAATGAAGACCCCGCCCCCACGGAGCTTCCCTTGCCCTGAAGGGGGAGAAAACATAATGTCCCAGGGGATAAATGCTATGAGAATATAAAGTGGGCTGGGGTGGGGGTGGGGGGGGGTGTTGCATGGAGGTAGAGGCAATGGCACGGCTGTTTCTGAAAGAAGTGCTCAGGGTAGGTCCCCCCACTTTGAGTAGAGATATGAACTAACTGCAAGCCAGGCATATGGATCTGCGGGGTTTGAGAGTTCAAGGTAGAGGACACAGCTTGAATAGAAATGCAGACTGAATGAGGGGCCACCAAGGACCAGACAAGCAGCAGAATCATGAGAAGAAATTCAAGACTAAGACAATGGTGGGGAGATAAGCCAACCAGGGGCTTATCCACGTGACTCGCTTGGCCAGTGGGATCTTAGTGGGGGTGACACAAGCAGGGGCTTGCAAAGCACTGGCGTGGTTGAACTTGATCTCACATCTGTGCCACCACTTCGAGAGCACATGCCCCAGCTAGCCTGTTGGAACAGAGCTGCCCCAGTGGAGCTTAGCCTAGATCAGCTGATCCACAGACCTGAGAGTGGGCCCAGCTGCCTCAAAGAAGCTGCTCCAGGCAACCTACAAATATGAGAGAATAAATTATTACTGTTTTAAGCCAGTGAGCTCTGGAGTGGTTTGTTACACAGCACCATCCTGGCAATATCTGACTGTTACAATGCCCAATTGAAACTTAAGAAATCTGAGACCAGTGTACTTCACTTAGCCTGGGGAATATTCCTGATTGTTCCAGAATGATAGAGGGGCCTGACCAACTCAACAAACCACAGCTCTGAGGGGAATTCCTGGAGTACAGCAGCCTCATACTAATATTCTTCCTACTGGACAAGACAATACTCCATTTCAAGTAAGATCCCTGTGGGTTAATCAATACTATGCTCCATTTTTGTATTTGTTTCCTATACCGAGAGTCTGTTACCAATCAGCCTTAGCAAAAGTGCTAAGCTTGCCTCTCTCATCCGCTCTGCTAAAAAGTTCCCCCCAAGTGTTTGTTCAATGTCCTCCTAAAAGACATTTTACTAAGGTGACCAAGGAAGGACAGAACTGCTCTTTGGCTGAACCACATTTAAATATTTTGGGCTCCAGGACAAGCACGGACCATAGTCCAGCTCACTTAGCAAGTTCTGGGTAACACAGGTCCAGCTGGAGCCTCTGCCACAGTAGGGATGCCCTACGGAAACCCTTTGAATAAAGCTTTCCCAAGTCCTGACCTGGTGATGCTTGGGACACAGAAGATACTCACTGATCCTTCAGTAGCATATGATCCCAGCACACATTTCTTCAAGGCTTCTACAAAAATATGTTATACCCAATTTCCAAAGTCTCTACCTACACATTTCCTTACTGGAAAGCCTCCAAGCCCTTTAAATGCGCCTACCGCATGCTCTAAGTATTAAGAGTACTCAGCACGATATAGATAGAGTTGAGGTCCACCTGGGGAAGGAGACGGCGCAGCCCACGCAGACTTTCTTTCCTACCCCCTGCCTGGCATCCCCTCCTTCGCTCCAAGTCACAAGCCTGGGAGGAGGGCTGTGTGGTCCAGGCTTGGGGGCGTGAAGCAGGAACAAACTAGGTCCTTATTTACCATCTTCCTCATTCAGTCCTGCCTGCAGTGTCTCGGCCCGCTGCTCTGCTCTTCTGAACCCAGAGTGCTGATTCACCCACTTAACTACACAGCAAGTTCAGAATGGCTGTCAAAATTTGGTCATCTGTAACAGCAAAAAAGTCAGTGAACCACAGACAGCAGACAGCTGGGCTTTTAAAGAGCCCCTTGTTTTGACGGCCTCATCCACCACCCGTCTCTTCATCACCTTCCTGGCTCAACCTCGCTGTAGTGTGCTCCGAGCTGGTATACATAGGTCTCTCTCAGAGTGCAGCTCTCCATGCAAAAAGGTTAAATCATCTTCCATCCATGGAAAACATTCCATTATCACTGCATTTTTTTATTAAAGTAAAGATGCTTCCCTACTGTGCACAGAAAGCTGTTTGCCCTGGCATTGTATAAATATTTGATGCCGGTCTTTTGGCAAAAGGCCACCTTAACTTTCCAAGCTTATGCTTTACAAGAAGGATGTGAGAAAAGGAGATTTGCCCTATTATCCCAAGAGGTAAATTCTATGAGAAAACTGCTCTTCCCTTGCAGCCTCCGGGACACGAAGACTCCACCTAGCAAGCTACCCTTCAGGCTCACCCTAGGTGCTGGTCCTCTCCCAAGTCCAGCGTGAAATGCACACGCCATAGCAAGGGGTCGATGCATGTGGTCTACTAGAAAATGTTACTGTTCTCCTTTTAACAGGCTAGGATGGTTTAAATGCCCACACTGGGGTCACTGGCATAACGGATGTCCTTGGCCCCCTGAAACCCCTTTTCCCCACCAGCATGGCACTCACGGCACCACCTTGGTTCCAGGAGTGGCCTGTACCAACTGCATAGCCATAATCGCCCGTGTAACAGGGACGCGCAGCCGCGCTCAATCAATCGGACAATGGTGTGTGCAGCTCCCCCATCACCCCACAGCTAATCTGCTGACATTATCAAGAGTGGAGCAGGCTTCTCTAGCTTCTGCGGCCCTCACTTCTGCTCTCGGCCTGCCTGCCTTCCTGCAGTCCCTGTTTGAGGCGGTGAATAAGTTACAGTTAGGGGCAGCCTGCAACTTCAGTGTCATTTATCTGACCAGATGACCAGATGGGGAGGAAACGCCCTGATTCGGTGCTTGCCGGCTATGAGGCCCTCTGCCAGGCACGTTCATGGCTTCTCACTGAACCCCTCCCCCCGCCGCAAGCTCTGCAAGGTTATCATTCCCTCTAAGTGGTGAGAAGATGGAAGGAAGCTGTAGGCGTGAAACCATGTGTCCACATTCAAGCGCATGCAAGGGCCTATCTCGATCTGAAATGTAGTTTGTGTGACTCCAAAGCCTATGCTCTTTCAACAGGTGACAGATATTTTATTTTGCTACCACGAGGATGTGCCAGGGGCCGTGCTCCGGCCGGGGGATAAGAGGCCTAGGCGCCCAGCCTCAGGGAGCAGGCGTGCTCTGACCACTAGGCAGCTCCCCCTGCCCTCGTGTTTTGGGTGCATCTCAGTGGGGTTGCAGTGAGATGGCCTTACGGCTTCTGTTTGGGGCCAAATCCATGCAGAGGCCATGCCTTCCTGCATGGGGCAAAGAAAGAACAAAAATATGTGTGCAAATGGATAAGCTGTATCTATCAACACAAGGGACAGCATACACAGCAGTGAGAAAAAATGACCTGCAGTGACGTGTAAAAATGTGGATGAATCTCACAAAGAGAAGCCAAACACAAGGGCAGACTCCACCCACATAAAGCTCACGCCCCACCTGTGCCGCTTCCAGTCAGGACTGCGGCCGCCCCGGGGGAGAGGCATTGTGAGGCCGTGAGTGGGACTCTGATGGAGCGGGGATGCTCTGTTTCTTGATCTGGTGCTGGTTACACAGGTGTGCTCGCCTTGTGAAAACCCACTGAGCTGGACCCTTAGGCTCTGTCTTGGTTTCTGTACGTGTGCTGTACTGCAGGAAAAAATTTACTTAAAAGATGTGCCATGGAGAGAAGAGAAAATGCATTTCATGGTGTAAGTGAAATTTACCCCTCATGCTATTCAGCGGCTCCTCTGAAATAGAAGCTACGCCTGCAACCACTAGGCCAACATGCCTGGAGCCTGCGGTCAGACAAGGGAGTGGCCGTGAACTTCCTGCAATCTCATCCTCCCTTGCTCCCCCAGTCTGCAGGGGCCTGGCGATGCACACCCCAACAGCAGCTCCCCCCAGCACTACGCATTACTGAGCAGCGTCCGGAAACCTTTATTGGTCGCCTCCTGTATACAGTGCACGGTGGACGTCCACACTGGGACACTAAGAAGCATAGGAAGCAGGCCCTGCCCGAGGGCCTGCAAACACGTCTGCCTAAAATATGTGTCCCTACGTGTATTCTATTTAAAATACGTACATGTTTTTTACCTATGTATTTTGCAAATACAAGGTAATCTGGTTTATGCCAGGCATCAAAAATGCGGTCTAAATACCAAATGTTATTTGGATTGACGTGAAGCTGGGGCATCAGAGAGAGTCTTAAGGAAAAGCTAATCTTTAAAGAGGTAGGAAAGGAGGGACTTCTAGGTACAATGTGTCTCCTGATATGACACAGCTCGTCAAACACAATAGCATCTGGAATGTATCCTAGACCGAAGGGCTTAATTTATCGAGGCCTTAGAACTAAATTCCAGTTTATAGGAAACAGAGGCTGGAGAAATAAGATAACATTAGGAGGCCCTGGCCGGACAAATCCAGAATGCAGGGCATTCTAAGAGGCTAGGTTTATTTCAAGCAGTCAGGGTCATGAAGAACGACTCTTCCAGGTAAAGGAGCAGTAAGGACGTGGTCACCGTATGCAGTGCCTGTCGCTGGACTGGATTCTGGTTTGCACTACTTGCTGCAAAGGACATTTCGGAAACAATGGAAGACCTGTGAACGTGGGCTGAATAGAGATGCTGCTGCCAGAGGCGGAAAGACTGCCCGGCTAGGAGAGGGTGAGGGTGGGGCGAGGGGAGGGTGAGGGCCAGGGGGCAGGGAGAGGGACGGGGAGGGCTAGGACAGGGCCAAGGGCAGAGCAAGGTGGGGAAAGGAGGGGAGGGCAAAGGGCAGACCAAGAGGGATGCAGAGCAAGGACGGGGCCAGGGGGACAAGTGGGGGTGAGAGCAGGGCAAGGACAGCTGGTGGTGGCCAGTGGTGGCAGCAGGGACCCTGCAGGCCTGGAAGCCCTTGGTGGGAAAACAAGCTTCAGAAGGTGGGCAGCCAGCTCCGCCTCGCCCTTACCCCAGACTCCTGGCACCCACCCGAGTGCTGAGCAGCGCCAGCTCAGCAGAGGGTCTCCCTGCCCGGCCTTTCCCACCCTTGGGAAGCGTAGATTCTGGCCTTTGTCTCACTGGCTGCAGTGTTTCCGTGCGTCCATCCGTCCTGCTGTCTGAGCATCCCCTGGGCTCGTCCACGCTGCTGGCTGCCACCAGGTCCTGCTACTTCCCTAAGGGTGACTTTCAGCTCTCCCCTCCCCAGGGGCCCAGCCGGGGGCCTCAACCTCTTGCCAGGGGGCCACCTCTTTTCTCTCCTCAAGTCCCTTTTCCCCACGCACACCCTTCTTTCTTCCAACCACTTTCTTGCTACTTAGCAGCTGGGCACCGTGGCAATGACTTCAGTGCTCTGTGTCTCGGCCTCCACAGACATAACGACAGAACCCACCTCACTCAGCCATGGGGATCAGATGAGTTGCTGTGTGAGCTGCTTGGCCGAGGACCAGCACACAGGAGCCGCTAGGGGCGTGTTACCATCATTCTGCTGCCCTTTCACCTATGCCTGAAGTTTACCAGACCCCAAGGCCGCAGCCTTCCCAGCCCAGGACACCTGGGCATTCTCAGGAAAGAAGCCCGGGAGGCCACACGCAGAAGCCCAACTCGAGGATGGTACAAGCCTTTCCATGTCCTGGGAGGTAAAGACTCGGAAACAGAAGACGGAGTCTTAACTGGATTCTTCGGGCTAAACATCACCTTGTTTACGCGACAAAGTTCTCATGCATTTTATGACCCTGTGGAAAATATTCAGAAGCACAAATGTCTAGTTAAGAAGACTGATGCTTTTCCAGATGTCAAACAGCTTAAAGGTGTGCTCCTAGCTCTGCCAGGTTTATTTGGAAGGACACTAATTATCCTACTAGAAATAGGTTCTTTTTATACTGATGATTAGCTTGCTTTTTTTTTTTCTTTTTTTAAATTCTGGGAAAAGAACATATGCATGTTTCCTCCCTGGCCAATGGAAAGCCTGGGCTTTCCTAGAGCAGAAACGCGCTAACCCAGTAAGCCCTTCTCCCAGGTCACACGCTCCCTCCTATCAGAAACGTCAGGGTGAAATCGCGTTTGCATTTTGAGTGGGTTTAGATGCATTTTGTTCTGAGAATTTTGCAGCCGTCACCAGGAGGGATGTGCAGCTACGGTAGAGCCCGACGTGTGGGCAGCCCTGCTGCGGGGACGTCACAGGCTCAGCGCAGGCTGCTCGGCTGCACTTGCCAGGGAAAATTTCACGTGCTGTCTTCAAGGCAGGAAGGCTGGATTTCATGCAGCTTAAAGCCAAGGGAGGCTATAACAGCATTTCCAACACTCTAGTCAAATCTGAAGCAAGACTGTATACATTATCTGTGTTTTTGGACTCAAGGTTGGAGAACGGGGTTGGGGGAGGAGTGGAGGTGGTAACGGAGCCTTGGTGGCCAAAGGCAGAATGGCTAGACAGACAACGAACGGCAGCGTGAACTTTCAAGTTCAAGGTGTCCTCCCTTGGGGCTCAGCTCGCCTCTGACACGCGCAGGCAAGAGAGAAAGCTTCCCCTTTGAAACCCCACTTCTCCCAAGGTGGGGACGTGACCCGTGGCTGGCTCGGCGGCTGCCATGTCCAGAGCCTCCCTACCTGTCTTTAAGATGTTAGTGCAACTAACATCAGTTTCCCAGGGAGATATGCACAGTCACAGGGAGCCCCTCTGGGCCCAAGAGGAGATAAAAGGAGCTGCTGTCGCCACAACCGAAGATGGGCTACGGGGTGTCCCTGCAGGAAGCAGGGGGCGGAGGGTTCCTCCCTGGCCCCACCCCCCCAATGCTAATGACGAGGGCTGTAAACATCTGCCCCTAGCACACACCCTGGTGCTGGATGGTGCATCTTCAATAGTCCGGGACGACCCCTGGCTTCCAGGAACTCTGCAGGCACCCAGGGAAGGCCTCCTGGAGCAGGGGGAGTTTACTGACCTTGCCGCCAGGGAATGGAACTGACTCTTCCTTAGTTGTATTAATGAAAATATACTCTAGAACTGCACTGTCCAACACACTAGCTATGAGCCGCACGTGGCTCTTGATATTTAAATTAATGAAAATTAAATAAAATAAAAATTAAGCTCCTCAGTCGTACTTACCACATCTCCAGTGGTCAGTGGCCACTGGTGGCTGGTGGCTACCATACTGGACGGTACACATACAGAACAGCCCCGTCGACACAGCGAGTTCCACCAGACCGCCCGTCACCTTTCTTATGTCCTTCACCCATCCACAAACAGTCGTGGCCCACGATACCGTACAATGCCTGCTGCTACTATATGAACATATCAACATCAGGTATCGCTACTAAGATAGGGACAAGGGACTTGTACTGTACAACGTTCTAAGGTTTTGGATGATTTCATGTACGTACATTCAGAATGAAGACTGATGTCTCTTCCAAGGATGTTTGCTAGCATGCCAAGTGTCGCAAGTCATATAGCATCCAAACTCTGTTCCTGACGCTGCTAATTTTTAGAGAGAAAACTGCTCAACGACCAAGACGCAGGGCTGTCAGTGCCCCCTGCCACGTTTTGCTGGGATCATCGGATCTGGTGTTACTTTACGGTTCACTTACTTCGGGGTCCTGCTGACTGGCAGCCCTCAGCGTCCACACATGCTGGCAGGTTGGCCCTACTCCCCACATTGTCTCCCGGTTTCGACACCCCTAGCAACCCAACCTGCCTTCGTGTTAACTTGAAAACCCTTTCTTTGCCTGAGACACGTCTCCCCACTTCGGGCAAACTGTCTCTCTGCCTTAGAAAAGCTGACACCAATAGTGCTACCCATGCAGCAACCCCCCAGAGAGAACCCATTACTGGCAGGGCCACTGGGTGCCGAGAGACTCAGGAGCAGTGTGTATCCCCAGGGAGCTTACAGAAACCAATTCACTTCTCTGCGGTTAATTCCAAGGTGCTGCTATTGTTACTTCAAACTGTAATGGTGTCTACAAACAATTTGCACTTTTGGAGTGGCATGATCCTAGGGGGTAATTAACAAACCCTGGGGAAAATCTTCTCAAAAGTTTTTAAAAGCAACCTAGATCGAGGCCACCATCAATGAAACAGAATTGCTCCCCCTTCTCTGTCATGTTAGAATAGACCTGGCTGACTCCTGCAGGGGTTGGGAGAACATGGGTGGTGAGCTTTACGGAAGATTCCTCCAGATGTGTTACTCAGAAATCACACGCAGCATGTTGATCCGCCGCAGAGCTTTCTGAACAGGGCAGGCTCTGAAGACGGGCTGAGAGGACAAGAGTAGGCAGCAGGGTTCAGAAGGGCCCCCTGAGGGGTGGGCTGTGCCTTCCCTACCGTTGACCAAGCCGAGGGAGAAGACCGAGTTGACCAGGACGCCGCCCTTCCGGAAGTGGTCGCTCATGTGCTCCAGCCAGTTGGCATCCAAACTGCTCACCGTCTGGCCGTTCCTGGAGACCCGGAGGGGAATGGTGACAGGATAGTATTGCCGGCACTTCTGATGGCTCTTCGGTTTGTTGAAAAGGGCGAAAATCTCCATTTCTGTTGGGATTTGTAAAGAGAGTAGGGAGAGGAGAGGTCAAACGGTGACATACTGCCTCACTGGGCCTGACGGGATCTCTCAGGAGCCTGAAGAAACGATATCAAAGGCCGAAGTTCTGTTAGGTGGCACTGTTACCTAATAATAAAACCTGAATCCAGGGACTTCCCTGGCGGTCCAGTGGTTAAGACTCTGTGCTTCCACTGCAGGGGGCGCGGGTTTGACCCCTGGCCGGGGAACTAAGATCCTACGTGCCACGTGGTGTGGCCAAAAAAAATTTCTTCTAATTTAAAAAAAAACAAAAAAACAAAACCAATTCTAAGCAGTAAGTTAGGGTGCCTTAAAAGTGACATGGACCTCAAAGGTTGAGTCCTAAGGTGACTGCCAACAAAAAAGGTGGCACTTGCCATCTGCCTCTACAAGGATGAGGTCACTATCCACTGCAGCCACCGACCTCAACGCACCCTGGAAGGCGTTCAGGGTGGAGATCAGGAAGGAGGCCCTCTGTGCTCTGAGAAAAACTGGCAGATCAAGCCCTTAGATAGTCAGATAGTTTCAGGAGAAGATTTTATGAGCCCAATTCTCGCATCTCCTCGTATCTAGAAAAGCACTGAAATCATTAACAGTGACACCTGTTCCTCGTGACTGGCAACCAGCCTCTGCCAACACGTGTGCTCCAGTGCACGTCCCCCCTTCACTAACATCATGTGTAACACTGCCCTTCTCCCCACCTGTCTGGAGCAGTTTCCAGAGCTATCTGAAACGCTGTCTCCCAGGCTAGAGTCCTCATTTTGCCCAAAATAAAACTAACTAGCAACTCTCATGCTGTGCATTTTTTAGTCGACAGGACTTAGGTTTTGAATCTGGTATATGATGAATAGCTGGGATTCATTTGTACGGTTAGGTGTTTGAGAGAAGGACATAGTAGACATTTCTAGAAATTCATACAAAGGTGTGTCTTAGAAGAAAAAGCAGACATATTTTGGGGCGAGAGCTGGTCTTAAAAAAAAAAAGTAAATGCACAGAGGCACATCAAGACAAAAATACTGCTGTAATTCCTGGAACCTTGTTCATCCCTGAACTGACTATTTATAAACTGCAGTGGTGTTTCCTGGGGCCAGACTCATAACACTTAATCAAGTACATCAAAAATACATCATTGATATGTAAAAATAAATATGTTCCAGTAAGTGCAGGTTCCTGCCTGGAGTGGTAGGTCGCTCAAATAGCCAAGCAGGCCCTAAGAGTGAGGCGCTGCTTCCTGTGCCTTCATTTATAGCTCAGTTCTTTAAAAATCAATACTCACTACACCCGGCAGCTGACCCTCGCCCTCCTGCCACACACGCTACTGGCCGTGAGTGAGCAGTGTCAGCTTCCGGAAGCAAATACCTGGAATTTCAATCGAAGTCTGGAGGTCTATTTTGGTGTTACTCATTTAGTCAAGCAATCAGAGTTCACCCAGCTTAAAAAGCTTTGCTTACACGGGCTAGTCAGGAATATGCTTTGGTTTCCAAAAATATCTAATTGGATAATAAGAAAATCCCCACCCTTCTTCCACAGAAATATTTTAAAGGTCATAAACAATGGTTGACATTAGCAAAAAGGACAAAGGACATCCACGCTCCTTGCAGGAGATACCTCGCCTAGACTCACATTCTGGGACACTGCATCCCATATTTCAGTATTTCACAATTCTTCCCGTATCCGAATACATTACTTTTTAAAATGGACTCACTCTGCTTTACCTAAATAAGTGCACTTAAAGAGGAAACTCTGCTTCACGACCATAAGGGAAACCACTACCATTTGCTGTAAACAGGAGCGAATGATGAGGCACGTTCGCACCAAAAACGTCCATCCACGTAGCACCTCAAATTATCTCACAGGGCGACTGTATTCTGGGACAAAGGAAGGCTTTCCACAGCCCCATCTGAGCAAGCACCAGCAGAGACCTCCCAGGAGCAATGCTGGGCCACAGACCTTGTCGTCAGCAACGGTGAAGCCGACAGGGAGGCCGTTTCAAGCTATCCATGGGGTAGAGCCAATTAGGAAGGAGGGGTCCCCATCTTCACAAACGGCCACCTGGGTCTTCAACAACCATCGCTGGCCTGTTCATCGTCCCCAGCCCATATTACCCTTCTGGGTCCGCTTACCTGACTCAGGAAGCCATCTACAATCCAGCCAGTAAGTGCTTTCGCAGGAGAAATTAGGTCTTGGTATATGGAGCTAGCAACCCCTAGACTATTTCGTGACTTTCAGATACACACTTTAGGAATGGAGTCATGCAGACAGCACAGAAGGTTTGTAAAGGAGGGAAATCAAGCAACGGATTAGAGCTGGGGGGGTGGGACAGGAAGTGATTGGGCGTCTTCCAGTCCAAGGTGCCAGTGGTTCAAATAAGACCTGCAGCTACTAAAGGCAAGAGGGTAAGTCATGCTTTAGCGAGTCCTTGACTTCATTTCAATTTCTTCAAAAGCAGACCCTGTAAGCTTTTGGGTGCAAGTCGTTCATTTGGGAAGTAATCCCAGGAAACAGAACGAGAGAACAGGGACGAGAAACAGAGAAGAGCTGAAAGCCAAGGAAGGCTGCATTGATGAGCGGGACTGTCACGGCACCTGGGGACCTGAGACACCATATACGCACACCCCACATTGCTCTATGAGGGGCCAGGAAGCCGGGCATTTGTCCTCAGGGATGGAGGCCACTCCTGAGGCATTAATTCCCTGGGACATCTGCCCATTCCAGAGAACAGCTGCAGGCAGAGGCTAGGAAAGCTGTCCTCAGGTGACCCCAAGGTGGGCCAGAGCACCAGTCCCCATGGTCTGCTACGGTCAAGCACAAATGCGTACGAATTATCAACAGAAAGAAAAAGAAATCACAGCCTCTGCATGGGAGGATGAGTGGGGAACTCAGAAGTGGGCCAAGTCCAAAAATACATGACAACACTTGATCACACAGGAGGATCTCCAGTCACATGGCAAGACAAAACCACAACTTTCCCACACGCGTGATGAAACAGAAAAAGGGAAGGCAGAAGGAGAAGGAGCAGGCTTGGGGGTTAGGGCAGGGGGAGACAGAGCGGGGAGACGAAGGTGGATGGTGGGGTGCTGACAGGGAGGAGGGCCAAAGCCAGGGCCAGAAATAAATTTTTCAGGAAGGAAAAGGAAAGGCTGTTGGAATCGAGAGCCTCCAGAGCATGAGCAGCTATGAAGTATTGGAAGAAACCTGCTTCCAGATGCCCAAGCCTTCAGTAAACTCCTCTGTCCCGCTGCCTCCTTGGCCGCAATCCTCTTTCTACTCACCTGGAAACCAGCCAAGAAAAACTGTCCCCAAACGATGCCCTTTGATGTTTTAATATTCCGACTCTCCAATACATATCCTCACAGGAGCAGTCACCAGGGATTCCAAAAAGAAGACCAAGTTTGTTTACATTTTCTCAGCTGCTCTGTGACTCTGCCATGACCCCAGCTGGAAGATTTTTCCAGACATGGGACAGAAAGTCCCAAAGGAGGGGGAAGGCATTGTTTCTGAGAATGTTCTGAGAATGGCCGCAGGACTGGCCTGGCAGGGCACCCAAGGAGCTTCGAGACTGTTCTGTCTTGCACTTCTATTTCTGTCTCGTCTTGCTGTGTTCCCCTGACGTGGGGTGGGGGGGGGGGGTGCTGTCTTGTGTTATTTAGATCCTTTGTATCCAGAAAATGTGGTAGTCCAGAAAACATGGCAGGTGCCACACCTATGTCTGCTGGATTGACCTGAGCCAGACAAGGGCAAGGAGCTAGGTGGGGAGGGGGAGGAGGGGACGTGGGCCTGGAGCCGGGGCCAGCTGGGCGCTGCCGGCCTGCCAGCCAGGTCCACTCAGGCCTTGCCAAGCTCCTCGGGAACAAGGAGGAAGAAGGCAGATGCCCGGTTCTGAGGCAGGTGCCAGGCAGTAGGGACTTAGGCACGGGACGGAAGCCTGCAGTCTGTCTGCAGCTGCGGCCCCAGAGAGGTGGTAACTTGCAGGTAGCAGGTGGGTCCTGGCATCCCAGGGGACCTCCAGGCTGCAGGAAAGAAAGGGTTCAGAGTCTGGCTGAAAGCATGGGGCTCCCAGGGCCAGACTGGGAGAAGGAGGCTGGCAAGTTGGCTGGGTTGGATGGGACAAGTGGGCGTCAGACTTGGCCTGGGAGCCGGGCTGGGTGGGACCTCGGGTCTGCTGAGGTCACGGCAGGGGAGCTAAGGTGAAAGGTGTCATTGCGAAGGCGAGGCTGTGGCTGTCTCTGGAGGAAGAGAGGGCAGAAGGGCCTCAGGCCCGGCCAGATCCCTGCATCTGGGAGGAGGCCTGCTTGCCAGGCAAAGTGTGGGCCCCGCTGCCTGCACAGCAATCCACGGGGCCCACTTGTAAGGATGTCAGCGGCCCACAGGACGGGAATGTATTAACGAGGGCCATCACCACCGCCATCATCCCACATGACTCCAACCTCCACAGGGGAACGGTGTCCCTTCTATGCCCAGAAGCCTCAAGTGGATCCTCCAGAATCACAAGCTGGTAAGTGGCAAAGCCAAGACTCTTCCAAACCCCCAATGCTGGGCTGTTTCCCAAATCTAACAAGAGGCTAATTTCATCGGCACATGGAGAGCGGGAGCTGACAATGACGATGTGTGTGTGTGTGTGCATGTGTGTGTGTGCACGTGTGCGCATGTGTAATGTGTGTGTGTACGTGTGTGTGTACGTGTGTGTGTGTGTGTTTGTGGGCCAGGGAGGTGTTCAATAGCTGTTTGTTAATGGACTGAGTGAAAGGCCGGGAAGATGGTGGCAGATTGGGGGTGGGGGACAGAACCACAGGGTAGAACTATTCTGGGGGCTCCGGGAGGGGAGGACAAGGCCCAGGGAGTATCCCCCCAGAAGAAGCTGCCTGCCAAGGAGGCCTGCTGAATAGAATCCCCCTCCAGAAAAGGACACTGCAATTCCTGGCTCAGGTTCCTGGCTGCATCTGTAGGCATTTTAAGTGAGTAGGTGCAGGGAGGAAGGGTAACTCTTGGCAGATTTTGCATTATTATTTCGGTGCCAGTGAGAACAAGTTGACTTTGCGTGAACCTGTGTGGCCTCCTTGTTTCTCCTGCTCAAGTTTCAGCGACAGAGACAAGATGGGAATGCTGGAGGCCGGGAGAGAAGTGCCAGGGGTCCGTCCTGCGACACCTCCCTAACCTTGCCGTGCACTGGCCTTCCTCACTGGCCTGTTTGCGGTGAATGAAGGAAGCTGCCCCCCAGCACAGAAATGCATGGAGAACGTGGCATGGGAACGCGGTCCCGTTCTTCCCAGGTGCTCTGTGTTTCACCAGGAGGCCGGGGCAAGCTAGATGTGAGAAGGGAAGCAGTCTGCAGCAAGGCTCAGGTGATGCCTGCACGGCCTGACATCAAACCTACAGGAAATTCCCCAGGACGAGCAGGAAGAAAGCCGGGTGGGCGTGGGGAGCAGAACCCCTGGACCAGAGCGGTCCCTGCAGCCCGCGGGGAGCGGGAGGGGCGGCCTGCCCTGTTTCCAGATGAGAGCTCCCTGGCAGCCCTGAGCAGCCTCTGCCTGATGGGCTCCCCCAGGCTCCTATAAAGGAAACAAATTAAAGGAGGAAAGGGAGGGGCAAGGAGGGAGGCTCCCTCTGGATTTTTTTTTAATTGTCTTGCTGTGATTGCCTATTTAAGCCCACCTGGCAGAAAGAGGAGTAAAAACACTTCACCCTCCTTAGGGGGCCCTGAGAGAAAGGGAGGTGAAAGCTGAGTGAGCAGCGGGGAGGGGGCGTTGGGGACGGGGTGGGTGATGGTGCATGGACTTCCCAGGGAAGGAAAGGAAAGACTTCCCCGGAAAACGATTAGGAGAGAAGCTGGGGTCAGGTGAGGGCCGTGAATGGGGACAGGGTCCCTGGACAGCCGGCCGGCCTTCTGGGAGGCTGAAACGATGCCCAGCTAATGCTCAGACTAGGAGATAACATTTAACTCCATGAGGCCACGCAGGCGACTGTCCTTATCTGTGATACGGGTGTAATAATAGCATCTTCTGTCACAAAGCTGTTGTGAAGCTCAGTCCAGACACACAGGAAGAGCTCAGAACAGTTCACTCAGAGGGCTGTCACCATGGTGACTTGTCTGTCCGTCCCCTGCAAGGCCACGCCTGTGCACGCGTAACCCCTGTGTGTTCACTGACTGATGAAAAAGATCCAAAGATTCATTTATTCCACCAAAAGAGAATTAAAGGGTAACAGTGAGACCTGTGGCCTCCTGCGCAGAGGGATCAGTGCCAGGCTCACGAGCAGACGACAGACACACACAGCTGCCTCCCGAGCAAGACTGGGGGTGGGGGGTGGTACCATAAGCCCCTCACAGCTGGAGTTCTCATGCACTGTTGGGCTGACCACTTCCAGACACACCCTAACCTGCTATTCCTCAGCAGGAACTGATTTTCTCATAGAGAACAGGGACTTGAGCAAGTGAGATGCAGGCCAAGACACTTGGGGTATCACGGGGTCGGGGGAGGGTGGTCTCTGTGTGCCCAGCGATGGTGGGGGAGTGTCTGAGTGAGGGACGGAACAGTCACAGGACAGCAGGAGGGACCTGGGGCGGAGGGTCCCAGGACAAGTCTCCCCAGTTAACTCAACCCCAGGAGGCAGGAAGTCTGGAAGGAATCTTGGAGAAAAGTGGATTCTGGAACAAGGAATATCTGAAAACTCCTGACGGGACCCTCAGTATCAAGAGCCCCCTTTCTCCAAGGCAGGGTTCTGCGCAGAGGTGGGGGCCATGGTCAGGACGACAGAGCCTGTACCCCAGTCATAAGAACCGCCGCTTAGGAGTGCTTTAAATGCATCTCTCCTTTCACCTTTCTACAGGAAACTTTTTTTTTTTAATCCCTATTTTACAGGGTAAGGAGCTGAGGCACAGGAGGATATCTTGCTCAAGAGGTCTGGTTCTTAACCCCTGTGCTCCCTGCCCTCTCTCCTGGGGCCTGTGATGCCCTGATCCCTCACCCTCCCAGGGCCTGAGATGGTACAGAGGGGCTCCGAGGAGGCCGGTCCTCCTTCTCGGGATTCAGCCCAACAGCCATGTAGAAACGGGGGATTCTGAAATAAGACTGGGATGTTCCTTGGGAGTCACCCACGGGATCCAAACGTGCTCTCAGCTACTCTGTGGGAGCAGAAGTCCCACAAATGAGCCTCCACTTCAGCACACATCAAGGCTTTCATGAAACGGTCCCAATCTCTCCCAGAACTGAGGCTGCTGCCAACTCCCCCTCCAAGGTCAAGTTTGCAAACAAGCCCCAGAATTAACCAGCTCACAGTTTTCTTTTCAGGAACTACTGACATAACCAGAAAAACTATTTCACCCTCTTTTCTTCTCTGGCCGCACCGTGCGGCCTGCGGGATCTCAGTTCCCCGACCAGGGATCGAACCCGCACCCCCCTGGAGCGGAAGCGCCGAGTCCTAACCACTGGACCGCCAGGGAAGCCCCTCACCCTCTTTTCTATTCTCAAAGTATAAATGGTTCCTCGTCATTTCTAAGAGGCCAGCTTCCAGAATTAGTACGTAAATAGTAACATTAACCAGGGAGATGATCCAGGAAGGCCTAAGGAGAAAGGCTTCGTAAGACCTGTGGCCGCCTCCTGTCCGTCTTGTCACTTGTCACCTCCCAAAGGCTAGAAGAGACCACGCAGCTCATACGAGGGCCTGGCTCTCAGGAAGTGGCTCGAGGCTAGATTTCCTGGAGAAGGAAGACGAAAGGGAATCACGGGGAAATGAAGAGAAACTTAGCTCCCCGTAGACTGAGGGCCTCAGAGAGGCCCTGAGAGGCCTCAGTTCGTCTGTCTGAGTGTCACACAGGAAAGACCAGGCAGAGAGCCGGCCTGGGCTCACACATCAGATCTATTTCCAGCCTGGGCAACAGATGGACTCTCTGAACCTCAGTTTACTCAGCTGTAAAATGGGCAATGATGCAAGAGCTCACCCACATCATAGGAAAAATGAAGAGGTAGTCATAGGAAAGCTTGCTGGCCCAGCGCCGGGTTCACAGGAAGTATTAATAAACGTTGGCTATTATCATCCTTGTTGTGTTGCTATTTGAAATCCCCAACCTAAAGGGCGTGCTCCGACGGCCGTTACGATGTGATTCAGAGGAGTCGCTTACTGGTGGCCTCTCCTTGGCAGCGTTCTTTCCACGGTGCTGATCTGTCAACTATACAGCTCCCTGAAATCTGGCTGTTTACAGCTGCGTGAGCTGAATCACCAGCTTCCTGCACAATTTGTCCTCAGCTGGCTTTCTTGATTTCCTTCTTTAGGCAGATATTCAAAACAAGGGGTCCAAAAGTGGAGGCTGCTTTCTGCACTGGTGCCCAGCAAAGTTCACACTTCCTGTGTTCACACGGGGTAATTCAGGGGCAGTGCAAGAGCGTGCGGGAGAAACGACCTCCCGTTCTAGAATCTGCTTCACACGTGACAATTTGGAGCAACTACGAGTCAACGTCACGTGGTTCTGCCCCCCTGCCCCGCACCCCCTTCCCCTCCGCACCCCTGGAAGTCACAGCTTCAGGCAGGAAACAGTCAGGAGGCCCAGAAAACTGCTTGACAGTTTCTCCTGTTTGATGGACTGCTCTCTCTACACTCTAGTTCCATTCGTTATCCTAAAATGCCAAGGGGATTACTGACAAGCTAGCAGCCTCTCTCCCAGCGGGTCAGAGTCCCAGCGCTGACATACTTACTTCCCGAGAGTGGCTCTCCATGCCCTTCCAGCGGGTCCCCATCCGGTCCATCCGGAGTCTCGCTCACCCCACGTGGAGGGGATTCTGTGCCAACCCCGGCTCCCGAGGGCGAGCCGGGCTGCTGGGCGGTGGGCGCCTCCCCTCTCGGGCCCTGGCCGGGCTCTGGGCTTCCGTCCGTCCCCACCGGAGCGTCGGCAGCCCCCAGGTTCTCCGTAGCCGCACACCTGCCAGGCTCTGTCGCATCCCGGGCATCCGCTGGGGGGCTGCCACCTGCCGAGTGCCCAGGGCAGTGGTACTGAGGTATGACCCCGACGAATTTCAGGCCCCGACTCGCAGCCTCCTGGATCTGTGAGGCAAACAGAATGAAGGGAAACAAGTGAATGGGATGTTCCAGCAAAGGGGGAACGAAATACCTCAGGGAGGCCTTGGAGGGTGTTTCTGTTTGAACGTGAAGTCTCTCGAGCTGGCAAAGGCTCCGGGTCCTCAAGGCAGCGCCCACACCCCAACCCTGGCCCAGCTGGGGACAGAGAGTGTGGGGCTTATTTTTTTTTAAACTATGGAAAAATAATGCATTTGGCTATGAAGGGCTGCGACGGCCTCTCCTTGAAACACTGTGTTAGTCCCAATTAGCAATTGTTTTCTAAGAAGCTGGAAGAAGGTTCTAAAAGAATGAGCTGGAACAAAGAGTGGCTGAAGGAGGAAGTTCATTTTGGTAAGAGTTTACTTTCTTGTTATTTTTTTTTTCTGATGAATCACCTACTTCCTGCTCATCAGGCTACTATATAACTCAATACGTCTATATAACCATATACTAACTACCAGATGACATTTTATGACCCAAAGAGCTTCCTCTCTGAAACAATTGTTTTGGCAGAGAAGGGCAGAGGTGGGGAAAATCACCACCACGCCAAAGCTGAAGCACGCAGCCCCGCAAGAGGGGACATCTGAGGACATCAGTCCACACACCCAGCCCACGGGCATCACTTTGGACCGACCCATGACTCTCCATCCACCATCCAGTCCAGGTCACAGGTGGCACCTTCTCAACTCCTGAGCCTCAAGATGGGGGACGGATGGCCACACTGAGTTCTGTGCCCCGTGAAGGCTCCCCTCCCTAAAAAATACCCCAGGCAATTGAATGTAATAGTCATAAGTGAAAAACAAACTGAAAGTAATAGCCGAATAAAATCAGGCAAGAGCTGGCCAAAACCAGAAGATGGGCTTTAGGGGACTTTCTGGGCAAGAATGCTCAAGTCACTTTACAAATAAATCAGGAGGTGGAGACCTCAGAGCTCTGTGAGTCTTAGTCACCAACCCACAAGTGGATGACCTCAGAAAATCTCGAGGCTTCTGCAGTGATCATCTCCTGTCATTTGAGAATTAGTAAGAAATACCAGCACGGAGCTACTCTCTAAAGGAGAAGCAAACCTTGGCAGCCTTCCCCGGATGACCCACCCTAACTTAAAGCAAGAGGTCATTTTAGTTCAACACTGGCCATTCTAGAGAACGGCCTGGAGCAGCTACACGAATGTACAGCCCAGTCTTTCTATAAGGTCTAGCCTGTGCTAGATGTAACGATAACAACAGTATTAACTGCCATCTATCACAGACCTACTGTGTGTCAAGCCCTACACTGTGCGTTTTATGTAAATTGTTTTGCTTAACCCTTGAATGACCCTGCATGGTATCATGATCTTCATTTCAGATGAGGACACTAAGGCCCAGAGACAATAAAGTCATAAAGCAAGCTGTGGGTAGCCAGGTTCAAAGCCAGGTCTGGCTTGGGCCCAAGTTCATTCTCTTAAGTACAAGGTCAAGTGGATACATGTCAAAGCATCAAGTTCTTGGAGATGTATGTGCCCACACAAACGCCCATGGTTGGCTCAATTCATGCTTCAAAACTTTAAAAAAAAAACTTAAAGTCATCCTTTCCATCCTGAAAATTCATTTTTTACCCATTAATCTGTGATATCTATCTACTCTTAGAAATTGTTTTGGAAAGCTTCTAAAACAACACACAGGTCACAAAAGTTTTAAAAGAAGACTGAGGAGATAATTATACCAAAGAGCCTTAGGTTGAGGGAAGGTAATGTGTACAAAGCATACCTCTGAGCTTCCTGGCAGCACAAGCAAAAAGAGAAATGCAATGGATTTCACAGTCCCAAACGAAATAAGGAAAGACTCCTGGTCAAGAAGAGAGAAGCACAACGTGCTAGTAATTTGTATGACATATAGGAGGTGATCAATAAGTATCTGTTGAATGAATGAATGAATACATTACATACTGAGTGGATATGTGTCTCCTCTCCCAGAATGAGCTCCTAGAAGGTAGGGATGGAGACCAATTGATTTTTCAGCCCTAGACTCCAACAAACATTTATTAAGTCCCTATACTGGCTCAAACCAACGTCACACTTAGGTTCTGGGGGATACAAAATAGGAGTCCTGACTCTCAAAAGATTCAGCCAATTATTGTAAACAGACTTTAAAAATATTATACTAACATGGCACAATAATGCTTATATTATAATGTTATATAAAAAAATCAAGATTCTAAACTTCTTAGACACAGTATTATGACAGCTGTATAATATTTGTGTGTAATTTTTCAAAATTTATCTAATAAGCATGCATATTACCTTTATAATTGAAAAAAGTAAATATTACAGAAATTTCTCATAGAGGGTGCTAAGCGCAATAATGGATATAAAGGTATAGAAAGGTATAGATTATTTCTGCCTGAAGGAGACACTGAGACGTTTCTCACAGAAGGTCAGGGCTGTAATAAACGAAATGGAGTAAGACTGCGATACAACTGGAAGAGGTGAGGGGTGTGGCAGAGCTGGAATGTGCATGCCTCACCGACAACATTCAAATTCAATTTTTTCCCCAAAATATCGTGCTAAACAAATCCTATTTGGGGACCCAATCTGCAGGAGGCTTTGAAGGATGAATAGGAGTTCACCAGATGGGTGAAAAAAGGGACAGGGCAGTGCAGGTAAAGAGATGGATGGATCATCATGGGCAAAGGCTTGATGGTGTGCAACAGCCTGAGTATTGAAGAAATTTCTAGAAACATTTCTGGAACATGACATGAGAAGCCAGGAGTGCGCAGAAATGAGGCTGGACTGGAAATTACAAGGGCCACACCATCGATGTCACAGAATACCAAGCCAACAAAGGCTCTGACTTCACCCCACAGCAACAGGTCCCTAACTTTCGCACCATAGTAACTCTTGAGACAGAGGAGGTGAGGGGTGAGGGTCTGAGGGCAAAGTACAAGATTTCTTTGAATGCTCATCTTTTATCTTAAACATTAATGAAAATGTGGTATCCTGCACCTAGTACTGCATAGTATCAAAACTTTAAAAAGATGCTCAAGTTAAATGGTAAAGATGCTCCCCCCTCCCCATTGCAAACCTTCCAGGGAAAGTGTGTCTCAAGAATATGAAACACCTTCATGCACAAATCTTTGTCTGCAGCTCTATTTACTTCCTTGGGGTGGATTCCTGGAAGTGGAATTAATGGGTCAAGGGATATCAGCTTTTTAAAGGCTTGGTACAGGCTGCCAAATTGTTTACCAGAAAGGGTGAGTAGTCTTTTTTAACTAGAAGACCCGCATTTAGGTTTTATAAAGATCAATATTTGGCTAGACCCTAGGGGCCCTGACGCCTTTGGTTTTCTACCTTATCCTAGAACGGGCACTTTCTTTTCTCTTTTTCATAATGTCCCTTGACTGTGTTTGTCAAACTGAATCCTGTTTGTTTCTCATTCACTCATGTATTCATTTGTTCATTCCTAACCTTCATTAAGCAAGTCTCACGCACATCAGAAAGGTGGGCCCTAGATGGTGTTCATCAGGGTTCATCCCTGGCCACCAGCTCTCCTCACCCCAAACTCCCCATGGGAACCTCCTCTACTCACCTGAACTTAGCCACTAGTCATATGTTAATAATTCCCAAATTTGGACTCTCCAGTCCTGACTTTCCTCTGGGGCTCAGACCTACATGACCAATGATCACAGCTGATGGGTCTACTGTGGACCTTGTCCCTCAAACTGGAGTAAAGGCATCTTTTCAGTTCCTCCCTTTCTGTAACCCTGCGTAACCCGCTCACCGCATCCTGCCAGATTTATCCCACGATGTTTCTGGAATCCCTCCCCCGTTCTCCAGACATCTCAGACGCCTTTACTTTCAGGGGCTCATCAGCTGCTGGACACCACCATGACTTCAAGCTACACCAGGTCTTCAAGATCGTGGAATCAAATCCATACAGAAGATCAAATCCTGAATATCCAAGCCACTTTGGGTAAGGAATTCCCCACAGACTGTCACACGCATGCCCAAAGAGTTTCTCTAACATCTGTGATTAGATCATGGCAAAGCCCAGATCTGACTCTGAGTGTCTTAATGCAAACTGGTGCGCCTTCAGGACAGCACTCTTCCACGTTACACAATCCAACCTGTGCCAAGATGCCCAGTCGGATACGAGTTTAAACTGAAATACACCCTCATCCACCTTTTTCTCATGTCTGTTGCATTTAAAAAACCATCCCACCCCTAACACTTAAAGGAGTAACAATTGCTGGTTTAGGCATCAAAAATTAACGTTTTCAACTGACCCAAGACTTCATTCAACTGATCTATGATGAGTAAGAACAAATTCAATGGTAACTATATTTTCCCAACCTAAAACCAGAGATCATGATGTGAAAAAGATTTATTTTTTCTTTTTTAAAAATTTATTTCTATAAAGGCTCAATGCATTGGCAAATGATGTCATCTTTGGTTATATATTTCAAGAATCATTTTGATTAAAGATAACATCATGACATTGGGATAGTCCCTGATACTCTAGGATGTACTGTCTGTTACTCTACTTTCAAAATGAATTCCATGCTGCTACGTCTTAGTGCAAATATATACTTTGTCTGGTCTTATACACATATTTGTTTAGAGTACATTTATCAACTAGGGTAAAACCAGTTAGGGAGAAATGGGACATGGGTTGAGTTTGGGAAAAATGAAAGACATAGGTAACACAAGAAAGGGAGCAGAAGAGACTCCTGCTGACGGGTCAGTAGAAACTGGAGTACCCACAGGCCATATGAGATGGCACAGGTGAAGGGTTAGAGGGAGTCCAGGACAATTTGGTCTGACTCTAATGAAGAAGGTGTCATGGTTCATTTTATGTGTCAACCTGGATAAACTACGGTGACCAGTTGTCAACACTGGCCTAGAAATGGCTGTAAAGATATTTTTAGATGTGATTAACATCTACAGTCCATTGACTCTAAGTAAAGCAAATCACCCTCTGTAATGTGGATCGTCTGCCTCCAGACGATCTGCCTGAGTTTTCAACCTTCAGACTCAAGGCTGCAACATCACTCTCACCCAAACCTCTAGCCTGCCAAGTGGCCCTGCAGATTTGGGACTGGCCAGCTCTCACAATCACATGAGCCAATTCCTTAAAATAAATCAATCTCAATTCCAGTCTCATGATATAGACAGACAGATAGACAGATAGATAACCCTATGAGTTGTTTCTCTGGAGGAATGTCATACAGGAGAAAAGCAGGTGAAGGGAGTGAGGGGAAGAAGACCGCACAGGGCAGGCTGCTAGAGGTCTCCAAATTCCAACCGGACTGGGTGTGAAAGGAAGGCATGGCTAAGAGCTCCCAAAAGGCAGGGAGAGAAATGTGCTCCAAACAGGAACAAAGAAGGACTCAATCTGGTGTTGATTAAAGGTCTCAGGGAGAAGCTGAAGTGTACAAGAAGGTGGACAGCAGTCACCATTGCCCAGGTGAATGAAATCTCCCTGACATTTTTTTAAAAAATTAATTAATTTATTTATTTTTGGCTGTGTTGGGTCCTCGTCTCTGTGCGAGGGCGTCCCCTAGTTGTGGCGAGCGGGGGCCACTCTTCATCCCGGTGCGCGGACCTCTCACTGTCGCGGCCTCTCCTGTTGCGGAGCACAAGCTCCAGACGCACAGGCTCAGTAGTTGTGGCACACAGGCTTAGTTGCTCCGCGGCATGTGGGATCCTCCCGGACCAGGGCTCGAACCCGTGTCCCCTGCATTTGCAGGCAGACTCTCAACCACTGCATCACCAGGGAAGCCCACCCCGCCATATTTTGAGGTAAAAGAATTAAATCTCTGTTAGATTTAATTTCTATAAGTTATAAGCAGTTTCTAACTTTAGGATGAACTTACTGGAATCCCTATAACTAATGAGCTAATTAGTGCCAGGAATCAGAAACTTACTGACCTCTTAAAAATATGGAGCTGTACTATCCAACATGGTAGCCACTAGCCAAGTGTGAGTATTTAAACTTAAATTAATTCAAATAAAATTAAAAATTAAAGTCCTCAGTCACACCAGCCACATTTCAAGTATTTGATAGCCTCTGTGGCTGGTGACTATAGTATTGTATGCAAAATAGAACATTCGGTGCAAATATGAAACATTTCCATCATCACAGAAAGTTCTACTGGATAGACAGTGCTGCTGTGGGGCACAATAAACCATATGAAATACTGAGCAATAGAAACAGAGCTTTCAGTAATGACTGCAGACGCATATAATATAGGGTAAAGACCAAGACACACACACAAACATCCCAAATGGACCCTAGACCAGACCAATGCCCACTGTGACCCTCCTAATAACTCATGGGCCACCATTTCATGACAGCTGACATTTTAAAGTCTTTGGGGATCCATGATGTACATAGGGAACCTACAAACAGAGGCATGTACCATATGTCAAGAACAGGCGCAAAGATGCTGTTCTGGGTTGCACGGTTACACATGCGTCTTTACGGTGAATATTTTATCACACACACACAACCCTTCTCATCTGTCGCCTAAACTCTTGTACCAGCTTTCTGAAAACGGAGGTTCAAAAATAACACGGGTTTTAGCTCAAGTCTGAAGCTGCCTTTAGTTCTGACGTGTTAACACTTCGCTTCAGGAATTGAAACTTTGACCGACTGCTGCTGTGTGTTTAGCTCCGTTATGAGGCCACAAGGAAAGATCGGGTAGACCTCTGGTGTTGTGGTTTTCTCTTTCAGTGACTGAGAGGTCTCAGAATGAGCCCTAGACAAGGAGTCTGAGACCTAAAGCTTTGGACTCAACCCTGCCATTCACTAGCTATGTTACTGGTCAACTCAGTTGATTTATCTGAGCCTCAGTTTCCGAATCTATAAAATGGGGATAATAATACCCATTTATTCATTCACTAACTACTTACTCAATATTTACCATGTGCTGGGCACTAGGTGCTGGGGAGGCAAATAGGCACTATCCCTGACCTCTTGAGTTTAATATGTGCTGATCTAACTCAAGGGGCAACTCAGAGACTCTGAAGAGTCCATGTGATCTCTCCTTCTCAACCTGCCTATGCTCAGTTTGAGGGACCACTGCTTGCCCCCTTCAGTCCCTGGCAAGGCTGAGGTTGAAGGAAGAGGTATTATTTTATTCTCCTCTGCTATTAGGAGTGATTTGGTGGGAAGCTTGGGAAATGATGGAAGAACTTGGAAAACTGTAAACTCCCTTAAAAGCAAAAGGAAGAGATGGGATCCAACACTGGTGTAGGAGCAGAGAACAAATCCATCCTTTGGTGGTTCAGGGAAGGTATTCCTGACAAAAAGAGTTTTACTGGCCTTCCTTACCTGTGTTAACTGATTCAGTTCTTTCACTTAGATTGTGCCTATAATTTCACTGTTCACTGAAAATGTAGTTCATGGGAAATCAGTAGAACTAAGAGGGGGTGTGCTGTTAAGCTCCCTCAAAGATCTTCAACTAGTTTTTAAAGCCCCGTGAAAACCAACCCACCAGAAGATCCCAACCTAACATCAAAAGTCTAAATCAGAGATGCAAAAGAGAGGTGAACAAGGAGAGACCTATCTGGGGGGAGAAATCCAATGGTGTCTCAAAGAGCAAGCGCCAGCAGGGTAGGGCCAGAGCAGGATCTTAGGAAGACCTGGGACCAGCATCTCCAGCACTGTCAGGAAACTTGCTCCAGGTTTTGTCCCTACTTTTCTTTATTTGTTAGCATCATTCTTCTTTCTCTTCCAGGACCAATTTTCTCCATGTGGCAGAAACTATGGCCATTGCCAACTTCTGAGTTTTTCTGCTCATAGCTTAGCCACTGGAGATAGAATGTCTAAACTTCCTGGCTACACACAAGTAAAAGATCTCAGGGAAGGGCTCTGATTGGCTCAGCTTAGGTCAGGTGTCCACTTCTGGGCCAATCAGCTCTGGCCATTGTTAGGGTAGCTCCTATGGAATTCACGTAGCTGGATTGTGGGAACAAAGCAGCTTTCAGAAGAAAAGGAATTTCAGGGCAGAAAAAATATATATTTAGTATCTGTCATGTAGATACATCATCAGATGGGAAATAAAATTTGAAATTTGTTCAGTACCCACGTGTACTAATGTGAAGAAGAGAATATAAGGCAACCGATACTTAAGCTGAACAAAACTGGGCAAGTAAGGCCATACCGATCACAACAGTGTTGATACGTTTTGGTCAAAGTGGAACCTGTGTCAGTGCTCTAGGTTATTTTGTCTGCAGAGATGCAGCATTCTTCTCCTTTTCTCGGGCTATCTTTATCTCCATCAGGTCTGCTCAAGATTTCTTTTCTCAGCTTTACTGAGGTAGAATTGAAGACTATTTCTTAGGAATATTCTCTGGAGTCAGTGTTCAACCCCCAAGCTTTCCCCTTCACAGAGCAGAGGCACCCAGATCATGAGGGCATAACAGAGAGTCATGTGCTGGGGCAGACGGGGGTCACCTCTGGCAGATTTGCATGATCCCTGCAAATCCCTAATCTCCCTCAATGTCTGCCCATCAGCAGAACTTTGCGTGGACGTGCTCAGACCAGGATCTTGGAGCAAAAGCAAAGACCGTGGCATCATCCAGGCAGGAAAACTGAGGGACCTTCAAGTCACAGGACCTCAGAAGGATCTGCATCTCCCACCAAGGCTACAAGATGCCCCCAGGCTTCTGCTAAGGCCGGTGCACACCCACAAAGAAAATGGAGAAATCAACCTCGAAAGCTTATGTCAGCAAAGCATTTAAAGAGACTTTCATCAGAGTCGCATGGGAAAGTCAAAGGATGTGCAACAGACTTCACGGTTTGTCAGTTTTGTGGCTGCTGAAATCCATGGTTGGTAAAATAACCTGACCCACAGGTAGAATATGGGCATACGGAATAGTTTGGGGGAAAGAATCCAAGAAGGAACAAGGCTAGCAAAGGCAAAGAGGTAAGAAAGTGTCCTAAGTTATGCAGAGAAGGACAAACGTCCTGCACCAAAAATCCATAATGACAGCAGTTTCCATCTACCGAGAGCTTACCATGTGCCAAAAGCTGTTCTAAGGGCTTTACGTGGATTAACTCATTTCATCCTTCTGTAACAATAACAGTAGATTTTCTTTTTTATCCCCATATTACAGATCAGAAAACTGAGACACAGAGAGGTTGCACAGCTTGCCCAAGGGCACACAGCTAGCAAACGGCAGGTAGGATTCAAACCTAGTCAGCCTGGCTTCAGAGTCCATATTCCCACCTGTTAAACAGCGTGTGTTTACTATAGCATGTCCTACACTCTAAGCTATACTGTGAAATACCAGGGCTTGATCTTGGAGAGTGCTGAATCTTTAGAGTCTGGACTTCTTTTCTGGAAGCAAAGAGATGCCATCACGGTTTCTGGCAGCAGTGACATAATCAGGCCTTTCCCAAGCAAAATTAATCTTTCCACAGGATGTGGTATGGATGGGGGAGGAGGGTAAAAGGAGGGAGGCAAGGAGAGTGGCTGGGGGCCCGCGAGTCACCACAGGGCTCGTGGGAGAGGCCAGAAGAGCTTACACTTGCCATGGGGAAGGATGGGCGAGGTAGACGGGAGACCCAAAGTAGACACGGCAGTCCAGGACTAAAAGGTGATACACCACGAGCCTCCGGTGTGTTGAACCATTGGTAAACTATCGTGCAAACTTTAAACAGTTTGACACTTTTGAAAGCAAAAGGTGAAGCTATTAACAATTAGTCTGTGACGACAGGCATGAGTTAGAACTGTCCAAGCTTACTCAGACACAGGGTCACTTCGTTACACGCGACCAGCAGTGAGGACCCAGAAAGCTGCTTTCAAAAAGTACCAAACACATGGGTGACAGCTCTCCTCACCCCTCCCTGTCCAGCATGGGACCCGCTTCCTCCGCCAGCCATCCCTCCTGCCCTTACATCCTTGGCTTTCTCTGGCTGGCCCCTCCCACAAAGGTCAAGTCTCTCTAGTCCACTCACGGTCACAAAAAGAACAGCTCAGGGTCTTCCACCTAGACCGGCAGTGGACTCTGCTGTCCTGCAGTCCTTCCGCCCCCTCTGGCAGCTCTCCTGTCCTGTCTTTCCCCGTGGGGCCTACCCCACGCCTCCTTCACTTCCTCCACCTTCGCTATTTTACACTCCAAGTCCGTTCCCATCTGAGGCCTCAGCATTTGCAGCTTCCTCTGCTTGGGAGGCTGTTTCCCTCCCCTCCCCACGACTGGTTTCTCCTTGTCACCAGGGTACCCTCTTCCCATATGGCCTTCACTGACATCCCAACCTAAAAAATGGTCACCCGGTCACTCTTCAGCACATCTCTTTGTTTAACTTTCATCGTATCACTTATTTCCACATTTTTTAACTATTGTCTGTCTTTCCCAGTTGAAAGAGAGCTCCGTGAGGGCCAGAGTGTTGTCTGTTTTGTCCCCCACTTTGTCCCCAGCGTCTGAAACAGTTCCTGGTCCCTGGTAAGTACTCAGTAAATGTTTATGCAAGGAATGAACAGTCAGGAGATCAAATTTGCAGAATCTGAGGTTACTTCTAAATGGAAACTTCTATGAGTCTACAATTTCAGGAAATATCCATCTGGGGCCAATAATGTTTTACAAATACACTCATTTGAGATTGTGAAAATGTGCACATTGTTCGCTACTTGCATCATTTTTAACAGTGAAGAAAACTGAGGCTGCAGGTACCAGGCTACATCCCCAGAAAGCAGCACTTAAACTTATTGGCTGTCCTTGGGTTTCCAGTTCATCTCCTAACAAACCAGGTCAATCTTCCCCTCAGGAGAAGGAAAATATGCAGAGACAAACAATTCGTTAATATCAGCACTTGTCATCACAGTAAAAAAATGCCTCATAACTGGGCATTCCACTGGGCCTTCTTTCAAAAGGCACTGCCTAAGACAGTGCATTTCCAGAAAAGAAAGAAAAGAAAAGAAAAGAAAAGAAAAGAAAAGAAAAGAAAAGAAAAGAAAAGAAAAGAAAAAGAAAAGAAAAAGAAAAGAAAAGAAAGAAAAGAAAAGGGGAGGAGAAGGGAGGGGAGGGGAAGGGAGGGGAGGGGAAGGGAGGGAAGGGGAGGGACGGGGAGGGACGGAAAGGGGAGGGGAGGAGAAGAAAAGAAACAAGAAAAGAAAAGAAAAGAGAAAAAGAACCAGCTAGAATCTAGAATCCTGGAACTGCAGATGCTGACAGCCCCAATTTTATCCTTTGGTAATAGCAGTGACCCTGGAATTATAAGCTTGGGGGCAAAGAACCTCAAGGGCTTATTAAGACTCCTGGGAATGTTCTGGAAAACGTGTTTGAGAGTCTTCATGGAACTCAAATCTCAGCACCACAGTTAAGTGACTGAGGCAAAAGAACCTGAGTTTCAAGAAGTTTAACCAAGAGCAGATGTTTCCCTTCACACCACATTGCTGCTTTAACATCCAGAATTCATGACTTTTTTTTTTTCCCCACCACTGCCTGATTTACATAGGCCTCCAGAACATTAACGAAAGGCACTTTAACAAAATGTTGGGCTGGCGCTGTTGGACCAATGCTGGCCTAGTTTTAACCCTTAATTAAAAAAAAAACCCTTTTCTGTCCCCATGACTCCAGACCAGCAAAAATATAACACAGTCCTAATGGCATTTGAAACCCTCACAGTAAACAAAGCAGTGAAACTAAGTACTTGGGGATGGTTTCCATTACAGTGTGCTGAAGAAATGAATGTTTTATTGTTCTTTTTGTAAATACCCTGGAGAACCCTGGGATGGTTTTTCTAGAAGATGAAAATGATCTGAGAGTTTCAGATCTCATGAAGATATGTGATCTCTTTGCGTAACAAATAGGGTGGTTGTTTTTGGGGGGAGAGGACTTTCCATTTACAACTGTTGAGAATTACACTTAAAGATGATTTCCAATGCCCAATAACCCTTATATTCAATACTCAACTCCTTATTTCCACTTCTTGCCTTCATTTTTATTTTTTCTGTATTCCATACGGGCCCCGAATGGTCTCAAAGTTCTCCCCTAGTAAATGAACATAGCATGTCTGAATTCATGTCTGTGGCAGGTTGTATTTTTCAAAGATATCTCTCATCCCACATGACAGGCTGGAACCTTGTCACTCCCCTGACAAGAGGTGGAATCTATATGTGTCTCCTTGGACCTTGGACCAGTATGGCCCTTGACCAATGAGTAAAGTGAAAAGGAGACTATGCAACTTTTGAGGCCTGGTCATAAAATTTCCATGAACTTCCACCTTGTTTTGGGGGAAGAACCCAGCCATATGTTTTGAGGAAGCCCAAGCAGTCTGTGGAGAGGCCTGTAGCCAGCAACTACTCGCCAGTGGTGTGGGTGCACCATCTTGAAAGTGGATTCCCCAGCCACTGACCAGAGGATACCATGTGGAGCAAAGATTAGCTGCCTTGCCAAGTCCTGCCCAAGTTGCACATTTGTGAGCAAAATCAATGAATGGTGTCACTGTAAACCACTATGTTTTGGGGTGGTTTGTTACACAGCAATAGACATTCTCTTAAAATACAGTAATCCTCCCTAATTCATACCTATGGGAAGAAACCAGACTGCAGTACTTTCTTAAAGTAAAATCCACAGTCTTTATAAAGGATGCTGTTAGGAGCACTCTCAAACATGCGGAAATGTAAACAAGGATAACACGAACCCTTCCAAGGAGTGGGCCTCTAGGGACCTGCTTTAATAAAGAGGTAAGAGTAATTTGTAATTAGCCTCTCAGTTTGTGATGCTGCATCTGAACTGGTGGCACAGGCGGGCCCCCGGAGGTAAGCACGGCCCCTGCAGCCTTACATTATTAATTGGCTGAGCAAAACTGTAGGTACATGGAGGCTCGGTTCTTGTTTATCACATGTTACAAACGCGCAGCACATGAATTAGTGATGATGTCTTACTATTTAGGAACGCCACAGGACGATGCCCACATTCCCAGGCACCATCAGACTCAGAAAAAGTCACCGAGAAACCCTGTGCTTGAGGCTTTCGGGAAAAAATCCATCTGTATTCTTAAGGTGTCATAAAGAGAATCTTCCCTTGCCCTCTGGGGAGTGTCTCAGAGGTCAGAGTGGCAACTGCATCTCTCATTCAAAATGGGAAGTCTTTGAAATAAAGTTTCCACCCCAACTGAACGATGAAGAGTTCCATCAAAAGCTAAATTTATTTCTACCAAGAATATATTTAAACACTTTCTTTTAAAGTTTTTCCATTTCTTCAGGTATATTGCGCTCAATAACATCCTTATCACCCCACCAATAATATCCTTACTATCCCCACCAATAGCATCCTTACTAATCACTGCCAACGATAACGTCCCTACTTAAAGGAAAGGTGGTATGTGTGTACAATGGAACATTATTCAACCATGAAAAAGAAGACGATCCTGCCATTTGCAACAACATGGATGGACCTGGAAGGCATCGTGCTAAGTGAAATAAGTCAGACAAAGAAAGGCAAATACTGGATGATATCACTCATATGTAGAATCTAAAAACGTCAAACTCAAAGATATGTAGAGTAGAATGGTGGTGACCAGGAGCTAGGGGGGTAGGGGAAATGGGGACATGTTGGTCAAAGGGTACGAATTTCCAGTTATAAGATGAATACATTCTGAGGATGTAATGGACACCATGATGATTGTAGTTAACAATACTGTATGTGTTGTATAATTGAAATTTGCTAAGGGAGTAGATGTTAATATTTTCAGCACACATGGGAAATGGTAACTTTGGATTAACGTGGTAGTCATTTAACAATATCTCAAATCATCACGTTATACACCTTAAACTTATGCAATGTTATTTGTCAATTATACCTCAATAAAGCTGGAAGAAAGCAAGCTCTCTACTACCCCACCAATAACATCCCTGCTATCCCAAACAATAACATTCCTACTAGCCGTCCTCCACAGCGACCTTTTCAGTACCTAGGAATGCTGCTATAAGGCTAACAGAATGGAGACATAGACTGGGAAGTAATTAATTAGATGGGAAACCTTGGTTTAGCCTATTTTCTCTTATTGCTTAGGCTAGCTTTATAATTGTTATTAGAATATGTGGGCCATTTGTCCAAACATACTTCTACAGATTACAGCACCACTCACAAAATGGTCATCTATCTTATTTTTCAGTCTTTTAAACACTTAAGTCATAAGTGAATCATTTAGATTTTCCTTACAACAGATTTTTTTTTTCCCCATTGGAGTGTTAAAAGGCAATATTTACTTTTAGCTTTAAAAAAAGAAAATAATGGCTCTTGTACTGAACTCCAATCACAGTTATTAGTTAAGGGGGAAGACAAAAATCATTGTCAGTCAACAAACATTGATTTACTAGATGAAGGGCACAGGGAATACTAAGATGTGCCCAGCAAGATTCACAAAATGAGGGCATGTGGCACTGAAATTCAGCACGCCGCCATTAAAAACCAGAATTAATCAATAAATTTTTTTGATAATGAGGGAGAAATAATTTAAAAGTCAGGTTGACCACACAATCACAGACTATTCAAGATGACTGATGTGCAAAAACTCATTTGACAGATAAGAGAACCAAGAATTTGAGAAAATGATGTGTCCCTCCTAAATGCCGGCCCATGATTCGCTAAGCAGTAGGTTTCCTTTAGTGGAATCAGGAGACGATTCTGGAACTGGGCTTTTAAAGTTCCAGATTTCTCCTGGAAGCTGCAAGTTGGTTTCAGGAATTGAGTACTTGGTATGCAGCCCCTCCCTAACCCCTCCCCAAGCCATCCTCAACACCGCTGACTCGTCCTAATGGGATCCGGCTCTTTGAATGGGAATTCTCCCAAAAGCAGAAGAGGGGAAAACCTTACATGGGTTGTAACCCTGTCACACCAGCTCTCAAAACCCTCCGAAAAGATTCCACGTAATCTCCAGCAATAAAATTGAAACCTTCCAGTTCGGGGGAAAGAGCCGCCCGCCAGGATAAACTCCATCTCTCAGACGAGACACTCCACCCTCCACATGCCAAGAGGTTAGGCCAAATTCCCACACTCGTTATCCGTGCTGGATCCCAGAAAAATGGGCAGACAGGAGGTCTCACTGAGCAGGGATTCTCAGCACCTCCAAACAACCCAGATGGGAAAGTTCAACCGGGCTGTAAACCCGTCAGCTACCACGTGTGTTCACTGACAGCACATAATTAGCACTCACAACATGTTCCCCTCCCATAAAAGATATATATTTTTTGCATGCCATACATGCCACTTTGGAAAGTTCCCTGGTGAGAACAGCAAATTCCACATTTGTAAACACGTCTGGTGGGAAGAATGAAGGGGAACCGGGTGACATTATAACCCTCCCAAGTCACTTCCAGGGAGGGCTGACTCAACAAGTTTCAACCACCCCCAAGCACAGACCAAAGCGACCGCAAGTGACAGGAAGGAGAAAACACGTGAGTGTCCATCACCTTGGTGTCCCCTGCCTCACCTCCAAAAGCCTCTGTCCCTGTACAGTTCTGACACCTTTCAAGCCTCGGGAATCCACGGGGTCTCACTCTGTCATTCCATAAATATTCATTGCGCATCTACTGTATCAGCGGTCCCCAACCTTTCTGGCACCAGGGGCCGGTTTCATGGCGGGGGCGGGGGGAGGGATGGCTCAGGCGGTAATGCGAGCGATGGGGGGCGATGGCGAGCAGCAGATGAGGCTTCGCTCACCCGCCCTGGCGCTCACCTCCTGCTGTTCGGCCCGGTTCCTAACCGGCCACTGCCCCGGGGGGTTGGGGACCCCTGTATTATATGACCCCCACTCTTCCTGGCATGGAAAAAAAGAGATGGGAAATAATAAACATAATAATTATGTAAAAATAGTAAAGTATCTTCAGAGGCAAAAGAGGTACAGATACAGGAGAGATAGAGTGAAGGGAATCACTAGGGTGGGGAGGGGCAGGGGCTAAGGTGCTCTTTTTTTTTTTTCCGGGATCTTAGTTCCCTGACCAGGGATTGAACCTGGGCTCCGGCAGTGAAAGCACTGAGTCCTAACCACTGGACCACCAGGGAATTCTCTAAGGTGCTCTTTAAACAGATACACACTGCTATATATAAAATAGATACACACTGCTATATATAAAATAGATAACCAACAAGGACCTACTGAATAGCACAGGGAACTATACTCAATATTTTGTAATAACCTATATGGGGAAAAGAATCTGAAAAAGAATATATATATATCTACATATATATATAACTGAATCACTTTTGTTGTACACCTGAAACGAGCACAATACTGTAAATCAACTATACTTCAATAATAAATAAATAAAATGATGGGCAGGGTGCTGAGAAAGTGAACTCGAGCGAAGGTTTGAAGGAAGGGAGGGAGTGGCCACGCAGGTATCTCTGGGGGAAGAAGGTTCATAAAAGTTATGTCCCCTGCCAAGAGTTAGACCGAATTCAATAACCACAACTTGATGACCCGATTCACAGTGAGGTGAAAGGGGAAATACACAGTCCATACATAATCACACGCTGCATCTCCAGGATGTAACCTGGATATCCCCTGGGTTTTACCCCCCAAATGTTATTTCTCAGTAAAGAGGGAATTGGTTCACACATTTACAGACTTTTGCAAAGTCTCTCACAAGACAAGGACTCTCTGTCACTTTATTTTGAACAACAAATACTGACTGGGGAAAGCACACTAGTCAAAGCTGATTTGGGACGTTTACTGAAGTCATCTGATGGATTTGATTTTTTAAAAGGAGGTAAATACATTCAACAAAAGCTTAAAATAATTCCTATAGCATGAAACAAAATTTGGGGGGAGCTGTAGTAAGCATGCTTCTTAAAGATCGCTTTTCAAAACAATGCAAGGAATTCTACACACGAATGCAAATGAACTACTGGGACGTGGATGAATGTCACAGACAGAGTGTTGAGCAAAAGACGCCATTTATAAAGGTTACACTCATATAAAGTTCAAAACCCGGCTAAGCTAACCTTTGGTGTTAGAAGCTAGATGGAGGCTACCTTTGGGGAGGAGAAGGAGGGGGGGTGATGGCAGTGGCCATTGGAGGTTCCCTGAGCTGTTCTGTTTCTTGACCCGGGTGCTGGTTACCCAGGTGAGTACATTTTGTGCAAACTCACTGAGCGGTACACTCAACGATTTATGCACTCTCCTGTATTTATGTTATTTTTAATAAAGAGACTTTTTTTTTTTTAATTTATTTATGGTTGTGTTGGGTCTTCGTTTCTATGCGAGGGCTTTCTCTAGTTGCCGCAAGTGGGGGCCACTCTTCATCGCGGTGCGCGGGCCTCTCACTATCGCGGCCCCTCGTTGCCGAGCACAGGCTCCAGACGCGCAGGCTCAGTAGTTGTGGCTCACGGGCCTAGTTGCTCCGCGGCATGTGGGATCTTCCCAGACCAGGGCTCGAACCCGTGTCCCCTGCATTGGCAGGCAGATTCTCAACCACTGCGCCACCAGGGAAGCCCAATAAAGAGACTTTTCAAAGAGCTATGCAGAGTAAGTGGTTGCATTATGGTGATTTCTCATTCACGTATGAGCTGGATAAGAAAAAACAACTATCCTAATGTTAAATGAATGGGCACTTAGGACTGAGGATAGAGTTTCCAGTGATAGCATCATTCGTGAATTTTAAAAGTGCCGAATTCCACACAATTTGGATGAAAGTAAACACGATGAGCTTGAAACCTGTGTTAGAAGCTCCCAGAAGTCCCTCTGGTGATGACAGAGACCCTGAGGGCAAAGATGCATGAAAAGGGTTGGAACAAAATTGTTTCACGAAATGTAAACATGGGGCGGGGAAAGCACGATTTCCAAATTTATGTGTTTTTAGATAATTTAAAATATGCATGAAGAACTAAATTAATAATTAATATTCTAAAAGGAAATGTAATTATTTCAAATATATTCCTCAAAGGTTATATAGTAAAGTTGACCCCAACATATTTTTTGGATCTTTCCATGAGGAAAATTTTCTTCAGTTGTCTAATAAACGCTTCTTGTGGCTGACAAGACTCATAATCACAAATATTTTGTGTCAATTTAGAAAACACGGAGAACTGAAAATTGTTTAAATAAATGAATCCTGCAGAACTATGCTGTCCCAGACAGTAACCACCAGCCACAGATGACCATCAAGCATGGGCAATGTGGGTGGTGCGGCTAAGAAGCTGAATTCTTAATTGCACTGAATTTTAATGAATTTAAACTAAATTTAAAAACCGAGGCTGCGTAAACTATTTTTCTGTTAAACACAACTTTATTTTGTAGGCCACTTCACTTTACTGAAAATTGAGCATCCAAATCGAGATGTGATACGAGTATAAAATATATACCGCATTTCCAAGATTTCGTTGGTAAAAAAATAAAATATCTCATTACACATTGAAAACATAATATTTTGGATCCATCGGGTTAAACGAAATACATTACTAAAATTAATTTCACCTTTGTTTTTATTTTTTTAACAGGGCTACTAGAGAATTTGAAATGACACAGGGGCTCAAATTATATTTTTATTGGACAGCGCAACTAAGGAATAAAATGCCACTTTTTAAAAGAGTTTATTGAAGGATAGTTGATTTACAATGTTGTGCTAATTTCTGCTGTATAGCAGAGTGATTCAGTTATATACACATATACATTCTTTTTATGTTCTTTTCCATTATGGTTTATCACAAGATACTGAACATAGTTCCCTATGCTCTACAGTAGGACCTTGTTGTGTATCCAGTCTATATATAATAGTTTGAAAACGCCACTTTTGATCAGGGACCAAAGGGAAGAGATAAAAGAATGAGAATCAAAGCTGGAAAAGCCAATATATTTGAAGATCTGATTAACAACTATGGTAAAGAAGTCCAGGGCCTGGGTGGGGGAGTGGGGAAAAGTAGAAAAGGGGAGAAAAAGTCCAAGAGACCGAGGTCAGATAAGCTGGAACTGACCCAGACAGCAGAGCAAACACTATCGACGATTCCACAGCTGTCACCAGACCCAAGGACCTAGTTTTTGCTGACGATGTGTTAGGAGATTGCTATGTCTGTTATTAAAGGAGCAGAGGGATGACAGAGGCGCCAAGCACGTATCTTTCTGGGGTGACAAAAGCGAGGAGGGAGTTTTAATTGCCCTGCTTCAAATCGCCCTCCATTGGAGGTCTGGGTGAGGATTAGGAAACACAGCTACACCAAGAGTCTGGACCGAAAGACTTGAGTGGAACCAAGAAAATACAATCAAGTACTCCACTCATGTGGGCTTATGGCAGTTCTGTGTGGTGGGGAGACAATCAGTATTAGGGACCCACTGTAAAAAGAGAGAAGACAGCCCCTGCCACCTGCTGACCACCTGTGATCGTCCATGGTTTGTAAGTGTCCCATGAGTTCTTCGTTGACTTGGTGCATTTTCCCCAGTATGCTCCACGATACAAACAGGTGTTCGGGGAGGAGAAGAGACAAGGGGAAAGTTCTTAAATGACCTTTGAGAAACACTGAGTTAAGCTAACTAAGCAGGTTTCTTACTGCAGACCTTGTCAGAGCCTTGACTCTTGTAAGGAGCATCATGACCCTCAAGAGAGCTTGCACCCTGCCTGTTTCCCAAACATTCTGGACTGCAGAACCTATTTTTATTTATTTGTTTGTTTGTTTGTTTATTTATTTACGGCTGTGTTGCGTCTTCATTGCTACACGCATGCTTTCTCTAGTTGTGGCGAGCGGCGGCTACTCTTTGTTGCAGTGCATGGGCTTCTCATTGCAGTGGCTTCTCTTGTTGTGGAGCACGGGCTCTAGGTGCACGGGCTTCAGTAGTTGTGGCACGTGGGCTCTAGAGCGCAGGCTCAGTAGTTGTGGCGCACGGGCTTAGTTGCTCCACGGCATGTGGGACCTTCCCAGACCAGGGATTGAACCCGTGTCCCCTGCATTGGCAGGTGGATTCTTAACCACTGCGCCACCAGGGAAGTCCCTAGAACCTCTCTTTCCAAGGAACATTGCAGGAAGAGCACACATCAAGAAGTGCTGGCTTAGCAGGAAATCACTCAGATCTTCAGCCCTTTTGGCTTCACCCTCAGCCCAAAAGGAACACAACTGTCTGCTGTAAGCACGGTTCAGAGACAACGGGAGCCACAACCTGCTGGTTATCCCACCTTGTCCATCGCAGACTCCCGCTGGGGCCTATTTCCGCAGCTATGGAAGCAGTATACAAGTACATCTCAGGTGCCCCCAGCCCACAGTGCTGTCCTGGAGAAGCAGACATCTGTCCCTCACCTACAGGAGCTCCCAGGCTGGCCTACAGCCCACCCAAACACCTGGCCTCAGGTGAAGTCACATGAGCCCTGGCACCTCCAACCTCCCACCAACAAGTGGGGATGGAGGAGAGAGTAGCCTTCCCAAGGTGCCAAAAGCAACCCAGGAGGCATCCTGAGAGGACAGCCTGATGCCCAGGCCTAATTTCTCTCTAGGACAAAGTGTTCTTGGGCACAGACCTGCCACCTCGCTCCGGTTTACTTTCTGTTTCCCCTCCAGTGTTTTGTCTTCTCCACCAGCCTGAAGAAGAGTTTCTGATTCCTTGGATTTGGGGCAATTTCTCTGCAGAGACCACAAAGGAAGGCAGGCTGGCGGGCACAGGCTGCCCACAGACTCAGCAACAGGCCACTCTGTTCTGTGCCCATCTAAATGCCACTTTTAGAAATCCCAAGTTGATTTTTCCCCTGAGTTAACTACAAGTTCTGTTATTTTATTTTATGTGACATGTGCTCCAAATGCTAAAAATTACATAAAATCGCAATGCTTTACATGGTCAAGTTCTAATCCTCAAGTCAGATATTAAAATTCAGTGAGTTAACTACAAGTTCTGTTATTTTATTTTATGTGATATGTGCTCCAAATGCTAAAAATTACATAAAATCGCAATGCTTTACATGATCAAGTTCTAATCCTCAAGTCAGATATTAAAATTCAGTTCCTTAATAAAAATTTACATTAAGGAGAACAATGAAGATAATTCAGCAAGCCCATGGAAAGAAAGAAAGAACATCTTAAATTTAAAAGTAAAACAAGCAAACAAAACAAAAATCTCAGAACCATCCTGGGAATAACACCGGAACACACGTGAGTTCTACAGGGTATAGGGCAGTGGTTTTTAATTATGACCCAAAGACTTTTTGGATCAGGCCTTGTAAAGTATGTACCGGGAGGGGAGGGGCCACAGCAATAGCTTCCATGGAGATCACCAATGACCTCATGGCCATCCCACCAATGGCTATTTCTGATTTTTGGTCTTAGAAGCACCGACAGTGTTGACAAGCCCTCCCCGGATGAAGCACCCTCAGCCCCCATCACCTGCCCTCCCTGAGTTTCCCCTGGACCTCTCCAGCCACTCACTTTCTGCCTCTTTTCTCTGCCCAGCAGTGAATGCTGGAATTACCCCGGGTTCCGATGGAGGCCCTCTTCCTTCACACCCTCCCTTCCTTCCTAAGTGATTTCATCATGGCCATGGCATCATTCACCATCTGCCAGCCGGTATCTCCAGCCCAGACCACTGCCCTGAGCTCCTGGACCACAGAAACGATGGCCTGTCCCACAGGCTTTCTTATCTCAGCAGAGGCCTCCATTCCTTCAGCTGCACAGGCCAAACCAGCCTGGTCCCTCCCTCCCTACCATGCCGTTATTCGATCCGTAAACAGCCCTGGTGATCTCCCAGGCTCCGCAGTCCTCAAATCCATCCACATCTCCACCATGATGCTGTTCTGACTGTAAGCTAAGCTACAACCTAACCATCTACAAAGAGACACTCCAACAGGATCCTAACCGCATCCACCCCTGCCCCCCATCCAGTCTCTACCCCGCAGCCGTTCTGATCTTTCCAAAATGTAAATCTGGTATCGTTCTCTAGCTCCTCCTAAAAGCCACCCCCCCCCCCCGTGGCTTTCCACTGCATCTGGGAGAAAAACCCCAATCCTGCGGCTGGCCTGTGGGCCCTGCACACGTGAGTCCTGACTCTCCGGCCTCACCCTCCAATCTCTGCGGTCAAGTCAAAATGGCCTCCGTTCTGTTCCTCTGACCAAACATGCTTCTCCCCACCTCCTGGCCTTTTTCCAAGTCCTTCCACTCCCCACTACCTCCACTCTCTCTCACCTGTTTACCCCTCAGATCTCAGAGCAAACCCCACTTCTTAGTGGACCACCCTCTCCTCCCACCGCCTGCCTGGGTCAGGGCCCCTCACCGTGTTCTACTCCAGAGCACATACCCTTTGTGATGAGACCTCCACCCTGTGACTACCTGCTCTCAGCTGGGCTGTAAGCCTCCTGTGTCCAGGGACGGTACCTGGACTGGCTAAGGCCTCCCCAGACACCACCTCAAAGGTCTGGTCACAGAAACATGGGTGAACCCTGGCCACTGGTACTGGATCTTGGGTTCACGCACAGGGCAAAAAGTGAAGCATAAGAGTTTTGTCTCATTTTGGGGGGAGTGATCAAGACACGCACACACCGCCCTCCCTCCCCTCAGGATCAAATTAACTTCAGCTAACCTCCCAGGACAGAACAGGGAGCTCGCAGGCCAGTGAAAAGAGCAGAAAAGGAACTTTAGAAGAAAACAGGCCTCCAGGCAGCAGCTCCTGCATTGTTCCCGCCACTGTGAGCCTCTAAGCCTGTGAGGCCCTCCTGCCTCCTACCCCGGCCTCAAGGGAGAGGGTGTCCCATCCCACGTGTGCCGATCACCCCACCCTGGACCTGCCTCTGCTTTTTATCACCTCTAACTTCCATTAACTTTTCCTTCTCTACCTTTCAGCTTTTAAAGATGCTCAGTTCTCCTATTCAAAACCAGCTAACAAGAATTCCTTCGACCTGTACCCTGTCTTAGCCTCTCTCTATACTTACATATTCTTAAACCCAGAAAGTGAGGGGTCTCTGCTTGCCCCATCCCTTAAAAATTGCTCTTGTGAGATTTATCAGTGGCCTCCGGTGGTCAAATCCAGTGGGCGACCCCCCACCCGCAGTGGGTTCCAACTGGACCTCCTTCCTGCTGTTACGGTATTCCCTGGTCTCTTCCCGCAGATTCTGGAACGGCACGCTCTTCCCTTTCTCCCCCTGCTTCATTTAAAAGCCATTTCTTTTTCTCCTTCTCCGGATCCTCCCCAGAGCTCTCTCCTCTCTCCCTCTGCAGGAGTGAGGGAGCTCTCCCATCATGAGTTCATCCCGTCCACGTCTCTGCCATCTTAGCCGGGGGCTACTCAAAATGTGGACCTGGGCCCACTGCTGGCCCCCCAACTTTCTGGTACCAGTTTGTGACAAGATAGGTACACAAAGCAAGAGAAAGCATTTATATGCTTTTCTAGCTCTTCAACGTTGCCGCCATGTTTCACTGTATTTTACAAAAGCATCCCTCCTTAATGAACTGGAAAAGAACAAAACAAACAAAACCTGGTCCTTCACCACAGAGAATCAATCAGAGAATCTGGTCTAGATCTTGCAGTTCTTTGATGGATCTATCTGCTTACATTGAGAAACCAAGACTTCCCAATAAGGAAATAAAAAACATTACCCACTTCTCTAAAACAAAGCCAACCAACGAGCCAGCCAAGCAACAGAAGACCTTAGGGTCCTGGGTCTGTATCTTCCACGAGGCAGCAATGGGCTGAGGCTATGTGGTGCCTGCCCCCTTGAGATGGGCATGTGCCCCCCAGACAACCCCCTGAGCCACTTCCCCACTGTCTCACCTGCCCCTCAACTACGTCCCCATTCCCCGCCCCCTCCCAAGCTCCAGTGTAACCATACCTGCCTTCTGGAATGTTTCCCAGAGGGTCCCGAACACGCCCACCACCAGCCTCATTACCTCTCGCCCCCAAATGGCTCCTCGGGCTGTGTGTTCCTCCTCATCCTCGCAAATGACCCCGCCTGACACTTCAGTCCCCTGAGTGTCATGTCAGGCTCCCCTCCCTCCTCTATGACGCAAAGTCTTAATGATTCTTCCTCTGCATTTCTCTTTTAATTTGTTCAATCACTCGACAAATATGTATTAAGTTCTGGAGACACAACAGGGAACAGGACACCCCATCCCCCAGCAGTGCCTCAGCCCCTCCTCTGTCCAGCCCTAGCCCTGAGCCACTTCCCTGCACGCCAAGGGCACGGTCACTGCTAGAACCACACTCCAGTTTCCCTTAACCTCTTCCCCAGCCCTACCAAGGCAGCCTTTTAAAAAATGTCACGATTCCCTTGGTTTGAGAGTAGATGAGGGCGCAGTGAGGAAAGGGAAGCCTTTTTAATATAATTTCCCTTTCACTCTGAGTCGGCACCTCGCACTAATTAAAATTAGACCCTGCACAGCACTTGTAGAAATGAAGCCCCGAATACTCAACAATTAGCCAGAATAAACGATGAGTCATTTAGATACCACAGGCAAAGTTTCATAATCCTGGGGATTTGAGATATTCTGTTTCATTAAAAGGAGCCATTGAGATTTGAAATACCTGTCGGGTTCTCTTCTTTAGGACAAGATGTAAGCAGCATCGTTTGGTTTTCTGAAGGGCAAATGCCAGTAGTTTAATCCAGGCCACCGAGTTTCTGAGCTTCTCCACACAGAACCTCGCAGGGGTCTGCCTTGCTTCCCCTCAATGTCTTCATTCCAAAGGCTCCGTGGTCCAGTGAAAACCGAAACCTAGTTCTAAGTAGGTCCTTCAGGTCCATCATAAAAGGAGTTAATATGAGAAAGTGAGAGCCCAGCGCTGAGGGTCTGAAGGTGAGGCCCTGAAGTCTTGCCCGGACAATGGCAGGGGGTGTGGCTTTCTCCCCTGGGCAACCAGGCCTGCAGCCCCAGACTCCACTCAGGGGAGGCCTTGCACCTGCTCCGAAATCTGTCCCCACGTACCAGACACGGTTACACCCAACTGCCTCCCATGCCCAACCCGGCCTTCTGGCTTGGATGGCTCCTTCCCAGTTCCTGAGGGCTCCGCAGAAGCGGCGGCAGGGCCCAGTGGTCAGGAGTGTGGCCCCTGGACCAGACAGGCTGGGTTCCAACCCCAGTCCTCCCTTTCCCAGGTGTAACTTTGGGCAAACTGCATAGCTTCTCTGTGCCTCAGTTTCTTCACCTGTAAAATGGGGATAAGGCTTCAGAAGGGAGAGATGAGGGTTAAGCGTATAGTGCTTGTAACAGCCCCTCAGCACAGGGTCTGCCTGGCATCTAGGGGGATTCCCTCTGTGCAGTAAAATCCCATTTAAAATTCAAATTAACCTATATATATGCATAAATAGGAGCCAGCAGCACATAATACAGACAGAGAGAGATCAATTCATCTTTTTTTTTTTCCCTTGTATTCCTGCCCCAGGGGAATTCTTGCTCCTGGAGCCTGAGACCCCAGGCCATTTCCTGCATCTTTAGAGGAAGGAACCCTCTCTCCCCACCCCCAATTCACCTGAGCTGGCTTGAGCAGGGCTCCCTTTCACGTAACCAAAAGAACCGTGCCCAGAACAGCCTTCCTCCTCCCATTGTCCCTCCTAAACTCCAGCCAATCAGGACGTGGCTCTTTCTCAGCCTTGAGCCTTTCCTCCACGCTCCCATCCACACCAGGAACAGCAATGCCCACCAGGCCCCTCCACCTCCTCCAGCGCCCATCACTCGCCCCCATCCTCTAGCTCACGTCTCCACAGCCTTCCCAGGCCACCCGGCCACAGACCCTCCTGCTCCTCCCCAGCTCCACGGGCACCCGCTGGGGCCAACCCCCCCCCCACCCCGCCATGGCAGGCCAGGCCAGGCCCCATCGCTCTGCAGTCCCAGCCCCTGGCAAAGCCCCCGTCCTCTCTGAGCTGTCTCCTCCGGTCTAGAAGGGAGACATCACTGCCAGCGTGGCCCCCGGAACAGAAATACTGTGCAGCACCAACCAGAAAACGTGTGCCATGACTCGGCAAACTTTAAAGTGCTTTCGAAACATCCAGACACTTTCCCAAGAAGCTCCAAAGAATGCAAAGTCATTCGAAGATGAACGTGTAGACTCTTCATTCCCTATCACCCTGTCTTCTTTACAATCCTCTGGGAACTCTGGAGAACAGAAATTCCAAAGGGTCCCACAAACACACCAGCCACACGAAACAGGCTCTCTGGGAGTTCCCTGGCAGGCTGAACCTTTGTCTCAAAGGAACAGAGGCAGCACCGGAGTTCTCCCAGCCTTGCAGCTGTCTCTCGGGCGTTCGGTTCTAGGGCTTTGGAAAATGTATTCTCTCCCAGTCTGCCCATAAAACTGTATCTTAAATGTTCTGTGGGCCATAATAAATAATTTACATAAAGGGTCAGTTGGATGGAGCACAGCAGGGTACCAGAGGGAAAAACACAGTGCAGTAGCCCAGGCTTAATTTGATCAGGCAAATTGCTCAGAGCATCATTAGGCCACACGGAAAGGAAGAGAGTCATCTTTCTTATACAGCTCCCTTCACCCTCCATGTGAAATCGTGACGGAGGGGGGCTGTGAATTACGGCATCTTCAGCTAATTTTACATGACACAGATACAAATGACTTTATTTTTCCTCATTGTGGAAAATAATGAAATCTCCTTTCCCTCCCTCCATCCATGTCCTCTATCCAAAGGTTCTGCTAATTTAAAACATTTGGTGGAAAAACAACACTGAGGCATTGTTCTGAAGAAAAGAAAAATTCTAATCACTCTGAGTTTAATTCTACTGTGCAGAGAAGAATATGAGCTTATCCTGGATGATGGCACAGTGACAAAATGAGTTAATTACCCTCTCATCGTAAGATGGATCTACTTGTCATAGGGACAGGAGCCATTATTTCACACAAAATAATGACCCAGATAAAAAAGGAATGGCTGTAGGCAGTAGCTGCCAGTGACACAGCTTCATCTTGGCCTAAGTGAATGGCAATTAGCAAGTGTCACCACTTGTTATACACACACACACACACGTATACATATATAGGGACCAAGCTATTCATTAAATATTTACTAAAAATACACAAAATAATTTTTACTGTCTTTCTTCCCAGGGAACTCCTGCAGTCTTCTACCCGTGTGATGACAGAAAAATGTACACACGTGTGCAATTCAGCCATCAGCTGCAACAGCTGTTGACCTTGCAGAGAGGCCCCCATTCCTCTCCTCTTTGCACCAGAGGTGGGGTTTTCTCCAGAAATCATGTCCAACAACAGAAAAGGGGAGCAAAGGGAAGGGGGCCCAGTCCCAACATTTTGTACCTCTTCTCCTGGTTGTCATGGCCACTGGCCTAGAACTAGAGCCACAGCCAGCAGTGACAGCCAGAAACACTAGATCCTCCCAGATGGAGCCCCCGGCCACGGACCGACAGGGCAGGGCCAAATGGCCGGGCCACCTCAACACCTGGGCTCTCCAGAGTGGGGAGCTTCCCTTCCACTTTGCTGACCGCAACCATGAACTGTGTCTCTATCGAGAGAAAAAGAGGTGAGAGACTCCGAGATACACATCTGGAGACCAATTCTGGCTCAGAAATCTCAGTGCTACCCGAGTGTGCAAGTTGTCTAGTCTGCCTGAACTCAGTCATTTGTATTTGAAAACCAGGGGTACAGGTAAGGCAGGGGCAGGAGGGCACAGTGAGCTTTAAAGTATATCATCTTCAAAATGTTAAAAACAGAATCGCATGGAGATTATCATACTAAGTGAAGTCAGCCAGACAGAGAAAGATAAATATCATGTGTCACTTACATGTGGAATCTAACCAAAGGATACGGGTGAACTTATTTCCAAAACAGAAATAGACCCACAGACACAGAAAACAAACTTATGGTTACCAAAGGCAAAGAGAGGTTGGGGGAGGGATAAATTAGGAGTTTGGGAATAACATAAACACACTACTATATATGAAACAGATAAACAACAAGGACCAACTGTATAGCACAGGGAACTATACTCAATATTTTGTAATAATGTATAAAGGAAAAGTATATGAAAAAGAATATATGTGTGTGTATATATGTATGCATGTATATATATACATATACATATTTATAACTGAATTGCTGTGCTGTACACCTGAATCTAACACGACATTGTAAATCAACTATACTTCAATAAAAAAAATAATTTTTTTAATGTTAAAAACAGAATTCTTATACAAACATAGAATGAGCAGGTGTCAATGATCGATTTAACCAATTATTGAATAAATCATGAGATACTGCCATGTGTACACACACACACACACAATCAGTGGGGGGAAAAGAATGTTGGGATAAAAGTAAAAGTTAACACTGGCTGATGTCCTTCAGGGCATATAAACCGTAACTCTGAGGTTCTGTCCTCTGTGGGACAGACGCCCACCTGCACCGCAGGCACTGCAGACACACGGCATCTGAGTGTCCGTCCACTCAGCAGGCTGTTTACGACCTGAGATGGCCACAAGGCAACGGGTCAGTCCTGCAGTGATCTGGTTTGGTTAAGACAAAAGCGCCAAATCACATGTTTTTAAAAGAGCCTGTTTGACAGTATGGCCAGAGCCAATGCCCTCGTCTTACCAACCCACCCCTCAAATATTCCAAGCATCTGAGTCTAATTACAAAACCATTTCTACAACTATTTTTCCCCAGTGCTCAGATCACGGGGTAAATCCCACCTCTAGAATGCCCCTACCAAGTTTATGAGAACATTTTATTTGCAGCAATCCAAAGAAGATGGCCCTATTTATACAGACATCTCTCTGAGTTATGAAAGCACCCATTTTCTCAGGCTTAGGCATGCGTGAACTAAAACTGCTTTTCCTCCCACTTCTTAAAAATGATCTGAATTCTACCATAGCAGAAAGAGTCTCCATCGTCCTAGTAAAATTACCCAAATGTCTGACCTAAGAGGTCATCCGATTCCTGGGCTACGAGTCTCGGCTCCCATCATACCCGAGTGGTTATTCCCAGGGCCTTGTAGAGCCTGAACACGCCACAAACGTTGAAGAGAGGGAGGCAGAGAGTGAACCAAAAAAAAAGAATCACTGGTTGTTTAAAGGGACCATCCAATTATTCCACTTTTCTGCAGAACTTCTCTCCACGGCCTCCTGTTGCTTTCACAGCCGAGTCCTGGCCCTTCCTTCCACCCCTCATGGCCCCCTTCTTGCCAAAGGTCCTCTGATCTTCTTTTCATTCCCCTCAGGCCCTCACACACGCTGCTCCCTCTGTTCGGAGGGACCCCAACCCGCCCACTGCGGCCCCATCAGGCCTAATCCTACTGTCTCAGCCCGAGGCGCCCCCCCCCCCCCGATTCCCACACCACACCCTGTCTGTCTGCTGCTTCCCTCCTGGTCGTGGTCATCTCTCGGGTTCAGAAGAGCCTTCACTGTGAGGACACGAGGGCAGGGACCACAGCTATTTTGTTCTCTGCGTGCCAGCACCTAGTACTATTTCTGGCCTGACAACAGCCAACAATATTTATTAAAGAATTCACTAATTGATTGACTGGATCTCAGACAAACCACAATCACCTCTACATGATGGGGAACTGCCAATTATTTTGGGAGACTGGGAAGGGGAGGACAAGGCAAGCATGAAGCGATGAACTTAGCCCCGGTTTGGGCAAGGACATTCCTCCTGCAGTAAACGTCAGCGTATTGAAACTCAGCGCACCCTGCAATTAGGCAGGAAACCTCATATGGCTCAAAGAGAAGTTCAAAACCAGACATATTTCAGGGCAGAAAATGAACCCCCTGCAATGAGGCAATTTTCCCTGGAATGATCGCATGCCAGTGGTCACCGGACTGTGGCACGCTCCCGCTCTAGGAAAGAAAGGGGGCTCGTGACAATGAAGACCCACAGGGGGAGTGGAAGGTGGGATCTGGGGGGCTCACACCACCCTGAGGATTTGAAGGGGGTCCTGGCAGTGGGCCGGCAGGCCTGTCAGCTGTTAACGCCACTCCAGCCCTAAAAACACAGGGTCTGCCATCCTGGGAGGAGGGGAAGCCACCTTGTTCCAGAGCCAAGGCCAGCCTGAGTGGGAGTGGACTGCCCCCCATGAGGCCACCCAAAGTCCCGGGTCAGAACAGGCCTGGGGAGTGCAGCCCACCTGCTCTCAGCCAACCCCCAGCCATTCACTCAGGCAAGCGCTCGGCCAGCCCTTTCAATTGCACCCTGACTGCAGCACTCACCTTCTTAATGAACTCTGGGATGATTTTTTGGTCTGTCAGGTGGTCTAGGGAAGAACAGCAATCTAATTCCAAGATGTAGCCTTCATTGTGAAGATCAGTGTTCTGAGATCTGAAAAGAGAAACACACACACACACACAAGTTAAGATTTTGCACAATATATATATTAAAAAAAAAAGAATCACCGGGTGTTGAATGAAATCCTAATTTCTTTCCTGAAAGTAACTGTCAAAAAGGCAGTTCTGAAAAAATAATTTATGGTTAACAACTCAAATAATATAGAGGGACCTATTAATACTTCATGGAAAGACCTCCAAGACATATCATCAAGGAAAACACATCATTATAGAATGATGGGTTTAGTACAATATGGTTTATACCTTAAACAACACACACACACACACACACACACACACACACACACACTCCAGTAATGTATATTTCCCATTGGCAAACCAATAATAGCAGTGACCTCTGGGGGGATGGTGAGGGCCAGTGTGGGAATCGGGCAGGGATGGTGCTAGTGATCAAAAGTGACTTTGGCTGTATCTCTAATTTTTTCACTTTTTTGGAAGAGAATATATTCATGTATCACTTAGAAAATTAAAAATTAATTTTTAAAAGACTTTTAAAGGGTTCAACCCCTACAGAGGGCAATCCGACAAAATCTATCAAAACTAAAGATGCATGAAGAAAAGAATATAAGGCAACTGAAGTAGAAATCCTGGGACGAGAGCGGACGTGAAGGGCTGTCTGAAGCAAACACCGAACACCTTGCGGTCGAGACGGAGGCGTCCAGCGTGCCCTGCCCCCCATCACCGCACCCCCACCAGGTGGTGGGGTGCTTCCCCGTCCCCCTCATATAGATGTGCACGTGACCCAATGCTGGGTGCACTTGGGACAAACAGCAGCAAGTGGTCACCAGAAGGAAATCCCACCACTCCGTGTCACTCCTTTGAGGGACCCCTGGGTGACATTATGGGGCTGAGGGACTCCTGGGAGCCACATGGTTGTCAGAAACTGAAGGTGACTGGCTGGCCCTGACAGACGTCAGACAACAGGAAGTGAACATCAGTCAAGGGCTGGCAGACCGTGCCCTGTCCTCGTGGGAAGGGGGACTTGGAGACCAGGGCCGGGCTCTCCAGGGCTCACACCACGTGTACAGCAACTCTCTACTGCCAAGGGCAGAGCAGGGCCCTCCCAGCCGGCTTAGGAGGGTCCCTACCAAGGAGGGGCCCCTGCAGCCCCTGTGAGAGCAGGTGTAGCCAGGACGGGCATCTTCATACTGAATTCCTGAGACACGTATATCCCACCAAATAAACAGTTTCTGAATGCCTATTTGCTATAATATTTTAAAGATGAATTTCTAGGCGTCTTATATATCATTCAAAGCAATTTATGCTGCCATTAACCATCTGAATATGATTCACACGAAATTCAAAAGTGGAAAAATTAAAGAGGATTTGGTTTTCCCCAGGTGCGCAACTGTGATTGGGTAAGCAAATGTCAATAATTTATTTTATTTTTCTCTCTAACATATCCTTTCAGGGGTAGGGACTGAGGTGCATACTTTTGAAATGTAAAAGAATCAACTGATTCCAAACGGGCCAAACTGGAATAAACTAATTGCAAAAGAATCAACCAATTCTTTTTTTTTTTTAACATCTTTATTGGAGTATAATTGCTTTACAATGGTGTGTTAGTTTCTGCTTTATAACAAAGTGAATCAGTTATACATATACATATGTCCCCATATCTCCTCCCTCTTGCATCTCCCTCCCTCCCACCCTCCCTATCCCACCCCTCTAGGTGGTCACAAAGCACTGAGCTGATCTCCCTGTGCTATGCGGTTGCTTCCCACTACCTATCTATTTTACGTTTGGTAGTGTATATATGTCCATGCCACTCTCTCACTTTGTCACAGCTTACCCTTCCCCCTCCCCATATCCTCAAGTCCATTCTCTAGTACCCAGCAATCCCACTACTGGGAATATACCCTGAGAAAACCATAATTCAAAAAGAGTCATGTACCAAAATGTTCATTGCAGCTCTATTTACAATAGCCAGGACATGGAAGCAACCTAAGTGTCCATCAAAGATGAATGGATAAAGAAGATGTGGCACATATATACAATGGAATATTACTCAGCCATAAAAAGAAACGAAATGGAGTTATTTGTAGTGAGGTGGATGGACCTAGAGTCTGTCATACAGAGTGAAGTAAGTCAGAAAGAGAAAAACAAATACCATATGCTAACACATATATATATGGAATCTAAGAAAAAAAAAAAAAAAAAAAAGGTCATGAAGAACCTAGGGGCAAGACGGGAATAAAGAATCAACCAATTCTGAACCCCAGCCTTCTCGCCTAAAAACTTCATCAGAGATTAGACTCATGTTCTCCCTTTTTCCCCCATGTTCTTACTCTCTCCCCACCCTAAACAAAAGACATGCTAAGATGAACTAAAGCAGAAGATTCCAGACTTTTGAAAGAGAAGACTTAGTCAAGATACTGTCATATGCATCGTGTGGGATCTCAAACAACAAAGACAGGAATAGGAGGAGGAAAATAGGATGTGAAATCCCCGCTGCTGTCACACAGGGACTAACACCAGACTGTACAAGGTTATTTATAAATACCCACGGACATTTTATTTTATTTTTTTTGTTTTTTTTTTATAAATGTATTTATTTTTATTTATTTATATTTGGCTGTGTTGGGTCTTCGTTGCTGCGCACAGGCTTTCTCTATTTGCAGTGAGCAGGGGCTACTCTTCGTTGCGGTGTGCGGGCTCTAGGTATGCGGGCTTCAGTAGTTGTGGCTCACAGGCTCAGTAGTTGTGGCTTGCTGGCTCTAGATGGCTCTAGAGTGCAGGCTCAGTAGTTGTGGCGCATGGGCTTAGTTGCTCCGGGGCATGTGGGATCTTCACAGACCAGGGATCGAACCCATGTCCCCTGTATTGGCAGGCAGATTCTTAACCACTGCACCACCAGGCAAGTCCCCTCACTGACATTTTAAATGACTAGGGTGAAAAATAGTAAACATTGAAAATAAGTCAAATAGACAGTTTTCCAAAGAAGACATCCAGATGGCCAACAGGCACATGAAAAGATGTTCAACATTACCAATTATTAGAGAAATGCAAATCAAACTACCTCACACTGGTCGGAATGGCCATAATCAAAAAATCTAAAAATAACAAATGCCAGAGAGGGTTTGGAGAAAAGGGAACCCTCCTACACGTTGGTGGGAATGTAAACTGGTGCAGTCACTAAGGAAAACAGTATGGAGGTTCCTCAGAAAACTAAAAATAGAATTACCATATGATCCAGCAATCCCACTCCTGGGCATGTACCCAGACAAAACTATAATTCAAAAAGATACATGCACCCCTATGTTCACAGCAGCACTGTTCACAATAGCCAAAGCATGGAAACAACATAAATGTCCATCAACAGATGAATAGATAAAGAGGATGTGGTACATATATACAATGGAATATTACTCAGCCATTAAAAAGAATGAATAATGCCATTTGCAGCAACATGGATGGACCTAGAGATTATCATACTAACTGAGGTAAGCTAGACAAAGACAAATACCATATGATATCATTTATATGTGGAATCTAAAAAATGATACAAAGGAACTTATTTACAAAACAGAATAGACATAGAAAACAAACTTATGGTTACCAAAGGGGGAAGGGAGAGAGGGATAAATTAGGAGTTTGGGATTAACATATACACACTACTATATATAAAATAGATAAACAACAAAGGACCTACTGTATAGCAGAGGGAACTATACTCAATATCTTATATTTTCTATAAAGGAAAAGAATCTGAAAAAGAATATATATATATATATAAAACTGAATATATATATATATGACTGACTCACTTTGCTGTACACCTGAAACCAACACAACATTATAAATCAACTGTACTTCAATTAAAAAAAAGAATCCTTCAATAAGAAACCAAAACAATAAAATAAAATAAGTCAACACTGTATCCACTCTGTAAAACACCCATAAAATGAACGGAAGGAAGACGGGTCTGTCTTTAAACAACTCACAGGCCCGACTCACTAGACTCACAAGGGATAATTGTTAGTACAGGATCTAATAACTCTCAGCTTTGCTTCTAGAACAAGAAGTACTCTGAGGAGGAAAGCAGCTCTGGTTCATTTCATCAGATAATTAACTCAGTTATATCTGAACTGAAAGAAGCACAAAAGGTGGACAAAAATAGGCATTATTATAAATTTTCTAGATGAAACATGAAAACTCACATCTCGGCCTATGGTCACTTGAAAGCAAAGCCATGCACATTGGAGGAATAGGTGAGTAACTAAAGGTCTCCCCTGCCTTACAGGAATTACCTCCATAGTTTAAAATGAAAGGGTTGGAACATTGAAGAGTGGCTGCAGGGGAGAGGGGTGGCAAGGACCCCTGACTACTACGAGGACAGATGCCCAAGCCCTCAAGTCAGCACTCTGTGAGGGGCGAGGCCAGAGCTGGGTGGGTGGCACAGTCACACAGAAAGCCCCTCCCTGCCAGAAGCCCTGTGAAAAACTGTATCAAATCCACAAAAGCTTGAAGCTTGCCTACAGGGCTGCCAGTGGGAGCATCTGGGCTCCTCAGCACTGGGAGGGAGGTTGGGTGGAGGGAGGGCAGTGACCGTGGTTGCTCTAAGGTGACCCCCAATGACCTTCCTTTTCTGGTGTTCATGCCTTTGTAGAGTCCCTCCCCCTGAGTGGGGGCAGGGCCTGCGATGTGCTTCTAATCAAAAGAACCAGGCAAAGGGATAGGAGATCCCTCTCATGATGATGTGACGCCGTAAGACTCCACCTTAGCAGATGAGAGCTAGACCCTGCCCTTGCTGGCTGCCAGGCTGCCAGGGCACCGTGTGGGCAGTCCCTGGATGACAGCCATCAAGAGATCTCAGCCCTAGGAGATGAATTCTGCCCACAACCGAATGGAGCTTGGGAGCAGACCTTTCCCCAGTCAAGCCCCTGATGAGACTGCAGCCCCAGCCAATACTTCCACTGCAGCCTGATGAGACCTGAAGCAGAGAGCCCAGAAAAGCTACAGAAACTGAGATCATAAATGTATGTTGTTGGAACCACTAAACTTGTGGTAATTTATTACAGAGTGTAGAAAACTCATGCAGTTGCCGAGCAGGAAGACACGGCAGCTTCATGCTCAGACCAGGCTTCCTACTGGTGGCTGGGTCTAGGCTCAGGCCCCAAGATCTAGCCAGACACCTGAGAAGAGCCTCTGACAGGTGATGAGTGTTTCATGTCCCAGAGGGCAAGGACCACCCTGACCACACTGACATGCCCTAGAAGTGAGTCCAGGAACTATGGCCTGGCCCCTGAGGGACCACAGCACAGGGGAGTAGATGTCCTGCAGTCAGTCAAGTTCCTAAGAATCCTTAAGATGCATCACTGGCTGAGCAGGGATCTGCACCCCCCTGTGGGGGAGGGGAATCACCACTTATGTTTCCCCAAAGGACGTGTCCTTGTGTTGTCCTGGAAAAGGATACTGGAAACCACCAAACGTCCGCCTGGACTGAAGCCCACTGGCTTCCACTTCCAGAAGGGACAGAAAGATCTGGGTCTAAACAATAAAAAAAAAGAGAGACACAGAATGCACTTCTGGAGGTGTAGGATTAACTACCTGCCAAAGCCTCCCTTATCTAAAAATTAGCAGTAAATACACTGAGATTAAATGCAGACACTCTGAGAAGAGCATTGCTAACAATGAAATATGCTTCCCCGTCTCCCTGCATACCTCCCCTCCATAATTTCCTCTAGATTTATTAGTTAGAGGCTGCAGGTCCTGAAGCTAACTAGAGGTGGATCATTTCCCAGCTGTGTGCCTTTGGACAATTTATTTAAACATTCTATGCCTCAGTTTCTTTCACTGTCAAATGGGAATATTATGAGTAGCTATCTCTTGGCATCCTTGTAAGGATTAAATAAGACAAAAGCATGTAAAGCCCTTAGCATTGAGCATGGCAAGAAGTCTGGGTTCAACAAATATTAGCAGCTGCTGATCTACTTCTATCATCTGTAAGTGCATTCCTAGCCCTTTTCATAGTTCCTAATTACTCATTCATTCAACGAATATTGATCACACTACTACTTTGTGCCAGACACTCTTCTTTAGCATCAACAGATAAAAGAGACAAAATCTCTGCCCTCACAGAGCTCACAACCTGGTGGAGGGAGACAGGCAACAAACAAGAAATACTCATGAGCACAGAGAGTATGTTCAACAGTGGTAAGCGTTAAAGAAAAAAGAAACAGCAAGGTGTAGAGAATCACGAGCGGTGGGAAGCTGCAGTTTTTATGAGGGTTGTCAGGGCAGCCTCACTGAGAAGGTGACACTTGGAATAAAGATCTATGGGAGTTGACCGTGCTGACAGCCAGGAAAGAAGCTTCCAGGCAGAGGAACAGCCAGTGCAAAGGCCCTAAGGTGAGCTCGTACAAAAAAGCCCTGTGGCTGGAGCTCAGTGAACCAGGGGCAGAAGAGGAAGAGGAGATGAGGTCGGAGAGCCAAAGGGGAGTCAGAGAGTGTAGAACTTACAGGCCACGGTGAAGACAGTGGCTTTTACTCAGAACGACAGGGGAAGCCCTTGTTGAACAGAGAAGTGACACCATCTGATTTATTTTATTTTTATAGTATAGTTGATTTACAATATTGTGTTAGTTTCAGGTGTACAGCACAGTGATTCAGTTATATATTATATATATATATATATATATATATATATATATAAATAACTTTTTCAGATTCTTTTCCCTTATAGGTTACTACAAAATATTGTGTAGAGTTCCCTGTGCTCTACAGTAGGTCCTTGTTGGTTATCCATTTTATATATAGAAGTGGGTACATGTTTATTTGAAAAGGATCCTTCTGGCTGTAGGGGGCAGCTAAGAGACTAACCCAGTGGTCCAGGCGGGAGGTGATGGTGACCCCAAGGGGGCTGGTAGCAGTGCTGGGAAGTGGTGGATTCTGGATATACTTTCAAGGTAGAACCTTCAAGACTTCCTCATGAACAGAATAGGTTGTGAGGTGTGAAAGGAAGAAAGCAGATGAGGATGGCTCCAAGGATTTTTGCTCCAGCCACCGAGAGAGTGGGTGATGCTGCCACAGCTATGATGGGGAAGGCTGGGGCGGGAGTGGTCACAGGCTTGGGGAGAAGATCAATAATTCGGCTTCCTAGGTACTGAATTTGACATTATCCAGCAGACGGCCAAGGAGAGATATCTGGTAGAGAGCTGAATACATATTCGAATCTGGACTTCAGGAGAGAGGGCTGGAGATGTGAATCTGGGAGTCATCAGCTTCTACATGGTATTCAAAGCATGAGACTGAATGAGATCTCAATTAATATACAGAGAGAAGAGTCAAGGACTGAGCTTGGGGACCCTCCACCATGAAGAGGGTGGGGAGAAAAGAGGAGAAAGCAGCCAAGGAGACAAAGAAAGAGCAACCATGGGGGAAGAGAGAAAACCAAGGGAACATGCAGTCCTGGATCAAATCAAGGAAGCACGTCTAGGGGAGGGTAGGAGCCACTCTGTCCATTGCTTCAATTAACATATTTACAATCTTCCCTTCAATTTACTTATCCTCTTGAAATCCCAAGAGAGAAACTGGATTTAATCCACCCTACAGAAAAAGGTGCGAAGAAATCAGTTCACATTTAATATTATATATGACTATCCTGTTACATGGGCTGACTGTCAAATCAGTCTGCCGATTTGGGTTCCGAGTAGCTTGGCTCCTTGAAAAAAAAACCATCTCCGTGCTGCTGGGTCATTTCTCAGAAATGGCCTAGAGGGAGCATTAACTAAGAAGAGCTCTGACCCATCTCATGTCTTGGGGTCCCCACCTGTACACACTGGAGAGTTGAGAGGGGTTTATTTCCAGCCATTCCAAAGGGAGTTTCTGAAAGGAAGAGGGAATGAAAGCATATCCTGGCGCAGATATGCAAGGTCCTGAAAGCCAAGAATGAGTAAGACAAAATGAATTCAGATTCTCAGAGCACAGCAACGTCAACAAGGCATATAAGCAGAGCACTCCTGACCAGTTAAGACACTGCAGAAGCAGCTAAGACCTCACAGTCCAGGGAAGTCTTCAAAAACCATCGTAACATGACAACAAAATGCTGTGGTACCCTAGATTGGGTCCCAGAACTGGAAAAGGACATTAATAGAAAAATTGATGAAATCCAAATAAAATCCACAACTTAGTTATTAGTAATATACCAAAGTCAATTTCTTAGTTTTGACAAATGTACCACAGTAATGTAAGATATTAATGATGGAGGAAACTCGGTGAAGGGCCTAAGGGTTGTGACTTTTCTGTTAAATCTAAAATATCCCCAAATAAAAGTTATTGAAAAAAAAAAAAACGAAAGAAAGCCATCAGACACTCTGGGGGATGTGTATGTTTGTTTGTTTTGATTCTGTAATATTTATTCTCACAGTCAGTGTTTCTAGTCCTAAACTACACCAACACCCCGGCCTGACTATACTGTTTATGTAAGAGACCCCTCAAGTCACATGAAGGCTGAAATAATTGGGTTTGGGGGACAAAAGAATAATCTCCGTTGATGTGCCCTAACTTTAGGCACTGGACCAAGCCAACAAGCAAACCCTGGGCTCTGTGCATCAGACCGGGTGTCCCGTCGGGCAGGCATTCTCCACCCTGGCTGCATTCAACCTTGGAATCACTCGGTGAGCTCCCACAAATTTTGATTTAATTGGTCTGTGGTACGGCCTGGGCCAAGGGGCTCTAGAAACTCCCCAGTGATTCTAATGGGCAACCAGAGTGGAGAACGATGATCTAGGTGGGCTGTGTTACAGTGGCTGCTCTCCTGGAGATTTTCCTTGGCCGTTACTGAGCAAGTCCATGGAAAAGAGGAAACACAGAAAGAAGGACTTGTAGAGACCAACAATGTAGACTCCTAGACCCTCAGAAGAAGACAAACCTCCCAGAAAAAGGACCAGACCTTAAGGAAATATAAGAATGGACAACTCTATCTGTGCCTCTTTCAGTTAGAGAAACCCAAAAATACTTCCCACTTCTTGCTTTCCTCACTCTTCTTATGTTTTATTGTGCTAAAATACACATAACATACCATTGACCATTTTAGCCATTTCTAAGCATACATTCAGTGTCATTAAGTACATTCACAATGTTGTGCAACCGTCACCACCAACCATTTCCGGAACTTCTTCATCATCCCAAACAGTCCTTGCTCCTTTGACACCATATAAATGGGACTTGGGTCAAAACTGAACACGAACATGTAGGAAAATTTAGATAAATGCTTCTCAAACAAACACACGAGAGCAGATTCAGACGCTGCGCATTTGTGCACAAACCTTTCCTAACCGTAGGGCAGGGCAGCAAAGAGCCCACATGCCGAAGTACCTCAGAGGTCAACACGATTGGCCCCAGACATCAGAGCTGTTTAAGAGCATAATAAAACACCACCTATTCCGTGTCACGTCGCCCTCATTACTCAGACACAAACATCAGCTGTCATAAAAACTGTGCACAAACTCCTCATGTCACCACTGCCACATCTGCCAAGGGTTGTGTGGTCATTCCCCAGGCAGATGGAGAGTCAGAAGGTCAAACCAAGGGAAGCAAACTCAAAGGTCCACAAACACTGAGTGAAAGAGGATATTTTTTGACCAAAAGACATAACCCAATCACTTTGTTCTCATATAAAAGATACAGAAATGGTCTTCATGTCCACCAAGAAATACGCTCTCTCCTATTTTTCTCCAAACACAGAGTCCTGTCTGACTCCCTTCCACATTCCCATTTCTGAGAGCGACGTGGCTACAGAGAAACTTGACCCACCAGGGGAAAAGTCCCAGTGCACGGGTGATGTCAAGTGGCACGGCCGAGTCACCACCGTACTGGGGAGCCAGTGGGAGCAGTGGAAACCATGGTGAGCTGGGCAGTTTCTATCCCAACCATTACTAGGAACTCCAGGCCGGGGTTGCCAAATCTTCTAACTTTTTTAAAGGAGTCATTACATCATGTTTTTTGGTGGCCACAAATGTCAAATTTTGGCTCCAAACGATGTTTATCACTATTATGTAATCCAACATCTTTGGGACTGAATCTGACCTCTGGGCCATCAGTCCCTGGCCTCTGGGTTCCATACACAATGCTCCAATGTGAGTCACAGAGGCTGGATGCCAGGCAAGAGATAAGAGCAAACAGATTATCCAACTGTATCATTGTCAGAATAACTAACCCTAAACCCAAGTCCGATATTTCACCCATTGTAATGACCTGGCAGATTCTTCCCCTCCCCACTCCCCATGACCGTGGTCAGGACATCAACACTGACCCTGCCTGATCTCCCAATGGCTGGGACAGAACCCTTTTCTAAGCCATTAAAAAAACATGTTTGCAAGCAAAGACTGTAACGCTTTATGAGTTACAGTCATAAAGGGTTAATCCTCAAATTATTCAGATGAAACGTCAAGCAGTAAGCTGAATACCTATTTTGGTCTCATGGACAGAGCTGAAATCAGGCCACTAAAAAGCAGATGCCTGTTTATAGTCTACTATAAACTATCCTTTTAAACAATAAACATGTTAATAAAAACTATCATACACACTTCTTTTAAATAATAAACATGTAACAGATCTCACTTCAACTAATTAATCCCTTAGATAGCTTCAAAGATCATGAGTTGAAGCAACATCTTCTTTTTCCCAGGACACAAAGCACAGTTTGAAATTGAGTTATGAAAAGAAACGAGAGAGAATGTGCAGTTCATCAGTAGGGCTATTTTTGCTTCATTGAGGAACAATCAGAAAGAAATGGTGACAAACACAGAGTTAGATTACTAGGCACTTCTCCAACGAGAGAAAAAAAAAAAAATCACTAAATGTCAGTTGACAGAAGCAAATTCTCTATCTCTGGGAAACAGGACAGAATTTTCAGACTTTTCCCTCAAGGCATTGCCAGGTTCAAGTAGAATGATCAGAATGGTGTGTTGTTTTTTTTTTAAATTAATTTATTTATTTATTCATTTATCTTTAGCTGTGTTGGGTCTTCGTTTCTGCGCAAGGGCTTTCTCCAGTTGTGGCAAGCGGGGGCCGCTCTTCATCGCGGTGCGCGGGCCTCTCACTATCACGGCCTCTCTTGTTGCGGAGCACAGGCTCCAGACGTGCAGGCTCAGTAGTTGTGGCTCACGGGCCCAGTTGCTCCACGGCATGTGGGATCTTCCCAGACCAGGGCTCGAACCCGTGTCCCCTGCATTGGCAGGCAGACTCTCAACCACTGCGCCACCAGGGAAGCCCGTGTTGTTGTTTTTGTTGTTTTAAAGGCGTAGTAGGCAGGAAAATGAACTACACATCTGAGAAAGATCTATCTGCGAAAGGAAAAGAAGGCTTTTTCTAGTTTCATGAGCTTATCACTTGCTTGACCACTGACCACAGGAAGGGCTGGAGTTACATCCTCTCAAGAAACTTATAGTCTCATATTTTGCTTAGTGAAATGTCAAAGAAAAATACTGCATGTTATCGCTTAAATGTGGACTCTAAAAAATAAAACAAATTGGTGAATGTAACAAAAAAGAAACAGACTCCCAGATATGGAGAACAAACTAGTGATTACCAGTGGGGAGAGGGAAAGGGGGAGGGGCGACATAGGCAGAGGGGCTTCAGAGGTACAAACTATTGGGTACAAAATAAGCTACAAGGAAATATGGTACAACACAGGGAATATAGCCAATATTTTATAATAACTATAAATGGAGCATAACCTTTAAATAAAAATTGTGAATCACTATGCTGTACACCTGAAACATATAATTTTTTAAATCAACTACACTTCAATAATAAAAAAAAAAAGAAACTTAGAGTCTATGGGCATCTAACTACCCAACACTGCTATTTATTCTAACCATAGAGAAGAGCTATGAAAGTTCAGTTGCTTCCACAGTCAGGGATCAGGGAGTTTTAAAAAGCAAAGAGCACGTAAGCAGAGTCTTTGAAGCTGTGTGAAAATTAGTCATGGGACAATGGATAAAATGACATTCCAGGCAATGAGAACAGAAATTAGGAAGGATATAGATGGAAAAAAAAGCATGAGTTACATGGTGGAAATAATAAATAGGTCAGTTTGGTAAAAGATACGTGAAGGCGAGGTTTGTTTATGCTAATTCGGCTGGATCAGTAAACACGAGCCTCGCGAATGTATGGGTGAATTTGCTGTTGAAATAGATCGGTGATGTGGGCCCTGCAGTGCTGGCTGGAGCAGAAAGTGAGAAACGGGGTTGGAAAGAAAGGACAGGGGTGTGTCGCTACAGGACGGGACTGGCCTTCATTCTGAGGTAAAGGGGAGTCATGGATGGTCTTAGATAAAAGAAGATAGAGAAGTACAGATTTTAGGAAGATTAAGCAAGCAGCATTGCGTATGATGGAGGAAGAGTTGGAAGAACATTTTAGGAGAGCAGAAATGAGAGCTAAAATTTCTGTAGAGGAAGTGGATGGATGGGAGAGAGAGTTGAGGTGTGTCTTGTCCCTGCAGGTGCTGGTGATTGGGTTGGGGGAGGGGAATAAACTTCTGCTCCCCAAAGATGCTCTCAGATCAACGGGGAAAAGGTTCCAATAATCTCTGTGACCTCCTCTTCACAAAGTGAACCAAATCTACAAAAACAAAATGATGCTGCTGGAGTCAGAAGTTTCCCCTAACAGTGAAGCTTGAGAAATGCTGGAAGAAGAAAAAAGCCAAGTAAACAAATCCTAGTGAATCTTTCAATAAAGCACCTAATTACAGAGTTTATCAGGGGAGTGCTGAAGTAGGAAGCAGAGAGAAGGAAACAACTCGTAGATGGGTCACTGGTCTTTCTTCTCCCTTGTTTTTTTTCACCAACAGACATGCACCCCATCTGTGGAAAAGGGTTTGGTATCCCCTGGAACATTCCAGAGATGACGGGGGAGATGTGCACATGATACCCTAACCACACACTCTCCCAGGCAGCTGTGCACTGCCAAGCGGGTGCAAGGCATCATGGGCCCCTAACGAGCCACGGCTGCTATTTATTCTAGAGAAATCTTGCCACATCCTGCCTCACTCTTTACTGCTCGAGCCGGCTCTCTGGTAGATAAGCCATCAGTGACTGCACAACACAAGGAGTTCACCTTTAACCTTAAAAGGCAAGAAAAACAAGTTTTACCCCCAGTGGTCCCTGTATAATGTAGCTGTGGGAGAAATTCAATCCCCACCACACCAGACTACAGCAAAGAGGACCACCGCCACACGGGATCGGACTTGCGGCAGGGTCCTGCTTTCTCATGAACCCTGCAAGGCTCCTCGCTGACTCTGAAACATGTGGAAATGACGACTGGTAGTACTGATGCATAAATATTATTTTTTCACAAAGATAACACTGAATAAAGGCAGGTCTGCCTGGTACTTACTGGTTCAGAAAAGTCACATTATCTGCAAACAAAAATAACAGCAGTAGCTACACACGTGAATGCCCTTCCTAAGACTCTCATCAGCCATGTCCAGCTGAGTGACAGGAAGTCTCTTCTTTATTTACGGTTAATGCACACATCCCAATTCAAGTTTGCTCATCGTTTCCTTCTTTTCTGGGTCTTCCTACCCGCACCCTCCAACCTGCTGAGTTAGACGATGGACGTGTTCCATCTCTGCACTGCCCAATACAGTAGCCACTACCCAGATGTTTCTCCTGAGCACCTAAAAATGTGGCGAGTGCCACTGAGGGAATGAATGCTTAATTTTATTTAATTTTAATTAATTTTCATTGATAATATGTGCCTAGTGGCTCCCTAATAGAAAAGCCCAGCTTAGCTCCGTTCTGAAACTTTGATGTGCACATTGATCCCCTGGGATCCTGTTAAAATGCAAATTCGGAGTCCGCAGATGTGGGTGGGGCCTGGGACCTGCATTTCGAAGAGGCTGCCAGGTGACGCTGAGGCTGCCGGTGCACAGACCAAGGTAAAGACTGGAACTGCTTCGGGAACCACCAGTGCGACCTGGAAGCCTCGTGAATGGGTGGTCCCAAAGCTTTTGATCGTAAAACCCTCAAGTAAGAGTCTCCTGAGTACTACTGTACCAACATCTTACATATGTTAGAAAACAATACACACAAAACATTTAGAAGATGAGAAACAGATGAAATAAGCAATATTTAAAAATTGTAGTCGCAATAGGTTCCTATTATTAGTAATTAATATTCCAAGGCATAATAATACACTTGAAATTAGATTCACTGTTAACAAGAGTGGAAGTAAATCCACATTGCAAAATGTCTTCTTGATGAGTCTAAAATTCTTTGGTCATCTTTTGTCAGATTGGAATAGGTAGGCATCGATTTTTTTATGTCACCAAGAAAGCTCTTACACACAGTGAAAGAAGGATCGATGTGGCCATTTGTGTGTGTTTGTGTGTGTGTGTGTGTGTGAGAGAGAGAGAGAGAGAGAGAGAGAGAGGGAGAGAGGCGTGGTGCTCCAAGGAGAAAGAACAAGATAAGGGAGGGGCAAGGGAGGAGAATTTCACATTTACATTACTGTATTCTGTGTTCTCTTCAATCTACAATGAATTTACAGGAATTTTTTAAGCCATGTGTATATTTCATCAGGGCTAACTTAGTTAAAACTACAAAAAATAATCCACAAATCCACTTCCCTGGGTTCTCAGCTGCAAATGTTCCTCTGACCCCAGTCTTCTCCAGGATCCACCCCGTCACACCCTGCTTGGTACAGACAGGGGCCCTCTGACATCTACATCCAGCCAGGGCATCACCTTCAACCTGAATGCTAAATATTGGTAATGCATAATTTCTCTCCTAATTTTTCAGTATAAATAAACATACACAGAAGCTTCAATCCTCTTTCAACATAGGTATGTGGTATGTCTACCACCTTTGGTAACCACTGGTCTAGACAGTGCATAGAATTTTCAGAATAATCACAAAGCTCTAGAATAAAAAATGTACTTCCAACAATAATATTGAACTCTATGATCTTAAAAACACTTGGTAGAAATTCTTCTCAGATTAGTATGTAAATGAAATTACAATTTCAACAGGGTTTACTGGGAAATGAAGAAAATAACTTTAGACTATAGACTATATATGGAAAAATCAATATGACAAAGTTGCCAAGATCCTGAAAAAAATAGTGCTTGGCTAGATATTAATATACACTACAAATTTATTATAATTTATTGTAATCAAAATAGCATGGGATTAGCACAAAAACCAATCAATAGATCAAAGGAACAATAAAGAATCGGGAATAAATTAGGGTGTATGCAGAAATCCAACCTATGATAAAGGTGGCATTTCATTCACCAAGTTAGGTTCATACAATAAATGCTGTTGACAAAGGTAGAAGAAAATACAGTTAGACCCCTTACCTCACACCCTAATGCTAATCCAGTGGTTCTCAGCTAGGGGCAGCAGTTTTACCTGTTCAGGGGCATTTCATAACATCCGGAAACATTTCTGATTGTCATAACTGCAAGGGCGGGAAGTGGGGGGTGTTTGCTATTGGCATCAAGTGGGCAGAGGCCAGGAATGCTGCCAAATATCCTACAACTCACAGGACAGTCCCTGGCCCAAAGTGTCAACAGTTGAGAAACTACGTAGGCTGAGAAATCCTACCCAAACCCTAACCCTAATGATTACAAAGTTAAAGAGGAACAGTGTTAGAAGTAGAAAGAGCCTGATGAGAAAGCTGGCTCCTCCATGCCATCAGAAGGGTGACTCTTAAGAAAGTACCGTTTTCTTCATCTTGGCTTTCAAGAGGAAAGACAAGGCACACCATGAAGCAAAGAGCAGGGACTCTGGCCACAGCAACAAATAAATGGTAGCTGTGATGGCCGATAACATAAATGGTAAATCATATTAAGAAGTGCCTGTGAGTCTAAAATGTCAATATGACACTAATGAACTTATCTACAAAACAGAGCAGACTCACAGACATAGAGAACAGACTTGTGGTTGCCAAGGGGGAGGGGGGTGGGGGAAGGATGGAGTGGGAGTTTGGGATTAGCAGATGCAAACTATTATATACAGAATGGATAGACAACAAGGTCCCATGGTATAGCACAGTATCCTGTGATAAACCATAATGGAAAAGAATATGAAAAAAAGAATGTATATCTATGTATAAACTGAATCACTTTGCTGTTCAGCAGAAATTAATAAAATATTGTAAATCAACTATACTTCAACAAAATAATTTTTTTTAAAAAAAGAAGTGCCTGCAAACATATAAATGTTCTTCACAAGAAAAATGGGCTCTTTGTTGCCTTTTTGTTAAGATCCAGGTTGCCTGACAGAGCAATTTCGGGGACTTAAACTATAGAAGTCGAGGATGAAAATTTCAAGTTGTTATAAATCCCCCCAGAGCACAGATTGTTCTCACCTCATTCTCTCTTACAAGGGTCACTACCTTAGAAGACACAGACACCTAGTACATTTTGCTTTTGCTTTTAGGGAACAGAGGGAAATAGTGCACTAATGGCCTTAGAACCGTCATTGGCATACAACTGTTCAGTGCAGAAACTGACAAGGCCCAGTTAGCCTGCTGAATGGAGCCATTTGGGGGGCTCCAGCTGGTTTGCAGTGGCAGCCCTATGTCCTGAAACCAGCTTGGGGGTAACCAGGCCTGTGGTCCCATAGCCTTGCTAAGGGGACCCTTGATACTGTGAAGCCCAGAGGATTCTGGGAGTTCTCTGAGGACCCTTCCATAAGCTCCAGGCCCCTGAGCTGAAAGATGGTGTGTTTCTGAGCCATGAGCCTCAAGATGGAACATAAGTCCCATCCCCACCACACCCTCCCACTCACCTGCCCCACACTTCAGTACTGAGAAGTCATTAGTAACTTCTTCAGTCTAATTTTCTTAGGATATAAAATGGAAGCAAGGAATAACTGAAGATAATAGTACCTTTTAGCTATAAAGTAGAGGAAGTCTAAAACCTCGGCTGAACGCGTAATAATGTTTTCAACAAATATTAATGACAAAAAACAACCATCATGAGGACATAGTGAGACAAAATTATAACACTTAACACACACAGGAATGAAGCAAAAGTGCTCTCAGGCCCTCAGAAACAGGTGTTGTATGAATACGAGTTACTAATTTGGTTTTTAAAGTCTTTGTAGCCATTTTAAGTTCCATCCTGTGGTCGCCGAATAGGAAGCAAATGAAATGATGTATTCCACTAAATCACATTACAGCATTTACCTCTTTGTAAAATGGTTCCATCTTTCAACCATTTAAAAAATTATAGAAAACAGCTAGATAGATCATAGAGATAATCATTACATCAAGATCTCAAGAATGCTGCAATCACTAACAATGTACTTATATGGATCTGGAAGTTATTTCTCACCTGCCACTGCATTCATAGCTAAAAATGCAAAATTGAATGAGTACTAGTCTTTTCCAGGCCCCAACACTGGTAATGCCCACTGCATCTTTCTTAGCTTGAGAAACAGACACAATCTAAGTTACCTCTGATTGACAAAGAAGAGTAAAGACAAAAAAGACTTTGCCAGGAAGACAATCTGAGTTCTTAAATCTAATATGGAATAGGTGTGCAAATACAAAAATCTAACACAAGTAAAATTGTATGCAACCAAATGACCTATATTGTGTGCACATGGCCCTCATAACAGTAAGGGTCCCTATAACCCACCTGCAATGTCACATAATAAACCTTCCTAGAGTCCATTTTAATTTAAAGATTGTGTGTACAGTGTGGGAGGAGAGGGCTATTATTTACCTTATTTTAAAACATACACAGACATGTCATGGTACCGTAGTATTCGCGCAGGTTTTAAGATCAACGGGAAATTTCAAAGAAATGTAGTGTTTGTGCTGCTGCGTTCTGGATATCTGCTCGCTGTTCTCTGCCATTCCAAACGACTTCTGAGAAAGACTGGAAATCACTAGTATGCTAATTCTCTCTCTCAGAGGAGGCAAAAAAATAAATAAAGTATAAAATGTGGGGAAAGACACAGGCAATCAACGACAGCGATCAAACCGGGGAGGGAAATGAGGTCGCACACGAACCACGCACGGCTTTCCTGTTCTCTCCGCTGGGATAAAGACCGACACTTGGAGAGACAGAAGAAGAATAGGTAGGCAAGCCATTTAGGGGTGTGGATGGGAAAAAAACTCTCTTTCCCCAAGAGAATGTGGCTTTGCACCGGCATATTAGATTGGAAAGTGCAAACACAATAATTAACAGTGAATCCTGAAACTTCAACACGCCAGAAAAGGGTGTCACTCAGGAGTGAGACGGGAAAATAGGAGGGATACATTAAGGTAATCTTCAGTGAGGCTGGACAGCTCCTCAGGGGGCGGACGGCAGCCCTGGAGAGCTAATCAAGTTCTCCCAACACCTCGGGAAGCTTGAGAAAGCTGATGAAGGATGTTCCCACGCCAGCAGCGAGGGGCAGCCGTGGGCAAAGAGCGGGGCCCTTCCGAAATCCGAACCCCAAACAACAACCTCCACGCTAAACAAACACCTTTACTCCCCTCCTGATTTAAGAAAAGAACTTTGAGTCCCCCTTCCTCAGTTTCTGCTCTCTGGGAATAAACCAGCTGCTGCGGTTTTTCCACCACAGTAACACGTGTCAATCACCACTAGGCCCAGCGTTACTTTTCCTCCCCACGTGTGATTCCAGCAATCAGATGCCCCAGGCTGAAGCCCAGCCTCACGTGTGAGCGTTTTCTAGGGCACATCCCAGAAGGCGCCCCCAGCCCCTGTGTATTTCATTTAATTATGAAACCTCTTTCTAGAAGCCCCATAATTCTCCCAAGAGTCAAAGTAATTGGTAGAAATTAGACATGAAGAGACACGAGGCCTCTTAAAGAGGACACTCTCGACTATAATTTTTAAAAGAATTTTCTGTTCAGTTCCAATATAATTTTGTACTTTCCCAATTCTGCCCTTTTCAAACGCCAGAGAAAAGGTTCATGTTATCTTGTGGGCTATAAAAAAAAAAGGCAGTCATTGGGCTGCATCCCGCAGGCCTACAAGGCCTGCACTTGCCCGGCTTTAAGACCTTAAGACCGAAGAAAGAGCCCTGAGTCACCAACAGAGACATCAGTGGTTTCATGGATGGGGGAGCTTACACGTCTGAAGCAAGGTCTTGGAGGGACACCCCGCCTTGTGTGGCCAAAGGCAGGCAGGACCTGAAGGCAGGCTTCATGCCCAGTGAGAGGGGAGGTTACCAGTTATAGGGGGATTACATCAGGCTGCCTCATCAGTTACCAGGGAAACCAGCAGAGGGGTACCCCCTTACTGTCCCTTGATAAGAACCACCACTAGCTGGGGTCTGGGGCAAGTACTTAAGAAGGTCACTCCTGTGAGTAAGGTATAGGTGAAGCAGGTACTGGTCAAGCAGGGGATGTACAGAGAGCGAGAGAGTAGCCATCTTTATTGGCCTAAACATACAGCAAGGTAATGCATTTGTACTCCACTTAAGGTCCACAGAGATTTCCCTGCCTTTGAAGGCCATCCTTTGGATGGTTTTTAAAAAGAAAAAAAAAAAAAAAGAGTGAAAAATAACGTACGTTATTCTTGTGGCAAATCACTGCTGTTTGGCAATGAAAGGATCTTCTGTGTGTGTGTGTGTGTGTGTGTGTGTGTGTGTGTGTGTGTGTGTTCCATTACTTGGGGTCCATGCTGCTGTGTGGCTACATTAACAAGATGCACTTTTGGTACTGGTTAGATATGTAAACCAAAGACAAATCCATCTTTCAATGGATTTATGGTCGTTTAGTGAAAGTTGGTAGCAAAATTCCACGGCACGGTTTTATTCCGCTCAATTCAGGAAAATTCTATTGGCCCACACCTACTCAGCACCTGGCACTCTAAGTAAGTAATGGGAATCCAAAGACGAAAGAAGATTTAGCAAGGGGGAGGGGAGGTGGGCAGACGTACGAAAAACAGTAACAAGAGAGTCAGAAGTCCGATGATTGCTGTGTGTGAAAGGAGAACAGGCAGCTCAAAGGGTGGGTGGTGAACTCCCCCAAAGCAAGCACCACACAGAAATCTTAAAGGTTACAAGATGGCAGCCAGTGGGGTGGGTCAGGGATACACAATGTTATTTTGAAAAAGCGAGGCAACGGTTAAAAAAGAGAAGTTTTCACATAAAAATCCAGATTTCTGGCTTTTCTTAAAAAAAGTACAAGATCTGGCAACACTTGGCAACAACGGAGCAGAGATCGGCATGGGCTCTCCAATACCCGCGAGTCCTCACTCGAGGAGCCTGGCCCCTGTAGGCATCTGCGTTGTAAGCCCCCGTCTTAGGACAAAGGCAGAGCCGTCAAGATTTCAGAATCCTACCCTAAGAAGGGAGACAAGGGGGAAAGCTGAACACTCTGAGATTTGCTTTCCTAGAAATAAAACAGCAAAAAGCCAGCAGAATTGTCTCTCTCTGCATCACTTGACACTGAGCAGCCAGAGCTGACTCAGTTAAGCCTCCGTGCTGCTCGGAAGTCCTTGTGAGAACAGCTTGCTGGTGCAGTCGGAGAGGAAAAACTTCTCAGGCTCCAAGCATGTGGTCAGTTTGGAAGAGAGCAACTCAGCACAGCTCTCAGCAAGCCACTGCATCCCTTCTAAGAATCACTGGCAGCATCTGGTACGGAAAATGAGGACCACAGCAGCTGGGGCTCGGTCAGCAGCACAGAAGTGGGCTCATCCCGGCCTCACGTGGCTTTCCACAGCCTCCCCCAGCTCGGCCTTCCCTCCTGGCTCCCGGCTCCCCGGGGGACACCTCCCAGGGGCATGTGCCATCAGCAACGGCCAAAACACGATGCGACCAGACTGATGCCATTCATCTCCTCCTACGGTGGATGCTTTCCATTTTCCAGCCAGGTCCCTCCCATCCCCCCTCCCGGTTCTGTGTGTCCCCCCAGCTTCTGCGTGATTTGCAGTCATCTTTGGCTATTGGAGCTGCTTCACCTGGATGTGCCCCAGACCTGGAAGTGTCCGGGGAAGCTCACGGCCAACAGCTCCTGGATGCAGGAGTGTGAGAACCAGCTCCCCAGCCTCAGGGTGGACTCACGGCTCCCCAGAGGACCAGCCACCCTTGCTGGTTACCTCCCCTTCCCTGCCCCACGACCCTGCTCCTGATTCCTCCTGGGAGCACTTTCTTAATAATCACTTGCATGTGAAGCCTCCTCTGGGGTCTGCTCCTGGGAAAACCCCACCCAGACACATCCCCTCCCCTCCCCACCCCTGCCCCCTCCAGTTACCCCTCCCAGCCCCTCGGAGTCAAAAGCTCACTTAGACTTCGATTCTCCCTCTTCCTCCATGCTGTCCCTTTCTAGCTAAATATTAAATCCAATATTTCCTCCTATGGGACACATACCCTCACCTTCTCACTACAACCGACTTTAGCTACCCATCACCTCCCACCATGACAGGTGCCATGTTTTCTTAGCTTCCGTTTTCCTCCCCTCTTAGGCTTTTGGAAACTCAGCACTTCCAACGGTTGTTCCTCTAAAACAAAACAAAAATATTGCAGCGGTTCCCCACTGACTTCAGGATGAAGTTCAAACTCCTTAGCCCGGCCATCAGAGGCCTCCTGGTCCAGGCCCTCACCCTTCTCACGCCTTTTCTCCCCGTCTCCCTCTGGACCTCACGCTCCAGTCACCCCACATCATCCGTGGTCTGCTTTTCCAGGCTCCATGCTCCCCTGGGCCAGTCCCCCTGCCTGGGAGGCCCTTCCCACCCCTGGTGCCCCTGTTCAAATCTACCCATCAGTCCAGACCCAGAGCCCATGGGAGTCACGGAGCCTCCCTTTCTGAAGCCCCCCCCCCATTAACACATTCCAGGTGAGAGACAAAAACCAAGACCCATAGATTAAGCTGGGCATTCACATAATTCACATATGCATAATTCACATAATTGCATACAGACTTTACATCTTCCTAGCAGATAAGTTTCTTGAGAGCTGGGAGCTCTTTAGAGTCATCTTTGCTCATTTATCTTAGAAAAATCTAACTGAAAGGGCGGAAACGTTTACCACTTAAAGTGGTGTTAGTTATTCTAGTCTCAGGCAGATGTGTTCCAGAATGGATGTGAGACAGCGGCGGGCGGGGCAGGGCGAGGGGGGAGATCCTCTTCTCTCTATCTTAGTTCCCACAGACGCCTCTCTGGGTGCAAGCATCTCACCACCCTAGGTGTGATTCTAATGAACACTCACTCTAAACCCAAACCGACTTACTCCCCACGGGGCTCATTGTTGGAAACACCAATCTGATCTAGTCCTGAAGGAAAGCCTGCATCATCGGGTAGAGAGATGCTACAGGATTACATTTCACGGGCAATTAAAGAGATTTTCAAGGGCAGCTTTGATTATATGCGTTTTTCACCCTCCACCAGGGTTTCGGAATCCCACCCCCTGCATTAGTTGCAGCTCCCCTGTGTGCCCCACTCCCTGACCCTAAGCCAAAAGGCACCTGATGAATGTCGACAGAGGGCACAAATGTCCTGGTTCCCTGTACCATATAAGGCATTATTCCAGGGGACCTGGACCCAAATGGCTTCAACCCATTAGTGATGAAAAAACACATCAATGACACCCTGAACTAGCTCTGTGTGTGAACAACGACAGTCTGTAACAGCTGAAAAATGGAGTGGCACAATGCATTTCTGTACTTATGTCTACAGCCATAAAGCGACCTAGAATTAAACCCACACTCATGAAACATCAGAGTGACATCTTAATAACTGACTTCTCTTAGCCATCATGTTTTAAGATCTTTGGCAACTCGTTCTAAGGAAAACTGCCCGAAGAAAATGAAGGACAACTTAAATGTACTTAGAAATCAGAGTGAATGCAACTACATTGTCTGTTGCAAATCACTCTGTGTTCCCAAGAAAGACCTGAGAGAAGGAAGTACAATCGCCCTTTTACTTACTCACCAAATATCTCATATTCGGCTATTCATTCTTGAGTCAGTTTTCAAAGCCACTGACTGACTCAATTGAACACACTTAGGATCAAGAACAACTGAGTCAGATGTGTGGTTTGGTCTGCCATCTTAAAATGGAATGGCAGTTATCAAAATTTTCAGAAGAAAGGATCAGGCAATTTTTCATGGATTGAAGTGACATTTATCAAAATGGCAGAGGCCTCAGAGGAATATTACTGCACTGTGCTTTGGGAATAACTGATGATACAGTTAGACTGTCCATGATGCTCTCAAATTACTCAAAATTCACTAGAAAACATTTCATTATGAGACTTGAATAAACTCTTCCCACTTCAGACATATTACTCCTACGCCTACCCGAAAGAAATGTTTCCTCCTGAAACATTTCCCTAGTTTTTCTTTCCAGCAGGAGGTGACTTCTCCTTTTTCCAAACTCCCATGGCGTGAGGGATGTCTTATTTTCTCAGGTAAACTGCAGGTACCTGGAAGGCAGGTTCCGCGGGCAGCTGAATCTTGCACCTGCATCCTCTCCCTTTCCACCAGGTAGAGTCCCTAGCACGATACCTTACAAAGAGCACAAGCTAAATGTCTGCAAATGACTCAGTGAGTGAGTGAGTGAATGCAAGCTTGTATGGTTCTGGGGTTTTTTTTCCTGCTCTTACTGCAGACCCCAAAGGCTGATTATTTGCTACAAACTTTATGTTCACCTTTCAAACACATTAAGGTTGATATCCAAGTTTCAAGTAGTCATTCCATGATGATTCTTGCTAATGAACTTGATTTAAACTGATAGTAATCTAAAAAGTTTATGTACAGCTCTTTCAATATTGTCTACTTAGACAATATTAACCAAGGCATTTACCTCCTCTTTGAGAGCTAATCATTTCATTTACCAGCATCTATAGCTGTCAGAACTTTGGCAGACTTGGTGAAAAATACCATTAACTGCCCATATTAAAAATTAATCACACAAGATTTCCTTTGTTTCATTTTTTACCACTTAAACTCCCTACTGGACTTCCTTGGTGGTGCAGTGGTTAAGAATTCACCTGCCAATGCAGGTGACACGGGTTCAAGCCCTGGTCCGGGAAGATCCCAAATGCCGTGGAGCAACTAAGGCTGCGTGCCACAACTCCTGAAGCCCGGGCGCGTAGAGCCCATGCTCCGCAACAAAGAGAAGCCACCGCAATGAGAAGCCCGCGCACCACAACGAAGAGTAGTCCCCGCTCGCTGCAACTAGAGCAAGCCCATGCACAGCAACGAAGACCCAACGCAGCCAAAAATTAATTAATTAAATAAATAATTTTTAAAAAAAATGACCAGGTAGTGAGCTTCTAAAGGCTGCCTTATGAACATTAGATTAAAATCAATACTTAAAAAAAACCCAAACAACTCCCTACTGATACAGAAAATGTTCTGCTGGGTTTTGTTTGTTTATTTTTCATAGCATGGGGTCTTTTCCTCATGATGCAAAAACATACAGTTATTGCATTTGCTAGGGGAGAAAATGCCTGAACTCTAAAGTTGTATAATGCAATACTAAACAGAAGTGGGGGAAATTCTCTTGGTCATTTTTGTCACGAGAATGGCAAATTACCATTCTCATTACCATACTTGGCAAATTACCAAGCTTTTGCAACTTCCTTTAAAAGGGTGGGGGCCAGTTTCAAAGATCTGGCACCAAGTTATCCAAGCAATTCTTCCTCTGTATCTGCTTGTTAAGGAGCTGGAATGTTCATTAAAGTCATCCAGGCAGGTGGTCCAGACACTCTGGATAGAGTGAACTCAAACTCAAGGACAATGTCATCTTCCCTTTCTTGAAATCCCTCCATGCCTCCTTCTTCTTAATAGCTTGACCCATTTTCTCTTCTGGAAAGTAAGTTCATTAGCTCAGGGCCTGTCCTCAGTGGGAGGAAAGAACCCCTACTGAACGCCCCAGCTCCACCGCTGGCTTGTAATGAACTATGCCTAAAATGGGATCGTTTATTTCTTATTCCTGCAGAGAAACTTTCTTGCCCACTTCATCCAATCAGACTACAATATAGAGTTGGCTCAGGTCCTGCAAATCATTTAGTACAAATTCCACATCGTACCAGCTAGAAAATGGAGGCCCAGAAAAATCTACTGATGTGCCCCTTACACGACATCACCTGTTAGGAGCCAAGTGCAGCACAGAACACAGGCCCTCCAATCAGGCGCCCTATGTGCTTTCTCCCCTTTCCTGATGCTCAAAACTCTCCCTGGGAGTCAAGTGGTGTTGGTGAGTGTCAGGCACTGAGCCAGACAGAAGCAGACAGGTCCTTAATGCTGCCCTTGCTACTCTAAGTGTGGTCCGCGGACCACCAGCAACGGCATCACCTGGGAACATGTTAGAAATGTAGAGTACCAGGCCCCACCCCAGACCTTCTGAATCAGACTCTGCATTTGAACAATATCCCCAGGAGATTCAAAGAAGGCACATCAAAGTTTGAGAAGTGCTGCTCCAGAGCAGGGGAAAAAAGACACCTTCACATTTAGAATCAAGTTCATTTATGATCTGCTGACTTCATGGCAAGTCCTGTGCTAGCGTCACCTATAGTGGCATTATACAGAGGGATACTCTTGTGTCCTGACCAGAGCGGACTTTTGTCCCCTCCACACATCAAGGCCAATGGAATGGCCTACGGAACGGAAACACTGGAGCCCAATGAATGTCTTAGGTAACTAGGAAGGCACATGGTAAGTTGGTCTTATTTTGTCTCTTTTCTGAAATTCTGATTTATTTGAAGACTGTTAAGTGGTAAAATGGAGGAAAGGTAGAGTACAGAAGTTACCACCTTATCTAAAAATCAAATATGCACTCTCCCACTTCTTTTCATAAAGTGGTCATCCACAGAATCATGGGTGCAGGAACACATCAGGTGCTTCACATCAGGGCTCAGATGCAGGTACAGGAGTTCAGCCTGCCGGGGAGGATGCTTGCTGCCCTGTCTGCCACCTTGATAACTAACTCCATGTCTGGGCCTCAGCTTCCTCGTCTTTAAGATGGAAATAAAAGCAGTACCTACCTCATAGGCTGATTATAAGGATGCTGTGATACTTACAAAGCCTGGCACACAGTGAGCACTCAATAAGTGAGACCTATTGTCATACGTCCCATGTGTCAGTGGGACCTAAAACCACTAGGGCTCCCAGAACAATTTCCTCTTGTGATTGACCAGATATTGACCCACTGCCACTCAACATAAAGAAACCAATGTGCAAAAAAGGCAGACATTGAGAAAAGTTTCACTCTGCAAAAAACTATGGTAATTCTGGACGTTACCAAAGGCGGATGCCACCTTTCACTTCAAATTCTAACGTAAATTAACATGGACTGAGCGCCCCAGAGCTCGATCAGCCGTGAAGAAGTGAAGAACTCTGCTGGCCAGGAGAGAGGGGTCCGTCTTCGTCACACAGCCTCACGTCCCACAGTTGTCCCTCCTGAGATCACCAGCCAAACGTCTGTTCAGCGGGCAAAGCAAGCGAGGAAGAGGGGCAGTTGTTCTACTCTCTCTCTTTTTGAAATACAGCACATGTTGTCATTTCTCCCACGATAACTGGCCAAAAGACAGATCTGATTTCCTTTGCCAGGCTTTCAATTTTTATTTTTACAAGAGCAGCAGAAACATAATGTGCTTTCTATCCCACCTTCATTGTTTTTATTTATTTATTCATTCATTTATTTTTATTGGAGTATAGTTGATTTACAATGTTGTATTAGTTTCAGGTGTACAGCAAAGTGATTCAGATTTATATACATATATATATATATATATTCTCTTACAGATTCTTTTCCCTTATAGGTTATTACAAAATATTTAGTTCCCTGTGCTACACAGTAAGTAGGTCCTTGTTGGTTATCCATTTTATACTGATATATAGTAGTATGTATATGTTAATCCCAAGGTCCTAGTTTATCCCTCTGCGCCCCTTCATCGTTTTTTTAAAAAGCATTTAAAATTAATATTGCTCTTTTTGAAAAACCAATCTCTACCTCTCTTTTCCTAATTAGACCCAATAAAAATATAAGAGTAAGCATTCTTGGGAAAGCCATATTGAAAAACATCGTCCAAGCCCTGAAAATCAAAATCAAGACCAAATCAATTACAGGACTTGATTCAAGTGAATTTTGTTTTTCCTCCCAAGTGATTGACAGAAAGTATGATGGGTTCAAAATATTCAAGTATTTCTGGAGTTTGGGGGAAGATATGAAGTTTGTAGACAGCCTCTAACCAAAGTGTGTCTTCCAGCCATGCTTTGCAGATTAATAGTAGTATACTTTCACTAGCTGCTCTCTTCTGGGAGTACAGCTCAAGGAGACAGTTTTCTAGCTGACTGTAATCCAGTAAATTAAAGGAGGAAAGGATGTAACGTGGATTCTCTACTTATGCCGTCTGGTGTGGACACTTGCAAGACGCTATGAAACTCTTTGGTTGTCTAACGTTTGGCCTTACCTGTCAGAGGGCAGAGGCCCTGGGAACAGATGCAAACTCCACACACACACTCCCGCAAACCCTAATCCTTTCCCCTCCCTTCTTCATTCAACACACATTAGGCACCTCATGATGCTAAGCTAACCGCCCACCCTCAGAGGCCTTACCTGTCGGCTTTCTTGATCAGGATGGCCCTGAAGATGTGCTCGAGGGGCGTCTTCTCCCGCTCATGGGTTGGCTGCACGAAGGGGTGCAGGGCCACCAGTGAGAAGCCCTGCTGGTACAGCTCCAGCAGCTGGGCGGGCAGGTCATGAAGGGAGGCCAGCCTCACGGCCGAGGCCCGTGGGAGCTCGGCTGGGAGTGGAGAGAGGGGAGGCTCATCAGAGACCCACCCAGACCGGCCACCCCACCCCATCCACATCCCTCTCCCCTCAGCTCAGCAGAAAATCTCCAGGTCGCCTCTCAGTCACATGAGTCTTGTTCCCATCTTAACCACTGTCTTCAAGGAAACCGACCAAACAGCTGGTTAATTTCCAACTCATCCCTAAGTACTGATGATTGGATGGCTTAAAATTAGAGCCAGTTTCTCAGAGATCACACTGGAAAAGTCACTTCCACCCCCTCAGAAAATAAAAAAGAAAGCAATGAAGAAGGAGGAGGATCCCAAGACGATGACAACTGCACACAAACGTAAAATTGCCGGGTGGCAAAAAGCAGCAGCAAAACACAGTCCAAAGACAGACCGGAACAACATTTCTGTGCCACTTAAGACAAAAGGGTAATTTCTTTAACAGGCAAAAAACAGAAACAAGAACAAAAACAAAAAAAAAGAAATATGGGCCAAATATACAAACAGGCAATTGCCTGAAAAGCATAAAAGGGTAATCAATACTTGAAAGGACACTCAAATTAACTCAACATTAGAACTATGCACAACCAAACAAATAAATGTTTTCCCCCTATTGAATTATTTTAAAATTGGGGTTTAAAAAAACCTTTTTGAGAAGGGCAGACAAGATTTCAGAAGTCAACAGATTCAAGTGACAAGTCTTCCAGCCCAATCCCCCGCCCCTCAGGCTCTTTGCCTAGAGGCAATCAGTATTATCCATTTTCTTTTGTATATATGTTAATAACCACTGAATCTGTACACAAATAAGTCTATATATCTATCTCACTTTTTTTACACAAATGGTAGGATAATGTTACAACCCAGCTTTTTATCCATTTTTATCAATTAACAGTATCCTTTTCTTGGAGATCATTCCATGGCAGCACACAGAGCTCTTCCTCATTCTTTTTACAGCTGCACAAGTGCTCCATTGTGTGAGGTACCACAGATTATTCAAACTTTTGCTTTCATAAGTTATACTGCAATGAAAAACACCACTCCTACATGATTTCACATGCATTCAGGTACAGTATACCTAAAAAAGTTAATTCCTAGGTGTGGAATTGCTGGACTCAAGATAAATGCATTGTAATTTTTTTAGAGACTGCCAAATCTCCTCCACAGTGCAGTGAGGGTTTACGTTTATCAGTGAGGTACAAAGATATTTCTTTTCCCACGCCCTGGCTAATCTCACAGCGAAAAAAATGATCCCTGTGAGGTGGTAATTTATATTTCTCATTATGTAATTTCTACTTTTTCTTATTAAACATCTCATGTTTAAATGCTATTTATGTTGCCTTTTCTGTTAACTGTTCAAAATCTTTGCCTAGTTTTCTACTGGGTTATCGGTCTTTTTTCTATTGATTTGTAGGAACTCTTTATATATTAGAAAATTCAGTTATTTGTAATAACAGTTGTAAATATCTTTCCCAAATTATTGTCTTTTGACTTTGCATGACATGGGTTTTGCCATGAAGAATTTTTTTTAATAAAGTTGAATTTATCAATCTTGCCTTCAATGGCTTCTGAGTTTTATGTCATAGCAGAGAGACCTGGAATAGAAAACAATTCTCTTGTGATTTCCTGTAGTAATATTTCAGTTTTTGCATGTAAATCTTTGCTCCATTTGGAATTTATGCAATATGAATTCAACCTTTCCCACCCACCCCCAGTTTATCCATTTTTCCACATTGATATGAGATGTCACCTTTATCATATGTTATATTCTTAAGTATATTTAAGTCTATGACTGTGATCTATTAATCTATTCTAACAATTTTAGTTTCATATTATGCTTTAAAATCTGGTCAGGCTATTTCCTGAATCTTCCTATCTTCCTGTTTATTTTCTGAATCTTCCTGTTTCTTCTCAATTATTTGTTTTTCCAAATGGTCCTTAAAATCAGCTCATCAAACTGTCCCTCAAAAAAAAAATCTTGTTTATATTTTTATCAGATCATGTTCAAATTATAGCTGAACTGAGAGAGAATGGATTTTTTTCTCTTTAACCATTTTTTAAATTGAAGTATAGTTAATTTACTATGTTGTGTTAGTTTCAGGTGTACAGCAAAGTGATTCAGTTATACATATCTATATATGTCTATTTTTCTTCAGATTCTTTTCCATTATAGGTTATTACAAGATATTGAATATAGTTCCCTGTGCTGTACAGTAGGTCCTTGTTGGTTATCTATTTTATATATAGTAGTGTGGATATGTTAATCCCAAACTCTTAATTTATTGCTCCCCCTCACACTATTTGATTATATTTTTAATCCACTGGAATTGGAAATTGAAGCCAAACAATATTTTACAGAAAGTTAACAACATCAACCTCCCGAGAATGGATATTTTCATCACGCTACAAGTTTCCATCCAAGAACATTGCATGATTTTCGCTTATTCAAGACTCTTTTGGGGTCCCTCGAGTGCATATTAAAATTTTCTTCACATAGATACTGCACACTTGTGAAGTTTATTCCTAGTTATTTTATATTTTATTGCTATTTGAATTGATTTTTTTTCTTCTTTTACTTCTGTGATCTCCATCGTGGGCAAGAATGTTGGAGAAACACTCATGCTCATGGCGGTTGATAGTGGTGAACCTTTCTGGAGGGCCGTGTGGTATTTTCCTTCAATCCTAAAAGTGCATTTGCACTTTGTCCAGCAACCTCGCCACTGAGTATTATGCCTATGGCTGGACTCCGAAATGTTTCTCAAGCTATATGGGCAAAGATATTCACTACAGGGTCATCACAACAGCAGAAACCTAGAACCAAGGAGTTCTTCATTGAAGGGCTAGCTCAACACTGGGACACCCCAATGATGAATCCTCTGAACCATTAATATGTGTTACATGCAGATGAAAATGTGCCCAAGATCCATGACTAAGTTAAGAGACAAGGTGTCTAACAGTGTTTATCGTAGGATACTTTAGTATAAAAAAATTAGAAGGATAGATAGACATGAATAAAATTTTTTTCTGGAAGAAATAACAAAAACATCAATATTGGAGAGACTGGAGTAGGGAGGTGAGGATGAGAAAGTAGTTTTTACTTTATTTTGTACTTTCAATACTATTACCGTCAATACAGCAATCATCTGGGTGGAGGGTTTTTGAGACATTTTAATTTTCTTCTTTACATGTGAAAAATATTTAAAATTTTAATGTACTTTTAAAAATATTGTGTTACTTTAAAACAAACTTAAAAACAAAATCTAGGGGTACTTAAGAACACTCTTAACATCAGCCACTGTAGTCCTCACTTCCAGACATCAGGCAAGAAATTTACAGGAAGAAAAATCTACAGCAATGATTCATTCTAAAGCAAGTGTCCAGCATCCTGGAGAAATCGCCATGAATAACAGTGACAAAGATAAGGCTGGCCAGGAAAGCTGGAAAGCATGCAATCTTTCCCTTGAAGAGTACATTCTACATATGCCGCCAGGTAGAAAAAAATCTTGAAGGTAAGTCTGGAAAGAATGCTGAGCCCGTCCACACTCCTAGGCACAGCAACCCGGCGGGCCAGAGGGGCGGCCTCTCCAAGCCTGCCCCACCGTCCAGCAGCAGAGGCAACACCCAAAATCCTCGGAAATGGAGACCCTTGGGCGCCACCCCAGACCTACTGAATCAGAATCGGAGCCACCTGTGTCTTCACAAGCCCTCGAGGAGATTAAGAGGCTGAGAACTACCTTCTAGAGGGTTTCCCTTTGGCACTCCTCTAAAGGGCAGGGAACCTTTGTATCTAAGGGCACACACCCACCTGTGACCTGCACCCCAACTCCACACAGCCAGGACCCTGGCTGTCCCCACTGTGGCAGCCCCAGGCCCACTGTGGGGGTCTGCACAGACTTCTCCCCCAGTCTGTGTGCACCCCCAGGCCCCAGGCGGCACAGAGACTAGGGCGAGGCGAGTGGGCAGACACTGCTGCGGGGGCAACATTTAAGGAGCACCAAAAACTCAGTAACCAGTACGAATCAACATTAAATGCAATATGTTAAAAAGTGAACATGAATGTCGAAAGTCCATAATGAACAAACTATCAAAAATTTTACTAAAGACAGCATCCGTATTATTGATTTTTCTTCTGCCTCAAGCTCGGCACAGCCCTGTTACTGATCTCCTCTTTTTAAAAGACGTTGCCTCACTTGCCTCACCCTAGTGCCGGCCCAGCCCAACATCTCTTGCCCTCTTGTCCGCGGCCCTGCGAATGACAGGAGTGGGCCTGTATGTAGGTTGTTCCAGGGGAACCAGGGGCAGGTCTCCTGCGCTGTCAGGAGATGACGAAGCAACAGAAGCGTGTGTGGCACAGACACTGGTTGTTTTATTTAAAAAACTGAATGGACTTTTGGTAGGAGTGTAAGCCCCTCTGGAGGGTAATTTTATAATATCCATCAGACCTAAAAATACCACACGGCACAAAGATCCCCTCTTCTTTCATAAAACTGTACATAAAGAGCATCTGTGAGTCATCAAATATGAGACCTCAAAATCAGTCTCTACAGGTCGGTATTTTGTAAATGTTTCGAGTATTTCAGACTCTTTCTGCTACAGTAAAATAAACCTGTGCCAAGATTTTGATAATTTGTATGTTTCTTTCCTCTTATGCATGATCCTATAATTTAAAAAATGAATAAAGGCAGTTGACATGTTTAGAAGACTTGGGATTCTAGGACCAGCTATGCTCCACACTGGCATCCATCCCGGGCCTGAGAACAGTCAGTTTCCGTGTATAAAACGGAGATGACACGTGGGCCTGTCTTCCATCAGAGAGTGGTTGTAAGGATCACATGGGATCCTTACATGTGTAAGGATGCATGCGTAATCGATGGAGCTCCGAACAACGGAGTTCAGTGGTGCTGGGAGTGACGATGGACTGGCCCGCTGCAGCGGCTGATGACAATTCGGTGCTGGGACATTAAATCCTCCCCATCCCCATCCACAGCCCTTCACCTCCACGCGCCAAATCAGTGCCCTAAAAATATTAGTCAATCAACCACTTTATAGCTAAATGCTTCCTGAATGAAACATAATACCTTTAAAATTTTTATCTTCAAATCTAAAAATGTTATCTCCTGTCAAAACTCAGCAACTTTATAGCTTTCATATTTGGTATGCATGCTGTCAAAGTTGAGCTTCATGGTTAAAAAAACAAATAAAAATGAATCTCAACTATCCTATAATAAAAAAAAAAAAAACAGCGCCAACTGTAAACGTGATTAAAGGCCTAATTTCATGTTTCTTTTTGAACCTTAACCTTAAAAAGAAACCCTGGTTCTTGTAAAGTGACCAATCCCCCAGTATTACTACTAGGAAAACAAACAAGGGAATGACTTATCTGTTTGGATGAACATACCAATCGTGGGCTCTTGGTCTATTTCTCACCCCACCCATCAGAATGACCTCTCCACTATTTTTGTTTTGCAATATTTGCCTGATTTCGTTTACAAATTACATAACCTTGGGCAAGTCACGTAATTCCCACCCCATCTCTTGGGTCCCTCATTTTTAAAATGAAGACCCCGGACAGGCAATTCCAAAAGGAGCTTCCAACTTTAAAATGCAATGATGTTATCATTTCAATTTGGAGACTAAGGTACAAGTTTCTAACTAAAAAGTGACATTGGAGAATACAATAAATGTTTCCAACATGAACTGAAAGAGTCCTCCCAAACCAGAGCCAAAATGAGAATAAGGAACAACCACATGTTCGGGTGGGTAGAGAGACGGAGAGAGAGGCAGGAAAAGAATCTGCTGCTGGTGCAGCAGGATAAAAGTCACCGCTGAAGATGAGGGCACTGATGGGCCAGCGTTACCCTCCAGTCTGAGGAAGTGTCACCATTAGGGCCCAACGCCCATTTGAAGGTCACACTTTTCTCTCCACTTTCTAAACTGTCTTGTTCCACACACTTGGTTCACAGCAATCAGCTTGCAAGCCGGGGTCCAGGCTGGACATCCCCGTGCTCCCGCTCAGGGAGCTGTCTTCTTCCCATACGGGGACTCATGCTGCTGCTGTGCAAAGCCCGGTTCTCCAGCCTGGCAGGGGCTGGGTCTCATCCTATGACCTGTAGCAGGTCTGGGACGGATCCCAAGGCCAGGAACTGGGGCCCCAGGGCCCAGATGGATAAAGTAAGCAAGAGACAGAGCCAGGGGATGAGCAGTGAACACGGAGGGCCCACCTCCCCAAGGGGGTGGCATCTTGTCCTTCTAGCCTGGTTACTGCCAATGGGCACGTGGGCCCATTGGTGCCAGAACGTCTAATTCTTACCTTCAAGAAGTCAGAAATCTTGATCCTCATAGAAACTCTCCTAATCTTTAGATTTGGCAAGTAAGTCCTATTTTATTTTCAACCCCGTATGGCCCAAAGCCAAGACCTGGTAGGTCACAGTATCTGGCTGGGGCATTTGATAAACGTGGGAGGATGGATGCCCCACGCCCTTGCCATCCCTGATGGTGGCACTGCCAAGGGATGGTGTGACTGCCAGTCAGGCAATGACCAGCTTACCAGTGTGCTCATTCCCACATCATCACGACTTATCCAAGTCTTCAAGGACATGTCCGCAGGTATTTGACACATGCCTCTATTTCCTTTCTACTTTCTGTCTCTATGAATTTGACTACTGGAGGTACCTCATCCCAGGGAAATCATATATTTGTCCTTTTGTGACTGGCTTATTTCACTTAGCATAAGTTCTTCAAAGTTCGTCTATGTTGCAGCATGCGTCAGGATTTCTTTCTTTTTTAAGGCTGAATAATAGTCCATTGTATGTATATATCACATTTTTTTTAAAACTGAAGTCAGTTGATTTACAATGTTGTGTTAGTTTCAGGTGTACAGCAAAGTGATGTAGTTATACATACATACATATATGTATATTCTTTTTCAGATTCTTTTCCCTTTTAGGTTATTACAAAGTATTAAGTATAGTTCCTTGTGCCATACAGTAGGTCCTTGTTGGTTACCGATTTTATAGATAGTAGTGTGTATATGTTAATCCCAAATCCCTCCCTTTTCTATACTGATGTAGACATGAACAAAGAGGTTAGAACCACATAACTATATTTCAAATCCCTTGAAAATCTTTTTTTCCCTCATTCAATTACCAATAAGAGGCTTTTTTTAAAATCAAAACACAGAAAGTACTGTTAGAAAGGTATTTTGGGTAACATGAGAGTCCAAAGGTTTTGTTTTGAAATAAGTGGGTTTTTTTTGTTTCAGAAAATAACTCCGTATAAATAAATAAACCATTATTCCAGGAGTTGAAAAAGAAAGGAAAGAAAACAGAGGAAAAAGCATAATCCACAAAACCACATATTTCTTAACACTCCTGGGATAAAGGAGATTGTGTTTTTGCTATGACTATGTTTGTTTAGCAGAAACATTCTGCAGCCCTGTTTACTCCCTGGAAACGAAGCCCTTCAGACATCTGCAGAAGAGCCAAAGCGATGTTTCTGCTACTTCAAACTTCATTACAGGGAAGGTACCAGCTTCCAACACAAGAAAGAAAGCGCTGTGCACAATGACCTCACATCTCACTCAAGTCTCTACAGCAGGCAACACACGCTGACCCGCAACAGCTCCTATGATTTTGCCCAGCAATCATTTGTGACTTTAACCTAATTATTCAAAGTCCAACTTTGCTTTTCTAATTACATCCACTAATGGATCTGTCAATACCAGGGCGCCCAACAGGTGAGAAAGACACCATCTCCCCCGGGTCATTTCCTTCTCAGGTGAAGCTGATAATGACACTGTTCAAACAAATCCTTTTTTCTCTAATTTCCTTGAAGGCCACCATTTCTATAACGGCAATCTGGCTGGACTTTGCAGGAGATCCAATTTAGCAAAAAACTAAAGTCAATCACTTTTCAATGTGGGGTTTTTCACTGTATAAGTAAAAAATAGGAATTCAATTTTTTTTTTTTTTTTGGCCATGCCCCGCAGCATACGGGATCTTAGTTCCCCAATCAGGGATCGAACCTGCGGCCCCTGCAGTGGAAACGCGGAGTCTTAACCACTGGGCCGCCAGGGAAGTCTCAGGAATTCGATTTTTTAAATAATGTTTGCAGCCCGTGTCTTCTGTGTTATTTCTAAATCTGTGGCATAAACCTTTCATTTTAGGATTTTCTTTTTTTTTTTTTTTTTTCATTTTCAGTGAGAATTTTATTGAACAACGTATTTACCATTTTGTTCCACTACCTTGTGCCATTTTTCAGGCAACTCATAATTCCATCTTCCCAAAACTTTATATCTTTTTGAGCAAAGAACTGTTCCAGGTGCCTTTTACAGTCTTCCAGGGAATTGAAATTTTTTTCTGTTAAGAGAATTTTGTAAAGACCAAAATAAATGGAAATCCGAAAGTGCAATGTCTGGTGAATACGGCGGATGAATCAGAACTTCCCAGCCAAGATATAACAGTTTTTGCCTGGTCATCAAAGAAACATGCAGTCTTGCGGTATCCTGATGGAAGACTATGCATTTTCTGTTGACTAATTCCGGACGCTTTTCATCAAGTGCTGCTTTCAGTTGGTCTAACTGAGAGCAGTACTTGTTGGAATTAATCGTTTTGTTTTCCAGAAGGAGCTCATAATAGAGGACTCCCTTCCAATTTCACCATATACACATCACCTTCTTTGGATGAAGACCGGCCTTTGTTGTGGTTGGTGGTGGTTCATTTCACTTGCCCCACGATCTCTTCTGTTCCACATTATTGTACAGTATCCACTTTTCATCACCAGTTACAATTTGTTTTAAAAATGGAATGTTTTCGTTACGTTTAAGTAGAGAATCGCAAGTGGAAATATGGTCAAGAAGGTTTTTTTTTTTTCCTACTTAACTCGGGGTTCCCCAACCCCCAGGCCGTGGACCGGTACTGGTGCGCAGCCTGTTAGGAACCAGGCTGCACAGCAGGAGGTGAGCGGCAGGCAAGCTAGTGAAGCTTCGTCTGCCGCTCTCCATCGCTCCCCATTGCCCACATTACAGCCTGAACCATCCCCGCCGCCGCACCCCACCCCCCACCCCCGTCCATCTGTGGAAAAATTGTCTTCCACAAAACCGGTCCCTGGTGCCAAAAAGGTTGGGGACCGCTGGCTTAACTTATGTGGAACCCAAACATCAAAGCGATTGACATAACCAAGCTGGTGCAAATGATTTTCAACACTTGATCTGGATATTCTGAGTATGTCGGCTATCTCCGCGTGGTATAATGTTGATTGTTCTCAGTGAATGTCTCAATTTGATCGCTATCAACTTCAACTGGTCTACCAGACTGTGGAGCATCGTCCAGCAAGAAATCTCCAGCATGAAACTTCGCAAACCACTTTTGACATGTTCGATCAGTCACAGCACCTTCTCCATATACTGCACAAATCTTTTTTTGCATTTCAGTTGCATTTTTACCTTTCTTGAAATAATAAAGCATAATATGCTGAAAATGTTGTTTTTTTCCATCTTCAATATTAAAATGGCCACACAAAAATTCACCAATTTTGATAAGTTTTTTTTTAAATGCACGCTGATATAACAGCTGTCACAATACAATCTAACAAAATTGTTTTGAATGAAGTTAAAGACAACTAAGTGCTACTAGAGCCAGCTTACAGGAAAACCGAATGAACTTTTTGGCTAACCCAAGTTTCATAAAGAAGAGGCCCATGAAAGCACAGCACTCTCTCACCCTCCTGGAATGTAGGCCTCAGGTCATGCTTCGGAGCCATTTGTAAGCGATTCGCAGCCGCCTCCTCCTTCTCCTACCTCCCCCGACTACTGCCCCCTACTCTCTATCCCACCCAACTCCGCGTCAGACACGCCGTCAGGCACCTCCATCTCTACATCCTGGGCCGGATTTACCAGCACCCGCGGAGCTGACAGCATCGCGACCCGCGCAGCCTCATTTTAGGATTTTCAAATTCAGACTTCTGTCATCTTTTTATCAAATAAACTCATGTTTCTGAAACTTAAAAAAAAACACACATCCAGGCTAAGGAGACCACACCATTAAAACACTATTTATTCTTTCATATTTTGTTAATTGGAGTGAAATTCACTTAACATAAAAATCAGTCATTTAAAAGTGAACGATTCAGTGGCATTTAATACATTTGCAATGCTATACAACCATCACCTCTGTCTAGTTCTAAAATGACGAAACTGCATATTCATTAAGCAGTTATTCCCCACTCCTCTCTCCCCCAGCCCCTGGCAACCACCAATCTGCTTTCATAAAACACAATTCTTAACACCTTAACTAAATCATGGATAAACTCAAGAGGGAAATCTAAAGCACTTCTTTAAGCTTCCATAAACCTAGGATTCTACAGGCCAATCAGGCAGTAATTGACAAAGCAACAGATGCTCATCAAATGAGTTCCTAAGATGCAGGCCACTGGTCCACAGATGCTTGTTAAACATCAGACTATCAGACTCTGTGACAAAAAGGGGGGCTATAAAGGGGAGCAGGGAGTCAAGTTGTTATTGGTTTGCTTGTCATTCCAAAGAGTCTCACACAGTCATTGAATTACACACACACACAATATTGTACTATAAAAAATTCAATGTCTAGGTGTTCGTAAGGAGAGGGCCTGAATAATTCCTGTTGACGATACCCATTGATCAAACTCCGAAGATGGCATGGTTGCTCATCTCACCTCACCAGTCCATTTTGTCAGAGAAGACACAGGCTAAGATTCATCAGGAAAGCTTTTCAAGAAACACCAGGCACCGCGCTGCTTAGATCTCACAGTGGGAGTATTCAAATATTAAAAGCAACCAGCTAGCAACTGAACCCAGAGTATTAATAAAATATTTCACACACTTAAAAGTACTTTTTATAGAGAAGAGAGGACATGAAGGATTACCAAGTCTTCAGAATTTCTAACCAAACTCATCCACACCAGATCCAAGAAGAGCTTGGCCTGAGTCAGAAGGGAAGCTAGTTATCCGTATTTTATGCCATTTTCCTAACTGAGCATGATAGCAGTATAGCTGACACTCCTGAAGTTCCCCTTTGATTTTGAGAATACAATAAACTGATTGCATCAAAGACCAGCCACTAATGACTATGTACAAACAATATGGAAATGAAACTATTTAGAATGTAAATGTGACCCTATATGGATTTCCATGATAAAGTCTCAAGACTTTGCATAAAAGTAATCAGCACTGAAAATCTTCAGCGCTGGAAATGTGGCTAGTCCAAACTGAGCGTGCCATACGTGTAAAATGTCCATGAGATTTCAAAGACTTAGCACGAAAACAAGAATGTAAAATACCTAAGTAAAGAAGGTTTTTTTATATTGGTAACACACTGAAATGACAATATTTGGGATATTTGAGGATTAAATAAAATATATTAAAATGAATTTCTACCTGTTTTAAATGTGGCTACAGGAAAATTTAAACTGACATATGGGGCTCACATATATTTCCACTAGACAGCACTGCTCTTACGATTACTTACCAATCATTTGTTGTAACATTTATCACTATTTTTAATTACACAAATTATTCATTTAATTTTTTTTCTGTCCTTCCCAATAAATAAGTTCTGCCAGGCCAGAGCCCAGGCCAGGTTTATTCGCCAACAAGCTGGCCAACCCAGAGTGCCTGGAGAAAGCTCATTAACAATCATCGTTAAATGAAGAAATTCTCCATTGATTGGTACGGCCACACGTCATGACCGCGCCAGTACTTTTTCCATCAAAGAAAGGCCAATGCAAACTGCCACCTGCAGCTACTCGGGGGGGTAGTTAACTCTGAGGTCCCCCCTCCGGGCTCCAAAGTAAATTAGCCACGATACCAAGATGAAAGAAACCATAAATAGTCCTAGAAAACCATCACCCAGTGATGAACTTTTTTTCTTAATCATGGTAAAATATACATAAAAATGTACCATTTTAACCATATTTAAGTGTACAATTCAATGGCCTAAAGTACATTTACATTGTTGTGCAACCATCACCACCAGGCACCTCCAGGAAACCTTCTTTTAAACCAACAGTGTCACCTGCACCTCCCACCCAACCCTTCACCTCAGCCACCCAAGGAGAAAGGACACCTCACCTCCACCGTGCCACCCTTCCTTCCTCTCTCCCCTCTGGTATGAGCAGGAGATACAAGAGCAGCAAGGAGAAAAAAGAAGCTGCTATGAGGCATAATAATTCCCAAATGTGAAAATCTGCCACTGGAAAAAACTCAAATTTGATATGACAACGGAAGCGAAGGAAGAATGTAAAAAATTTCACTTTGCAGAGGCACCCAAATGACAGCACAAAGATTATGCATCTTAACCCCAAACAGCATAAAATGGAAAAAAAAAAAAAAGGAATTTCCCCAAAAGTCTGGTGCCCCAATGGCATAAGTGCACTTCAGTTTGGCATTTACACAGGACACAAGAGAATATTACTATTTCTTTTTATTCTGAGTCATTATCATAAGGGTCTCCACTCTATAACAGAGTTTTACATTGGTATGTCAATAAAGTCTTTACTTAGGAGAGTATTTTTTATTTCAGAGTATAATAAGATAAAATAATACACTATGGAAACTTTTGGAAAGCAAAAAAATTCACCATGCACAAGACTAGTTTTAAGTGCTTATGACAGAATAAATCCCACTCTCTCCAGGCTTAGTACAACTTCTACCCACAAAGGAAGCCCACCCGTAGGTTCAAAGGCACGATCCTCAGACACATCAACAAATGCACATCAGTGGATTCTCCTTTCCTTGCTCTAGTGGAGACACACCACGTATTCTGTGGCACAGTCAATAAACCATTCACAAACTTACCAGAAGTTCCATATATTGCAAATGCGTTTTAATAAATAAAATTCTTATGTGTATGACATCACAAAAGATTCAACAGAACTCAAATGAGGACAGGACCAGACAGGTCTCATGCTCTAAAAAAGGTTTCGAGCACCTGCATTTTCAGCTTTGCATGAACAATTACCACGTTCATGCACAAACTCCCAAATTGGTGCATGGAAATAGAAAATCGTACACACGGGCTCCGCTAACCAATTTGCATGCAAAGTTGTCATCAGCACTCTCCAGTTTATTTTTTGCCATATAAGATATGGGGGGGGTCTGTGATGCCTCGGGAGACTGATTTTAAGAGGCATTTTGGTTCCCGCTATTAAAAGGGGGGCCCCTGATGGTATCCGGGGTCTGTGCATGCATATAAGTCCCTCCCAGCTGCCTTCTCATGTAGTTCAGTGAAAGAGCGGAAAAGCTTGAGAATGAGATTAAGTAGAATAATGGGCAACGGATATTCTTCAGAATAATAAAACAGAGAAGAAACATGGTAAAAAAAAAATAATTTGTATTGACACCCAGAAAAATGCCATCTATCAATGACAGTTTGCACAAGAAGGGAAAGATGGATATTACCCAGGCAGGAAAAAGGACTTCCCTGATTCGGCCAGTGATACATACTGAAATGGACCACCCGGAAGCTTGGCCGTGGAGATTGCCAGTGAGGATCTGATAGGCATCTATGTGCTCATAAGGCGTCTTAAGTTTTCTCAAACAGTTCCTCTCTTCCACTTGAAATGCAGTTAGTGTGAACTGAGATATGCTGGAAGTGTGAAAAACACACAAGATTTCAAAGACTTCGTGGAAAAAAAAGAATGTGAAATATCTCAGAGTGTTTTACTGATCACGTGTTGAAATGATAGTATTCTGAATGTACTGGGTTACATAAAATATATCGTTAAAATTAATCTACCTATTTTAATTTTTTTAATGTGGCTACTAGAACATTTTAAATTAGATTCATGCCTCACGCTATATTTCTATTGGACAAGATCCGTTCTAGAACCTCTTGTTTTAAATTTATTTATTTATTTAGTTACTTACTTAAATTTTTTATTTTAAACTAATTTCAGTCCAAAAAACATGATCCCTTCTCTAATTTTATTTTAAATTAGATCTATGGCTCACATTATATTTCAATTGGATAGGCTTCATCTAGAACCCTTTGTTTTAAATTAATTAATTATTTTATTTACTTATTTATTTTAAACTTATTTCAGTCCGAAAAACATGATCCCTGCTCTACTTTTATTAAACTGCCAATTTAACTCCTTACTAAGCATCCGTCAGCCACAGCCATCAGTAAGGTCACTTCTCTTCCCAAAATAAACCTGTAACACCAAGGAATGGGGCAAAGCTGCCAGAATATTGACAGTGTGGGATCAGTGAGTCACCTGCCTTCAAGCACATTAAATCTTTTCTTCTTACTCATTGTCACTACTCCAAATTGGAGGGAAAAAGCAAAACTTCCTACAATCTTCGCATTCGATGTTTTGGTCCCTGAGCCCTTGAATATCTGCTCTTGGAGACTTCCTAGTATCACAATCACACCAGCTCCTAAAGTGTTCACTTCTCTGGAGCAAGTGGGTTTGCAGCCTTTTCTGTCCCTACTCCATCGGCAGCTCCAAACACCCTCCCGAATCTCACCTCTCCCCCCACGTGGGGAATCTCAAACTGAGCATCTCACCTGCAAATCACTGCTCTGGCAAAACCGCAAACAGCTGCAGAGGCCACCAGCCAGCCAGCATCATGGCTGAGGTTATTCATATCAGAAATATCAATAGACCTTCCAGTCTATTTTAAGTCCTTGGAAGTGCTTTGGACTGGATTTTTTGGATGATTTATGTTACACTCCAGAAATGCAAATTCTCCCTCACGCACTTAATAAACATCCCTGTGGTCACGTTTCTACTTAACAGAGCCGTCTCCCTTCTTGGATTTCCCTGCCTGGTTCCTTTGAGGGTAGGATGAAGGCTTCATGATATTCTGAATTCCCACATATTAGTAAGAAGTGAGTATTATTATTACTTTGTTACCATTGCAGTTCAGTCTGTCTTAATTCTAAACAATGTATGCAAATTGAGAACAGAAACCTGGAATTGAATTATAGGGTAGAAAGTTGGTGATGTCTCAAAGCTGGCTAAGGCAGAGATGGGTGGTGTAGCGGCCAAGGTTGCACTTCTGCAGTGTAGTGGAAAGAGCGCTGGGTTGGGGTCCAGGAGTCTTTTAGAGTCCTGATTCTGCTGCTAGCTCTGTGTCCATAGCCAGTCGTTTAATCCCTGGGGACATCATGTTATGCTCTGTAAAATGAGGGGACTGGCTTAGGTAATGAGAGAGACTTCACAGTGTTGAGGTTAAAGGCATAGGCTCTGAATGCCTGGGTTTGAATCTTGGGTCCACCACTTACCAGCAACCTTGGGAAAGTTACTGAACCTCTCTGATCCAGAGGTTCCTCATTTTTAAAATGGAGATAATAATAATACATAGCTCAGGGGTTACCTGAGTTGAAATCTCAGTGCCACCCCTCACTAGCTGAATGACCTGAAGTCTGCCAGCAGCCTGGTCAGGTATGAATGTCTCTCATACCTGTACTGCATCCAGGGACTTCCGTAGGCAATTAGTTTCATCAAACAACACCAGGTAGACATCAACCTGTCTCTGACTGCTCCTGAGACCGGACAGGTACTCTGAACCCAGGATTAACAAACACTAAAAAAACTAACCTAGTATCTGTTCCCCTTCTTAGGAGACCCTATTTTTAAGTCTCTTTCTTTCTTCTTCTTTTTTTCCCCGTAAGAAAACAAAACCAAAGAAATGGCTGGGAGATGAGGGAGAGCGAAATGGCTAACACAGCTCCTGGAGCTCCAGTCTGCAGGGACTGAATGGATGGCGGTGATAGGCACTGCTGGGTGTTGGTCACGGTGGCTGCAAGGAGCTCCGTGGCATCTGAAAGGAAACGGTAAGCAGGCCACTGGCTGTGAGGTCTGCAGCTCAGAAGAAGGAGAACTCTGAGTTGGGGATACAAGTCCAAGAATCATCTACTAAGCATAAACGCTCACTGAGGGCCTGGGCTCAGATAAGCTCTCGTGACGAGAGACCACACAGAGGGAACAGCAGGCCTACAGCCGAGATGGCCAAACTCTCCACATTCAGTGGCCAAGCGAAGATGGACAGATCTGCAAAGGAGGCAGAGGAGCAGCCAGAGAGGTAGGGAGAAAACCAGGAGAGCGTGGGAGAGAAGCCAAGAAGGAGGGAAGAAGAAGAAGCAGGAGAAAGCATCATAAGCGACCCCCCTCTGACCCAGGGCCCCGGGTCAGCCAAAGCCCTCCTGCCTTCTAGGACACCCGGCCTGGCAGACTGTACCATACACCTGCGACCTTCCGCTGCATCAGCTGGGCCCAGTCCCAAGCCTGCCGATGCCACGTATACTGGTTATAAAGGGGAAGCTTAATCAATCATTACACAAACCGAAATAGAGCGAACGAGAGCTGTTTCTTAGGATTCCGTAAGAGAAAGCTGCTAAGAGAAATGGCTGTCAAAGTGGATGAGAGAGAGGAAATAATAAGAGAGGAAGGAAGAAGTAACTTTTAAGTGTACAATGTTATACTCTGATTGCTTTGTGTGCATCGAAGGTCTCCCTCTATGTTAAAAAAAAAATATTTAATTGAAAAGTTAAGATGGTATATTGAGGGTTTACACAAAAAGATAATGTAGATCTTTAATCAGAAACATGATCAAAGACCACATCCCCACATCTAAGAGACAGGCACATGAATGTACATTTTTGTGTTTGATGCCAAATTAAATGTTTAAGGCATATTTTATATATATATATATATATATATATATATATATATATATATATGAATGATTCTCTGTACAAACCAACTTTTTTGATTTACTAACCAATATTGGTCTCAGCTGTGACAATGAGGGAGCGACCAGCATTGCCAAGCCCTTCAGTAAGACAAGGAATAGGAAACATCCATCCCGGGGTTTAGAGACAGCTGTGAGTGAAGAAACGTAGCTAAAGTCAGGCTGGGGACAAGTCAACTGTCATCTGACGACCCTGCAGCCTGTTCTTCCCCAGCCATCATATTCTTTTCCACTTAGTGCTTTAGTGCTTTCTAACCTGCTTTCCTGAGAACTATGGTTTCCAAGGATTTTATAGCTAAAAGAGCCCTTAAAGACGATGATGATGACGATGATGATGGTTGTGGCAATGATAGAAGTATTTCAGAAATAATACTAACGACCGTGATAACAATGATAGCTAACTTCCACTGAACATATATCTTATGCCAGACATTGTTTTATTTGCTTTACATGCATCCTCATTTAATTATCAAACCACCCCTGAGCTATGTATTATTATTATCTCCATTTTACAAATGAGGAAACTCTGGATCAGAGAGGTTGAGTAACTTTCCCAACGTTGCACAGCTGGTCAGTGGTGGACCTAAGATTCAAACCCAGGCATTCAGAGCCTATGCCTTTAACCTTGACACTACGAAGTCTCCCTAATTGCCCAAGCCAGTCAGTCCCCTCATTTTACAGATCATAACTTGATGTCCCCTGGGATTAAAAACTGGCCATAGACACACAGCAGAATCAGGACTCTGAAAGACCCCTGGACTACACATCATGCTCTTTTCACTGTACCGCAGAACTGTAACGGGTGCAGCACGATCAGAACAAAAGGACTCCTAGAAACCAACGGGCACCGTCTCCTTCCTTCTGCACAACTGTGGCCTCCATGGTGCTCCTTCCAAGGTTCTGCATTTTGTTTCCGTTCCATCAAGAGTCAACTGTTTGGATCCGTGTTTTCCTTGAAAGGCTGATCACAACAAAGCCTTTCTTTGAAATGCAGCGTTGATTTCTTCAATGAATTTGGCAGTGTAATCCCGATGGAAAAAAAAAAGTACAGCATGGATATGTGCACCATGTTCAAAGCCAGGAAATCTACAATTCGGGAACCAGAAGAATGAGAATGGCTACCTAGTGATTATAAGTAACCATCAGAAACCAGACTTGCTTCATTTCAGGGTATGGCACATGAAAATAAAGCAACTATTTAAAAGCAAATCCAATATTAAAATTTAAATTTTCACAGTGACATTCAAAGACATTTATAAAGTGGGCACTGACGTAATTCAGGTGAGCAAATGCAAATAACATGTTGCTGATCTTCTCCATGTCCCTGGGCTCCTGCCCACAGTGCAGAGGCGCAGGCAGAGGACAAAGGTCAAGGCCAGGAGGTCACCAGGTGCCTTGGCGGACCTCTACAAAGAGTTTGAGCAATACCTGGTTTGAGCATCCCCTGGTATGGGGCGGGGGGGGGGGGCACTGTAACGAGGTTTCCCTATTCACCTCTGCTCTCCTCGTGTCATTACTGTTAATGCTTTTCCAAAATCCCATGTTCGTATATCTTTTACAGGCTCAAGATTTGATAGGAACTCCCGAAGTGCCCTACGAAACGGTCTGACCAATTCACAGTCCAATCGACGCCTATTTCCCCACATTACTAATCCAATAGGTGAAAAATGATTTTGTTGTTTTATTCTGAATTTCTGTAACTGGTAACGAGGTGAGACTCTTTTTATATATAATTATATATGTCATACTCTTCAGTTAAGATTCCTGCTGCCCATTTTCCCATAACCCGGCTTATCTTTTTCTTACTGATTTGCAGTAAGATTTTTCTCTAAGATGGGTACTAGTCCTTTATCTGTTATGCATACGGGCATACCTCATTTTACTGTCCTTCACAGATACTACATTTTTGACAAATTGAAGGTTTGTGGCAACCCTGCATGGTCAGATGATGGTTAACACTTTGTTGGCAATAAAGTTTTGTTTTGTTTTTTTTTGTCACACCGTGCAGCTTACGGGATCTTAGTTCCCCAACCAGGGATTGAACCCGGGCCCATGGCAGTGAAAACCCCCAGTCTTAACCACTGGACCACCAGGGAATTCCCAGCAACAAAGTATTTTTTAATTAAGGGATGTACACAGTGTCTAGATATAATGTTTCTGCACACTTAACAGACTACAGTATAAACGTAACTTTTATATACACTGGGAAAACAAAATATTTCTGTGACTTGCTTTATTGTGATATTCACTTTATTGTAGCGTCTGGAACTGAGCCCGCAGTACCTCTGAGATGCATCTGTATTGCAATTTTGTTTGTCTTTTCCTGACATAAAAGTTTTAAAAGTGTACATGATCAAGACTTCTAAAACTTCAAGGTTTCTGGGTTACATAGCATCCTTTCTAAATGAAAGGATTGGGTTAACATCTTAAAACCCCATTTATAGTTAAAGGTGATGCCACTAACCCCTAAGATAAATGAGTGCCTGGAACTGGGTTTCTGCTACGGTGCTAGGCAGTGCTTGGCCTCCAGAACAGTCCTGTACACATGTGCTGAGGTCCAGGAATAGAGAGTTTGAGCAGGGCCAACAGCCCCGCAAGAGAATGAGTTAAATATCCAGGACCCTCTTTCTTCTGAAGCTACTGAGATACCTTTCTTCTCTGCCCACTCAATACTATTCAAATTTAGATTGCAGATTCCTTGTGTTCATGCCTAGTAACATATTTTTCTCGACAATTCAAAAAACACACACACTGTCGGAAAAGACTCTCATTTTGCAAAAGGGGAAACTGAGGCTTCTCCCCCACTCCCACCCATGGACCTATTTGGGGACTGCTGGAGAGAGTCACACCACAGAGTCGTGGTCTCCAATACCAGCAGGACCATCGCTGCCCATGTCCCTGTGACCCCCTTTCCTAACTGGCCAGGAGCAATTACACACCTGAACCACACCTCATCCACTCCTTGGCTCCAACCACTATTTCCTTCCTGACGATTCCGTGTGGTCCACACTCCTAAGTCTCCGTCTCCTGAGCTCCAGACCCACGTCTGCAGTTGGTCCAGAAAAATCTCTATCGGCAAATCCCACAAGGCATCAAAATTCAACATGTTCAAAACAAAACCCGTCCATGTTCCCAGCACTTGCCCTGCCTCCTGCATTTTCTCATTTGGTTTACAGCATCACAGCTGAGGGTGACAGAGACCGAAATCTGAAACAACACAGATGCCTCCACCTACCTCTCGCTCTTCTCTACATCCAATCGGCCGCTGCATCCTATCAAGCCCCTCCTGAACTCTCCTTTATGAGGCCCCCTCCTCTGCACTGCCACCGCCTCAGCCTTCCTGATCTCCACGATGCCTCCAGGCTGCCCTCCATATACTGTCTACACTAACTATCTGGGTAAAAAAACACAGGCGGACACACCTTCCCCCCACAAAAACCCCATGGCCCCAACATTTGGTCCAGTGGTCCTCACAGGGGATGGCTGTCTCCTAAGGAATATTTTAGAAATGGGGGGAGCTCATCACCACTTTGGCTGAAGGCCAAGCAAGCTGGACAGCTACGGTGCACGGGGCAGCCCCACTAAGAACTGTCCTGATTCCCACACATTTTTTGAAAATCCCACTGGATATTCTTTGTAGATGAAAAGCCTGGCTCTAATTACCAAAGCCTGGAATTTCACTTTGCTTTACCTATCAACAAAAGTAAGTTTGCACGGTTTACTATACACTGAATCTTTTAGGCATGTACTCCTGTGTAAACCCAGGGAGATCAAGGGCCTACTTCTCAACACAGCTGCTGAGCACACCTGCATCAGGATCACCTGGGGGCGGGGCGGAGGAGGCTTGCTTACGAATGCAGACTCCCGGGCCATTTCCCGATCTACTGAGTCGGATCTGCATCTGGACAACCAGGGCCATTTACTTCCTTTGCTCCCTCACGTTTGAGAAGGATTGTGTGAGAGGCTTCAGGAGCCATGTTCTGGAAAAGACTGTGGGCAAAGGGTGAGCTCGCCAGGAGATAGTTCCCGGTGGATCAGTGACGCCTGCGTGGTGGCAGAAGTGGGAATCCACGCAGACAGACGAGAGCCCAGCCTACCTTCTCTCCTCTCCCCGTCTGTCCCTGTCTGCCTAGAGAACCCCTATCATCTTTCACGGCTCTTTCTAGAAGAAGCTTCCTCAGCCTACCCCTCAGCCTTCCTCCAGACATCCCCGGAGCTCTCACAGTTTCTAAGCGCCTCCCCCGGAGAGGCTGGGACTCTGTCTTGCCCATTTTGTCTCCTCACAACTGGCCTCCTCTTTGCCTAGCTGATAGCCAGAATTTAATAAATACTCAGCAAACGAATAAACAACTAACTAGCAGAGAACGAATACAGAGTCAGTTACTGGGAAGGACAAATGGGTAAAACTGCCTCTTCCTCTGTACCATGTCGCCTCCCCCAAGATCCCTGGTCCTACAAAGAGGTGGCAAGACAGGCTGACACATGAGGGCTGGCAGCCAGCAAAGTCCCCGCTCCGGTACCCGGCCTTGTCTGGGCGAGTGATGGAGACTCCAGGCGGGTGGTCGGGTACCAATGGGGTTAGGGAGCAGCTGCAGAAGCGTTTGCAGAGCCACCCCGGTTTGTTCAGGTGGTGTGTGGTTGTGAGAAAAACTTGCTCTGTGATGATTTTCTGTAACTGTCACTTGGAGGAATGATGTTATTTTTAGGGGGCAGGGGACACCAAGGAGGCTTATTTGGCCAATGAACACAATTTGTTTGCCTGAGCTTTGCGTATGGGTGTGAAAATCCTCACGCTAGAAACTGGGCGTTTTCAAACCCACAGAGAAGATGCTCCATAAACAGGTCAGGGGCGGGAAAATAAAAACCTCAGGATGACAAGCGTGCAAATTAACCCTGGAACCAGGCGAGGGGCCAGTGATGACAGGCAGGAAACTGAAGCTGGCCGTATGTAAAGATGAGGAAAATTCTGAAGAAGGGACATTCTGCCCAAAAGTTTTATTAGGAGAGGACATTCACACCAGGCATTTATGGTCCCCAAAGCCCCATCTATTAGCACTGGGGGAGAAGGTGTCCACTATGTTCAAAGGACCAGTGACACTGAAAATTCAGGACCCAGAGAGGTCCACTCTCCTCTGAGCTCACTCCCCCAGCTCTCAGATAATCAACTAATAGAGTCCAAATAATCTAATCACGAAGTAATAAATGCACATGGCAAAAACACAACGGATATCCTACTCAACAGAATTAGACATCAGCTGTTCTGTCAAGATGATAATGAAACATCAGACAATCTGTGAGAATACCATGCCAAGAAGGAGAAAGACAGATTGGGCTCCTCCACTGCTCATGGAAATTAGAAGGTTCTAAACTAATCAATTAGCTCGACATCCCCACGATCTCCACCCCGTCTCTGCATTATCATTCCTCCTCATGAAATTTCCCGGGAATCCACTTACTATTCTGTGATCGCACATATCAAAGGAAAATCCAGTTCTCTGCTGAACAGGAGAGAAACTTCACATTGTAATGTAAGATGAACTGATTAAGGGCACTTAATCTACGAACAGCTAATTCTCAAAACCTCGAAGTGGAGTGGAGCAAAGGTCAGGAAGGAGGGATGCATCTTAGTTTTGATCACACAGAAAAATGGGTTCTGCCACTTAGCAGGCTGCCTTATTAACAATTACAGTAACGAGGGCTGTGCGCTCTGTAGGTTAGCACGAGGACCCAATCTTTGGAGAACGAAGATAGAAAGAATACCCTGCCTTTCAGGAAATAAGTTACTCAGGGCTTTGAGGATATTCTAAAAGATGTGAGGTAGCTCAAAGAGAAGAATAGCTTGTCTTTCTCAGGCAAATTTCATTTTGCCCAACTGCTTACACATTGCAAAGGGATTGCAAACTCAGGGATATTTGGAATAAATTTATTAATAAATAAATTATATTTATTGACCAAACTCTAAGAAAAAAAGAATCTTTCTTTCAGTCTTAAAAATTCTGGGAAACTCCCTAAGAGCTTTTGTTTATGTGGATTATATCTAGTGAAATTTATTATATTAGAAAATTTTAAACCAAGATTTTTTTTTTTTTTTTTTTTGGCTGTGTTGGGTCTTCGTTTCTGTGCGAGGGCTCTCCCCAGTTGTGGCAAGCGGGGGCCACTCTTCATCGCGGTGCGCGGGCCTCTCACTACCGCGGCCTCTCCTGTTGCGGAGCACAGACTCCAGACGCACAGGCTCAGTAACTGTGGCTCACGGGCCCAGCTGCTCCGTGGCATGTGGGATCTTCCCAGACCAGGGCTCGAACCCGTGTCCCCTGCATTGGCAGGCAGATTCTCAACCACTGCGCCACCAGGGAAGCCCCCAAGATATTTTTAAAACAATAATAGCCAAGCACATGTTAATTAGCGATGATGCTAATTATTTCATGTAGCCTCTAGAAAATTCTACCGTGGACTCGTGACAGAATAAAAGTGACGTGACAGAATAAAAGTGAAAAAAGGCAAATAAAGATCTCACTATTATTTTGAAAATAGTTTTGTCCTGAGGAACTCCCAGGGGTTTCCAGACCACACTCTGAGAACTGCTGGCCTCTGGCTGACACAGAGATGCCAACTGTTTCAAGAATCATTTCTGTCGTAAAATCTAAACACTCCTTGTGTCCAACACGTCCATAAAAAGTTTACAGAATGACAGATGCCAGCTCTAGAAGAACTTCAACAAGTAAATGTGCAACTTTCTGTGACAAGAAAACTGGCTCTTTAATCTTTTATAGCTCAGCACATTTGTTTTATGGTCTCTGCTGGTACAGATGACTTACTGCTTCTACACAGGCTGTGCAATGTCTCCACTAAGGGACAGGCCTGCCTGGGTAAATGAAGTCCCTTCAACAAATACCACATTCAGGCCAGTCACTCCCCAGAGGCAGGTTCCCTTAGCTGTTAGGAGTGTAGCCTCTACAGTGAGATCTCCTGGGTTCAAATCCTGGCTTGGCCACTTGCTGGGTGGCATTGGGTGAGTTATTTAATCTCTTGGTGCCTTTGCTTCCCCAAGCATAAAAAGGGACAGCAACAGTATTTACGTGTCAAGATCTTTATAGAAATCAAAAGGGTTAGCTACCTGAGACATAGTAAGTACACACCAAATACCAGTTATTAGTAAACCTTCTTTGACAATATGCAAGGTACCCCAAAAGTCTCAAGGCAGCTTTAAGCTCAAACTTCAGAAGTATAAGCATTACAAACTTACCAAAGAAGTTACTGAATTCTATGAATTTGAACTAATAAAATTCTCATTTTTTGTTTCAGTTCCTCTGACTGAAAATGGTAAATGCTACCTGAAGCAAAAATTAAACTACGACTCTCATCGTAGGATAGGGAATAAGATGAATACATAAATTATTCCTACAAAAAGAAGAAGATTTTTTGCCATCAAGACGTATTAATTCAATAGACATTTACTGAGCACCTGCTATGTGCCAGGCTTGTACTAGGTGCCAGGGAGATAAAAAGAAATCAGACGAGGTGTCTGGTCAATGGGGACTTACACAGTCTAGTGGGCAGGGATGGAAACAGATCCACAGAGCACCTGTCTGCTGTACTATTAGGACCCAGTTATGCTAAGGGTGGGTCCTGGGGCCTCAGGTAGTAGAGCCTTTAGCCCAGGCGAGGGCAGAGGAAAGCGGAGAGTATCGTTCTTGCTGACATTTGGAGAACGTCTTTCTACCAGAGAAGTCAACTTTTCCTCTCAATTGTCATTAATTCTGTTCATTCGCAAGAAGCCCATCTATCTACAGCTTTCCTATCGCACCAGCTCTTCCATACGGATCTTTATTGAGCTTTTCCATCTTTGTAAATCGTAAATTGTCCTTTCAACATTCGTAATGACAAGTATCTCAACCCATACATTCTATTTACATATCATAGTAACAGTCTCTTATTTAGATGTCAAATTCCAGCAACTAAAAACTCAGAGGCATACAAAACAAACCCAAAGCACAAAGAAGCCAAAAGAATTCTCAAAACCATGGCAACTTTCCATAAACTTTAGTCCCTTTTGAAGAGTGTCTCAGGCTATAGTTACTTTTATTTTACACACAAAGAGAGTTTGTTCATCTTTTTTTTTTTTCTGGCAGATTGCAAGTACAAAAATCTGCAGAGTAAATTGAAAATATGATGCTCGGCTTCATGGATTCTATAAAGTTACAAACCAGTACACCTCGATTTTTACTGAATGAAATTAGTCTTAACAGAACCAGAAAGGACTAAGTAATGTCCAAAAAGTATTTCAGACATCTAAACTCTTACATGAAGAGTCTTTTGCCCTAGTGAAAGACCATTTTTCATTTCCCATATGTCAAAAGACTGAAAACTCAAACTCAAATCTACACTCAAAATTTTCTTAAAAATTCTAGTTTTTCTAGAATTCACTTGCCTGACTAGCTATCACTTCTATCTATAATGACCTAGTCAGTATCCTGACATAGAAAAAAGATGAAAAAGAACATATTACAGAAATGTTGACCACTATTATTTGTTTAAATGCTAGAAAAAAGTAAACTCTAATACTTACATACATTCAGTTCATCTCTTTTTCTTTCTATAACTTTGAGCTATTTGACATTTGCAGACTAAAACAGAAAACTAAGAAAATTAAATGTGACGTTTTCTTCTCAGATAACTAAAACCAAGAGGTTTTTAAAAGCATGAATTTTCCACATGATTGGCTGATTTCAACATTGTATGTGGACATAGCTTTGGTTTGAATTTTTCTGAGTTTTAGCGGTGATCCAGACCCACATGAATACTACATACAATCAGATAATGTAGTACAGTATGTAAAATAGACACTGCAGAAGAAGTAAATTACATGGAATTTTCTGGCCCTGTAAAACACCGAAATTGTCTCAATTTCTCTTTTGCATTGTGATTTTTTTCTATTGTGTGTTATTTTGATATTTGTACGTTTATTGGAGGCTGGTGGCGAGTTGCACGTGGGGAGGTTTATAGGAACTATATTTGGTTTTCATTTTAGGAGATGCCTCCTCTCCCCCCTTCTCCTTCCCCCGAGGCCCTTCAAGTTATAAATAAACTCACAGCCCACAGGGAAGACCTCAGGAAGCCCAGGTGGACATTTCATCTGAAGGTACTGAGCCCAGTTTTGTCTGAACAGCCCTCTTAACTCTTTGGACCACATCTGGGCAAGCAAAGTGAAGCAGGGAATGGAACACTCGGATCAATGGTGTCAACCGCCCACACCACCGGCCAAGACCCAAGCTGCACCTTTCAGTCAAAGGCTGGGTGGTGAATATTTCATTTTAACTGACATTTTCCTCCCAGTTGTCTCCTTTTTTTGACTAAGGTAGAAGTATCCTATCAGAGGCCTGTTATGCAAACGAGAGACGTGAACAGACATCACGTGAGCCTCATTTTCCAAGCCAAAATTCAGGATGGAAGGTCTGAAACCAGGAAGAATCTTCTAGAACCAGATGACTTCAGAACATCTGAGACAGGTGGCCTCCGCGGCTGGGACATGGCCCGCTCCCTCCCACCTCCAAGCCTCCCCCAACCCCCGCCAAAGAATTTCACCCTTCCTAAGGCAGCCCCTACCCTTGAACGACCAGACTTCCTCAACAAAATGATAGGCAAAGCAGGCTCAGCCCCAATATAAAATGGAACCATCTCAGAAGACACCAGTCATTTTGGAAAGGGAGATATATAAAGGCCCACGGAGGCTCCCGCGGCAGCCGAGCTGCTGTGACAGCAGGGGCCAGCGCCAGGCATAGGAAGGATGGAGAAAAAAGGTCGTGACCCAATAGCAAAACCACAACGCAGACCCCACTGGGCGAAGGTTAGGTAGCAGCTAACGGACCGAACCTAATTTTCCTTTGACCATCTTTGACAAGGCCTAATCTCTGCTACATTCAAATACAGACATTCTGGTAGGGAGTCAAAGAAAAAGCCTCTTACAAAGAGGAGCCAATCTCCTCACACAGACTCAGGCAGTTTGCCTTGGAAGCAAATATTTCTTTAAAATTCTTACATGAATTATCAGCAATAGTCAAACTTCACAATACCCCACATATTCTCATTTTTAATTTAAAAATATACATATACATGCACACACGTGTATAAACACATACACATATATGTATGTATTTCTCATTAGGAAAGCCAAGCTAAATACTGGGGTTTGTAATAATCTAACACGCTGTAACCCAAGGGCCAGGCCACAGACAATAGCAGACGCTTCAAGAGAAAGAATAGAGCCCTTTCAGCCAATTATGCAATTACACACTAGGACCATGTTTACATTATCAAAGGAGGCAGGCCCAATTGCCTAGCTACTTCAAATTAATAAGCCCATTTCCCTCCATTATCTGGCAGGCAGAGTCTAAATAATCTGAGTAATTACCTCAATTTACTCAGATGGTATAGATTTGGCCGGTGACTCCAGAACGCCCCCGCCATCAGCAAATATCAAAACGTGAAACAGTAAATTCACATCAGCTTCGTTTGTAAGCAGTGTAAGCAAATTCTTCTCCAGTACCTGGCAGATTAAAATTTGTTATACTCTTAATAATCCAGGCTTGGAGGTTTTTTTTGTTTTTGTTTTTCCTGATAAAAACTCATAGGATCATAGAAATTTAGAGCTAAAAAGTACCACCCGGGGCCCAAGCTCTAAAAGCCAGCTGCCACCAGCAGTCTAACCAGAAATCCAGCTTACCGGGAAGGCTAGGGAAGGAGTTCCAAAGCCGAAATGCGTGGGTTCAAATCCTGGCTCTACCACTTACTAGCTGCAAGGTGACCTTAGCAAGTACTTACCTCTCTGAGCTTGAGAGTTTTCACTTGTACAAAGGTGGTAATGATGGCCCCTATCTTAGATGGTTCAAGAACTAAATGAGATGATGCATGTAATGCCCTTAGTACAGTTCTAGACACATACTACCTTTTTAAGCAATTACTATTATTATTACAACATCATCACCTTTAATGGGCTCAACGGTAGCCCCCAAAAAAGACATGTCCACCACCTAGTCCCCAGAACCTGTAAATATTACCTTAGATGGCAAAAGAGGTGATTAAGTTAAGGATTCTGAGAGGAGGAGTTTATTTTTCCTGGATGGTCCAGGTGGACCCTAAATGCCATCACGTGCAACCTTAGAAAAAGAGGCAGAGGGAGTTTTAAGACAGACACACAGAAAAGGACACAGACACACAGAGCAGACGGCAACGTGAAGACAGAGCCCAGAGAGGTACAGCTACAAGCCAAGGGTTGCCGTCAGCCCCCAGAAGCTGAAAGTAGTATGAAACAGATGCCCCCCCAGAGACTCCAGAGGGAGTATGGCCCTGCTGCACCTTGATTTCAGACTTCCGGCCTCTGGAAATGTGAGAGAATAAATTTCTGTTGATTTCAGCCTCCATGTTTGGGGTAGTTTGTTACAGCAGCCTTAGGAACCTAATACACCACCTTAATGGATACAGCTCTCACTTGACCTTACACATGCCTTGAGGACGTTAACTGTGACAATGATAAGGCCAAAGGTAAGGGTGCCTGGAAGTGGGAGGTGCCAAGGGCTGGTGTCACGGGTTGAGCTTGACAAAAGCAGAGAGTGGGAAAATGCAAGGGACTGTGAGTAGATGGGTTCGGTTGGAGGAGGAGAGGGGTCAGGGAGGTAAAGACATAAGCCTGAGGCTGGCGTCTCATCCTGTGATGGGTCTCACCCACCAGTAACAGAAACCTAAAATGCCAGGGTGTTGTGTGTTTTTAATAACATCTTTATCCATTCAGCACTCTATTTTTTTTCTTTATATTTATTATGCTTGGAGTTTGCACAGGTTCTTGAATCTGTGGGTTGATATTTCTCACAAGTTTGGGGAAATTCTTAGCCATGAGCTCTTCAAATACTGCTTCTGTCCCATTCTGTCCTTGCCTTCTCCTTCTGAGACTCCAATTATACATATCTTAGATTTTTTTCATTGTGGCCCACTTGTCTCTCAAGTTCTTTTTTGTATGCTCCATTTTTAACTCTCTGTACTTCAGTCTGAATAACTTCCAATTTACTCTTTGTCTTCGACCATATGTGATCTTCTGTTCTTAAGTTCAGATATTTTTGCCAGGAATAGATTCTTTATAGATTTGACTGATTCTTTGATTCCATTTGATTCTTTATCGATTCCAATTCTCTGATGAAATTTTCCATCTTTTCATCTGCTTTCTCCATTAAAAAGGTTTTTATATAATTTTATTTATTTTTTTATTTTTTAAAATTTATTTATTGATTGATTGATTTCTGGCTGCATTGGGTCTTCATTGCTGCGTGCGGGCTTTCTCTAGTTGCTGTGAGCGCAGGCTACTCTTTGTTGCGGTGCATGGGCTTCTCATTGTGGTGGCTTCTCTTGTTGCAGAGCACGGGCTCTAGGCGCGTGGGCTTCAGTAGTTGCGGTGCATGGGCTCAGTAGTTGTGGTGCATGGGCTCAGTAGTTGTGGTGCATGGGCTCAGTAGTTGTGGCATGCAGCCTCAGTAGTTGTGGTGCACAGGCTCAGTAGTTGTGGCGCACAGGCTTAGTTGCTCCACAGCACGTGGGATCTTCCCAGACTAGAGCTCGAACCTATGTCCCCTGCATTGGCAGGTGGATTCTTAACCACTGCGTCACCAGGGAAGTCCCCAAAATTTTTTTTCTTGAACATATCAATCATAGTTATTTAAATTTTTTTTTTTTTAATTCTGGATCACCTATGAGTCTGTTTCTATTACCTGTTTCTCTCTTGGCTTTTTCAGTGACAATGGCATGACTAATAACTTCTGATTAATATCAGACATCACGTATAAAAAAATTAAAGAGCCTTCTGATGAATCTTCCTCAGGACATGGCTCTCCCTTTCTTCTGCTATGCAGACGGAGCTGGGGTGGGGTGGGGCTGATCCTCTGAACCAGTGAGGGACTGGTTTACCTCTCTCCCTATGGCTCTCAGCTGAGGGTCTTGTGTGTTCACTGTGCCCTCACTCCTCCCAACCTCCCCAAACGGGTCCTGAACTCTAATCTTTATCTTCTCAGCACCAAGACTCAGCACCCTTCCCCCACCTCCGCCAGGTCCTCACTGTTTCAACACCTCTCAGATCCCTTTAAACACAATGATTTTTTAAAATACATTTTATATGGCTTTTCTTGTTGTTCTTGGGATCATTAGTTTGCCTCAGACTACACAATCTTACCCAGAAACAGAAATCTCTCCTTTAAATTTTTCAAAGTGCTTTCATTACAACATTTAATCTTCCCCTTGTAAACCTATAAGAAAAAATAGAGCAACGTTCATTCCTCTAATCTTTGAAACCAGAGGTTGGCAAACTATGGCCCACAGGCCAAGTCCAGCCCATTGCCAGGTTTTGTGCATTTTTATTGGAACACTGCCACACCTATTCGTCTACATATTGTGTAGGGCTGCTTTTGCATTTTGTAACTCTACAAGGGCAGAGTTGAACAGCTGTGAGAGAGACCATATTGCCCCCAAAAAACAAAATATTTAGTATCTTTTCCTTTCCAGAAAATGTTTGCCAGCCTGTTTTATATGGATCCAGGAAACTGGGGCTCAGTTTAGTGACTTACCAGTCAACTTTAAGAGAAGATTGCATACATCCATCCCCTGGTTTTTAGTCCAGCTGCCTCCCCATTTTTCTAAGTTGCTTCCTATCACAATGATTTATTATAATCATTTTTAAAGATTAACACAAGAAGGAGAGAGGGATGATTTTAAACCAGACAGACCCAATATGGAAAAAGAAGGAGTCCCAGCAAACACAATGAAGGGCGCTTTTATCTTTGGAAGATTCAGGGAATTTCAGCAGTCACCTTGGAAATCTGCTGAAACAAATAAAAGAAGGCAAGTAGTCAAGGATGCCACTCTGAGGTAAGAAAGTCAATATTTCACAGGACTTTTTTATTGTGTTGTTCACAAAATAAACATATAAGGAAGAACAATGAAAAGAATTCTTTACGAACGTGTTCAATTTTTATCCATTTGATTGCTGAAAGCTTTCATCAAGGCAGTCCCTGAGCCGGGGGGAAAAATGTCCCCAACAGAAGATGGCAACTAAGAAGGACAAGGACACACACACACACACACACACACACACACACACACACACACACACAGTGCGTGATTAAACAGAAAAAAATCTGATACAGTTCCAAACTTAATAATGACTTAAAAGAAAGGCCATCTTCCTTTTCCCCTGCTCTGCTTAATACAAGTACAAGGTAATTTGCTTCTTTTTAATAAAATTGTACAATCTAATGAGTGGTGCAACTTAGCACCCCATGTCAATTATGGATGCTAAAAATTTCAGAATCATAGGATCGCCAAAATTATCTCACACACATATACGCACGTACACATACACACACGTACACATACACATACACCCCTATACATACACACACACACCTACACATACATACACCTACACACATACACATAAACACATACACACATCTACACACATACACACACACACACCTACACGTACACACACCTACACGTACACACACCTACACGTACACACACCTACACAATACACATACACACCTACACGTACACACACCTACATACATACACATGCACACACATACACACATACACACATCTACACACATATGCACACATGCACATACCTGCTGGGGGCAGCTAGCCTTTTTTGTTTCACTGCATCTTATGCAGGAGGCTGATATGAGCGTGTCTGCCTCTTGCCAACTACAGAGCCCCATTTTCCCAGGAAAAATGCACTTATGGCTGGAGAGTGTAAAGTAAGGTGTAAGAGAGGAAAAAGGTTAATATATAAAAGTAATGGAATCACGTCCTTATAAAGAAACACGAACTCTTCTAAGAGGTGAGGAAAGCAGAGTCGGGAGAAAGGAAGGGCCCTCAAGGCCACCCTGACAGGATCCCAAAGTTGGTTCTCCCAGTGCTTAGAATGTTCTGGAGACAGAAAGGCAAAGGCAGAACTTAGCTCGCGTTTCCACGGGTGAGCCCAGCATTCCGTGACACTCATGCTCTGAATTCTTCAATGGCTCCCCTACGCCCAGTTCTGGAGCCCCAGCCCCTGAGCAGAGCATACACGGGGCTCCACACTCCTGTGTCTCTTCCCGAACTTAATTTCCAGCCTCTCTGCCTTGTCTGTTCTGCTCTTGCAGTGAGGAACCCCTTCAAAGCACATCATCCCGCCATCCGAACCAGCAAAGGAATAAAGCTCTACTCGAGGACCACATTCTTACTTCAGAATTTGTCATGGAAAAAGAGTATTTCACTCTATTTTCAAGATGCACTATCTATAAAAATCTCTACAGTCATTTATTTATGATAGTAAAAGTACTGCCAAAATGACTGAATCACAAAGCCTGTAGAGACCTCTGACAGCATCGACTCTCATTTTCCCCACTGGTGGTTCAGGAAGCCCACGAAAGAATGTAGTGGATTCTTCCTTTCTGCTCACTGATCATCACCATCAAGAAGGCAGTTTCTAGGGGACCAGCCGTCCCCTCCTCTCCTTCTGAGCTGGACCTCAAGCCCATGCCCGATTTTCAAATAAAACACCAACCGCCTTCAGAACCCAGGAGGATGAGAGCTGTTCACAGCAATCAGAGCAGGGACTGACCCACAGGAAAGGGCTGTAAAGCATCTCGCCCCTCAGCCCTCTCCCTGCCCGCACATCAGCAGCACTTCGGGGCAAGAGGCTGGGGGAAGCAGGCTCACTCTTACCAACCCCCAATTAATTCCTCAGCAAACCCTTTCCATTCATGATCGTCATCATTTCTTCATAAATCAAACCCGCCAGACTTAGAGACTGGAACATTCAGGAAGTGCTTACTTGAAACACAGAAACATCAATATGGAGACTCCAGCCCCCGGAATGGTAATGGTGTGAGATGTACTTTACGCCACAGTGGGTGATGCCTCAGCACACTTTTCGCTTTCTAGACATTCTGTCAGCTGAATGTATGTGGCTCATACCTCATTCCCTTTCAAGCGACAAGCTTTTTATCTTTTTCATTTGGAAACTTATCTTCAGGATTTTCCAAATCCTCGCTGGTGTTAATTTCTGATGTATGGAGTTCTCATAGACAAGCAGGGCTCCTTTAGATGCTGTCTGTCTACACCCCATGGCTGTTGAATGTATTCCCCACGCCCCGTCACAGTGTTTTCTTTTCCAATCCACAGAAACCTTTTCAGATGTTTTTTGTATCTTTACTATCTTTCCATTAGATGCTCAATGCCAGAGTCAGCTCAAGTAGAGTGATGGGTCAGAGAAAAAGGCTGAAGCATTGCTTCACGTACAACCCAGCATTTGAGGTTTAAAAACAAAACAAAACTTGACTCACAAAAAAGATAAGGCTAAAATAAGATCTCAGATTCAAAATGATAAGGAAATTGCGACTAGCTGAAGCCAATTCCAGCTGAGCCAATTTTCACCAATCGTAAAAGATGACTTAGAAGAGGCCCCGAAGCCCCAGTACAATGGAGCAATTATATCTTTATAACGGAGACAGAAAATGCCACATAATCAGACGCAGCCAGAAAAGGGTACACGAGCTTCCCTTTCCTGTGGCTGACCTGCGAGGCCGGCCCATCCTCCCACCCCGCAGCCTGCCTGAACCACATCCGACGGCAGGCCGCTGAGGGGGGGTTTCCTCTGGCAACAGGCCCGCTCAGAATCCTTGCGTTCCTTGCCTACTCCAGGTCCAAGTAAGTAAAAGATTAGTAGGGTCCCTACCCCCGAGGTACCCGCCGGCTACATGTAAAAAAAAAAAAAACTCTGTTTAGCAAAGCGGCCGAGGGCACAGCTTCTGGAGCTGGGTACCTGAGTTCAAATCCCAGCTGTGCTACTCCCTAGCAGTTTTCTCATCTGTAAAATGGGTATAGCCATAGTACAAGGCTGATGGAGTGTTACGAGGCTTAAACGAGCTAATATACGTGAAGGGTTTCAATCAGTGCCTGGCATGTCGTAAACGCCATCGAAGCCGGCGGTCGCCGTTGTGATGTTGTTAAGTACTCCACGACAGTATCATTATTACTAAGCACTTCACGATAGCAGGGGTTGCCAGCAGCAGCCAGTTGCAAGGCTGTTACACTTATCCAAGCAGGACAAACACCAGGCACTGGTCATAGGAATAGCGAAACAAGCCAACGCTGAGAGGCCCTGCAAAGGCACATCTACAGCCTTCAACACGAGCCCAGCCCAGGGACTGAGGGATGGAAGCCTGACTCCAGGGAGAGAGGGGGATCAGGGTCCATGGAGGGGAGCTCAGGGCAGACCCCTGAGTCTGGGAACCCCACCCCTGCCAACACTTCCAGGGAGGATGGCCTTGGGCCTGCCAGGTGCTTGCTCACCTTGAACATGAAGCTTTTCCTTCTTGCCCCCCTCTCACATCACCAATGCGTGGACTGCAGAGCCAAGGGCAGCCCCACGGGGAGAAGGGATGATGAATCACAGAAAATACACCCCAAGGACTCTTTCTGTCGACACAGAGACATTTCCTGAAGGTCTACTCTGTACCAGGCCCTCCAGATGTGGCATCTCATTTCCCCCCGACAGCGACCCCATGTTGCTGTGCACTCAGAGAGGTGAGCTAACCTGCTCAAGGTCATGGGGCTAGCAAGCAGCAGAGCGAAATATGAACCTGGATCCCTCAGAGACCCTAAAACACGCCTTGTCCACCACACACCACAGTGCCTGCCCTCCACGAACGATCAGTTTATCAGAATCAGCAGGAGGGCCGCCGGTATCTTTCCAATGGCACTGAAGTAGAAGACTTCAGTGGACAACTGCTAAGCCAATCCTCAGGAGGAGACAAGTAGATGGGAAGTGACAGAAAAGAAGAAAAAGGACCAGGCTACAGACCCAAGAACTTGTATTCCGTCATTATTAACAAGCTCGGAGATGGAACCCCTCAGTGCCTTCATCTGTCCATCTTAAAATGGGGATGTTGACATTTGCCCTTCCAGCTCCTCTTCTGTTTGACTGAGGAAGCTCCTATCAGATCGACTCTCCTGCAGATGACAACCAAAAGCAATGGACAAAAACCCAAAAACCAAAAAACCCTATCTGAGGGCACTGGAGAGTGAGCCAAGGCAGGTAGGTACTGAAGGGGAGTCGGTATTTGGAAGAAAGGTAGTGCACCAAGTTTTTGTTATTTACGGCTCTTAGCCCAAGGTCAAGTCCTGGTCTACACCACAGGGGCAACTAAAACTCAGGAACCCACAGTCTTACTGGCTTGGAGAAACAGAAGACAGAATCCAGGGGTACTTCTGCTGCTGGAATATGAAGGGGGAATTCCAGAAAAGAGAGAGCCAAACAGAGGGAGTCTCAAATTCTGAGTATAAACTGTGTCCACGTCTCTGACTGACCCCTGGACCACGCACACATCAAGTACTCTCCAACCAGCCCAATGAAGGATGAAAGAACAAACTGAGACTTGAAGCCATCACCCAAGAAACAGAGTTCACAGTTGAAGTCCAATCAGGTAAACTGCCTGCTAAAACAAACAAACAGAAAAATCAATACTCATCAGACGAATATAACAGAATCTAGAGTCTCCATGACATAACAGTTACAATATCCAGGATACAATCCAAAGTTATTTCAAAATCAATTGAGTATGTGGCTTATGCTCAAGAAAGAAGACAATCAATGAAAACTGATCCCATACCGATCTGGAAGTTGGACAAGAATTTTAAAGCAGCTTTATAAATACACTCAATATTTGCTGAACCTACGTCACAGCTGAGAGTAAAGTCAGGCAAGAAAAAGAGCTTTGAAAAGTTTTGCATATGCTACACCTAACATTACGAGTTCAGGTGGCCCCCAATTTTCACATCTGTTCCCAGAAACCATACATTAAAGCAAACCATTTTAATAGGCACAGCCTTTCTTCAAGGAACAAGTTATACTCAAGGACTGAATTTATGATCAAAACTCTGTTTTTAAATAAATCACAAGGACAAATAATAATGTGTTATAAATCAAAGCCTGTAATGCCCATATACCACCACAAATCCTTTTAAAAAGCAAAACTGAGCCACATGTCATACATAGCCTATTTTGTGCAGAAGGCGGGGACAGTGTGCATAGTGGTTTACCTTTGTCGGCTTAGAAGTCAGACAGCCTGGGCTCAAATGTCAGCCTCATGACATAAAAGCTGCGTCTCCCTCCACGACTTATGTAGCCTCTTTGCACCTCACTTTCCAACTGGAAAATGTTTTTTTTGTTTTGTTTTAACTTTTTATTTTACATTGGAGTATAGTTGATTAACAGTGTTGTGATAGTTGCAGGTGTACAGCAAAGTGATTCAGCTGTGCATTTTCCCATTTAGGTTGTTACATAATATTGAGCAGAGTTCCCTGTGCTATACAGTAGGTCCTTCTCGGTTATCCATTTTAAATACAGCAGTGGGTACATGTCGATCCCAAACTCCCTAACTATCCCTTCCCCCGAGCCTTCCCCCCTGGTAACCATCACTTAGTTCTGTAAGTCTGTGAGTCTGTTTCTGTTTTGTAAATAAATTCATTTGTATCATTTCTTTTTAGTGGAAACTGTTGATCGTAAGAGTACCTGCCTCACAGGATTAGTGTGATCATTCACATTCAGGGACTTACGTGGCACAGAGTCAAGTGCTCAATAAACAGGAGGTGAAACAGGGGAGGTGACTTGACCAGCATCGCCCAGGAGCAGATTACAGACCTGGGAGTAGCGCCTGGATCCATGCTTCCATTTTAAATCACTTCTTCATAAAAGTTCTTCAAACAGGCACAAATGCACAGTAAACTGGTTATCCCAAGTTCCTTCAGAATTCTAAAATGTGCAAAACACATAAAAAGCACAACTCTGCCATGTCACAAATTCAATCCAAAAATTATATCTAAAAAGTAGACTATTTGACTTTTAAACATTTTCTTTTCTTCCTTTGAATTTGAAAGGTCTTAAGATACGAGCCTAGGAAACTTACATGAATGCCTGTAAAACTTTGTTTCTTTAAATTTTTTTAAAATTTATTTATTTAATTTATTTATTTTTGGCTGCATTGGGTCTTTGTTGTTGCGTGCGGGCTTTCTCTAGTTGAGGCAAGCAGGGGCTATTCTTTGTTGTGGTGCACGGGCTTCTCATTGTGGTGGCTTCTCTTATTGCAGCACATGGGCTCTAGGAGTGCGGGCTTCAGTAGTTGTGGCTCGTGGGCTCTAGAGCGCAAGCTCAGCAGTTGTGGCCCAAGGGCTTAGCTGCTCCGTGGCGTGTGGGATCCCCCGGACCAGGGCTTGAACCCGCGTCCCCTGCATTGCCAGGCAGACTCTTAACCACTGCGCCACCAGGGAAGACCTCTTTAAATTTTTAAAAATTTTTTCTTGAAGTATAGTTGATTTACAATGTTGTGTTAGTTTCTGCTGTACAGCAAAGTGACTCTGTTATACATATATATATTCTTTTTCATATTCTTTTCCATTATGGCTTACTACAGGATATTGTGTAGAGTTCCCTGTGCCATACAGTAGGACCTTATTGCTTATCTATTTTATATATAGTAGCTCATAAGTGCCCTTTTTTTTCAATTATTTCCATCAGCGCCCACACGGAGCCTCAGAATTCGCCTCACACATGATCACCGACAGCATCTTTCTCAAGCATCTCATTGCAGACTCTGGTGTGGGGAGAACAAGCACCCCATGCTTATGGTTCTTGCACTCACTGTTTTTCTTTTCCTTCCCATTTTCCCAACAGCTGGCACAGCATGAAGAAGTTTAAGCTGTAAAAAAACAACTGTCTAGGAGTTGAGGAAGGAAAGTCACTTTTTTTTTTTTTTTTTTTTTGCCTGACATGAGAAGTGTTATAATTCTTCATGAAACTTGGGATTTTGCCTTTAAAAAAAAAAAAACAAACAGGTGTTGGGACAGGGAGCCAAGGAGAGAGGCGACACCCTTCCCCACATAGCCCTCTGCCTCCCTGTGAGATGAAACCCAAGAATTCATTACACACTGATTATGTGGAAGTGGCAGGGAGCATCTACGCGGGCGGTAACAACCCAGCGCCAGAGCCTCCATGCCATCCTCATTTTGTGAGGAGAAGAAATTAGCTCCTTAAAAAGCTCTCAGAACAAGACCCAAAACCACTGAGGCCAGAAAGGAGAGGGAGAACTTGGAGAAGCCCAAAGGGTTCCAGGAATTTCTGACAAGGGTATGGCGGGAGGCATGGATGAGACTTGGCTGGAACATTCTGGAATTGCAAGGACACCCGGCCCGACTCGGTGAGGAAGCTCGGCAAGGCAGAGGCAAATTGTGTCGTGTCCAACTCCAGGTGAATGTGACTTCCTGTCTGAATCAGAGGTGGGCTTTGTCCCAACACATGATGACCTTCGCAGGCCCACGGTCTGCTCTCCTAATTACACGGGAGGGGCCATCTGAAGCCGGAGTAATGAACACAATGTTCAGTGACCAAAAGCTGAGGAATGTGGCCAGCGTGGGCCGTGGTGAGACTAGGAGCTGCCAAGAAACCTGGCGCCACCAGCTTGACTGGCCGTGGGCGAGCTCTCTCCACCGACGGCCTCGGTTTCCTTATCCGCACAGGGTCACCCTGGGGCGGGGTGACCTCGGAGGCTCCTCTCCCTCCTAAACGTTCCCGGGAAATCACTGTCGGCCATGAATGTCCTCGTCGATCACACCCATTTCCCATCACCTGTGTGCATACACGCACACACACGCGCACACACGTTATAACTTCAGATGCAATCCCCCGGTCTGTTCCTTCAGCAGAGCTAGTTCAACACCACTGGCCAGAGTAAAAGACCTCAGCTCCCCAAACTGGGCAAGATGCCATGATACTGGGTCGACGTGGGGTGTTGCAAGGCACCAGATTTCTAAAAATTGATCATCTGCTTATCACACCTATTGATAAACCCAGTAAGACTCCAGCTGCTAATTATCAAACAACTAAATAAGATAAGGTCCACAAAGGCACTCTGTATTCCTGCAAGCACTCTACTAATATCAAACATCACTAGTTTCTCCCACCCAGAGGCTTCTACCTCAGAGGGGGAGCTTCTCCTCGGAAGCCTGTGGTCCTCGTGGCCTGGGCTACACCACATCCAACCTGTTCTGTCTTGCAGTTTCCCACCCAAGGTGGTGAAGCACCACCTGCCATCATCCTAAAGGTGGATCAACAAGGACCACCTCGTTTTGCAGATAAGGGAAGGAAGGCCCCCCAAAATCATTTTATCCTTTCCGTATTGGGCAGTAAATCCTGTCAGGTTCTCCCGGACACTATTCTTAATGGACTCTTCTTTGCATTGATGTGATAAAAAATGGCTGCCATTTCCTGAGCCTTATCTATGGGGCTACCCAGTGCTTTATCTGATGACTCTAATCAATTCTAACAGCCCCGGGGAATATATCACCATTTTACAGATAAGAAAGTAAGACCCTGAGGGGCTTAAGGAACCCACTCGGGGCACAGAGCGAATGAGAGAGACAGCTCTCCCACTAGGTCTGCAGTGTCAGCCTCAGATCTGTGCTCCACCAAAGCCCACACTTTTAATCACTCCGCCAGCGCTATTCCCCGATGTGCAGGGTGACGGACTGATAAACAGTGTCTGATTAATTAGTTAATGCTGCTGCTACTTGTCCCCCTTCCTCCAAGATAAACACAGGCTGATCCTGGGGCCATGAGAAAGATGCCAGCACACCCCCAGGAAGGCGGCCAGCCCTGCAGTGATGAGTGATGCTGGACTGCACATCTATAAGCGTCTGATGGTCACTTTAAAGCACTCGAGGAGAGGGGAGGGAAAAAAACAGGCTTCCATCCAATGCAATTTTTAAACCACTGATTCACCATGCGATGCAGTGCCATCCAAAGAGCCTCAGCCACCACTGTGTTTGCAAAATGCTGTACATCGTTAAAAAACAACCACCATGTATTGGTCCAACATTCCCTGTGGAGCCAGGTGGGAGACATCCAGACAAGTTGGAATTCACTCCTGCAGGATGAGGAATCTAAATTGAATCAGTTCGACTTCCAGCAATCAAGGCTGGGAGTAGGGATGGCTCCTCTCCTCTTAAACCTAATAGATGGGGACTTCCCTGGCGGCCCAGTGGTTGCAACTTCGCCTTCCAATGCAGGGGGTTCGGGTTCGATCTCTGGTCAGGGAGATCCCACATGCATCGCGGCCAAAAAAACCAAAACATAAAACAGAAGCAATATTGTAACAAAGTCAACAAAGACTTTAAAAAAAATGGTCCACATCAAAAAAAAAAAAAAAATCTTAAAAAAAAAAAAGAAAACCTAATGGATGTAGAACTTTTGCTTCCTGGTCCCACAGCTTTGGATCTGCTGGTTTGGAGGTCTTGGTTCCCACGGGAAAGCTGCCACCAGACAACACAGCAATGGTTTCACTGAGCTGGAAGTTAAGACCGTCCCTAGGCCATTCTGGATGACCAATGCCACAGAACCCAGAGGCTAAGGAGATAGTTACTGCACCGACTAGGGTGAGTGATCCTGATTTCCAAGGGGAAATTGGACGTTGCTATAAAATGGAACCCAGGGAAGTCTCCGGAGTTTCTCTTGGTACTTTCATGTCCAAGAGTAAATATTAATGGAAAACTAAAGCAACTGGGGGGGAGAGGGGGTGGGGAGGGGAGAACCAGTAAGGATGTCGATTCCTAGATCATTCCACCAGGCCATGAACCCCAGCCAGGTGAGGTGTTGGCTGAGGGCAAAAGCCAAGACCCCACAGTCACGGTATCCATATCTGAGCAATGCTGACTCCTTTTCTGATACCACTAGTCCCACCTGAACATTCCGTACCCTGCAGACTGAACGAGAAAAATAATTCCCATCACCCAGAGAAGGACACCCCCGTGCCCCTGGGGCTTTGTGTCTCCTGTTTATGATGAAACAGGGAGATCACCTGTATGAAGAGCCATGGCATCTCGTTACACAGAAACAGAGTTGTTGTGTCATTATGTGGAGTTATAAATGTGCAGAAGGATGCACGGATGCCGAGAAGGCAAACGGGTGGACGGCGCTGGTCATTTCGTTGCTGTCTCTCAGGTCCAAGTCCCCCTTCTAGACCCCAATCTTTGCTGTGAACTACAAGTCTGCAAACAGCATTTCTCCTGTGCCGGCCGACTTCCTATCAGGGTCCGTCAGTGCAGGCTCTAGATGGGGACTGGACGGCAGGCGAGGGGAGAAGGGACCTCCCTCTTCTGTTTGCAGCACTTCACCTGGAGGCAGCAGCTGGTTCCAACCCCTCCCCACCCCCCCACCCCCGTCCCGTGTCATCTCTCACTACTTCCCGCGGCAGCCTCAGGGAGCTCAGTGGTTAGGTGCTGAAGACAGAGCAGTTAATGAGGTGGAAATGGCCCCGATCCTCAAGGCGCTTAAAACCCAGCAAGGAGAAGCCACTGAACAAATAAGGAAGTGTGATCACTGCCATGAAGATGTACAGGTTCCTCTGAGAGCACGTCCCAGAAGGTCTTGGGAATGATGTCAATGGCATGGTTACATTCTGGGACTTCTGGCTATTGGCAGAGATATACAAGAATAATGGCACCAAACCACATTCAGAGGATCACCTCAGACTGTGTTATCTTCCTGGGGTCAATACACCTTTAAGGAAGGCTGCTGTGCACAGTCAAGAGTTTTTAAATTATTCTGCATTCCTGGAATTTTTACATTAATCATTCATTCAGTCATTCAGTCATTCAACAAGTGCCCTCAGCAGGAAAGCTCTGAGGCTTAGCAATGAACAAGGCAATGCCATGCCGCTGGGGGAGCCTACATTAGGGTTGGGGGACCCCATAAATAACAACAAACAATACAAGAGTATGACTTCAGATGGTGACAAGTTCCTCAGAGGAGATAAAGCAGGTGATGGAGCAGGTGAAAGTGAATGGGGCAAGGGGAAGGGCCGTTTTAGGCAGGACGGTAAGAGAAGGTCCCTCGGAGAAGGTGGCATTTAGCAGAGAGTTGGATGAGGGAAGGAATGAGCCCTAAGACGATGTGGGAGCCAGCCCCCGAGGCAGAAAGCTCCAGAACGCCATCAGCGGTATGGGAGCTGTGGATGGAGATGGTCCATCACAGGGGAAGCTGTCCTCTTTTCTCCAGCGAACCCTACAAGTTGGACCTTCTTCAGTGGCCGAGTTTACATCCCCACTCCGGCGTGTGGTTATTTTTCCTTACTTTCAATTTACATCGCAAGCTAGAGAGAAATGAATTACATCCCCCTGGGTTTCTCTGTTCCGTACAATTAAGAAAAGCTATTTCTTAGTCACAAGGCGGATGACGACACCAAGATTTCCCATTTTCTCTCTGCAGGAAGGCTGTCATCACTCAATATTAATTGATCCTACTTTTCATCCATAAAGCAGGGGCTGAAACAAATTTCTGGTCACAAAAATGGCAACTATTACATTATAAAAGAAAATTATTAATGGCATCTCCATTAAAGCACACTCACCTTCCCAGGGCACGAGCTGCTTCAACCCTTTGAAGCAGTGTTTCTTTAATGGGGAAAATAATGAGTAAATTATATTCCTTCCTGATATTGGATAAACTGCCAGCGCCTATCTCGTCTAAGGTTGCCAGAGATTTCCCACCGTTTCATCACAACCAGGAGCACACAAAAATGGGGTAATAGATCTTGGGTTCCCAGCAGGACAGCATGTCAATCGAATGCAATTTTATTTTCCTGCTAGAGAGCAGAGAAAGTGAAAACAGCAAGAAAACATGAGAGGGGCTTCCCTGGTGGCGCAGTGGTTAAGAGTCCGCCTGCCAATGCAGGGGACACGGGTTCAAGCCCTGGTCTGGGATGATCCCACATGCCGCAGAGCAACTAAGCTCGTGAGCCACAACTGCTGAGCCTGCGCTCTGGAGCCCATGAGCCACAACTACTGAGCCCACGTGCCACAACTACTGAAGCCCGCACGCCTAGAGCCCATGCTCCACAGCAGGAGAGACCACCACAGTGGGAAGCCCGCGCACTGCAACGAAGAGTAGCCCCCGCTCGCCACAACTAGAGAAAGCCCGTGCTCAGCAACGAAGACCCAACGCAGCCAAAAATAAAGTAAATAAATAAATTTATTAAAAAAAAAAAAAGAAGACACGAGAAACTCAAAAACTGAGGAGAGCTAGTCTCATTTATATATATATTTGTCTCTCCCTAGACAAAAAATTGATGCTTATTTTTAGAGTAGGGATGAAGGAAGGAGGGAAGGAAGGAAGGGAGAGAGGAAGGAAGGAAGGAAGGAAAAGAGAAACAAAGAAAAAAGGGAGAAAAAATCCAGTTGTATCTACAAGTAAACAGCCTACAGTGAACTGGGGCCCTTTGGGAAGACTGAACCTCATTACTACTGACCAGTAGGCATGGTCACTGGGGTGACCAGATGCCAGCAGCAGTGAGGAACAATTCTCAAGTTCATGGCTTTGGATACCCATGTCGTCCAACACCTTCTCAGTCATTAATTTCTCTAAGTGCTAGGGCCCTGAAGGGTAACCACAGGGCATTTGCATTTCATCAATAGGCTCAACTGTCACAAATCTTGACTTTCACAGCTGCAAGCCAGGCTTAACGACTGATTTACATCTAGACTGATGAATAACTGTGGGCAAAGCAGAAGACTTTTCTTAAACATAGAATTTAGTCTTGAGAAGAGATGCATTCTGCTCAACAAGTCCTACAGCATGAAATTAGAGATGCTGCGGACACAGCTCATGGCATCAAAGAAAAGACAAGGACGGAAAAATGAACAGTGGTCCTTTGCTTCCGGACTAGCAGGTCACTCACTGTAGGGGATCACTCCTGCTGATGGCCATTATATTCTTTTAATATTTATTTATTTACTTATTTATTTATTTACTTGGCTGCACCGGGCTCTTAGTTGTGGCAGGTGGGATCTAGTTCTCTGGCCAGGGATTGAACCCGAGCCCCCTGCCCTGGGAGTACGGAGTCTTAACCAATGGACCACCAGGGAAGTCCCGATGGCCATTATTTAAGGGACCCGTGCACCCATCCCCCGGTGCTGTGTGTTGGCCGCCCCCTCCTCTGGAAAACTGCCCTCAGCCCAATGGGAGCCACCCAAGAGGCTTGAGAGAGTCACAGGAGCTATGAAAGTGGTCCCTTCTTTCTACTCATTGTGGCAGAAAGTGTGGACTGTGTCAGTTAAAACTCATCTACCCGCTTCAAGCTAGTCTTCCTAGAACACAGAAGCTAGAAGGCAAAAACTACATTTCCCTTTTCCGATGAGGAAACCATAACAGAGGGGTTAAGTGACTTTCCCAAAGTCACACAGCTAATCAGTGGCAGAAGCAGAATTTGAAGTCTGGCTCAAGCGTCTGTGCTCTCAACCACTCACAAGGCTGCCTCTCATTCAGGAGCAAGACTTATAACATAAACTTCCTGTGTTAGTTAACAGTAAGTCCCCTACATACGAACCTCCAAGTTGCACGCTTTCAAAGATGCGAACATAAGCTCACCAGGCTATAAAGCAGCAAAGGATAGGCTAACTCTGTTGTTTGGTGGCAATGCTTCCGGCGATATGAAGGTGAAGCCTCTCTTAGTTTATCATTCAGAGAGCCCAAGAGCCCTTAAAAACACAGCCAAGGGCTTTCTTCCTGTTGTGTGGAAGAGTAACCGCAAAGCCTGGGTTACACAGGCCATTTCCAGTACTGGTTTTTCCACCGCTTTACCCCGGAGGTGAAGAAATATTGCTTGTAGAAGGACGTCCCATTCAACATTCTTTTGCTGCTCGACAGTGCTCCGGGCCACCCCCCATTCATGGACGACTTTCATCCCAACGTCAAAGTAGTACATCTGCCACCGAATACTACGTTGCTCATCCAACCTATGGACCAGGGAGTTAGAGCGACTTTCAAGAAATATTATTTACATCACACTTTTCGTCAGGCAGTAAAGGCGAGTGACGAATCAGGAACAGCCTTGCGACAATTTTGGCAGGAATATAACATGAACAAGATCATAAAAAAACACTGACTTTGCTTGGCGTGAGGTTACAGCCGTCACCGTGAATGGGGTTTGGAAGAACCATGGCCCGCAGTTTGTTCACGATTTTTGTGGATTTGAGAAGGTGGATGAGGAGTCCGAAGAGGTCTCCAGTGACTTAGTGACCCTGAGCAAGAAGCTGGAGCTAGATCTGCAAGAGGACGACTTCATTGAACTCCTTGCTGTGCCACACGAGGAGCTTACTAATGAAGACCTGATAGAATTGGAGGCCCAGAGAAAGGACGAAGAGAGGCAAGAGGAAGAAGAAGTAACTGAAGAACTGAAGAGATTCACGATGCAGGAAACGGCAGGGGATTTTCTTTATCTGAGGAGGCACTGTTAGTTCTTGAGGCACAGGACCCGAATGTAGAACGGTACACGAAGGTTGCAGCAGCTGCTCAGAATGCAATCCAGTGCTACCGTGTCATCTATGACGAGAAAAAAAGAGCTACTACCCAGACATTGCTGGATCGTTTTTTCAAGAGGGTGGATAGAATTGAATCCAGCAAGGAACCAGAACCTGTGCCATCAACGTCAGGCATGAGTGACATTGCAGCTTGCCCTCCATCTCCTATTGCTGACAATCCTTCAGCTCTACCATCTCCCACCTCCTCCAACCAGCAACTCTTCTTGCCTGTTCGCTAGATGCCAGCCCCTGTATGCCAGCTGTCGTACTGTACTATTGTACTTTACAAGGTACCAAACTGTAAGATTAAAAATGTTTCATTTTTTTATGTATTACTTGTGTGAAAAGTATTATAAACCTATTACAGTACAGTACTACATAGCCAATTGTGTTAGCTGGGTACCTAGGCTAACTTTGTTGTACTTACGAACACACTCTCAGAATGGAACTCGTTCGTATGTAGGGGACTTAACTGTATTTAATGACGTGCAGCAAATTACCCCAAAACATAGCAGCCTAAAACAACAAACATTTATTACCTCAGTTTCTATGAGTCAGGAATCCAGGTGCAGCTTAGCTGGGTGCCTCTGGCTCAAGGACTCTCATGAGGTGGCATGAGGGCATCAGCTCAGGCGGAAGGGACCTCGAGGTCTGTTGGGGGACCAACCCCCAAGCTCATGTGCACGGTTGTTGGTGGGACTCAGGTCCTCCAGGGCTGCTGGACAAGGTTTCTCACTGGCTGTTAGCAGGAGGCCTCCCTATGTTCCCCACCACATAAGCCTCTGCAGTGGGCAACGTACAACATGGCAGCTGGCTTCCCTCAGAAAGAGTGAGCAAGGGAGCAGGAGAGACCAAGGTGCAAGTCACCATCTTTTTATAACCCAATCTCGGAAGTGCCAGCCCATCACTTTCACTAGAAGCAAGTCGCTCGGTCCTCCCACACCCAAGGGAAGGGGGTTATACAAGGGCATGAACGCCGGGAGGCAGGGGTCACTGGGGGCCACCTTGGAGGGCACCTACCATGCTGCCCAACGTCACACAACCAGTAATCAGAAAGGTTGAGTTTAAAGCTGTTTTTACCTCCGTTAACTTGGCTCCCAGCTCCAAGCTCTGTCCAGGACTCTAAGATTCTGCCCTGATCGAGAACACAGTCATGTTTGGCTCACCTCTCTGGGGCACTAGCCCCCATCACCTGCCTTTTAAGCCACCTCTGGCTTCTCATGTACAGCAAAGAAAGTAAAGGGTATTAGGAGAAAAGTTGTCTTAGATTTTAGCTATTTTGGTCTAATCCATTTATATGAAGTCCACAGTAAGAAACCAGCCGGTAGAAAGAAGAATAAGTTTTTGTTCGAATTTACAGTCTCCAGATGGGCAAGAAACAGTGGTTAGACAAGGAGAGTTGGGTCACCCGTCTGGGGGATAAACCAAGGCCATCCAGAAAACCCTCCCTGACTCTAGTCATGTTTCCGGCATTATCTCTGCCCAGGCTATTGGAAGAAGCAGCAGTAATTTTTCTTTCCCAAGATTCATCTCACTCTAGACCAACATACCATTTCTTACCAAGAAAGCATGACGGACTGAAAGCCTGGAGCATGCACCCAGGGCATCCTGGATGCACCTGTTAAGTCTCCCAAAGCTCAGCCTGCAGGCACGAGCAGCCCAGACGAGTCCCTCAGCCCTGGGAAGCTGGTTTGATTGAGGCACTGACCCAGGGGTTTTCCAAGCTTCAGGTTGGTGGGCCCAGGGATCAGACCTGGTCTAAGATGTCCAGGGCTTTCCTGTGCCCACCAAACAGCAGACAAAGCTCCAGCCACGCAGGGCCTGCCAGGTGAAAGATAAATCGTGGTAAGTCAAGGAAAATGCTTTTCCAAGATAACACACAGACTCTGTTAAGGCTACGGCCACGCTGGACTGGTTTCCAGATCTGGGAAAACAGACACTGGGCTAGGACATTAATAACACAGAATTGGATGGGGATGATTTAGACACTGCTTCCTATGTTGAGAGGTCTCGCCATCTTGTTCACCTTTGCATGCCCAGCCTGGAGCCGGAGAAAGAGCAGGTAGGTAATCAATAAATATCCAATGAATTGATGTTGTTGAATAACCCTGTCAGAAGGGACTGCTTTCTGCATTAAAGAAAGTCCACCCACCAAGCATGCCAGATCCCTTAGGAATATATTACCAATCCTGCATCAACAGTAACACACATTCCATATGGCGCCATACTGTGTTCATGCTTACCAAGCAACTCTGAATTTACACCCAAGATGCCCAACTGAAATAATCCCCTTCCTCTTTTAAGAGGGCCCAATAAGGCTGTTCAAATGAATGTATCCTCCTCCTAATGAATCATATATATATGCACCTGACAAGCATGTTTATGCAACAAAATGCGGAAAAATCTCAGCTGCTGATGACTCCAGCAAGTACCGACTGTTTGGCTCACTTTTATTTACCAGGATATCCGACCGGACCCGTAAACAAAGAAAAGCTTAAGGCATGTCTGAAACGCAGAACTGAGGAAAAGACTCTCTACAATTAATGACAGTGACAAGCAACCTGAAGGCAGAATCACCTACCTTTTTACACTATTTGAAAATATTTCATTGAAAAAATTCGACAGGCCTCCTTTCTTCTGAAGCATCAGTGAAAGCTAGTCCAAACACTGGCTAAAGCCTCTTTATAAAAATTCTTTGAGGCAATATCACTAATAACCATAATTAGTAGGGTGCATAGAACATTAACTTGTTTTCTGTTCTGTTTTAACCAAATTAGATAAAAATTATTACCACGACCACAGTGCTGCTTTTATGAATCCTTACAGAAAAAGAATTTGGTTTTGCTTTGACAGATAACAGTCATCACCAAGGAACTTCATTTTACTGAAGGAAGGCTTGAGTTGCTGAAATTTACTGCTTGCACACACACACACACACACACCTCTGAGCCCATTTTCACCCAAGACTGAGTGTTGTTTCTTGGTCTGGATTTGGAGTCGCTGGGAAAAGAGCACGAAGAGTTTTTACATTAAGGAAGGAATGCAAAGAATGCCTTCCTTCCTCTTAAATCTAATCTTATTACCTCCATTAGTGAATATTTAACAATAACATTAATACTAATAGCAGACTTGGCTGCGTTCTCAAAAGCAACAATACGGAAGACGAATTTGGTAGTTTTCTCAGGAAAGCTTAAAGCCATGTCACACATATTATCTCATTTATCTTTAAAAAACCCCACAGACTCTGTAAAAGTGTACTTATCTGCGATAAGGCATGTTTAATGGGAACCGATTTCCTTACCACTCCTTGTATCTTCTGTTTAAAAACATAAGGGTCTGTTTTTAGCGCACCTCCCAACCAGAACCTCAACTCCTAACTCATGCAGCTGACTTCCTTTCATGAGTCTCAGAAACAAACGAAAAAAAGCAACCAACTCTTAGCAATTACAGAAACTAAAAACAAAACTGAAACACGGGTAGGAAATTAAATAAATTCACAGGGCCCAACAACTGCCACTGCCCAAACTGAAATTAAATAAACATACAGGCACCCTGTCCATGAAAACTCTGCCACACAATTTATTAACGAACAGCAAAAGGAAACAGAAGCTGACCGTGGGGCAGGAGAAACTGTTTAATCTAATAGTCTGGAAATTACATCGGAAGGAACAGACGGTTTCACAGAAGTCAGTGCAGCCTAGAGGCACAGGCAGCGATTTTCTAGGAAAGAAAAATGTTCCCCTACCTACTGCCCATACTGTTTTCAGCAAAGGAGGCGCCTATATTCAGCACGGGAGAAGCTCCGAGCCCGGCACGCTGACAAAACCAGGACTGCGTGGCAGCCATCCACAGCTACTTGGCCTCCAAATCTGAGCCAGAGGTCAAACAGCCCGATTTTAAAAGCAGCAACAAATGGACGGCAACACTCCACTCCAGTGGGTTATTACCCCGCATTCGCGATCGTGGCAAATAAGAACAGTGGTGATTCTAATAAGTTACGGGCAGCGTGATCTTAACGTGGTTTCTGACCCCCAGATCCTGAGGGTCCCGGGCAGCAGGGAGACCAACATTCTGGCACAGGACCGCCCTGTGACTGAGCCTCCCCGTCTATACACAGGACTGAAAGTCACCTCCAGGGCTGCGTTACTTGAGCCGAAGTCGACGAACCTGTCTGTACTGCAACGAATACAGCATCACCCTCACTTGCTATTTTCATCCCCACCAGCTATGAGTCACCAAACCATATGCATAAGTTCTCCCTGGAGCAGGGCTCAGTCAAAGGAAGGGCCATCGCAGCTGGGGTCTTTGAATGACGGATCGGAGCCTACCAAGCCTCAAAGCTGTACCTGAGAGGCCTGTGGTACAGCCAACACCACTTAAAAGAAAAGGATTTGAAGAAGGCAAGTCTGAGTTCTGATTCTAGCCCCATCACATATTTGCTGTGTGACCATGGGCATGCTGGGTAACCTCTCTGGGCCTCATTTCCTCATCTCTAAAATCAGGATCCCCTGAGGATTAACTTACACCAAGCATGGTGCACGGCTCATTAGCTGTCATTACCGTTGTTACTGTTACCAATAATAATAATATCATCGTCATCATCATCATCCTATGAGGCTCCTGGCACACCTCATCATCTGCAGGCATCCTCAGCAAACCTAGAGAGGGCACAGAAGCAGAAAGCCTTTCCGCCATTAAGATTAAGGGCTGCAGCAGGAGGACCCTCCCTCAGGGATGAGCTTAATGTTTGGGGGTGTAAAAAATCATCCCTCCAACTCAGACGGGGGACCCCTCCCTGCTTTATGCTGTACCATCAAGGGCTGCCTTGGGCCTTCCTTCTATCCATCCACCTCCCCTCCTTCCTGGCTTCTGACATTTTGCTTCAAGGCTTGTTTGTTTGTTTTCCCTGCAAAAATGTGCCATCAACATCAGTGACTTTATGTTCGATTCTGCTGAAGAGCTGCAAATGTTATAGATGAACTTGTTATGTTCTAAAGCTGCAGGTACCATATTTAGCGCGGTAATAAATACCTCATTCTGGATGGCAAAACAAACACTTCAGGGCACTCGAGGCTCCACTAAAGGAACCCCATGGTGAAACCCACTTTAAACCAAGACTCCTCCTGTAATGCAAATAACCACCCATCCCCCAATCCTCTTCCTTCCTTTCCAGAGCTTCCTACCAAGGACTTCCCCGAAAAGGGAGATTCACACCTGCAGGCACCTGCAGCCAGGTGTCCCTCCTCCCTCGCCAACGCCCTGATCCCTCGCAGTCTCAAGCTCAGTCCATAAACACTCGTTCTAGGTTGTCAACTCTAAGTCATTCCTTTTTTTTTTTTTTTATTGAGGTATAGTTGATTTACAACGTCATGTTAGTTTCAGGTATACAGCACAGTGATTCAGTTATATATATGTACATATATCCTTTTTCAGATTCTTTCCCCTTATTGGTCATTACAAAATATTGAGTATAGTTCCCTCTGCTATACAAGTAGGTCCTTATTGGTTATTCATTTTATATATAATAGTGTGTAGATGTTAATCCCAAATTACCAATTTATCCCTCCCCCACGCTCTTTCCCCTTTGGTAACCATAAATTTGTTTTCTACATCTGTGAGTCCCTTTCTGTTTTGTAAATAAGTTCATTTGTGTCTTTTTTTAAGATTCCACATACGAGCGATATCATATGATATTTGTCTTTCTCTGACTTACTTCACCTTAGTATGATAATCTCTAGGTCCATCCATGTTGCTGCAAATGGCATTATTTCGTTCTTTTTTTATGGCTGAGTAGTATTCCATTGTATATATGTACCACATCTTCTTTATCCATTCCTCTGTCGATGGACATTTAGGTTGTTTCCATGTCTTGGCTATTGTAAATAGTGCTGCAATGAACACAGGGGTGCAAGTATCTTTTCGAATTATAGTTGTCTCTGGATATATGCCCAGGATCTAGGTCATTTCTATGGGACCTGGTCAGACAGGCAAGGGCAGCAAAGGAGTAGAAAAGGGGTGCAGGGAATAGAAGTGGTAGAGACCTAATCAAGGCAAAGCCTTCCAGAAAAGCGCCAAGGAGAAGGCTGTACCACGCGGCCACTGGGGCCCAAGAGCAGCCTACAGACCTGCTTCTAAGTTGCAGCGTTTCGAGCTAGACGTGATGAGCCGTGTAAATGAAAAGAAAGGCCTATCCAGATGTTGGAGGTGTAACAGGCCCCTAATATGCCCAGCGTGGGCTGGTCAAACCACAGTACACTGACTGTCCCCCAGGTGGACTACACCTCCTCCTCCCCCTTGGACGAGAGGGAAGGATACAGACACCCAGTGGTCAAGGCCCCTGGGCCAAGAAGGGGCTGTCCGCAGACCCCAGACCACTGGGAACACACCTGTTAGCCAGCACGAAACTGCTCCCTAAACCCACCTCTCACTCCTCTTCCTTCAGCCGAGCCCAGCACCCTCCCTGCAAACACTCATTTCCAACTACACAGCCTCTCATCCCCAAACCCATCCTGCTCCTGCCCCCCTCCACAGCGGCTGGTAACCCCCAAGGCCTGGGCTCTCGGGGAAGAGAGCCTGGAGGAGGTGAAGCTTTTCTAGGACCTTGAAGAAGAGAGAGGACCCCAGTTAGCCTCGGGGCTGTAGCGGGGGAGGGCAGCGCTCCACATGGGACGCGGTTCACACAGGGGCAGAGGGGAGGGCCGTATGGTCCCACATCAGGACCAGCGGGGAGGTTCCCAGGGTGACTGCTCGGAGAAGAGGGAGCCAGTTTAGAAGGACTGGCTTTTCTGACGGACAAGCATTTAAGGTTTTAGGGTACCCTGGGGAGGCAGGGTATCCACCGGGGACAGCTGGGATTCAGTTGCAGCGGAGATGTGTAGGACTCAGGTCAGGAGGATGACTGTGGCTGCTGGTGGAAATCTACTGCCCACGGTCTAGCCCACTGGTTTTCGATGTGGCCCCCTGTAGGAGCAACAGCAAACAGCAGCACCACCTGGGAACCTGCTAGAAGTGCAAAATCTTGAGCCCCACCCTAGACATGCAGACGACAAATTCCACAGGTAGGGGCTCAGCAATCCGGTCTAACGAGCCCACCAGGTGATTCTGGTGTTGCTACAGTTTGAGAACAACTGTTTGTACCTGGGCTTCCCAACTACACCATGTCACACGCTTGCTCAGTGCTCTGGAGAAAGAAACCAGGCTTCAGGGAACTGGAAGTGACCTGCAGGAGATTCAAACAGCTCCAAGGGCTGAAGGGAAACAAAGTCTCAGTACATGTGACCCACCTGAGGGTAACCAGCTGGGGTACCCAGGCTTGTACTGACCACCTGGCCCTTCACAAATGCCCACGGGTGCACCACAGCTGCACACGGCATCAACTATAAGTTTCAAAAAACCCAGAGGTCTGGCTCGCTTTCCCAAGATGGACTTCACTGGTCTGGGGTGCAGCCTGGCCATGGGAATCTTTTAAGCAAAAAGTTTGAGAATCATTGTGTCCAACTGGTAGCATTTTTGTTTTAGGAGTATGGCCTGTCCTTCTAAACATACTGCAAGCTACTTCAAGGAAATAAAGTATGAGTGGTCATTATGTACGTGTGTATTTATTGAATTTATTTTATACTTAAAGATCACACCAGTACCATTTCTCTCTGCCATCTCCACTCAGATCAAAGAAATCTGCAGTCCATCTGGTTCTGGAAGGTTCTCAGTATGGTCCCCAGACCAGCAGTATCAGCATCACCTGGGAACTTGCTACAAACGCATTCCCAGGCCTTGTCCCAAACCTAATGCATCAGAAATTCTGGAGCTTAGGATTCTGGGTTTCAAAGAGCTCTTCAGGTGATTCTGACCCACCATCAAGTTGGAGAACCACTACTTTAAGGAAAGGATTAGTTCTAAAGGCCTACAGTCTTTCTCTGGAGGTTAACATTATTTTGGATGGTATTTCAGAATTTGCTTATCACCTCCCTTGACGACCCATGAAATCAGACAGGCTAACAGTACCAGGATTTATAATGAGCCATTAGGCACCCAAGCTCTTAGCCCCAAAACACTTTAACCTGTTAGTTTTTAGACCTTAAATTGTGATCCATCTTTTTAGAGGAGTCTTTTTCGCAGTTGGGAAGAGAGATTAAAAGGACAATTTAAAGAGACAAAGATTATCAGCTGCTTCTGCAGTCGTGTTTAGGGATAAGGTTACCCAGACTGGAAGTGAAGTAAAAACTGGACCTTTAAATGATTCATTGCACAATACACATGTTTTGAATAATGAATGTCACCCTGTGTTATTCTCATAACCACCCAAAATTTATATACAGGGCTTAAGGCTAAAATGCTGGCAGCCAAAATCCAAGTATGAGCCTGGTCAGCATAATGGCGAAGAAAAAAATCCCAAAGGTCGGCTCTCAAAGACCTCTTAGACAGGAAAACCACATAGACGGGAATTTTAAAAATGTGGCAGTGTGAACTGATGCTAGATATTTTAATGTGTGTCATGGGAATGTTTTACAAGCAAGAATTTAAGAGGAGACACAGAAGACGAGCTTGAAGAAGACATGCGATGGACCATGAGGTACTTTTCAATTTTTTCATGTTGAAGCCCTTCAATTTAGTTGAAACCCACCACAGCATGCAGGCGATTCAGGAATCAAGACAGCCTAAAGTGAACGCTCTACCGTTCAGTAAGATGATGGAGTTTGCTACAAACATCCAGCAGCTTGGTGGCCTAGGGCAAGTCACTTGTATGACCTCTCCAAACTCAAGATCTCAACTATCCTTCTATACCACCCACCTCATAAGACTGTCATTAGTTTGTTTAAAATTGATTAACACAACACTAGGTGCTTAATAAATAGCAGCTGTAATTATCACATGTAAAAAAATGAAGCTCCCAACCCTCATATACTGCTGTTGGAAATGTAAAATGGTACAACCACTTTGGAAAACAGCTGGGCAGTTTCTTATAAAGGTAAACATACATTTACCCAACAACTCAGAAATTCCACTCTTACGTATTTACCCAACAGAAATGAAAACATATGTCCACACAAGACTTGTTTACAAATGTTCACAGCAGCTTTTCCGATAATAGCCCCAAACTGGAAACAGACCAAGCGTTCAACAGGAAAATGATTTAAAAATTGTGGCACATCCAAACAGTGGAATATTACTCAGAAACACAAAGGAATGAGCTCTTGATATATACAATGGCGTGGATGAATCCCAAAAGCATTATGCTGAGTTAAAGAAGTCAGACACAAAAGTATTACATTGCTATGTTACTCGAGAAGAAGCAGGATGAACCTACAGTGACAGAAGGCAAATCAGCAGTTGTCTGGGGCGGGCGTTGGGGGCAGGGAATCTTCCAGGGTGATGGAAAAGTTCCACATCTTGAGTGTGGTGGTAATTACACGGGTGTTTACATTTACCAAAACTCATCAAGCCATACACTTCATATGGGTGTATTTTATGGTACATAAGTTATACCCCAATAAAGTTATTTTTTATACTGCTATGCCATTCGGGAGGCCTGAGCTCTCCTTCACGTGCAGTAGAAAAATGCTGTATGAAGAGACTACAAGCACTAGATACTGGTCCACTTACTACTTACTACATATCAAGGCAATTTCCTCATCTGAAAAAAGAAAGAGAGAAAAATTGCCTTTGCTTTGGCTCTCAGGGCCACTTGGATGATCGAGTGAGATCATTATTTGAAAATGCTTTTTGGACTTCCCTGGTGGCGCAGTGGTTAAGAATCCGCCTGCCAATGCAGGGGACACAGGCTTGAGTCCTGGTCTGGGAAGATCCCACATGCCGTGGAGCGACTAAGCCTGTGCACCACAACTACTGAGCCTGCGCTCTAGAGCCCGCGAGCCACAACTACTGAGCCCACGCGCCACAACTACTGAAGCCCACGCACCTAGAGCCCGTGCTCCGCAGCAAGAGAAGCCACCACAGTGAGAAGCCCGTGCACTGCAACAAAGAGTAGCCCCAGCTCGCCACAACTAGAGAAAGCCCACGCGCAGCAATGAAGACCCAACACAGCCAAAATAAATAAATAAATAAATTTATTAAAAAAAAAAAAAAGAAACTGCTTTAAAGCAGAATCAGAGCATCCAGCCGTGTGGCCCCCATGCCAGCCATCCAGGTGCCCAGTGAACTACCTCCTCCTCTACTCCCCACTCCGTCACCTGCCAGTCAGTCCCTGGGATCACCTCCTGATCTCTCTTGACCATCCCCTGCTCACTTCCCTCGTCCTTACTGCCACCCCTTCAGCTGAGGCCACCTTCACCCCTTGCCTGATGATTGCAATGGTTTCCAAATGCTCTCCTCTCCCCCAGTTTTATCCCTTCCATCCTTTTTCATTCTAAACCCAGAGCGGGCTTTCCAGAACATAAATTTGATCACGTCACCTACCCTCGCCCCACCTTAAAAGCCTTCAGGGCTCTTGAGAGAGCCTAGACTCCTCAGTCCAAGACCTAAGACCTTTAGTCATCTGGCCCCTGAAAGGCCACACTCCAACCGACTTGAACCACCTACAGCTTCCCATACATGCAATGTTATCTCCATGTTCTGGCCCCTCCCATAGGTTGTCCCCTTTGCCTGAAAAGATCGCCTGCTCCCAGCCTCATTCTCCTGCCTGGCTAACTCCAAATCCACCTGCGGATCTCAAACCTTCCTTGACACACACATCTTCCAACAAGGGAACCTTCCACCACATCCCCTCTATCACCAGCACTCTAGCCTCAAGTACTACAGTCACTTGGTTCTTCATCTGTAAGATGCTGAAGCCACGTAGACCAGTGGGCTAGACCAGTGCTATGGACTGAATTGTCCCTTCAGTATTCAACTGTTGAAGCCCCAACCCCCAATGTGACTGTATTTGGAGTAAGGAAGCAACTAAGGTTAAATGAGGTCATAAGGGTGCAGCTCTACTCCAATAAGACTAATGTCCTTATAAGAAGAGGCATGAGAAGGGACACTCTCTGTCTCTCTCAGACGTGAAGACGCAGCAAGAAGGCGGCTGTCTGCAAGCCAGGAAGAGAGCTCTCACCAGAACCCAACCCTGCTGGCCCCCTGATCTTGGATTTTCAGCCTCCAGATCCATGAGAAAATAAAAATCTGTGGTTTAAGCCGCCCAGTCTGGAGCATTTTGTTACAGCAGCCCAGCTGACTAAGACAAGGGAGCACCTCCCGTCTGGTTCACTCTTAGGTGCTCAGGACACAACATCTGCCTCCGGTCAACATTCAATAAATGTCTGTGAAATCAATGAGTTGTCATCCTACAGTCCCTGGTGAACCCAAGGGTAAACTTTTATAATAACATGGTACGTTCATGTGCATTAGGGATACAGAGTCAGACCTGCAACCGAGTTGTCCTCCCTTGAAAACCAACTAGAACAGCACTGCCCAACAGACCCTTCTGCGATGGCGGGCGTGTCCTCCATCTGCGATGTCCAGTATGGTAGCCACCAGCCACAGGTGGATGCTGAGCACTTGAAGTGTGGCCAGGGTGACAGAGGAACTGAACTTTTAATTTTATTCAGTGGTAATCAATGATTATATTTCAGTAACCACGTGGCTGGTGGCTTCTGTACTAGACAGTGCAGGACTAGACAGTTCAAGCAAGGATCACGCCCTGGGCACTAACTTCATCCTACAGGTCGCTGACTGCCAACTGTCCCCGCACCAAGCATGTTATAAACACAGTGGATTCTCACAGAGCTGACACAGGTAGCTTCTGAGTGATGTCAGAGTGGCCTGGCACAGAGAAGCTGGCAAAACACACACATAAAAGGGATAATGAGGCACCGTTTTGCAGAAATTGTGATGCTTTATGGGCCTCCGTCTGCGATGAAACCCATCAAAGGGCAGGTTCATCCCTCAGCGACCAGAGTTAATTGAAAATTTAAGTTCCAATCGAATCACCCGGAATTGAGATTTTTGGCAGCTTACATGCTTCACTGTGAGTTTCCCGCTGCTTTTCGCCTCCGCCAGCCCTACAAGCGAGGCTGCATGTTCCCGTATCATCCACAAAAGCACCGAGCTCTAAGCAAGGGACAGATAGAACAATGTTGGCTCTGACCTTGATTGTTTTAAAGTGCACATGGTCCCCTTCCTGCCTAAGCCAGCAGGTGGAAGTGGACAACACCCTTTCCCCAACTTGAAATTCATTAAAGTGTCAGATGACCACCTTCTCTATGAAAAATAAGCATGTCAAGTGCTCCTCAAAAATCTCCTATGGCCAAAACCCTATAGAAGAGGAGTACTCCTATGCGTCTCTACACTATAACACAAGCTTTCTAGCAAGAATGTTCTGACTGGTGTCAATGCCTATTTCTCTGGCACCTTGCAGTTTGCAAGGCACAAGAGCTCGGATGCCCAAGAGATCCAGATGCAAATTCCACCCTAATCACTTCCTAGCACTGCATCTTTAGAAAAGTTACTTAACCCCTCTGAGGGTCCATTTCCTCTTCTGCAAAAAAGGAATGAGTGTCCCCATACACCTCACTGGGTTACTGTGGCAATAAGATGACATAAGAAACCACACAAAGACGAATGGTCCCAGCAACTTAATTTGTAATAGCCCAAAACTGGAAATGACCCAAATGTCCATCAGCAGGTGAATGGAAAATCACACTGTGGTAAATCCATACTATAGAATATTACTCAGTGACGAAATAGGAATAAGCCACTGACACACCAAACAACATAAATGAATCTCAAAATAAGTAAGCTGAGTGGAAGAAGCCAGGCCAAATGACTACACACCATGATTCCATTTATAGAAAATTCTAGAAAATAAAATCAGTGATAGAAAGCAGATCACTGGCTGTCTGGGGACAGAGGGTTGGAAAAAAGGAGGGACTCCAAAGGAGCATGAGGACACTTTGGGGGCAATGGAAACGTTCTACATCTTGATGAGGTGACGGCTTCATGGGTTTGAACATTTTAAAGATGTGCAGTGTGGTACGCTTAAATAATACTTTGGCAAAGTTGAAAAGTTTAAAAAAAATGAGATCAGGGATCTAATGCCCCATCACAGGACCTGGCACACAGTAGGCTCTTAACAAATGTTGGCTCCACTCTAGAGCAATAATGAATGATCCCATTAGAACTTCTGGAAAAGAAACTTGACAGGCTGCCAGGGAACCGCATCAGCAGGTGTAACAGTGACTTTGAAGATGTACTAGAACCCAACTATTTAGGACACGCTGTTCTCGGCCAGAAAGCATAAACAAGAAAGATGAACAGAAAGATGGGCAAGGCTTGGTCTCTGCCCTCAAGGAAACACAAATGAGTTTAATATATGATGGAATAAAAGTGCAGAAAGGGGTTTCCCTGGTGGCGCAGTGGTTGAGAATCTGCCTGTCAATGCAGGGGACACGGGTTCGAGTCCTGGTCTGGGAAGATGCCACATGCCACGTAGCAACTGGGCCCGTGAGCCACAACTACTGAACCTGCGCGTCTGGAGCCTGTGCTCCGCAACAAGAGAGGCCACGACAGTGAGAGGCCCGCACACCGCGATGAAGAGAGGCCCCCGCTTGCCGCAACTAGAGAAAGCCCTCGCACAGAAACGAAGACCCAACACAGCCAAAAATAAATAAATAAATTAATTTTTTTTTAAAAAAGTGCAGAAAGATGATAGTGACAAACTACAGCTGTGCAGAAAAGAGTAATTCTGATGGGATGGATGTCCAGAAGGAACAATTTCAGGTAGGGGAGATCCTGGCAATAGGGAGGGTGGGGCAGGCCCTGTGCAGAAGGTGGTCTGACTGTGCCAGAGCGGGGAGGCTGGAAGGGAGGGTCCTGCTGGGGGCAGCTGGCAAGGCCAAGGGCCCAGGCCCACGGTCCTCCAGAGATGAGGACCTCCTGAGCGCTAGCTGCAACCCTCCCATCATTTATCCGGGGAACCAGCCAAAGGGTTCAGCATGATCAGATTTGGGCTTTACACCAGCAGGTCCCAACCAGGGGGCAGTGTGGCAATTTATCAAGTGTCCCGACATCCATATCTTTCATCTCAGTCATTCCTGAGGAAATAATCAGAAATACACGCAAAGACTTAGGTACAACGTTGCTTATCACAGCATTATTTATAATAGCCCGAAGCCCCAAATAACTTAAATGTCCAATAAAAGGGGACCCTAAATAAATTATGGCACCCTGAGTGATTCAAGCATATAGGGGCCATTAAATCATATTTTCAGAACATATGGAACCACGAGGTGTGTGCCTCACGGTACAATGTTAAGATGCAAGAAAGCAGAATACAAAAATATACATTGAGGATTCATTCAACAAACATTATTGATTATCTATTATGTGCCAGACACTGTTCTTTTTTTTTCTTTTTTTTAAAGCACCGACAATACAGCAAAGGATAAAATAGACACAATCCTGCTCCCATTAGAAGGAATTCCACCTTCTGAAGGAAGGCAAACAACAAACAAGGAAATGAATAACAACAAGCAAATAATAAGGAATGTTGACGGCAGGATATGCTATGAGGAAAATCAAGAGGGGAAAGGGATGGGGTGTCAGGGGAGGTGAAATTTTAAATAGGCAGTCAGAGAGGTTTCCCAGAGAAGGGGGTTAAGGGTTTGAACCCAGGGTATATATGAGAAAACTTCCAGGCAGAGGGAACAGGCAGTGCAAAGGCCCTGAGGAGGCCTGGGGGATTTGAGAAACAGCAAGGCCGCAGTGGCAGAACACGCAGGACAGTGGGAGATTGAGGCAGAGGGAAGCTGGTATCTCAGGGTCGGGGAGCCATTGGCAGGGCTTTGAGCAGAGGAGTGACGTGATCTGAGGGTGGTGGGAACAAGGCGAGAGAAGCAGGGAGACCAGCTAGAATTTTTCCAGTGTTTTCCTAACTTTTTTTTTTAAGTCTTTATTGAATTTGTTACAATATTGCTTTTTTTTTTATGTTTTGGTTTTTTGACTGCGAGGCATGTGGGATCTTAGCTCCCTGACCAGGGATGGAACCCGCACCCCCGGCATTGGAGGGCGAAGTCCTAACCCCTGGACCACCGGGGAAGTCCCTCCTAACTTTTTATGATGAACATATATCCACTTTATAATCGGAAAACAAAAGGTAATTCAATGAAAACAAGCCATGTAGGTGCTGTGACTGGAGCACAAGGCAGCAGAGAAACACACTAGGAGGTCAGGGAAATAGCTCAGGGAATGAGCGATGAATCAGTGGGGGGCAGGGGGCAGGACATATTCCTGGAAATTATTACTAAGAAAAGCAAAAGGCACAAATCACTCCTCTTAGTAATAAAAGAAATGTAACCACGATGCACAAAGATATGAAAAAGAGAAAAAGAATTCCCCCACCATCTCAGCACCCTAACAATCAATATTGACCATCTTGTTATACTTCCTTTGGATCTTTTTTCCTACGCATGCTCTGGTTTTCTCCTTGACCATCCTACAAGGCCCAGCACACTGAAAGCGCTCAAATACTCATTGAGCAAATACTGGATGACGAAATACTGCAAATGCTTCTAGGTTCAGATTTGTCCATGTTACATCAGCTACATCATTAGCATTTCTGGAAGTAGTTTTAAGAGGCTTGGGTGACAGAATGGAAATTGTGGGGGAGGGGGAGGGATGGTCACAATGACTAAGGTGTCAAGTCTGGCCGTTTAGGACAATGGTGACATTATATTCGTCAATGGCGCCAGCAGTAAGCAGTCTGCTGAGGAGGAGGCCAGGTTCAGTTTGGGGGACGTGAGGGGTGCCCAGGCCCACCCCTGCAGAGACGCCCAGCTGCCCATCCCTCTCGGGGCTCAGGAAGCATCTGGAACTTCAGCACGAAGGTGGTCGGGCAGAAGCAGTGGAGGAGGAGGGAGCTGGGGTAGTGATGCCAGCAACCCAACTGGAGCTGGACGTGCTAAGAGCTTCAGAACACCTGTCACCTCTCCTGATCCTCGGCGCTGCCCTGCGAGCTGGTCTGTGTGTGCCCACTTCACAGACGAGGACACTGCAGGCCCAGCTGCCCCACAGCAGAGCCAGGGCTCAAACCCACGACTCGGAGGGCTTTTCCCATAAATTCCCTTCTCTTACTAGAAGATTAACATATTCACAGAAGCCCAGGGAGAAAGTTAGTCTTAAGATGTCTGTATTAGGAAGTTCCTGGTTTGGGCTCATGGCTTCCAGGGGTCCCCCACAAGGAAGAACGTTCTCTTCCTCTTCCGAAAACATAGTTTACATGTTTCCGACTTACAGTTAGAGCCTGCTGAGTTTTTCAGTGTGTATGAGTCTTGGAAACCAGGACGGGCCGCGTGCTTTTCCCACAGCACCACCCCAACTCTCTGTATACAGTTGGTGCTCAGCAAATGCTCGGGATGAAAACACTGACCCTCACTCGTCAGTCACCCGGGGGCCACTGGGACACCGGGGTGAGGCAGGGCCAAGCCCGCTGGACGAGCAGTCTGGAAAGACGCCAGCGGACAAGGGGCGGGGAGACCTGGGTGGGTGGGCAGACGACCACGTGGACAGACGGCGACTGTCCTCTTCCGCGCTTCTTGTCATAAAACAGTTTGCAAAGGAGCGGGCCCAGGGCCAAATGCAACCCACCCACGTGTACTCTTTGGCTCACACCCAGTTTTAATTTGTTACAATTTAAATTAGTTGCTAGCTTTCAAAACAATGAAAGATTTCACCTAAAAATCTGGATTTCTGAGCACAGGCCCTTCTCAACAGGCCCACCCTTTGCAGTTCGCCTCCCAACGCCCCCCACCCCGGCCCCCGGCCCCCGTTCCCCCCCACCAGCGTGTCCTGGGCAGCCCCTCCAGCGCTGATTGGGCCGAAGCCCTGTCAAGCCCCCCACCCCTGGGTTGGGCTGAGCCCCGTCCTCACCGGCGCTCAGGGTGGTGAACTCCAGAAAGCGGTACTCATAGGACACGTCTATCTTGGTTTCCACCTGGGGCCTCTTCAACGTTGAATAGATATTTCCAGGCCGTTTGTCATCGCGTTTCTCTAACTTGTTCAATCCGCAACCCATTTCAGCAGCTGCCAGCAAAAGGAGAAAAACAGGGGGATGATTTTCTTCTTCCTGAGATGTTTTTACACACCATAGTATAAACGACCCCATCATTTCCCTGAAGAACACATACAGGACCTCAGCCTGGCTGAAATCTAGAGCACAGTTCAACCCATGAACACTGGAGGCTCTACGCTCAGGCTGCCTTCTCTCGCTGATAAGATACCATTACCAGCCAGCCTGTGATTCTGAAATGACATCCAAAACATACTGTTTTACAGAACGAAAAGACAATCCTCCGAATGGGAGAAAATATTTGCAAACGAAGCAACTGACAAAGGATTAATCTCCAAAATATACAAGCAGCTCATGCAGCTCAATATCAAAAAAACAAACAACCTAATCCAAAAATGGGCAGAAGACCTAAACAGACATTTCTCCAAAGAAGATATACAGATTGCCAACAAACACATGAAAGGATGCTCAGTATCACTAATCATTAGAGAAACGCACATCAAAACTACAATGAGGTATCACCTCACATCAGTCAGAATGGCCATCATCAAAATATCTACAAACAGTAAATGCTGGAGAGGGTGTGGAGAAAAGGGAACACTCTTGCACCGTTGGTGGGAATGTAAATTGATACAGCCACTATGGAGAACAGTATGGAGGTTCCTTAAAAAACTAAAAATAGAATTACTATATGACCCAGCAATCCCGCTACTGGGCATATACCCTGAGAAAACCATAATTCAAAAAGAGTCATGCACCACAATGTTCATTGCAGCACTATTTACAATAACCAGGACATGGGAGCAACCTAAGTGTCCATCGACAGATGAATGGATAAAGAAGATGTGGCACATATATACAATGGAATACTACTCAGCCATAAAAAGAAACGAAATTGAGTTATTTGTACTGAGGTGGATGGACTTAGAGACTGTCATACAGAGTGAAGTAAGTCAGAAAGAGAAAAATAAATACCGTATGCTAACACATATATATGGAATCTAAAAAAAAAAGGTTCTGAAGAAACTAGGGGTAGGACAGGAATAAAGACGCAGATGTAGAGAATGTAGAGAATGGACTTGAGGACACGGGGAGGGGGAAGGGTAAGCTGGGACGAAGTGAGAGAGTGGCATGGACATATATACACTACCAAATGTGAAATAGATAGCTAGTGGGAAGCAGCCGCATAGCACAGGGAGATCAGCTCGGTGCTTTGTGACCACCTAGAGGGGTGGGATAGGGAGGGTGGGAGGGAGGGAGACGCAAGGGTATATGGGGATATATGTATACGTCTAGCTGATTCACTTTGTTATAAAGCAGAAACTAACACACCATTGTAAAGCAATTATACTCCAATAAAGATGTTAAAAAAAAATACTGTTTTATATCATTTTTCTCCCCATCTGAGGAAAATAACACCTCAGAGTGCCTCAGTTCCACTATACTCTGTATACATGATTAAAAAATGGGATCTAAAAAGCAATACAAGTGCATCATGGTATCAGCCCATCTGAAAAAAAGACAAGAGAGGTGTCGCTCCGCTGTGGTTTCTAAGAGGGGATAATAAGTTGTTACGATTTCCAAAGTCCTTTCTACCCTCAACAGTAATTGTTTAGACAGGATTTTACATTCAAAAAAACACCTCTCAAAGTAGATGGTGGTACTTTTACAGGCCTCGTCTAAAAAGTCCCTGTTTATTCCTTTTTTAGACCAAACCACAGGAACAGAGCGATTCTTCCAGACTCAGAGTCATTTGAGACCAAAATGAAAACTGGCTGAACACTAAGAGAGGGCCGCAGAAATTGGAAGCAGAATCCACGTGTATCGGAGCAAAGATCCGTGGCTGCGGTTTGGAAAGAAAACGGAGAAATGTTAATACGATGTGCATACGAGGGAGGGTCGGCTGAGCTTCCAGGGGATTAAAAACAATGAATGTTCTCTGTTTATTTAGGCAGAATGACATTCATGAAACGACTTTTTATCCACTCCCCAGACTTCAGCGGGAGATATTTTCCCTTTTGTGACTGAGCCTGGCTAAGTTCCCTCCTCTCCGGGGCACCGGTGCTGCCATCAGAACGTATTTCACAAATATATTAACTGGTCAAGAATATCACAAACAGAAACGTGGTGGCCACTTCCTTTCTGAGATAAGAATTTCCGTTGGCTCAATCCATTCACAAGGTACCCAGCTTCCTCCGGCAACTTGGCCAGCTCCAAAAAAACAAGATGAACCGCACAAAAGCAACGAGGCCGGGGAGGGAGGGAACAGGCTGATGAAGTGACAACCAGGCTATATTTGCAGTAATTAAAAAAAGTCTGGAAGGATGGATGAGAACAGGAAGGCTTACTTACGCCTTAATAAGGGAACATTAGTGTCCAAAGGGCCAGAGCAGACATGATTTATGTGCAATCTGCATGAACTGATTACTTGTAAAATACTCTGCAGTTCTGCAGATACAATAGCTGATAGGCACAGAGGCTGCATATTTAACTGCTAAAAAGCAAGCCGCCTGGCATCCGCTGGGGCAAAGCAGAAGCAGACAGGGAGGCCCCTAGGTACTGGGGAACAGGTAACCTGGTGAGATAAGTACTATCACTGCCAGAACAGAACTGGAAATAAACCAAAGGCTTACCAGTCACTCACTCGTCTTCCTCCCTACAAAGGACTGAGCATTTGCGGACCTCCAAGAAAAAAAAAAACCCTTCCTCAAAAATCTTCCCATTCTTGCTATCCTATTAGTTAAATTCTAGCATTAGAGAGTCATTCCTTTGAGAACACCCTACCTCAGCATCGCCTTTGAAACCGCAAATATCTCCCTGGGACGGGCAACAAACCAAGCTCCTGGTAGCCACTAACACTTTAGTATGATTTAATTTCTTCTCTCAAGGACAGGTTCCCGCACAGCATAAAAAAAGGAGGAGAGGATTATCAGGATGAGTAAGATAGTCTCAGACAAATTTGGGGCTGCAGGGAGGCATGCCAGGAAGTATCAGAAAAACTCCCAATTCATAACTTTGAATTTAAGGTTTTAATCAGACTATCCCAAACCAGAGGTCCAAGTTCACTCCAAAGGGCACTGTGCTTGTCTCACAGGACACAGCGAGACCCTGGGAAATCATCTATGTGATCAGACACTGTACCAGCCAGGTGCAAAACTGTACTATCAGTGAATCCTTGAGGTCTCAAATTTTAGGGCATGCAACCCTGGTTAAGCAGCTGCTTCTAAAGCACAGTTCTCTCTGGGAAGGGAATCATGGTGAAGCCGTTGCCAGCCACCAAAAGCTTCGTGTGAATTTCTTCCTCTTACTCGTTCGTGTTAGGGCCCTACCTTGCTTGCTACTGGCACATTTGCTTTCCTCCTAGTTCCTTCCTGCATTCTTCCACCAACCCCACCCCTGTCAAAATAGGAAAGACTTTTACATCACTCCAAAAATGTCTCTTACCGTCCCTACTGTGCTCAAACAAGTCACAAAATCTAGCTTACAAAAAGAAGAAAAACTAAGATATAAGAGTGCCTTACATGATTATCTACATTTTGTAAACTTCACTGTTTCCAATGCGAGGTTCCCAAACCCTGGTTGTATTAGAATCCCACAAGAAGCTGGGGCAGAGGCTGGATTATGGGCCTTGGAGGGCAGTGAGAGGTGGAGGAGGAGGAAGGAGTGAAGGGCACAGCCTCACCGGATGCCGGCAGATGGGGCTGGCGTAGCTGCACATCCCCCTCACAGACATTCAGGGAGGGTCTCAGGGGTCAAGGTAGGGCAGAAGGTAAACGGTAAGTGTGATGGTTTTTTAATGTGACCCCCAAATCCTTTGACACTCCTGCCATCGAGAGGTGGGGCCTATGTCACCTCCCCCTGAATCTGGGCTCCGTGACTGCTTGCTATAGAAAGTGTCAGATGATGCGGTGCCAGCTTCTGGACCTGAGCCTTAAGAAACTGGGAGCATCCACTGCCTGACTCTTGGGACCCAGCCACCATGCCATGAGGAAGCTCAAGCAGCCCCGAAGAGAGTCCCATGTACGGAGGAATCCACAGCCAGCACCAACTTGCCAGCCATCGTGCCAGGGAGCTGCCTTGGAAGACAAGCCTCTGCCTCAGTCAAGGCACTGATACCACGTGGAGCAGAAATGAGCTGTTTCCACCAAGACCTGCCACATCGGCAGGTTCCTGAGCAAACTACACCACTGTTGCTGTTTTAGGCCTCTAAGTTTTGGCGTGATTCATCATACAATAGGTAACCTCTAACACCAAGTTTGCTCCAAACAACCACAGCCAGCTGCCTCCTTGGCCAAGCCCGCAGTCAGGGACCTGCTTCAGCCACTCACGCTGGGAGGACATCTGGGGTGTTTCCAGTTTGGGTCGATTCTAAAAAAAGTGGCTGTAAACATTCACGTAGAAGTTCTGATGTGGACATAAGTTTTCATTTCTCTAGGGCAATACCTAGGGGTGGGATTGCTGGGTTACACGGTAAGTACAGGATCCTGTTAATGAATAACACACTCAGGGTGGCCAGATGCTGACCCGCGAGAGGCACGGTGGAAGGTGAGACCCTCTGAGATTCCACGGATTTAGCCCCTCCACCCCCTGCTCACCCTGGGGCATCAGCTCACTGGGAGGGAATCATGACCAGCAGTGCTATTCATGCCTATGTCTCCTTTCGCTATTGTCTGCTTTTGTAAAGGACACTTGCTAAAAATCACCTGTGTGTGATGATGACATTTTTCCAGTACTTTCCTATGGCCCATCCAACCCCCATAGCTCTGCCCTTCCAAATTCCTATAGTCACTTCACATTGACACCTATGGAAACCAGGTTACTTGTTTTATGTGTGAGTTGATGGTTGGATCAGCTTTGATTATTTGACAGTCACACAGGAGGGTTTTTTCTTCTTTTTACGTCTTTATCTTCCCAAAAGACATCCCTGCACCCACGTGCATGGGTCTCTCTAGCATCAAGGCACCAAGAAAAACCATCCAAGAGGTCTTCACAGGTAGAAGAAAGAGAGGAGGTCTTTCCCCGCTCCTATGGTGAGACAGTGGGAAAAGAGCCAAAATATCCTTATAGTTCTTCAGCAGAAACTGGCTAAACGTTATTAGGACTGGAGACAAACTATGGAAGAAAATAAGGTAATCACCGGGGGTTTCTGAGACCCACTACAAGGAGAGGCCATTTGCAAATGACCTGGAAGCAAAGATCCCTCAACTGGTGACACTCTGGAAAAATCAATTCTTTCTGAATCAAGCCTAGAAGGAGGTGCGTCTTTGGTATATGTGGGCCCAGTTTCATGCAGGAACTGTCAGCTCCATGAGGGAGAGAATTCATGTTCCAAGTTCATGCATTCATTCATCCAATGCACGTTCATTATGGCCTCTTTTGAGTCACGCCCTCAATTAGGAAATACAAAAATGGAAAGACCAGGTCCTACCCTCAAGGAGATCACAGGTGAAGGAGAAGAAAGACAATGAAGAAATACACGTGGTACAGTGAGGCTGGTTGTTCTAGAAGTCTGGGCGGGGTGCAGGGCATTCAGAGAAAACTGCTGTGATATAAAACAGAGGGCACATCCCCATAGACTTGGTTCCAGAAAAAGCTGATCAGCCATGGGGCACGATGTTCTGTGTCATTTTAAATGTCGAAATGTTTGAATTTTTATTTTAAAGTAGTTCTAATTGGGTTTTGAAATACTTCCCCAGATGCAGGTAAAACACTGGAAAACCACTTCAAAAAGGATCACCTCCTTAAACAATTATTTTTCAGCTGGGGTTTAAAAAACTCCCTCAGTTTAAAGGTTGATTTTTACTATCAACTAGCATGCACACATTTAAATAATGGGGGCAATAAATGTAGTTATATTTTCAAATACAAATTAGTTTCATTAAGAGTGAGCCCTCATTTACCACACTTGCTGCTAATCTGAGGCAGACTGTAAAGCTAATTTTAACAGCTGCCAACAGCTCATGACAAGCAACCAGAGATGGGGCAATTATACGCAATGATGCTGGATCAGCTGGCAAACTCATTCTTTATTTCTCCACTCAAATCCTATATTTAAAGACTCGAGTGTGTTTATTACATCATTCAGGCACCCAAAGTAGGAACTGGTGATCCAAATTAAGAAGTTTTTACATGATAAGAACATCTCTCTCCACCCAGAAATGTAAATGAAAACTTGAAAATCCAATCAGCTGTACGGATGGTGTCAAATCTTGATATCCTACAAACTAAGACAGAAACCCAAGGATAACTAAAACTGAGCCATTGAAAGTATTCCTGATTCAATGCCAAGAAAAAGAACAATCTGTATGAAACGGGGTTATTTTATGGTGCTACTTTTTTTAAGTGTCTATGTGTGTATCTGTATATGAAAATCCACGTATTTTTTTTAACTGGCAGGTTAAATAAAGATATTCACAGAACTTTCCTCTGGGTCACGAGGTGATGGGAGGCATTCTCTTTATGGTTTTCTATATTTTCAAGTTTTCTGTGTTGCATGTGCATTACGTTTCCTAGTTGAAGACAACAAGATGTATCACGGCCAGCCTGCAAGATATCCCTCAATAATCCTCCCGTTCACCAGTGGTCCCCTCCTCTACTGAACAGGGCTGACCTGTGTAGTCAGTAGGATATGTCCCTGGGGGAAGCCTGCTGCCACATTGTAAGAACACTCTATTAACCCCGTGGAGAAGCCCCCAGGGCAGGGAACTGAGGCCTCCAACCAACAGCCACGACGAACTCAACACTCAAGTGGGAGCATCCCTCAGCTCCAGAACAGCCTTCAGCCCAGCCAGCATCTTGACCACAATCTCGTGAGAGGCCCTGAGTCAGAACCACCCAGCTCAGCTGCTTCTGGATTTCTAACTCACAGAAGCCCTGTGAGATAATAAACGTTCATTACTATTTTCGTTTGCCAAGTTTGTGGGTAATATGTTACACAGCAGGAGATAAGGCATATGAGAGGTATTTACATTATCAAAGGAAAACACTCGGTGGAGACTGATCCAGACCACCTTTCTTCTCTCCCACTAGCCTCCATCACAACCACCCTTAAATAAAACAGCCTCCCCTCAGAAGAACTTACTACTCAAAGTGTGGTCCTCAGACCAGGAGCAATGGCACTCCTGGGATCAGCCCACCCAGGCCTGCTTAACCAGAATCCACTTTTACACACACGATTCATCAAAGTCTGAATCACAGTAAAGCTTGAGAAAGCCTGGACCATGGTGGTGGTTCTCAATCTTGGCTGCAAGCTGGAATCACCTGGACAGCTGTTTTGATGTCCAGATGCCCAGGCATTTGGGGTGGGGCCCAAGCATCATTCTTAAGACACCCTCCAAGTGATTCTAACTGATATCCAGGATTGAGAATCAACGCCCTCAGAGCAAACCCTGTCTTTTCCCACTCCTGATCCTCTCCAATCTCCTAACACCCAGGACGCAGGGGCCCAGGGTCTCTCTTAGGCCGTTTAGCCAGGGCTGAGGACCACAGTCTAGAAGAACATGGTCTTGCTGACCCCCTTGGTTCCACCCCTGCATCACCTGAATCTCTCTGGACCTCATACCCTCCCTTCCCAGGCTCTCTGCTGTCATCCCAAACACAAGTGCACCCCCAAATTTCTATCTCCAGCCTCCTTCTGTCTCTCTCTTCAAATTACTTTCACTACCAACCACCGCAAACATATGGATAAGGATAAAAAAAATGAGACATCTCTGTACCCACTACCCTGATTTAACAAATGCTTATATTTTATTTGCTCACATCTTTTGTTTTTGTAGAAATACAACATTTGGGGTGCAGCCCTCATTCCTGTCCCTTTGTCCCGTCTTTCTGTCCCTGCTCCTTATCTTGTACACACTACATATAATACCCAGAACAATACAGGGCAAAGGTTCTGACACTTTCCAGGTCATGGCACCCCCAGTGTCCCTATACGTTTTTTCACAGCACCCCCAGGCTAAAAGCAATATCCACAGCTCGATTTATTAAGTAGTCAGGTCCAAACAAATTGATAGTTATGTATAAACAACTTAGCAGCCTTTTGAAAGAACAGAATACACAAACTGAAAAAAAAATTTTTCCTGCATCCTTAAATTACCATAATTACTTACTACTGGGATGTGTGCATCCATTTGGCACTGGGAAACTTCTCGAACCTCAGAATCACACTGGACACCACCACGCTCATCTCCTGTTCAACAATGATCTTCTTAGCAACCACCCCAAATCCAGCTTTGCAAAGATATGATGTCATCAAAAGGAAGTGGTGGCCTTTGATGTTGATCCTGTGAACAACTACCTCGGGCTAGTAATGAGGGTGGCATCCAACATGCAAGTACCACTTGCTGCGGTGCCTTGGGGTGCCTTAGTACAGAGTTTGGGAACCTCCAATACAGGGAGGCATGTAGGCTCAAAAAAGTTCCATAACTGCATCATCTCCCCCTTAGCTGTCAGATTCCCCTCCCAGCCTGACTGCTCTCCAGCTCCAGCAGGCATGCCCACGGACCCGTTCCAACATCTTCACTTGGAACTTTCCCGGCACTTCTGGATGAATATGCCCCAAAGAGAACACAACACCCTGCCCCAAAAGCCTGTTCTTCCTCCTGGGTTTCTTGTGTGTATGTGTGTCCTTATGTAGATATCTACAGAGAGAGAAGTTGGGGCCGATTTGTTTTAAAGGACTTGTCTTTGGATTTGGAGGTTGGCAAGTCCAAAATCTATAGCACAGGCCAGAAGGCCAAAGGCCCAGGGAAGAGGTGATGGTGCAGAGCTGAGCCCCAGGCCCATCTGGAGGCAGAACTCCTTCCTCCTCGGGAGACCTCAGTCTTCTAAGGCCTCGGACTAGTTGGATGAGGCCCGCCCATATTATGGAGGGTGATTCAAATGTTAATCACATCTTTAAAAATACCCCATGGCAACACCTAGACTGCTGTTTGACAAAAAACTGGGTACCCCCGCAGTAGCCAATTTGATACATAAAATTAACCATCACGCCCTCCTTCACTGAGCACTTAGTAGGTGCAAGGCACTGTTCCAAGTGCCAGGGATACCGAAGTGAAACAGAGACAAAGACCAAAACAAAACAAGACAAGAACAACCCCGCCCTCGTGGACCTTACTTTCAGGAGCAGAGAGACAGACACTAGACACATAAAAATAATGAATGAAGTTCAAGTTTAAAAGTATGCCCCATAAAGACAAGTAAGGCAGAGAGGAGCATTAGCAAGTACAGGGGAGGGCACAATTTTAGAAAAAAACAGCGTGATCAGGGAAGGCCTCCCCCAGGAGGTGACGGCGAGCAGAGTCCTGAGGAAGGTGACAGGGCGAGCGCTGGGGTGAGGGAGCAGGTGGCCACAAGTGCAAACAGGCCAGGATGTCCTGGACCTGCCCGGGGAGGTGGGGCAGCCTGGGTGGCCGTGGTCAGGACGCTGGCTTTGTCCCCAGTGAGATGGGAGCCCTCGGAGGGTTTCGAGCCCCGAGGGAGACACGATCACTCTGACCCTGGGAACAGGGAGACCAGGTGGTGATGAGGTGTGAGCAGAGGTCAAATTCTGGATACGTTTTGAAGGTAGGAAGTGAGATTTCTTAGTGGTTTGGAGACAGGGCATGAGAAAAAGAGGGCATGCAAGGCCCCTCTCAGGTTTGTGGCCTGAGCACCTGTAAAGCCGCAGTGGCCACCTCCCAAGACAGGGACGCCGTGGAAGGAGCAGTTGGGCCAGAGGAGTTTGTTCTGGATGCGTTAACTCCATCCAAGGGGAGGTGGGGTGGGCAGCCGGATGGGCCAGTCCACAGCTCAAGGGAGAGAGCTCTGGAGCTTTGGGTACCACCCCATCTTCCCACGGGACAGCAAACTTCTCCAAGGCAGTTACCTCTTTATCCTCAACAACAACTACCCCAATGCCCTGCCCCAAGAGATGCAGAGTAACACCTACTCCGTCAACAGACTTCCGGAGAAGGAAAGGTGCCTGTTATCTGGAAAAGGATGGAAAGGGCCTTTGGAATATTTGCCTGTTGCTCTCAAGTTCGCCTTTTTAAAAGCACAGCACAGGGGCTGGTGAGGTTCTGGAGCCAGAGCGCCTGGTTAAAGTCCCAGGGCCCCTACTTCCTAGCCGAGTGACGTCAAGGAAGCCACTTAACCTCAGGGTTCTCAACTATAAAATCGGGATGACCGCAGGATCCACTTGCAGGGTGAGGACTAAATAAGTTAATTTAACAGGGCTTGGAAGAGCTCAGGCACCTAGAAATGGCTGTCTAAATGTTAACCATTATTAGTACTATTACTAGTACTACTTGTTACCGATGATAAAGATCCCTGTTAACCTGCTATAATTACACCACACTGAAAGGGTGCTTATAAAGTGTCCCAAGACACTGGAAAAATCCCCAAAGACCTCTCTAAGTTAAAGAAGTGTTTAAATGAACAGTCTGATTTCTTGTACTCTGCATGTCCAAAATCTTGTAATACACGATATGGTCACGTCCCATCAACCAGAGTCTGTGATTAACCTAATGTCTTCTCATCCGACTTTAATGGATAAGGTCTATTACAAAAAGTTCTCCAAATCTGAGTAATTTGGGAGTTATTCCATAAAACTTGAAGGTTCCTCAGAAGTGTTTCCTCGGGGTGAAATACTAATTAGGGACTTCCAACACACAAACACACACACACAAACAACACAAACACACACGCACAAATGGAAGCTGATAATCCTTTGCAAAGAATAAATGCTGCCCATGCAGGGGGTCTGCCTATGGAACAGCACAATGGGACAGTTTAGTTTTAAAAGCCAAAGAACGTTGTCAGTGTGAAGTGCAGCTGGCTTCCTGGTTGAAAAAGTGTGGAAACATCCAATACAGCTTCATAAAGTAGCACGAGAGTTGGTGAGCATCAAACAAGCTAGGCAAACATAGCTGATGTTGACTTCCCAGCTCTGGGGGCTCTGGGTTCCCCACTGACCCCTGTGGGCTGGCGTCCCTCTCCTTTGAACCGAGCCTGAGTAGCGGACACCCCCTAAAGGGGACGTCCCTCCGCCACCATCCTGCACCATCAGACACGATGCCGTGGCCCCTCCACTGCTCCCTACACCACAGGGGCAGGCCCGACCCAGAAAAACCCCCTAACGAAGCCCCCAGCTACCCCAAAGGATGTCTGTTCCACCTCAGTCTTGGCAGGTAGCGATCACACGTAGAACGTGACCTGATTGTCTAGCTCTTTGGTTCTGGCCCCGCTGAGAGCGCTTTTTCTTCCTGAATTCAGCCCAGGTAGGGAGTAGGTCGCACAAATGCATATTTAAAAGCTGAACTGAATTCTTTGGAGAGCAAGGAAATTAACAGGGCCTCAAGCAGTGGCCATTGGTTGCCCGCTGTACCGATCTTTTCAGAGAAAGCATCTTGGTAAAACACACAACGATAATAACGAGAGCCCCTTTGGGGGCCCAGGAGAAAAGGGAAACTCAAATTTACGTCAAAAACTGAATGTAAATGGGAGGAAAGATCACACACACACACACAAACCTTTTTATAAACGTAAAAGAAATGTCTGGCTAAATTTATCTCTTTGTCAGGGAAAAACAGCCTAAGCTTTAGCCAAGAGTGTGGCCAGTTCTTAAACTGAAGGACAAAAGAGAAATGCTTAGTGTAGAGTAGCCCTATCAAACAGAACTTTCAACGAGGATGAAAATACATCTGCTCTGTCCAATTCGCTCGCCAATAACCACGTGTGGCTCTAGGGCTCTTCTTGAAAGGTGGCCGGTGAGACTGGAACTGCATTTTAAATTTTATTTTCTTTTAATTCATTGACATTTAAATGTAAATAGCCACATGTAGCCAGTGGCTACTGTAGTGGACGACTCAGCAACAGACACTCAAACCAAACAGCTGGCAACGTCTTTCTTTCCCTACGATAAAATTACAATCATCACAACCAATAATATCTTAAATTGTCACCAAGTTAGTACCTCTACCCAGGCTCCAGGTGCCCCAAATCTCAGAAAGCCTGAAACAAAAAGGCAAAAGACTTAAGAAAGTGATTCCAGTGTGTCATTTGTTCCAACTTCCATCCCCCATCCAGCTTACATTTCTCTTCTACGACGGCTTTGTGTATTTGGAAATCTATGCTTGCAGCTGGAATCTGCACTTGCGAAACCAGAAGGTCACAGCCTCTTCCCTTAATGTCCAGGAAACATGAAAATGTGAACTTGGGGCAAGCTCCCTAACCTCTCTAAGCTTCAGTTTCCTCAAGGCCAAAGTGCAGATAATAATAGTATTTGCCTCTCACGAGGATTAGATTCAGAGCACGCATGTAAAGAGCCTAACCGTGCCTGGCAAAGAATGGGCGCCTGGCAAGGGGTAGCTATAATGATAATTTTGTTAACAGCAATAGTAAAATCTGCAATAAAATAAAAACGGTGCTACTAGAATGGAAGTTTACAGTTGGCAAAGTTTTCCTAACACTTTGAACCTGTTTCACGGGCTATAGTAAAGTGGCCTCTAGTAAAATACATCTTGGGGTCCTGACATCTTGGCCATCCCTGTCAACCTCCAGACAGGCAGTCACCCAGATGGGTACCATGAGAATTATTCTGAGCCTCTACCCTGTGGCAGGCGGATGAAGGGAACAGTCCCCAAACATAGTCCAATGTCTTAAGACTCTGTACCACTTGTCAGCTGACCTCAATGAGACACCTCGGCGAGAAGACAGCAAGCTTCATCCTGGGTCTCACATAAGCAGGAGGCTCCACTCCTACTTCCTGGATCAGCCAAGACCAGGTTTGGCTGCAGGCCCACAGACGGGGACGAAGGTGCAAGGGGACCTGAGAGTGAACGGCCCATTTTCTCAGCCAGGACAATAAGAGGGGTGTTGACAGGCCGTGTTTCTCACTGACAGGCCACATCACTTTAACAGGAAAGCTGTTCTCGCAGCCTTCAAAAAGCCAAATCTGACCTGCCTCACAAAGCAAACACAACCGCTTTCAACAGCCAGCTGCCTCAGCCGGTGAAATCCAACGGGAATCTCCACCAGATTCAGAGCAACCAGACCAATACGCCAAAAATCCCCCAGGAGTTTCGAAGCAGAAGTTTAATGGAACTCTTTGGGGTTTGGGGTTTATTTTTCTTTATATAGAAAGCAGTCGATCTTCTTTCACAACCAAGGGGACGTTCCCCTATGGAATTCCCTTCTCCGAAGATCTCTGAAAATAAAATATTTGTCTGACTGTCTGCAATAATTTAAGAGTAAACCCATTTACTGGCAGAGTCAGGGATTTCTCTCAGCTCCTCCATCTATGAAAACAACATGGTCCAGACTGTCTCAGATGTTCCAGTTTCTGGCTCCCTCGGGCCCCAGAAGAACACTGGTCTACCATGCTCTTGACTTTGGGCTAGGAAAATGAGTTGTTGTATCTAGAATCTCACATTTGTATTCATTGCTGGCGGGAGTGTAAAATGGTATAACCATGTTGGGAGAAGGTCTGGCAGTCTCTTATAAGGTTCACATACATCTCTTTTATGACCCAGCAATTCCACTCCATTTACCCACAAGACATGACAACATATGTCCCTAGGAAGACTTGTATACAAATATTCACAGCAGCTTCATTCACAATACCCCCCCAAACCTGGAAATAACTCATGTGTCCATCAACAGGGGAATACATAAACAAACTGCGTTATAAATAAATACTGGACTTTAACTCAGCAATAAGAAAGACCGAATTACTGGTACATAAAACATGGGTGAACCTAAAAAACATGCTGAGTGAAAGAAACTTTACACAATACTGTGGAATTCCACTTATATGAAGTTCAAGACCAGGCTAAACTAACTCTGACTGAGAAACAAAGGGTGAGGACAGGGACTGACTGGGAATGGGGATGAAGGAACTTTCTGGGGGTGACGGCAACATTACTTGACAGAGATGAGGGTTACACAGGTGTAGGCATCTGTCGAAACATTATGCAAATGTTACCCTCAAGGTCTGTGCATTTCACTATATGGAGATATGTATGTATGTATACACTCACCATATGTATAAGTTTTACCTTAAGAAAATCATGAACATATACTGAACTCTAAATAATGAAATGTGTGCTGAAACGTTTAGAGGTGACCTGTACCAATGTCTGCCATTTAATTTAAAATGCATAAAACAATAAGTTGAACTGATGGATGGATAGAGGGATGACTAGATGGACGGATGTGTAATAAAGCCAATATTGTAAAATTATAGACTCTAGATACGGGTATTTGGGTGGTCACTGTTCTTGCAACTTTTCTATATTTTTTAAAAGGAGGTGGGTGGGGGAAGAGTCACAGGGCCCTCTCCCTAGTCCACCAACTTAGAAATTTAGCAAGACACCCATGCCCACCAAGCCATGGGCCCACATAATTTCGATTCTGCTGAAAAGTTAAGACTGGAAGAACACAAGTAGCTTTACAGGAACTCACATCACTCATGCCAAAGATTTTCTGCCTGTTTCCCTACAGACAAAGCAATTATTTGAATGGAAGCCAAAAATTCCTGCTCAAGAGGGAGAAAAAGAACTCACTGACTCGTATTCCCAATTAATTCTCTTTCAGTTCCTGCACCAAATCTATTAGCTAACGGCACAGCACCTCTCTTCCATTTGCCCCACGTCCATGCAGCCAAAAGACAAACAAAGAAAAACCGACCCAGCGACTTGTTATACAAATGCAGCCAGAGGGGTGTCCTCCCAGCTGTCAGGCCAGAAACCCCACTTAAGGCAAAAGAGGATGCAGAGCCCCCTCTGAGGTTAAAGTGATTTCACTGAGGTTAGCACACACACGCACCAAAGAGCCCCAAACAGCTTGTTGCTTAACCCCTCTGTGGGGTTTGGTGACATCTGGGGTCACTTGAACCTGGCAGGGAATTCAGCTGTTCAGAGGTACAAATTAGGAATCCCTGTGGCCAGGGACACGTGGGGTGCAGAGCACGCCCTACGCAGGGGCCCAGAGGTGGCTCACATTACGCCTGCCTTCCTTCCTGGCAGGGCCTCACTTATCCTGAGATGACACACGATGGCAGGGGCTGGAAGACGCCTCGCCTGACTGCGCCCACCATCTGAAAACAGCTGTACCAATTGCAAGAAGGAAACCAGGTTGCTGGAAAACAGGGCAGTCACTCAAACATAGGAACTGGTGCCAGACTTTTTTTTTTTTTTTAATACTTTTTTGTTCTTAAACCCCCTAACAAACTCACTGACACCACCCAGCGTCCCTGGGGACCACCCACAACGACACAGGGCAGCCAGGCGCAAGCACCAGGGAGGCAGGGCGCCTGGGTTACTGCACCTTGGCCTCCACGAGGTTCTCGCTGCCAAAGACAGCGGCAGTCTAGGTGAAGGGCATGAGCCCTGGCGCAGGAGGGGGTGTGCATGCCTGACAACGGGGCTTCCTGAAATAAACGCCGCCACCACCCCGCCCTCACCCAGGTCCACCCTGGTGTCCCTTGGGCCTAGGAAAGTGGTGAGGACGAGGGAAGAAGCCCCCTTTACAGAAGGTGAGATGCCCGTTTTCAGTGCCGGGGACTCCCCGCGCCCCGAGGCTCTGAGTCTCCCTTGGCCGCGGCGCTTCCTCTGAACGCGCGGCACGTCTGCTCCCGCCCGTCCACACCGCTGCCCCGGGAACAAACGCACCTCCCGGGGCGCACGCAGAAGGGCAGCGGGAGCCGCCTCCACCCCACCCCACCCCAGCCCACCCCGGCCTCGCGCTCTCCTGAACCTGGATTCCGGGGCCAGCTCCCGCCTGATCTTTGCCGAGGACGCCCTGCAGCACTGTCCTACACCCACCTGTAGCCTCGAAGCTTCCCCTCTGCTTCCTTCCTAGGCGCCCCGAGCATGCGGAGCCCACGACCCTCAACAGACTGCTCTGGGCTGCCTCTCCCCATGGCTCGCCAGGGATGATTTTTTTTTTTCCCCCAAAAAAAAGTTGGCCGAAGACCGCTGCGTCCCATGGATCCTGTCCCCGGCCCCATCCAATCCGGGCCGGGGTGCAGGGGACGGGGATGGCCCTCTGGCAGCCCCGGCGCCTGGGAAGCACGCCCAGCCTCGGCAACCTGCAAGGAGGCGCCCCGCCAGGCTCCCCCTGCCCGCCGGGTTCCCGCCCCGCCTGCGCCCGCCTCCATCCCGAATCCTGCAGGCGCCCACCTACCGTTCTGGACTAAGCCGAGGAGAAGGCGCGGGCGCGGGCTCCCGGAGACAGCGTGTTCCGTCCCGGGAGGAAAGTTTGTGCCGTATACAGGAGGCGGCGCGGGGAAGGCGTGGGCGCCAGGGGGTGGGGACGGGGCAGGCGGCGCGGCGTGCTCGTGTGTCCGTCCCTCCTGCGATCCGTGCGTCTGTCCCTCAGCGGAGCCCGCGGCCGCCGCGCTCCCGCTCGCTGCGTGCGCCCTGAGCCCGGCGCGCTCCGGCTCCAGCCCCGACGCGCCTCCGTCGCCGCCGCGCGTCCGCCGGCTACACTTCCTCTTCCTCTGAACTCATGTGCAAAATATGCTGCGCTGCGTCTTCGCGGGAGCCGCAGCGGGAGCAGCTGGCCCGCCCCGCGCCCCGCGCCGCCGCCTCCAGGCGGCCAGCAACCTGCCCGCTGCACACGGCTTCCCCCCAGCCAGTGACCCTCGCCGCTCCACGGCGCAGAGGCCCGTGGCTCCTCCGCCCACCCTCTCGACTCCTTGTAACCAAGGTTGCGTGCGTCAGGAGCGCGCGTGGGGGACTCGGAACCCTCAAAATTTGGGCTTGGGTGCTGGAGGGAGGGGGCGCCTCCCTCCAGGGAGGACCATTAACAGTGGACCGTTCCTCCTCCCCATTCCACAGGTGGGGCCATCCCCAGGCTCTACGTTATTGCTTGGGAGTTAGTGCTTAAGGAGGGGGATAACGCCACTGTCCTCATGCCACACCCTAGCCCACCTACTTCAGGCGCCCAGAAGGTTTGAGAAGATCTGGGGAACCATCTCGGCCTGCAGCTTTAGGCCGGCCAAGGAGACAATTCTATAAATGAAAAGCCAGGCCAGGGCTGCGTTAGTGACGGGAAAATGGGAGGCAGTGAGCCCATTGTAAGTCTTTCTTCCTGGAGCTTTTTAAACAAAGCACAATCACAGTGTAAGGGTTAATAGCGGGAACCCTAGAGCCAAATCATCAGGGTGGGCCTTGGGCTCTCATCCATATCCACCTTCTGTGTGATTTGGTTAAGTGACTTAACGGTTCTGTTCCTATTTCCTTCTCTGTTAAGTAGCACTTTTTCTGGTGGGTTTTATAAGTGAAGTGTTTAGGAAAGCACTCTATAACTTAGCTATTATCCTGTTGTTGTTGATATTATTATTATCATTACTATTATTATTAGGGGACTGCAATAAGACAACTGACATAATCTAATTATCTACATTTTCTGCTTGGCCAAAGAGGGGACCTTAAGCATTGGAGCCCACACAATGGAGGGCTGGTGTAGGCCCCAGCAGTGTTTTAATGATGTCCTTCCGGTACTAATAACCGCCCCCAGGGGGTAAGGAGGCACTGTTTTGTTTGCAGGAATTCCTGTAACCACAGTTTCTCAGAGATTTTCTTCCTTGTTTGCTTGTTCCGTAGCCATCCCAGTTCTGTGTTCCTCCCCCCTCCCCCCACTACCATTTTGTTTTTGTTTTTGTTTTTGTTTTTTGCCCCTTTCCCTTTCCACCCTGCCACTTGCTGGTATCACTCACCACCACCGCCTCCAATCTCCCCCACTCTCTCCCCTGCTTGGCTTGCCATCTGGGAGAAAATAACAAGATCAGGTGACAGCCCAAGTCCAGATGCAAACAGTATTATGTGGAGACAAGTGTCGAAAGGCCCCAGTGATGGTTTTGAACACCCACCTAATGAGGCCAAAAGGAGGGATCTTTGTTATTTATATGCCCAAGGCCTCGAGTTATCGAAAGCTAGGGCCCATCTGAAATCTTTCTGATCCTTACCTGGGAGAAAGAAAATAACATTTACAGGTATTAACCAGTAGTTCAAAAGTAAACACGGAGTATTTAAAAGAAGATAAAGGGAAAAGCGGGGAATGCAGCATAACTTGGTGTGTTTGGAGGAGGAGGTTGACTTCTTTTAAGCAAATAATTTCCGCTCTATACAATTTTTGCACATGTTTTTTTTAACACCAGGTCCTTGGGGTTAATAAGTTATTCTGATTGTTTTTATTTTCGTCCACTCAACCTTTTCCTGAGTAGTAATGGTGTGTAAATGTCTTAAATGTCTTTTTTCCCTGCTTGGACGTGCATTTTCTTAGGTTTTCTAGAACTCCCAACCTTTCTGCCTAGATATTCTGACGCTTCCTATCTGGTATATAGTAGGTGTTTAATCAACATATATGGAATGAATGGGTGAGTCATTCATATCCGGACCTTTTTCGGCTCTGTGTAACCTACATTGAACAATTACCTGGAGTATTCTGATTCTCTTTCACCTGGAATAGCCAATGAGGAGACAAGGTTGGGTTCATTCGTGTTGTGTAAAGGTCAGCCTTGATTTTCCACTTGACTGCCATGGACCGGCCAGCCAAGGGACACACCCTGAGCAGCTGGGCCTCACCTCTGACTGACCTCGCCTACCCAGCATCAACCCCAAAGATGCTGGAACTGTATCCTGGTGGGTTACCTTGGCAACCTCACAATGTCATCTGTTAGAATGTCCTAGGGCAGCAGCTTTTAATTCTATCACAGCGGTCTCATCGGGGGTCATGTAATAGTGCTGTTTTTCCTCTGCTCACACTTCCTCCCCCTATGATTTAACACTAAGTACTCGGGGAGGGAGCTGAACACGGGGAAAACCAAGCTATTACAGCACAACAGGTCACAGATGGCTCCAGAACTGGGATTCCCAAGTGTTCGCAATCAACAAAACGCAAGCCCCAAGTTAATGGGGAAGCTGGTTCTCCTCACAGCCCCTGTAGAAAGGAGAGCAGTTAAGCCGGCCCAGGCAAGTGTAAGAAGCAGCCGTGGCCAGACTGTACAATTCCTATAGGAGCTGGGTTAAAGGAGCCCCCCCTGCTGGAGCAATTCTCTCCCTTGGCCTCTGTAGCATCACCCCACCCTGGAGATGATTAAGGCCGTGGGTACCAGCAGCCGTGGCAGTTGTGCTGCATCCCAGCTTCGCTGAGGCTTGGAGAGAAGGAGAACCCCAGCTAACCTTCTCTTCTGCCCACCTTCTTCCCGCCCTCTCACCACCACCCCACCCCACTCAACCCCTCTCTCCCAACTTAGCTCAGAAACGCTCAGTGCCTGTTATTCTGCAGAGAGCAGTAACAACTTCTGCAGAAAACAAACCCATCAAAAGCTACAGAACCTGAGGAGCTACTGACCTAATTGTTCATTTGCAGGACCACGAAAACCAGATCCTCTCCCGGGCAGCTGAACAGCAACGTTTCAGGGCTGACAGGAGAGATAAGCAAACACATATATGCCCTGGAGGTACAGGAATTATTCATCTTTATCATCACTGTTAATATTTTAAGTGGGTTTGCAGCCACAGTGAGATCACAGTTTGGCCAGCTGCTCTGTAATAAACGGCTGCAGAAAGCTGGCCCCATGTAGGGTAACACTCATTCCCGTAAGAGTTCCTATAAGGTGCCCCAGAGCCAGTGGTTTCAGAGGAGCCCCCTGCCCTGCGTGCACTGTGACGGTCACAGCCTCACAGACACGCCACTGGCAAGTCCAGAATGGAGCAGGGCACCTTCATGCCAGTGTCCAAACATGCCCTGTGACCCCCTCAGCCGTGTGGGAGTGTGAATTGGGGTGGAGCAGGGAGCTTGTCAGGATATTTTGTATGTTAGCATTGATGGGCCAAGGCCAGGGACTTTTGTCCAAAGTGTAGTCAAACTAATACTTTGCATATGCCACCCACAGGCATCACCAATTTGAGGAAATGTTCGGATGATTGCCAAATGTTCCATTCACCCCAATACAAAAAAAAAAAAAAAAAAAAGATTGTTATTCTGCTCCTGAATCCACTCTTCATTTTACCTCTGAATTCCCAATCTGTCTGACAGGCAGTTCAGGGGAGCAGGGTCCCTCCTGTGGCTGAGATAGAATTTGCTCTCTGGAGCAAAGAGCCGCGAGAGACTAAATTGCAGGAATATAGTATGAAGCACACTGCTGCTGGCAGCCTGAGGAAGCCTCTGGCTTTACCAAAAGCCGTCCACATCCATACCCCTTCACTGGTTATTCCATTCATGGGACACACCTATCAACTCGCGTTTGTGAACAAACTTTATTACCAGAGATCGAAAAAAAATATGTATATATATATATATATAAAAGAATATGTAGGAAGCCTATGTATTCCACAGATGTAAAAAAATAAAGGAGATTGTGGAAATAACTCACTAAATAAATGATGGGATAATATTTTGATATATTAACTGATCTGATTTCCCTTCCCCCTCTGTATTTCTTTTTTCTTAACCTTTTTTTTTCAATTGACGTATAGTTGATTTACAATGTCACGTTAGTTGCAGGTGTACAGCACAGTGATTCAGTTATATACGTATTCTTTTTCAGATTCTTTTCCCTTATAGATTATTACAGGATGTTGAGTATAGTTCCCTGTGTTATTCAGTAGGTCCTTGTTGTTTATCTATTTTATATATAGTACTGTGTATATGTTAATTCCAACCTCCTAATTTATCCCTCCCCCACCCCCTTTCCCCTTTGGTAACCATAAGTTTGTTTTCTATGTCTGTGAATCTGTTTCTGTTTGTAAATAAATTCATTTGTATCATTTTTTTAGATTCCACATATAAGCAATAACATATGATATTTGTCTTTCTCTGTCTGACTTACTTCACTTAGTATGATAATCTCTAGGTCCATCCATGTTGCTGCAAATGGTATTATTTCATTCTTTTTTATGGCTGAGTAATATTCTGTTGGGCCCCATTGTATTTCTTGTTACACTGTACCAACCCTCTTCCCACCAATTTAGACAGCTAGAGAAGGCATCATTTGCCACCAGGGAGAGTTACCATGACAATACCAGGAAAAAAAAAGCCAAATTCTTGGTTTTGGGGTTTCCAAAGTCAAGGTCCAAATATGAAATGAAAAAGATATGGAAAAATATGAAATCAAGTAAAAGCATTGTCCCCTGTCATATCTCCTTTCCTTCTCCTACCCACCACCATCCCATACACACACACGCACACACACCTTTCAGGAATAGGTCGAAGTTGCCAGACTGGAGCAAGGGGAGGAGGGAGGGACAGAGGGGCTGTGTCAATAGGGTGCAATTCACAGGACTCAGGGACTGATCAGAGTCAGAATTCAGAATCCCAGCTCCCTCTACTCAAATGAGAATCATCCATCCATAACAACTTGGGAACCTTGTATACAACCAGACAATAACTCTTGGAGCTTGACATTTGGAAATGAACTCCCATCAGTAGCAGCCAGAGCACAACCTGTGGGTCATGCAGAAAGACTAACTCTTATTCCTTGAGTTCAATCCTCATTTGATAGGCTAGGGTGCTGTGAAGCACCTGAGACAGAGAGTAGGGCCCTGCCACCCTGAGGGAAGTGAGAAGACCCAGGAGTATGAGAGATACTCCCACTTATTTCCCATCAGACCTGTCCTTAGAAGAGCCTGAGTGGACCAGCTCTGGATCTTCCTTGCAAGGCAGGACTGTGGTGATCATCAATGCTGTTCCTCCAATATTTCTGGTCCTTTCCTTCTGGTCCCATGGTAGAATTGCTCTTCCTGGCTCCTTGTGGTTGGGAGAGGCTCTATGGCTAGTTATGGCCCATGAATTGTGAGCAGAAGTGATGTATGTCACTCCACAGCAATTGGTTAATTGTTAGGACAAGACCTTCCAGAGCTCTCTCTTTCCTCTAGCAAGGCCACTGGCAACATTCCGTATGGTGGCTGATCCCCAGTCTAGGTCCATGAATGGTTGTGAGAAGCTGAGCCCTCCATCGAACCCGTAATGATCACGGAACACGAACAAGAAATGACCTGTTGTAAGCCACTGAGACTACAAGTCGTTTGTTTCTGCAGCACAGTATCCTAATTGATTATTACCTATTACAATCCATCAGATGTTCTGGAAGGCATCACAAGCATATCTGGGAGCTGGAAGAACAAAGGAGGGACCCAATTAGAGGAGCATTTCCCATGTTAACCTGGAATCCTGGTAGTTCTCAAGATGTCCAGCTAGAAAAGTCCATATCGAAAAAGCAATAAGAGTTATTATTTACTTGCTCATTTAATGTTTAAGTATTTATTGAGAACCTAATATGTGCCGACACTATGCTAAGATACAGCGGGGGAGGAACAGGTACTGTTGGGAGAAAGCTTTCAGTCTAGCAACATTCAGCAGTTAATAATGATTGAAAATGAATGTAGGGCCCAGAGAAATTGAGAGATTGGCCCAAAGTAATACAATTACTAAATGGTAAACTGGGACTTAAACTTGAGTTTTTTGAATCCAAATTTTGTGCTATCTTCGCTATCCCAAATGACTTTAAAGTAATAGCATCTGTATTCCTTCAAGTCTGCTCGATAGAGCTGGCGAGACTTAATTCTAGGCTGCCTTATGCCTTTCCCCTTAATGTTTGCTGATACCTGAAATGTCTTTCACAAATACAACTTTTTATTCCATACTTAGTACCTAGCACAAGGCCTAACAAATAATAGGCACTCTCTAAATGTCTTTTTAATGAGTGAAGCATGTTTGAATGAATAAATGAATGAAATAAGAAGGCTTAAATACTTACAACTATTGATCTAAATATCAGATACACTCAGTCTCACTTGTACTAAACCACAGCCAAATAATCACTCCACATAGGTGTCATTCCTGATATGGAGGAATAATTTTTTTTTAAATACTGATGTGCTTTCCAATCCCAATACTTCCTGTTATCTTATCCCTTTTCTTTGATTTGGGAACCAAACATACATATAGCATCTATAGCCCAAGGAATGGTAGTTTCAGCAAAAGGGCAAAGAAAAGCTTTTGAGGTCTTGAAAGCTTGGACTTTTGAGTTTCAAATATCCAAGGGGACTCAAAATTTAGAAAGAAAAAAAAAAGAGGCAGAAAAAAAATCTCCCCAACTTCTCAGAGTGCATAACATAACCCTAGGCTGCAGGCAGGGAGAAAAATGTGAGGAGGAGTGGGAGTGAATGGACATTATAGGTCCCTGAGAAGGGGAGACACAATATCCTGCCCCTACAGTTTAACCAGAAGGAAGGGCAGCAAATTCCACTCCACATGGTACAGTAGCTTGTATTGAACCAACTCTCCTACAGATAAACTCTAGACAAACTCTAAAAAATAACTCTCTGAAGGCAGTGGAAAGCAACTAAAAATAGGCATAAGCTGGAAGGGAGTCCACATTTGAAAGATGGAAACATCCGTGGGTGGGTTTTCCATTCTTTTATGGCTTTTCACCTGAGGCCAGGCCCCTTTAGTCCCTGAGAGGGCAGCCAAAACTTTGACAGAAACCCACAGTCATAGCAGCTAAGGAATCAGAGGACAGAGTTCAGGGTGATCACAGCAGCTGGAGAAGGAGAGGCAGAATCCCCAAAATGAGAGAGCCACAGATGGGAAGCACCAGACTGTATAACCACTGGCTGACCCCTGAAGTAGACTCCAAGCAGTGCCCATTGCAAAGGTGACCAAGTTTGGAATTTTAGTTCAGCAAAGTTAACTGCCTGCTAACATTTTTAAAAAATAATATTCTTGAGAGTAACATAGCAGAATCCAGAGTCTTGACAATATATCATTCACAAACGTCCACAATACAATCCAAAATTACTGGGCATTTTAAAAAAGGAAAATGTAACCCATATCCAAGAGAAAAATTAATTAATGGAAGCCAACCTCAAGATGAGCCAGGTGTTGAAATAAGATTAGGATGTTAAAGCAGCTGTTGTAACTATACTCGGGATATAAAGGAAAATATGTTTGTAATGAAGGAACAGATAGGAAATTGCAGCAGAGAGCTAGAAACTACAAAAAAAGGAACCAAATGGAAATTCTAAAACTGAATACCTGAAATAAAAGTGAATAATAGTGGTGGGTGGTATAACAGAAACCTGAGGTGTGTTTGGAAGAACCCAAGTACAGAAGGGACTCATGGCTCCTTCCCCAAGTAGAGCTCAGGGTGGTACCCAGCATGGTATGTCTGGACAGGTGGATCTGAAGAAGACCATGACCATACCATACTGTGGAAGAAATAAAATGACTCCTGAGGACCTGAGGGAAGCACGGAAGTCATAAAATAGTCCCACAAAGATTCCTGTAGTGAGTGAAGGCACAAAAGCAGCAAAAATGCTCTCATGTACTGAAAGAAGCTGAGAGATCTGAACCAACAGGAGCCTTATGACAAATCTTAGGGATAATACAGCAGAGAGCAGTACAAAACAATAGGCAACCAGAGGATGTGAAGATGTCCCAACAGAAGCCATCCTGAATGTAGATGACACTGATCGGTTTTGCTAATCCTGCTAAGGGTTTGGTACAATACAAGCCACCCAGAACTTATGCGCAAGTCTAGGGGAGCTGGCGCCAATCCTGAAACTGACAGGGAGTTAGTTTCCACCACGTCTGCTCCCCTGAAATGTTGTTATAGGAACATAAGTTTTATTCTTAGTATATCTTAGTACCTACTATGCTAATAGATAAGTGTCTGTCTGATATGAGAGGGGAGATTAGACACTTGAAGATGACATTGACGATTAGCAAACAAACATAAGGTCCTCCTCCCACCCCTCCCTGTGCCGTATAGAAGGAAACTCTTAACAGTTAGCATATGGCTCAGGCTCTACACTGTGAGCACAGCTTCTCAAGGTACCTGCTTTTTAAAAAAACCTTTCCAAACATGATTTCTTATAAAAGGAGTTTCCTTCAAGAGGTTTTGTTAACTGAGATTTAACTGCCTTGCCTGCTATGTAACCATTTACTCCTCTCCTATTTGCCCAGCTGCAGGAGGGATCTCATGGTTCTGATCTAGTCATTTCTCCATTTCCTGGGATGCTCTGGCTTATAAACTCATATGATGAATGAATGAATAAACAAAGGAATGAATAAGTGAATAAATAGGATGAACAGGTGAATACCATTTGTCTTAGACAGTCTAGGCTCCTATAATTAAACACCATAGACCAGGTAGCTTACAAACAACAAACATTGATTTCTTATAGTTCAGGAAGCTTGAGAAGTCCATAATCATTCCCTGTCCCCCACCAGATTCATTGTCTGATGAGGGCCCACTTCCTAGATAACCAACCATCTTTTGATATATCGTCACATGGTGGAAAGGACCAGGGGCCTCTGGGTCCTCTTTTTCTTTTCTACCTTTTGGCTGCACGGCATGCGAGATCTTAGTTCCCCAACCAGAGATCGAACCCGTGCCCCCTGTAGTGGAAGCGTGATGTCTTAACCACTGGACTGCCAGAGAAGTCCCTGGGGCCTCTTTTATAAGGGCACTAATCCCATTCATGAAGGCTCCACCATCATGACCTAATCACCTCCCTAAGGCCCTACCTTCTACTACCATCACCTTGGGGACTAGTGTTTCAAATATGAATTTTGAGGGGATGCACACATTAAGACCATAGCACCATTCATACCAGGAGCTAATACAGAGCTTATATGTTGGATTAATAATGTCTCTTGAAAAGCCCACGCTTTCCCTCCTCCTAACTAATTCTGTTCTACCTGTCCCATTGTGAAACACATTTAGAGGGTTTAAATGCCAGTGGCTCCAGGCCCACTTTCCTCCCTCCCAATGTCTGCTGTCTCTCTACTCAGTTGAAATGGGAGTTTTGGAATAGAGCTCTCCGTTAGTCACCACTGAGGCCTTTTCTCTCAGCTCTAGTGTTCCCAGGCCCAAGTATCAAGAGTCAGGCTGACAGCCCTGGCAGCTTGGGGAAAGAGCATGAGAGACTTTTTAACAGGCCTAAGGCCTGGTTTTGGCATGCAGCCTCTGCTAAGGAACAGCTGGACCACAGTAGGCCAGCTTCAAACATCTGCCTTCTTCTCCAAGCATTAGTATAAGCTTCTTTGCTAATGCTATTATTAAGGAATTACCAATATTTTTCAAGTGTTACCAGTTCCTGAAAAGACAGCTGGTAAAGTCATGCAGGACAAGACCTTGGTGGTCAAGACACCACAAGGCAAGGTCTTATTCTCACCTCTCCTGTCCTTTTAAGGTCATTATACTGATCTGATTATCTTAAGGAGGGAAACTCTGGCTCCAAAAGCCACCTCTCTCTGTCTTTGCTCTAATGCCAGTTAGAGGTTCTAACCAAGAATCTATAAGTAAACTTCATTTTAAATAATTGACAGGGTGCCAGGAAGGGTTCTTGTTGCACACCAGAGACCTGGGCTCTGATTACCTTAAAGTGTAAAGAAAATAAGAAAAAGGCTTTTGGGTAGCTCACAAAATCAATGGGAACACTGAGGAACCAGGCTTGGGCAGTGTAGCTAGTTGTATCTTCCAAAGATGGCCTGCAACAATATCAACTGCCCCGTGTTCTCTTCCAGAACCTTGCCATTCCTCCATCAAAAGAGGGGGTGTCTAATTTCCCTCTCCCTAATCTGAGCAGTTTGTGATGCACTTGTAACCAGTAGAATGTGGCATAAGTGAAGCTGTGTGACTTCTGTAGCTAGAAGGTAATGCAGCTTCCACTTAGATAGCTGGAATTCACTCACGAAACATATTGATAGCTACTGTGCAAGCAGTCCAACAGCTTTGAGGTCGCCATGTTGTGGGGAAGCCCAAACTAGCCCGCACAGAGACCACATGGAGAGGACCTGAGAGCACGTGACATGAGGAAGAGATGCTCAGTCAGTCCCAGGCCACTCCGGCCCCTCACTGACACACCGCCAGAACCACCTAGCCTTGACTTCCACAAATCCTGACAAAAATCATGATAAAAACTAAATGGCTGTTGTTTTAGTCACTAGGTTTGGGGGTTATTTGTTATGCAGCAATAGCTAACCAGAACAGTCAGGAACAGAGGAGTGTAAGAAAAAGATCAGGAACAGTTTGTTCAAGCAGGACCCTCTCACCAGATTGATTTCCTCCACCTGCCCCAGACTTTATATTGCTGAGTTCCTGGTGTTAGAGAGACATATGAGAAAATGAGCAATGAATGAATGGAAACCTTGAAATTTCAGTGGCATACAGATTGTTTTCTTAAGTGTAAAGCTAATAACCTGAAGCAAACCCCCCAACAGTCTCCTCATCGCCCCCATGCCTTTCCTTCTCACCCCTACTACAAAACAAAACTAAGCCAAAGATATCAAGTGGTGTTTTGTCTGTGGAGGCCCTGTTTTTGTGACTCTATCTTCTTTTTAAAAATGGGGTTATATTTTTTAGATGCTCATTTTCCTATTTAAAAACACTGGTTAGAATATGCAAGAAAAATTCTGCTAAGCTTTTTAAAACACACACATACATGCACACCTTGTGTGGACTCATCCAATCTTCAGATCATTTGGATAGAGAGCCCTTTGGCTCACAAGGGCTCACAATGACAATAAGCATTCCTGTTACTTTTAGAGAATGCCAAGTTTACCTCACCTTTGAGTTCCTATTTTTGGTTCTCCTTTTAACACTCAGAAGAAACTTTCATTAGCATTTTTACTTAAGCAAAACCAAGACACAATGAACTGCTGCTTTAAGATTTTCAAACCTTGACGTCTGGGAATTTCCCAGAAAGCATTATTAATATTACAAGTAAAATGTGTTCAGGAGGGAAAGTACAGCCCGACTCATCTGCCTGACCACACAACAAGTAGTGCATCATCTATTCCTGATACATAAACCCTCCTGGGTGTTGGAATGACAACGATAACCGGCAAATGACAGCATTGTCTCCAAGATGGTGGAATCCTGGAAAGCCACAGCTTTTCCAGGCGTGTTTGCCAGGAGGACTACCAACGGATGTTTCCAGAACTTGGCTTGTCTGGGCTGCCAAACAGGACCAGGAAAGATGAGGCCATCATGCACACTTGCATAAAGGCTAAGGATTCATGGTGTCTTAGGGCTCCAGACTCTGTCACTGAACAACAAATCACACCAAAACACCAATGCTCCACCGCCTGTTATGACCTAAACTGGGAATCACAGAGTAACATTTTCACCATACTCTGTTATTCAAAACAGTCACATCCGCCCAGATTCGAGGGGAGGGACATAGACGCCCTCCTCCAATGAAAGAGGTTGAGTTGTAAGAAGAGCACGTAGGGTGAGTGACATTGTGGCCGCCATCTTTGGAAATTACAAGTTGCCACAGGTCAGGTTCTCTAGAAGCAGAACTTGAAATAGGGATTCTTGTGTAGTCACTTATGAAGGAACAGGGAAGGAGGAGACGCTAAGTGAAATGTGATTTCAACTGAGCTCTAGCCTCAGCCCCATCTCGGGAGGAGCTCTGGAGCATATATTGTTATGTAGCATCTGTCCTGCATTGAGGCAAAGAAGTAGGGCTCTTGTACACTGACATTAGTCAACCACTAGCTCAAAGAAGCCCCAGGTGAGGGTTTGTAACTCCCAGGTACGTCAGAGAGAGTCAACTCCAGTTTCCCAAGGGCACTTCTCAGGTAAGGATTGCCATGGGAGCCATTAGCAGCAGCCAGTAGAAGAACCACTGGGAATCTGGGTGAGGTGCAAGGGCCTCTGAGGGCATATTCAGGGGCTAATTTCTATAGGGACCAGCAGGTAAGGACCTGAGTCTCAGGTAAGTCCAGGAGGTCCATCCTTAGGATGGGAGACGCTAACGTGTTGAGTGGGAGGTGCATTCATGGCACATCAAGGTGTCTAATCCAAATGGGATTTGGGGACCCACTCAGAAGACATGTAGGGTTCAGGGCCAAAAAGTCTTTACAATTTTATTCTCCAGATAAACCAGAGATCCTAAGTGACCACACAAATATTTAAAAACTCTAACTGTACATCTTGTTTGATCAAATTTCACATAAAGATTAGAGGTTTGAAAATAAGACCTATGAAGAAAGTCAAAAAAATTCGTGTTAATTAACCAGGGAAAACAAACTGAAACACACACGTGCGCATGCGTGCGCACACACGCATATCACAGAGATGGAAGTGTATTTTTAATTAAGTCATCTTCCTTATTTAAAAATATGGTAACTAGCCATTCTTGAGCTCTACTGAGGATGAAATAAAAATCAAATGGGCTTAATTGCAGCATTGGGGAATTAAACATGAGAAGGAATTCTTTGTTCAACACTGGCCTAAATTTTAAGCTCTATTTAATTGTAAGCTTCCTCTGGGTAAAAGGACTGTGTCTTCTTCATCTTCCCCAAAGTTTGAAACTGAAAACTCAGAGTAAAACAAAGAGAGACATAGACCTGTACCAGATTCTATAACTTCTAAGATTTTATGTATGGCTACAAAGGAATCTCATTTATCCGTTTTATCAGTTAGGAATATTTTGGCTGCAGGTATGTGACAAACTGACTTGAGTGATTTAAACAAATAGGGGATTGTTTTTCTTATACAACAAAAAGTCTCAAGGCAACAGCTTGCTGGCCCTGGTTTGCAGCTTATGATTCTTTTGGCCTTTCCCTCATGTTTGCAAGGTGGTTGCTGCAACTCCAGGTATCACACCCACCTTCCATGAGAAAAAGGAAGAAGGAAGAAACAGCACCTATTTGGGGGAAGTGTTTGCTTTTCCAAAAACCACAAAGAAAACACAAACTTGTGTCTTATTGGTCAGAATTACATAACTTGGCCACCTCCAGCTAAAAAGTAGCTATAGTTGAAGGGTTGAGAATGGGAGTTAGATCAGCCAGATCCATGGTGTTGCATTATTTTTACAGATACATACCTGTGAACATGGTGTGGACAAGTAAATATTTGCCCCAGGCAAGGACTTCATTCCTGGAATTTAGGCAGACCATATGTCTTTCGTATACAATCTCAGCTTTCTAAGTCAACTAACCATTCGTATTTGGCTCTGTATCTTGGTGTGGGGAATGCGCCTCCTAGACTTAATCATCAGATTCTAGTGGGACTGTTGTTCCAAGGATAAGGATGTCCTGGCCACAGGTGTGTAGGCACGTGACCTGAGCCCAGCCATTCATCATAACCCAACCACTTGGTCCCAGTGATTGGTCTACAAGTGGTCATGTGACCCTAGCAGGACCAATCAGACTTATCCCCCAGGATTGTTTATTTAGAGGTACAGAAAAAAAAGTCATCATTTTTGGTGGTAGAACTGGAAATGGGCTGCTGGCAAACATCTTCCCCACGTGGAGAAAGCATGTCTTTAGAAGGAGAAAAGGAGGCCACAACCACACAGGGACGTGCAGAATTTAGAATGCATGTGAGAGCAAGGGAAAAAGAGCTAACTACAATCTTGTTTAAGTCTCTGAATTTCATTGTGAGTGGACTTCCACTTATGTGAGCCATAAATCTGTCTTTTTATCAAACTGATTTAGTTGAATTTCTGTCCACTGTACCTGAGATTCTTGATTAATCAAGAACTTAGACAAACACACCCAATAAGGTAAATGCCATTTATTTGTAATTAAGGAAGAAGTTTGCCAAGGGGAAATGGGAGAAATGCTTCATGAACTTATATTGAGCTTAGAAGACTTTTAAAAGCACTTAGACATATCATAGTATGCAAATACTGCCGTTAAACAATGACGGTTTCTATAATTGTTTCTTGGGGGTTTTTTTAGAGGCCATTTAAAAATCTCTCAGATGAGCTGTGTGCCATCTGCCCCTCTACTATGATTACTTTATATATTGGAAAATACTTGGAAGGGGCCTTAGGATGACAGGTTGGTCAGATGGGAATGGACTGAAATAGGAGTCAGACATCTGAGTTCCCACCTGTGCTGTGTGGCCTTGTAAACGTTACTTGGCCTCTCTGGGCTTCAGTTTCTTCGTCTGTTCACCCAAAAACATGAACTGAGGCCTTCTGAGGCCCACTTTGCCTCTACTGTTCTGTGTCAATGCGATCACTGAGACTGACACCTGATTTTACCCATAAGGCCCAGGGGCTTGCCTAGGCTCCACAGCAAAGACATAGTCTAGAACTGAGACCTCCCGAGTCCCAGACTGTCCTCAAAGTCAGACTAACCTCCTTGCCAATTATAGGAGAGCAGTGGGGGCCGGTGGGCTGATAGAACCTACTTTCATTTGTTGGAGAGCACCTGACTATTTAACTCCGTATCGCCAAGCATGGGGAATGAGGCCCAGGTCACAGCTCAGTCCCCATGTGGACCACCTAACTTCCCTCTCTTCATGGCCCCGGGGTTACCCCAGTGACAGGCCACTGTCGTGCAAATGCATGCACTTGGCACAGAAGAGTGCAAATGTATCCTGGGGGCCTACGGGGAATAATGGGAAAAGCCATTTGATGTCCACCAACCCTGAGTGGGTCTCTGAGTGTATGAAGAAGCTGCATACAAAATTATCATCCGAGTGGGAGGTCAGATGCCAAAGGGTGAGGGTCAGTCCCCCGTCCTACTAACAAGGACAGTGTGGTGAGGAATCCATGGGGCAGGGCATGAGCTGGGTCAGTGTCTCTCCACGGTCGCATCTAGGGAGAGAGGCGTAGGTGCTCCAGCGTGATTCAGAATAAAAGAGGGAGGAGGCATGCAGAGCTCAAACATGTTTGAAAAGTTCTACGTTGGATAGATTTGATGATGCAGACGCAGTCTTTAACATCCTTAACTCCTGTGAACCTCCCAGCAGGCTGAGATCGCCTGAGCAGATTTTCTCTCTGTGAGTCAGCGGTTTGCTCCCAATTGTCCTACCAATTTGCCTAGGAAATCCCTTTCGAAAGGATCACTTGGGTTGATAAATGTGTCCTGGAGCAATGCTGAACTACGCGATGCCAGCAGATCAGCGTTTTCTAAACATTTTTGACCATGACTCACCACCATTAAGAAATACATTTCAGCCCACGACCTGTTACAAACCCACCTATCTGTAAAAACTGAAAGCATTCAGGACACAAAACTGGCCCCTTCTTTCTGTGACAGATCCTGATACTTACACCTGGCTCTGTTCTACTCTGTTTCAGTTTCCTTTTTTTTTTTTTTTTTTTTTAATGGTGGTTGAGACTCACTCAATTGACCCAGTAATGGGTCACAGGCTACAATTTGGAAAATGGTGCTTCTCATCCTTTGAATGGCTATTTGTTGAGTGCCTAGGACTTTGCTTCCTCTGTGTACAAGGTGCCTTGGGGGCTGCTTTCCTGTTCTGGAAAAGGCAGAAACTGCACGAAGCACACCGGCCATTCCTTCCCCCTTCAGGAAGCTAACGGTGGAGGCAAGGCACTGAGGAAACTCCGAGCTGCAACACAGAGCGACGTAAAAGTCAGCAGCTAGGAGGTGCCGTCATCATGAAGCATTCAGGGTGTGACTGGGGGCTGAGCCAGGGCTGGATCCCTTCCTCACTCCTTTATTCCCTCCCTCTCTGTGAGTCTGGATCTTCTGAGAAGCAGATGCCAAGACGGGATGCACCTTGCAAGGCTTCCATCAGAGGAAATTCCTGCTGGAGACGGGCGAGGAAGGACTGGGAGACTCTTCGCATGGGGATGCAGGTCTGGCCCGGGTGGAGGAGTGAGGGAAGGAGGATTGGGTGGGAGCGTTCTAGACTGTTGTGAGGTTCGGCCGGTTCCGTTAGAGAGGCCTCGAGCCAAAGCTGGCCATCCAGGGGTCCCATGTCTCCCAGGAACAGGACTGCCTCAGGGTTCTGCTGTGTTTGGTCCCTGGTTGTGGTGTGGCCTCCACCTCTGAGCACAGTCACAGGGCCCTGATCACCTGTGCTCCCCGTGCCTGGAGGTCAGCTGGGTGGGTCCTCATGGCCGCCACCCCCTCCTTCTCCTCCTTCTTCCAATGAACACTAAGTGTCTCTGCCCTAAGCCAGCTACTGTGCTAAGGGCTGGGGAGACGGTGGTGAGCCAAACCTCGTCCCTGCCTCCTGGGACGCACAGATAGGAGGACAGAATTCCAGATGTGCAGAATAACCACTGTAAGAAACGCTCCCAAGTGGAGGACCCTGGAACATTCCAGAACGTTCCCTCAAATCCCTTCTCAGTCACTCCCAGCCACCACCCTCCAGAGGCAACCACTATTCTGTTTTTATTTCCACCGCAGATTAATTTTGCCACAAAGATGTGGAATCATATATTAGGTACTTTTTTGGAGCTGGCTTCTTTTCACTCAGCACAATGGTTTGAGACTCATCCAGTGGCTGTGGAGAGTTGCTCTTTCCTTTTGTTTGCTGAGCAGTGTGCCTTTGTAAGAACAGGCAAACTTTGTTTATCCGCTCTTATGTTGATGCACTGGGCTGTTTCCAGTTTGGGGCTATTGTGAATAAATCTGCTATGAACAATCTTGTTAAGTACTTGCTTTTTATTATAACAAAAGCTAAAATGTCATGAACTTGAAGCCTCAGTAAAAATCTCCAACTAAGCCTGATAGTCTTTCAAATAGAAAAATAAGCAAGTAACAGTTATCCTTTGTGGTGGGCGTACAATGTGCCAGGTGTCTGTGGAGAGTTTTTCTCCCATCAGTCCTTCCATTTCATCCTCACAGTCTTGTCTTCCAGATCAGCAAACTGAGGCTTAGAGCAGGAACTGACTTGCCCAAGTTCTAAGAGCTTATATGTGGCAGACCTTATTCGCCTTTTGGAAACTGGCATGAATATCAATAATGATCTCAAGGCCAAGAAAAGATGAGTATGGTGCTTTACTTTTTCAGTTATCACACTTTATTATGACACTGACATCATTTTTATTTGCCTTCTGTGATGGGCCTTAATTACAATAAGGGAAAGTAGAGAGCCAAGGATTACAGCATTAGAAAAAAAAAAAAGAGCATTCCTTTACTAAGAAATCTTCAAGAACAGCAAGGAACTTAAAAAATTAATGGTGCATTAAAAAAAAAAAAACTTTCCTGTAACAAAATTGGAAAAGAATAAAAGCTCCAAAAGACAAGTGTTTGATCGGTGTTTGGTTTATATCTAAAAGCAGATATGACCAAACTGGAATGGTTTGCAGGAATGTTTTATAGGGAACCTGTAAAGGAAGGAAAGAAAGATTCACAACTAGTGTTTCTCTAGTATACCCTAAGTGCCAGGAAGGTCCTCTGCTGGATAAGTTACCTACATTTAACTAATTTCATCCTCCCAGCAACCTCAATATCCATTCCCCTCCTTCTTTGTTAGTAATGGAACTCCTGATTTGTAGCTAGACAAGTGTCCTCACAGCTTCCTTTGCAGCTAGATTTAGCATTTGCTGAGTTCTGACCAATGGGATGTAAGCAGAAGGGGCATGTGCAACTTCCAGGAAGAGAATGACCTTAAAGAGAAGTGTTCTCCTTTGCCCCTTCCTCCTTCCCAATGAATGGAAACAGATGTGATGGTTGGAGCTAGAGCAGCCATTTAGGACTATGAAGTGGAAGAAATGGAGTGAGAATGGCAGAACAAATATATAGAAAGCCTGGGTATTTGATTACCATGAAGCCACCATATGAATTCTGGACTGTACATCTCCAGAATTTGTTTATGTGAGAGAAAAATACACTTCTCTTGTTTAAGCTACTGTTAGTCTGTATTTTCTGTCATTCTAACTGAAGCTAATTCTGAAATAGGAGGTATTGCCATCCCCATTTTACAGATGAAGAGACTGAGCCTCAAGTTTACATAGCGGGGGTACACTCTGGTTCCTTGAGAATAATGCCTCACCCTTGAGGTTGGTTGATACCCTGACTCCTAGAGCTGATAACATTGAGGTGCAAAATGTCCTCTTTGGGTTTCACTCACTGGAGCCAGGCTGTGTGCCCACAAATTCGGGGAACAGGCCACACCTTCCTTAAAGGTTAGCCCTGGAGAGGCTTCCAATCACTGTGGGAGTGAGGCCAGGGCTCCAAGAGCAACAGACCTGGGTATGTGACTCTGAGAAAGTTACTTAACATCCCAAATCTCAGTTTCTTCTCTTTAAGATGAGATGATAGTAATTGTTTCCACGACAGAGTCCTTGTGAGGATTAAATGAGGGATACACTGTGCCTGCCACTGACTAAGCAATCAATAAATGCTGGCTTTTATTATTAATCCCTGGGACTGGGCTGGAGTCACACCCTAATTATTTCTTTTTCCATGTCTCCCTCTCTTCCATTCTGTGGTTGTCAACCTAAGTACTATAATAGCCGGTTATGTTACCATCTAAAGCGAGTTTATTTGGGAATAGCCAGAGTAATTGCAATTCAGGATGGAGAAAAATGGTGGACCATCAAATCCAGAGAACCAGGAAGGGGAACTTGCCTTTTTTTTTTTTTTTAATTTATTTATTTTTGGCTGCATTGGGTCTTTGTTGCTGCACGCAGGCTTTCTCTAGTTGCAGCGAGCGGGGGCTACTCTTTGTTGCGGTGTGCTGGCTTCTTATTGTGGTGGCTTCTCTTGTTGCGGAGCACAGGCTCTAGGTGCGCGGGCTTCAGTAGCTGTGGCACACTGGCTTAGTTGCTCCCCAGCATGTGGGATCTTCCCAGACCAGGGCTTGAACCCATGTGCCCTGCATTGTCAGGCGGAATCATAACCACTGCACCACCAGGGAAGCCCCAGAACTTGCCTTTATAGAAGAAAAGAGGGGTCTTTCCTGGTGGCACAGTGGTTTAAGAATCCGCCTGCCAATGCAGGGGACACGGGTTCAAGCCCTGGTCCGGGAAGATCCCACATGCCGGGGAGCAACTAAGCCTGTGTGCCACAACTACTGAGCCCACACGCCACAACTGCTGAAGCCCATGCGCCTAGAGCCCGTGCTCCGCAACGAAGAGCAGCCCCTGCTCGCCGCAACTAGAGAAAGCCCGCACGCAGCAATGAAGACCCAGTGCAGCCAAAAATAAAATTAATTGATTAATTAATTTAAAAAAGAAAAAAGGGGGAGTTGGCAGGGCTGTGATAACCAAAAACGTCCATTGAAGGAGCTAGTGTTCCAAAGCATGGAGGCTTCTCATTGGTTGGGCTGCTACAGTCTCTGATTGGCTGGGCTGCCCTGGGCAGAGGGCAGTTTTCTTCCTGCTGGATAGTAAGTAGAGGTACCTTCTGATGGAGTCCTAGACCTAAGTCTCTTCCTGTTCAGAGTAATTGATGATGCATGGTGGGGCGTGAAAACTCCCCCTCTGGGCCTGGCCCCAACTTTAGCTGAGGTTTCTTTAATCGATTCCACAGGGTCTATCCTCAAACAAGATTAAACAAACATCCCTTTTCTCCTTGCAGACTGGGCTCCCCACCCTCCCATGACCCCTGCCCACACAAATCCCTCATACAACCAACAGCACCTTAGACTCAGCCGGAAAACACGCAGGGTATGGTTGCCAAACCCCAGTTGTGGGCCCAGGTTTTCAAGCACAAGGCAATTTTAGTAAGAAATTTGGTGTTCCTAAAATCAGGACTTGTACTTACTACATTTCCACCACTCATTCTCAAAGAGAGTTGGCTCAAAGAAACCCAAACAAACCATAAAGCAGCAAAAATTGTCTTTAAAGACACCTTTGCCCCCCGCCAAGTCAAACACCCTCTCAAAGTTTCCTGCAGAACCCATATCCTCTACAGGTCTGTCTGGCAAGGCGATGCCAGCACAACTTTGTCTGGGTGCTGTTCCCCGTGACCCCTGCTCTCTGATGAATGAATCCTTCTGATGTGATAACAAATACTGCAGGGATTATTGGGCTGGTTCCCCACCTACAGGACATGAGGCTTTTGGGGATGGGGGCACACAGTTTGTGCAAGGAGACCCCCAAATCCACCTGCATGCTTTACTGTCTATGAACTCAATCTCTTATGTGTCTTGCATAGGGTTATACCACTATGATTCAGATGTATACATGCGATATTGCGATGAATAGTATTTCATTCAAAAGCATTATATAAGCATTAGGTAATCAGTAGATGCTGAATACACACCTACTATCATGTAAGAGTGAAACCCCTAGCTTAATGCTATTCAACGAGAACTTTCAGAAACAGTCCCACAGCCAGTGGTTCTCATGGTGGAGTTTCAGACACAGATGCAGTTTGGGGATGGATACGTGGAGGCCACCAGACTATTTGGTCACCTTCAAATCACACTGAGATGGCAGCTCAGCTTGTATACAGTGCAGCTGTACTGAGAAACACAAATCCACAGCCTTGAACTGGGGCAGTTGTGCCCAGGGAGCACAGCACGCACCGCCTCCTTCACTCTCCTGGTGGGGAAGAGAGGGTCAGGCCCACATGCATCACGCACCCAGTGCACGGAAATCATAACCACAAGCAGTAAGGAGAGGAAGCAGAAAGACTAAGGCAACAAGAAGGGGGAACGTGTGCAGGCAAGCTACTGACTCTTGTTTCAGCCAAGACTATCTGATTGCAAGCAACAGAAACCGACTCTGGACAACTTAGGCCAGAAAGGAAGTAATAGAGGAAAAGCTGAAGAACCAGGCTTTAGAAAGGCTAGAAGGGAGATCATGGGAGCAGATACTTTAGGAGAGCTCCAACCATTTTCCATCCATGGTACTTTACCAAGACTGGGATTATTTGGCAAGAGCATAAGATTGGCTAGAAGAGAGCAGGATACCATGGGTGGTAGCCTCCCCTCAACTCTCACCAAGACTGGGGGAGGCATGTCCCTCAAAGAAAACCAGAAACAAAGGGGAAGGATGCTGAGCATGGAGGAAACAGCAGGTGTCTATTCTCTTTCTAAGACTCTATCTCTCCATCTTTAAAGTGGGAATAACCTTAACTACATTATGAAATTCAGACCATCATGTGGTTCATGGGAAGTGCCTAATAAGTAATAGTCTCCAAATGTTTCCTCCAGAAAATAAAGGTGTTGTCATTGGCTTTCTAAAGAATGTATCCCCCAGCACAGATGGAAGATTTTTCATGGCCAACCCTGCCATTTTATAGATCTCCTAAACCTCAACCTACAGCAAGCAATGGATCTCTGCAGGTTGATCCATCACTTCTCACCAGGGGAATAAAAACCAGAGTTTTGCATGAGTCCTTTCTCGTAGGCAGGCTGGGGCTGCCATTGAGGAAGCCTCCCAATGGCCGACTCACCTGAAGTCAGGGGCTATGAGAGCTGTTCCTTTCTGGCATTAAATATCTCCCTCTGGCTCCCCGCATTCTTATGATATATGCGCACTGAGGAAGTTGTTGCAACCTGAACAATTTCATTGTAAAATGTTATCATATTGTTTTATTTCCCACTGATACACACACACACACACACACCCATTTCCCTTAAAGAAAAGTAACACTAGGTCAAAGGTACGTTTTGTCCACATATTTTTCAACTTTTGGGATTGCCTGTTCCAGTCTGGATGTGGGCACTTCCCAGGCACTGCCTGATGGTTGGGCTCGCCTGTTTTCTCCACTTTTTCTTGGCTCTAATTTTTGCCAACTTAAACATTTTTGCTCAGTTTCAACATCTTCTTTTCATTGAACCAGGCATTTCTGTTGCTTCACCATTTCAGGGTTTTTTTTCCTTCTCAAAAATATGAAATTTGACAGATTTAATTTACTGATAAAGGGTTATTGAAAGATGAGGCCATTGCAAGTTATGAATTTTTAAATATCCAGCTCTGGTGAATTTGTTTGCAAATTATGAACTATAAGACCCTTTCATCTTCCGGGTTTTTATTTATTTATTTATTTATTTATTTATTTATTTATTTATTTATTTATTTATTTATTGAAACATCTTTATTGGAGTATAATTGCTTTACAATGGTGTGTTAGTTTCTGCTTTATAGCAAAGTGAATCAGTTATACATATACATATGTTCCCATATCTCTTCCCTGTTGCGTCTCCCTCCCTCCCACCCTCCCTATCCCACCCCTCTAGGTGGTCACAAAGCACCGAGCTGATCTCCCTGTGCTATGCGGCTGCTTCCCACTAGCTATCTATTTTACATTTGGTAGTGTATATATGTCCATGCCACTCTCTCACCCTGTCACATCTTACCCCTCCCCCTCCCCATATCCTCAAGTCCATTCTCTAGTAGGTCTGTGTCTTTATTCCCGCCTTGCCACTAGGTTCTTCATGACCTTTTTTTTTTTTTCCTTAGATTCCATATATATGTGTTAGCATACTGTATTTGTTTTTCTCTTTCTGACTTACTTCACTCTGTATGACAGACTCTAACTCCATCCACCTCACTACAAATACCTCCATTTCATTTCTTTTTATGGCTGAGTAATATTCCATTGTATATATGTGCGACATCTTCTTTATCCATTCATCTGATGATGGACACTTAGGTTGCTTCCATGTCCTGGCTATTGTAAATAGAGCTGCAATGAACATTTTGGTACATGACTCTTTTTGAATTATGGTTTTCTCAGGGTATATGCCCAGTAGTGGGATTGCTGGGTCGTATAGTAGTTCTATTTTTAGTTTTTTAAGGAACCTCCATACTGTTCTCCATAGTGGCTGTATCAATTTACATTCCCACCAATGGTGCAAGAGGGTTCCCTTTTCTCCACACCCTCTCCAGCATTTATTGTTTCTAGATTTTTTGATGATGGCCATTCTGACCGGTGTGAGATGATACCTCATTGTAGTTTTGATTTGCATTTCTCTAATGATTAATGATGTTGAGCATTCTTTCATGCATCTGTTGGCAATCTGTATATCTTCTTTGGAGAAATGTCTATTTAGGTCTTCTGCCCATTTTTGGATTGGGTTGTTTGTTTTTTTGATATTGAGCTGCATGAGCTGCTTGTAAATCTTGGAGATTAATCCTTTGTCAGTTGCTTCATTTGCAAATATTTTCTCCCATTCTGAGGGTTGTCTTTTCGTCTTGTTTATGGTTTCCTTTGCTGTGAAAAGCTTTTAAGTTTCATTAGGTCCCATTTGTTTATTTGTGTTTTATTTCCATTTCTCTAGGAGCTGGGTCAAAAAGGATCTTGCTGTGATTTATGTCATAGAGTGTTCTGCCTATGTTTTCCTCTAAGAGTTTGATAGTGTCTGGCCTTACATTTAGGTCTTTAATCCATTTTGAGTTTATTTTTGTGTATGGTGTCAGGGAGTGTTCTAATTTCATACTTTTACATGTACCTGTCCAGTTTTCCCAGCACCACTTATTGAAGAGGCTGACTTTTCTCTACTGCATATGCTTGCCTCCTTTATCAAAGATAAGGTGACCATATGTGCGTGGGTTTATCTTTGGGCTTTCTATCCTGTTCCATTGATCTATGTTTCTGTTTTTGTGCCAGTACCAAACTGTCTTGATTACTGTAGATTTGTAATATAGTCTGAAGTCAGGGAGCCTGATTCCTCCAGCTCCATTTTTCGTTCTCAAGATTGCTTTGGCTATTCGGGGTCTTGTGTTTCCATACAAATTGCGAGACTTTTTGTTCTAGTTCTGTGAAAAATGCCAGTGGTAGTTTGATAGGGATTGCATTGAATCTGTAGATTGCTTTGGGTAGTATAGTCATTTTCACAATGTTGATTCTTCCAATCCAAGAACATGGTATATCTATCCATCTATTTGTTTCATCTTTAATTTCTTTCATCAGTGTCTTATAATTTTCTGCATACAGGTCTTTTGTCTCCTTAGGTAGGTTTATTCCTAGATATTTTATTCTTTTTGTTGCAATGGTAAACGGGAGTGTTTTCTTAATTTCACTTTCAGATTTTTCATCATTAGTGTATAGGAATGCCAGAGATTTCTGTGCATTAATTTTGTATCCTGCTACTTTACCAAATTCATTGATTAGCTCTAGTAGTTTTCTGGTAGCATCTTTAGGATTCTCTATGTATAGTATCATGTCATCTGCAAACAGTGACAGCTTTACTTCTTCTTTTCTGATTTGGATTCCTTTTATTTCTTTTTCTTCTCTGATTGCTGTGGCTAACACTTCCAAAACCATGTTGAATACTAGTGGTGAGAGTGGGCAACCTTGTCTTGTTCCTGATCTTGGTGGAAATGGTTTCAATTTTTCACCATTGAGGACAATGTTGGCTGTGGGTTTGTCATATATGGCCTTTATTATGTTGAGGAAAGTTCCCTCCATGCCTACTTTCTACAGGGCTTTTATCATAAATGGGTGTTGAATTTTGTCGAAAGCTTTCTCTGCATCTATTGAGATGATCATGTGGATTTTCTCCTTCAATTTGTTAATATGATGTATCACGTTGATTGATTTGCATATATTGAAGAATCCTTGCATTCCTGGAATAAACCCCACTTGATCATGGTGTATGATCCTTTTAATGTGCTGTTGGATTCTGTTTGCTAGTATTTTGTTGAGGATTTTTGCGTCTATGTTCATCAGTGATATTGGCCTGTAGTTTTCTTTCTTTGTGACATCTTTGTCTGGTTTTGATATCAGGGTGATGGTGGCCTCGTAGAATGAGTTGGGGAGTGTTCCTCCCTCTGCAATATTTTGGAAGACTTTGAGAAGGATAGGTGTTAGCTCTTCTCTAAATGTTTGATAGAATTCACCTGTGAAGCCATCTGGTCCTGGGCTTTTGTTTATTGGAAGATTTTTAATCACAGTTTCAATTTCAGTGCTTGTGATTTGTCTGTTCATATTTTCTATTTCTTCCTGGTTCAGTCTTGGCAGGTTGTGCATTTCTAAGAATCTGTCCATTTCTTCCAGGTTGTCCATTTTATTGGCATAGAGTTGCTTGTAGTAATCTCTCATGATTGTTTGTATTTCTGCAGTGTCAGTGGTTACTTCTCCTTTTTCATTTCTAATTCTATTGATTTGAGTCTTCTCCCTTTTTCTCTTGATGAGTCTGGCTAATGGTTTATCAATTTTGTTTATCTTCTCAAAGAACCAGCTTTTAGTTTTATTGATCTTTGCTATTGTTTCCTTCATTTCTTTTTCATTTATTTCTGACCTGATCTTTATGATTTCTTTCCTTCTGCTAGCTTTGGGGTTTTTTTGTTCTTCTTTCTCTAATTGCTTTAGGTGCAAAGTTAGGTTGTTTATTCGAGATGTTTCCTGTTTCTTGATGTAGGCTTGTATTGCTGTAAACTTCCCTCTTAGAACTGCTTTTGCTGCATCCCATAGGTTTTGGGTCGTCCTGTCTCCATTGTCATTTGTTTCTAGGTATTTTTTGATTTCCCCTTTGATTTCTTCAGTGATCACTTCGTTATTAAGTAGTGTATTGTGTAGCCTCCATGTGTTTGTATTTTGTACAGATCTTTTTCTGTAATTGATATCTAGTCTCATAGCGTTGTGGTCGGAAAAGATACTTGATACGATTTCAATTTTCTTAAATTGACCAAGGCTTGATTTGTGACCCAAGATATGATCTATCCTGGAGAATGTTCCATGAGCCCTTGAGAAAAATGTGTATTCTGTTGTTTTTGGGTGGAATGTCCTATAAATATCAATTAAGTCCATCATGTTTAATGTATCATTTAAAGCTTGTGTTTCTTTATTTATTTTCATTTTGGATGATCTGTCCATTGGTGAAAGTGGGGTGTTAAAGTCCCGTACTTTGATTGTGTTACTGTCGATTTCCCCTTTTATGGCTGTTAGTATTTGCCTTATGTATTGAGGTGCTCCTATGTTGGGTGCATAAATATTTACAATTGTTATACCTTCTTCTTGGATCGATCCCTTGATCATTATATAGTGTCCTTCTTTGTCTCTTGTAATAGTCTTTATTTTAAAGTCTATTTTGTCTGATATGAGAATTGCTACTCCAGCTTTCATTTGATTTCCATTTGCATGGAATATCTTTTTCCATCCCCTCACTTTCAGTCTGTATGTGTCTCTAGGTCTGAAGTGGGTCTCTTGTAGACAGCATATATATGGGTCTTGTTTTTGTATCCATTCAGCCAGTCTGTGTCTTTTGGTGGGAGCATTTAATCCATTTACATTTAAGGTAATTATCGATATGTATGTTCCTATTCCCATTTTCTTAAATGTTTTGGGTTTGTTATTGCAGGTGTTTTCCTTCTTTTGTGTTTCCTGCCTAGAGAAGTTCCTTTAGCATTTGTTGTAAAGCTGGTTTGGTGGTGCTGAACTCTCTCAGCTTTTGCTTGTCTGTAAAGGTTTTAATTTCTCCATCAAATCTGAATGAGATCCTTGCTGGGTAGAGTAATCTTGGTTGTAGGTTTTTCTCCTTCATCACTTTAAGTATATCCTGCCACTCCCTTCTGGCTTGCAGAGTTTCTGCTGAAAGATCAGCTGTTAACCTCATGGGGATTCCCTTGTGTGTTATTTGTTGTTTTTCCCTTGCTGCTTTTAATATTTTTCTTTATATTTAATTTTTGATAGTTGGATTAATATGTGTCTTGGTGTGTTTCTCCTTGGATTTATCCTGTATGGGACTCTCTGTGTTTCCAGGACTTGATTAACTATTTCCTTTCCCATATTAGGGAAGTTTTCAACTATAATCTCTTCAAATATTTTCTCAGTCCCTTTCTTTTTCTCTTCTTCTTCTGGAACCCTTATAATTCGAATGTTGGTGCGTTTAATGTTGTCCCAGAGGTCTCTGAGACTGTCCTCAGTTCTTTTCATTCTTTTTTCTTTATTCTGCTCTGCAATAGTTATTTCCACTATTTTATCTTCCAGGTCACTTATCCGTTCTTCTGCCTCAGTTATTCTGCTATTGATCCCGTCTAGAGTATTTTTAACTTCATTTATTGTGTTTTTCATCGTTGCTTGGTTCCTCTTTAGTTCTTCTACGTCCTTGTTAAATGTTTCTTGCATTTTGTCTATTCTATTTCCAAGATTTTGGATCATCTTTACTATCATTATTCTGAATTCTTTTTCAGGTAGACTTCCTATTTCCTCTTTAGTTTTTAGGTCTGGTGTGTTTTGACCCTGCTCCTTCGTCGGCTGTGTGTTTTTCTGTCTTCTCATTTTGCTTATCTTACTGTGTTTGGGGTCTCCTTTTCACAGGCTGCAGGTTCGTAATTCCCGTTGTTTTTGGTATCTGTCCCCAGTGGCTAAGGTTGGTTCAGTGGGTTGTGTAGGCTTCCTGGTGGAGGGGACTAGTGCCTGTGTTCTGGTGGATGAGGCTGGATCTTGTCTTTCTGGTGGGCACGTCCACGTCTGGTGGTGTGTTTTGAGGTGTCTGTGGCCTTATTATGATTTTAGGCAGCCTCTCTGCTAATGGATGGGGCTGTGTTCCTGTCTTGCTAGTTGTTTGGCATAGGGTGTCCAGCACTGTAGCTTGCTGGTCGTTGAGTGGAGCTGGGTCTTGATGTTGAGATGGAGATCTCTGAGAGGTTTGGTATTACGTGGAGCTGGGAGGTCTCTTGTGGACCAGTGTCCTGAAGTTGGCTCTCCCACCTCAGAGGCACAGACCTGATGCCTGGCCGGAGCACCAAGAGCCTTTCATCCACACGGCTCAGAATAAAAGGGAGAAAAAATAGAAAGAAAGAAAGAGGATAAAATAAAATAAAATAAAATAAAGCTATTATAATAAAAAATAAGAAAGAAATTATTAAGAAAAAATTTTTTTTATTTTTTTTTAAATAAATTTTAAAAAATGTTTATAATTATAATGTTTATAATAAAAAATAAGAAAAAGAAAATTTCAATTTTTTAAAATAAAAAATATGGAAAAACTTATTAAGAAAAATTTTTTTTTAATTTTTAAAAATAGAAAATAAGGAAAAAATTATTAAGAAAACATTTATTGAGAAAAAAAATTTTTAAGTATAAAAAAACAAACAAAGAAAATAAAACGGACGGACCAAACCCTAGGACAAATGGTGAAAGCAAAGCTATACAGACAAAATCTCACCCAGAAGTATACACATATACACTCACAAAAAAAAGGAAAAGGGGAGAAATTAATATATCCTGCTCCCAAAGTCCACCTCCTGAATTTGGGATGATTTGTTGTGTATTCAGGTATTCAACAGATGCAGGTACATCAAGTGAATTGTGGAACTTTAATCCACTGCTTCTGAGGCTGCTGGGAGATATTTCCCTTTCTCTTCTTTGTTCGTACAGCTCCTGGGGTTCAGCTTTGGATTTGGACCCACCTCTGCGTGTAGGTCGCCTGAGGGTGTCTGTTCTTCGCTCACACAGGACGGGGTTAAAGGAGCAGCTGCTTCGGGGGCTCTGGCTCACTCAGGCCGGGGGAGGGAGCGGTACGGAGGAGGCGGGGCGAGCCTGCGGTGGCAGAGGCGTCATGACGTTGCACCAGCCTGAGGCGCGCCGTGCGTTCTCCCAGGGAAGTTGTCCCCGGATCACGGGAGCCTGGCCATGGCGGGCTGCACCGGCTCCCGGGAGGGGCGGTGTGGAGAGTGACCTGTGCTCGCACACAGGCTTCTTGGTGGCGGCAGCAGCAGCCTTAGCGTCTCACACCCGTCTCTGAGGTCTGCGCTGATAGCCGCGGCTTGCGCCCGTCTCTGCAGCTCCTTTAAGCGGCGCTCTGAATCCCCTCTCCTCGCGCACCAGGAAACAAGGAGGGAAGAAAAAGTCTCTTGCCTCTTCGGTAGCTGCAGACTTTTTCCCAGACTCCCTCCTGGCTAGCTGTGGTGCGCCAACCCCTTCAGGCTGTGTTCACGCCACCAACCCCAGTCCTCTTCCTGCGATCCGACCAAAGCCCGAGCCTCAGCTCCCAGCCCCGCCCGCCCCAGTGGGGGAGCAGACAAGCCTCTCGGGCTGGTGAGTGCTGGTCGGCACTGATCCTCCGTGCGGGAGTCTCTCCGCTTTGCCCTCCGCACCCCTGTGGCTGCGCTCTCCTCCGTGGCTCCGAAGCTTCCCCCCTCTGCCACCCGCAGTCTCTGCCCACGAAGGGGCTTTCTAGTACATGGATATCTTTCCTCTTTCACGGCTCCCTCCCACTGGTGCAGGTCTCGTCCCTATTCTTTTGTCTCTGTTATTTCTTTTTTCTTTTGCCCTACCCAAGTACGTGGGGATTTTCTTGCCTTTTGGGAGGTCTGACGTCTTCTGCCAGCGTTCAGTGGGTGTTCTGTAGGAGCAGTTCCACGTGTAGATGTATTTCTAATGTATCTGTGGGAAGGAAGGTGATCGCGTCTTACTCTTCCGCCATCTTGCCCAGACCAATCACAGCCATTTGACCTAATTTATTTATTTTTTAACTTATTTATTTTTTGGCTGCACTGGGTCTTTGTCGCTGCATGCAGGTTTTCTCTAGTTGCAGCGAGCAGGGGCTACTTTTTGTTGCGGTGCACGGGCTTCTCATTGAGGTGGCTTCTCTTGTTGTGGAGCATGGGCTCTAGTCGCGCAGGCTTCAGTTGTTGTGGCACGTGGGCTCAGTAGTTGTGGCTCGTGGGCTCTAGAGCGCAGGCTCTGTATTTGTGGCACACAGGCTTAGTTGTTCCACAGCACGTGGGAGTTTCCCGGACCAGGGCTTGAACCTGTGTCCCCTGCATTGGCAGGCGGATTCTTAACCACTGCACCACCAGGGAAGCCCTCAGTGTTTTTTTTTTTTAATGCTAAAAATACAGTGATACTGTTGGCCTTCTCAGTCTGTTAAGGATTTTGTTTTTCATCCTAAGAACAATGAGGAGACATTGAATGATATTTGACAGAGGATAAAATGACCAGATTTGTGTGTTTAGCAGATTTCTCTAGCTCTTGAAAATGGAATGGGGATTGGAAGTGGAAAGTGAGAATAGAGGCAATGAAGGCAGATAAAAGGCGTTAATATAGGTGGAAGGTGGCGGCAACCTGGACCAAGATGGTGGCCGTGGAATTGGAGAGAAGTAGATAAAGAGGGAAGTGATTGAATTGGGTGATCAGGACAGACAGAGCTGAATCAGAAATGAAGAAGGTAAGGTAAATAATTCCATACACAAAAAGGCAGACTTGCATTCCTAATTAGAGTCTCTTCTTCGTAGGAAATATCTCAGCCAAAACATAGCTATTGGTGTTATATCCATTTCCTTTGAATATAAGACCAACATCAAGAAAGTCAACCTCCAAACACCTAAATTCTTAATAATTTTAGATAATAAATGTTATTTAAAATAGACAATGTTGAATAACTAGCCTCTCAAAAGTTTCAGGAAAAATCCATCCTCCCCCTTCTCTACTATATACACACTTTAAATTGAACAGTAAGCATATTTGGAAAGAAACATTCTTTTTATGTTTTTTCTCCCAAGGTGGATGGTGTTCTTACTCAGAGTCATAAGTGTCAGAATAAAGAGTGCCCATGCGGTTTTAGTAAAGTGAGATAAACATTCTCAGAAGTATGGTTGTGGCTTTAAAAAAAAAAACACCAGTTTTCCATAGAGGAGTTCTCCTTTGGGAAGATAAACTTTTCTTTATAATTTTTGCAGCCACACAGAGATGAAGAATATGAAAAAGGTATATCAATTATGGAAACATGGCTACGTTTTAAGAGCACATAGACTTCTTCCAGATTAAATCTTCAACTCAGGAATTCTCCATCAAAACAGGATTGAGTGCTCTTGTTTCTAAAATCACTCTGATTTCCTTCTTGTTAAACACTTAGCAACAATAACACCCTAAATCAGCTCAAAAAGTGTTTGCAGATGAAAACTGTTCAGAAAAAGACATTGTAGTGGTTAGGCTATCTGTATTTATCCGTATTTATTGACAAAGAAAAAAACTGATTCTGGCTCTCTTGGACAGAGCGGGGTGTAATTGGAAGGACATTTGGGGTTCACTGACTTGACGGTAGGTTAGGATCCCAGAACCAAGGGGGTTGTGAAAAGGACCACGTCCCAGGAATGACCTGCACATCCCTCCTTAGCCTGTGAAGAACCGGGACCACCACTGCCCCATGGTTTTCAGATTTTCAGAGCCTGGAAGGGAGGCTGAGCCCAAATGGCAAAGCCTTATCCCCTGACTGTATTCCTACCTCTAAGGCCACACACGATGGAAAACCCCTCAAGAGGGGACAAGAGGGGACAGTCACAGAGGGGAGTGGATGCCAGACAACATGGCACCCCTCCCCCCTCCAGGGCCACCTCTCAAATCGTTCTTTCCTGGGTTCCTTGGATCTGATTGGTTTATCCCAAACTGTTATAAAATCAGGTCCTACTAATTTGATATTATAAGAACTCATACAGGGGGTGGAGTGGGGTTTAACAATGGCATTGACAAAGACAAGAAAGATTTTTAATAAATGGAAGGTATCAGTAAAACAGAAGATTGCTTAACTACTTAAGAGAATTAAATGTTTTGGGACTCTGATGAATTTATCGGTAGTCATACCACATAAATAGGTAAGCTACTGGGGCTGGAATTTTACTTTCAAGGGATAAATGATTCTTTACCTGTTAAAACTTAGCCTCTAAATGGCAGTGCTTAACTGTTTTTGAGCAAATAAAGTTTGATTTAAAAAAAGAAGAAGAAACTTGATTATTTAGACTCTCCACTAATTCAGGCTTTCCTTCTTATGGACAAGCCCCTTTGAAGATAATCCTTGAGTCATTAGTATTTTCATAAATGTTACAATAATTAAGACTACTTCTATTTGTATAATACTCCTCAAAATATTTTCATGATTATTATCTTATCCAGTTTTGACTACCATAAGTTATACAAGGTAGATAAATTATACCCATTTTGCAGATGAGGAGCCTGACATTCCAGAAACTTACCCCAGGTCAAGTGACCAGTGAGTATCCAATCTTCTTTCCTTTATACTTCCCATGGCCCCTTGTTGTTTTATATATATATATATTTTTTTTCATAACCCACTTATTACTGTTCCATAAGCAAATCCAAAATAAGAAACTATAGGGGAAATCAATGCCAAGTCTATTCACCAACAGACGTTTACTGAGCACTACTGTATCAGTGAGGAAACAAGCTAAGCTGCTGTAACAAAGAGCCCCCAACTACAACGGCTCAAACAAAATAGAGTTTGTTTCTCTCTCATAAGACCATCTAGGGTAGTGGGCAATGCAGGGTGGTTCATCCAGGGGCCCAGGTTCATTTTAGCTTGCCCACCTCCTAGGGCAGAGATGCCCCAGTTTTCTTGGTTCACGGCTCCCTTAGCATCTCAGGAATTTTTCATGGCACCTATAGGTCAAAAGAAATACCCCAAAGATTTGTTTATTAATTAGTTTCAAATAATTTAATAATTATGTCTGTCTTAATGGCTTAGTACCTATGTGAAAAAAATATAAATAGATCAAAATAAGCAATAATATTTTAATTTCATTTTTAATAGCACAATTTCTTAATAATAGTGCTGGGCACTACATGACTTGGACTCAGATTGGATACGAACATCATTATTTCCTATTCCACATTGATATTTGCAGAGTGCATGCTTTTTATCAAAGCAACCATCTGAAACCCAGCTTCACAAAGACATGACGTCATGACCTAATGTTCAAACATAAGCTATCTCGAGCTAGTAGTTTTATTCAGTATCTGAGAAGTTAACGCGTTTCCCTCAGAAATCTAAACTATCCTGCAGTGCTCCTATGTGTTCAGTGAGGCCCCTCAGGGTGCCTCGACACACAGTTTGAGAACCACTGCCCTAGAGAGTTGTCCTTGTCCCCCTGGCTGCATGAGTCACTGCACTACACCAAGATATGGCTTCTTCTGGAGGGGCAACGCCTTCTGACCTCTCTGGCAATCACTTCCTCAGCTCTTCCAAGACTCCTCACATTACGTATCACACTAAGTGTCACACCAGGAGGTGTGAGTGCTGATGAGTTTCCCAGAAATGTCCTTGCTACCAGTCCTCAGCCAGTGGGGACTAAGCTTCCCCACCCGGCCTGCCTTACCCCAGTAAGAAGCCTACAGCAAAACTCACCCCGTTTACAAAGTCACGGTGAGGATTTGTAGGCGCCCCCTTGTACTCTGAAATGACCTACATCTCTCTAACCCTGTACTCACATGCGACACAGGCAAGACTTTAAACTGGATTGAATTGTAAGGAGAGAACGAGTTCTCCCTGCTTCGTGCATCGTCCATCAAAATACAGGAAATGGTGTGTAGGTCTGAAATGGCAGGTTGTGGAGCAGAATCCATTCTAATTAGAGCCGAATGTCTTGGAAACGTCCCAGGCGCCCCCTGGAGAAGGAGATCTGAACCACTGGGCATTCCAAGAACTGCTTGGTGTCAGTGTGTGAGCAGTGTGGCCCCCAAGCAGGGGGCAGGAAGTCCAAGTGTCTGTTTGACTGCCACTGAATTTGATTTCCATTTCAAACTCCCGTTCTGCTGGGTGATAGAAACTAAATTGCAGCCAGTTCTGGGGTTCCTATGACATTAGGCTGAACAACATGAAATGGCTGCGGTTTGATCATTTCTAAGCAAAAATTGGCAACTGTGTATGGTTCCAGTATATTTCAGCTCCATTGCTCCCAGGGCTGTGCCTACACTTCAGGGGCTGACGTGGCGACGGGGCATGTGGGGAAGGGCAGTCATGTGCGGGAGCCACCTGGTCCCTGGTCACTGAACGGTCTGCCGTGCCCCTGAGGTGTCCTCGCTGTTCTAGGCTTTCGTCCCTGGTCCACAAAGCGCTCCTTCTGTCCCCTTGCTCCATCTCCAAGCCTGCTGTGAGGCATGCAATCCTCACATCCCCCTTGGGTGCCTGTGAAATGTATGTGCCACGCCCCCTTTCTCAGTGAAGTGTGTGAACACCGACACTCCTGGTCCCTAAGCCTCTCTCTTCTCCGCTTTCTATAGTTTCTGACATAAACTTAGGGCTTTAATCCCTTTAGAGCTCCGAGTTTTAAGCTCTTGCGTCTCTAAAGCCCTGGTGTGGAAGACAGAAAACATTTGCTTCTACTTTTATTTCTGAGCATCCCTCCTCTGAGCCAGCAGGTGCCTCCATTGTACTTTGAGTGAGAGAATGCCCTTGCGGTGAAATAATCATAAAAGTTAGTATCGATGTATTTATCCTGCTCTGTAGTGGGGTGCCTGGCCCCCCTCATGCCCTGCCTTATCCAGGTGCGCAGAAAGACACCTGTTGAGGGGTCAGGAGACTGGGCGAGAGTCGCGGCTTCACATTTCCAAGCTGTGCAGCCCTGGGCAAGTCACTTAACCTCTCTCTGAACATCAATTTCCCCAGGCCCTCAGAGTCAGAAAACCTACCGCCAACAGACCCAAACGTCATACCATGTGGTCAAAGATATTTAGTCAGAGGGAAAAAAATTCTTTCCAGATTCATTGAAAATGGAACTACTTCCTGGTGCATTAGGAGTATCAAGACTGGATATATATATTTTTTTAACCCAGAGCTATTATATTTGAAGCAATCTGTATATACTTTATTCCCCCTCATTTATCCCCACTGGCCAACCCAAATGAAAAGAGATACAAAGCGTGGCTTGACTCTTGCCTGTTTAGATACAAGGTGTGGTGAAACGTCCACTTTCCCAGTCTGCTGTATTCCTGTTTATTCCTGTGAACACATGATCTCTAAAATTGGCAATGACTTTCTCTTTGTTACGTTTACCTTCCTTTCGGGGGCCAGCCCAGACTCCTGGGTGGATTCATTTCCCATTGAATTACCAGAATAGGGCAAAATCTGATAGGAAGAACAGCGTGGCAGAAAGCTCGGTTCCCAGGCCCTCACACAAGGGGATTTGCCCTCCCATCAGCCGGGGCCTGGGGGCTGCGGGGAACTGATGCGGATATCCTGTCCCCTCCTCCGGCATTCTTTCCCCACCAAGCAGTGGCATTGTCCTTTGTGCTCTCACAATCCGGGCTAGGTGGAGTGGCCAGGGTGGCACGGCTGGAAAGACCCCATGGGGCAGAAATACCCCCTCCTCCCATGCCGAGGGCCGCCCTGACAGCCCCCTTCTTAGGGTGACTCTGCCCGTGGTGCTTTTAAAGAGGAAATACCCCAGGAATGGGCTGAAACACCGAGCAAGTTTAAACCGTGGGCTTCACAAACTCCACTTCTGAGGAGACAGGAAGCTCCACACTATAGTAACCGACAGAGTCTATAAGAGGCCCTGAGGACACACAGGTCCTTCGCCGAGGACCAGCCTGAGGGCGTAGGAGAAAGGGATGGTCCAGACCAGATATGTCTCTGGGCCTCAGTGTGGCTGCCCAAAGTCGATGCCTCAGTGACGGGCCGGCCTCAGGCCAAGCCCTTGTCCTGAGAGTGGCCATATCTCTGACCCCAATGTCCTAGGACCATCCACTTCCCAAAAGTGTGAGTCTGGAAAAATTGCTTAACCTCTATTTGAACCTTGATTTCTCCATCTCTAAAATGAAAGTAATAAACCCACCCACGTGACAGAGTTGTTTTGAAGCTTAAATGAGATAAAACATGTGTCTAAGGGCTTTATGATTTGTAAAGCACCATATGAATATAGAGTTTTTTCTGACTCATCTTAGAATCCTTTGGAAGAGATCTTAAATAAATTCTTTACGTTCAACCTCTCCAAATTCAAGAATCCTGGACAAAAGGTCAACTACCCTCTGCTTGAATCCTTCCTGTGATGGGAAACTCCCTACCTTTCTCTAAGAAGAAATGAACTCCCACAAGCTTTCCCACTTGAGTTGGCTTTTTGTGAAATCACAGCCACCTTGCAGAAGCTCCAGAGTAATTGCAGAAGGATCATCGTGTAGATTCAGCGACCAGATGCTTACAGATATTTGTCTCAGATTCTGAAGTGACTGGCATTCATTTGCCTTTCTGAAGGTTAACTGTGTTTGTTTTTGTTTTCATTATCAGAAATACATTAAATTTGGCTTGGGGCAGGGTGCAGAAAAATAAAAGGAAAAGGTAAATTCACAAAAGTTCCAGGCAGTGTATCCACCGTATGAACATGGAGTAAAATGATTTGTCCCAGGAGTACTTCATTTTGGTCGTTTGGAGAGGTAGCCTGTGACCCTTGTACATGTGGAAGAAAGCTTTGCCCATTTCTCTTTAGCCAGGGCAGTTCAATGACACAAAATATCAGGGAGACCCCTAACTTAAATCCCTGCTATGAGGTGTTGCCCAGGACACCAGTGTGTGTCCCCAAAGCCAAGAGCTTTGTTTAGCTTTAGTTTCAGCACAAAGGTAAATCGGCTTTTGCTTCTGGATTTAGGATTTGGCAAGCATGTGAAATTAAGCGCTACTTTGGGGAATTTTTACATAGGGAAGCTAGGATTTTATGAGTGTTGGTGCTTACAGTTTAAATCTGTAATCAGCGTGAACTCACAAAGGTCAGCCTAAGGGAGCTCCTGTGGTCCACAGAGGGAAACAGAGGCAGGAGAGAAGTCGGCAAACGGGATTTTGCAAATAGTTGTGCGACAGAATTTCAAATTCTCCTGCATGCATTGCATCCGTGGCCTACAAGGAATCAGAGAGAGGACTTAGGAGAAATCAAGGGTGAGGAATCACCAGCCCATGGAGGAAACATCACTGACCTTGAGCTTTGCAGAGGCAAACGGCAATGTGGCAGAAGCTGTTGCTCACCAACCCAGTAGCCACGCCCTAGTCCTTGGTTAACAGAAAAGCGATTCTGTTCAGGAATCGAGCAGCAGGTGGTTCTGGGAGGGTGGACCCCACTGGAGTGTCAGGGTGCAAATCTTGATTCATCTCTGTCCCAAACTGTAGTTCTGCTCCCCTTGCCAGTGATTGGTTGAACGTGGGGCATGTGACACAATTCTGGCCAATGAGAAGTGGGCCAGAAAGACTTCTAGGAAAGTTTTCCTCATTCTTAAAGAAGAAGAAACCAAAGAGACCTTCTGCTTCTGGCATTTGGATGTTGCTGGGAAAGAATGTGATGCTTAGAGCCGTTGTAGCCGTTTTGTGACCATGAGGGAACAATCTCGAGGCAAAGGCAGCATGCTTAGGATGAACTTTTTCATGCTAGGAAGATAGAAAAATCCTGTTTCATGAATTATATTTCACTCCTAACCCAATCAATGCTGGTAATGCCTCCCTAAGTACTTATTATTAGGTAAGAAAATAAATCTTTCTTATTTACTGAGTCACACAGAGATGAGAGAGTCAGATATCCCAGGTTCAAATTCTTGTTTTAAAATTTTACTGAAGTATAGTTGATTTACAATGTTGTGTTAATTTCTTCTGTATAGCAAAGTGATTCAGTTATACATACATATACACACACATATATATATATACACATTCTTTTTCATATTCTTTTCCACTATGGTTTATCACAGGATATTGAATATAGTTCCCAGGTTCAAATTCTAATTTTACCAGTTATGTGAATTTGAACTTCTCTGTGCCTCTTGTTTCTGATTTGTGAAGTGGAGATACTGATTAGAGTACCTACCCTGTAGTGTTGTTAAATTTAAATAAATTAATACGTGGAAAATGCTAGAACAATACCTGGCATATAGTAACCACTCAAACATTTAAAAAAAGTTTTATCATTTAAGTCATTTTGTATTGCCTCTAGTTTTTGCTTTTGAAAGTATTCTATATGAAACGGCAACTTTCAATTAGCTGTTTCTTCCTGTCAAAAAGTTAGGAAATCAACAACAGAAAGATAAACAATTCCTTAAAAAATGGACAAAGGAATTCAACAGACATTTCTCCAAAGGAGATATCGAATAGCCCATAAACACATGAAAAGATGCTCAGCATCATTAGTCATTAAAGAAATGCAAGTTAAAACCACAATGAGATACCACTTCAATACCCACTAAGATGGCAATTTAAAAGAATAACCAGCATTGGTGAGGATGTGGACAAATTGGATCTTGTACATTGCTGGTGGGAATGCAAAATGGTTCAGTTGCTGTGGAAAACAGTTTGGAGTTCCTCAAAAAGTAAACACGCACATGTTCACAGTAGCACGATTCACAAAAGGTGGAAACAGCCCAAATGTCCACCAACAACGAATGGATAAATAAACGGTGGTACACACATACAGTGGAATAATGTTCAGTCATAAAAATTGGAAAATAGAATGAGAAAAATATCCCATTCACAGAAGCAACAAAAATGATCCTATACTTAGGACCAAATACAGCAGAAATATACAACTTGGACAGAAAGAAGGCTGAATAGTGCAGGGAAACACCATGCATCTGAATGAGAAGGCTAGGGCTGCCAACTTTACTTTTTCTTTTTTTTTTTTTTAAAGAAATTCACGTTCTTTTTATTTTTATTTATTTATAACTGTGTTGAGTCTTCGTTTCTGTGTGAGGGCTTTCTCTAGTTGCGGCAAGTGGGGACCACTCTTCATCGCGGTGCGCGGGCCTCTCACCATCGTGGCCTCTCTTGTTGCGGAGCACAGGCTCCAGACGCGCAGGCTCAGTAATTGTGGCTCACGGGCCCAGTTGCTCCGTGGCATGTGGGATCTTCCCAGACCAGGGCTCGAACCCGTGTCCCCTGCATTGGCAGGCAGACTCTCAACCACTGCGCCACCAGGGAAGCCCATAACTTTACTTTTTCTAACTTGCCAAATTGATTTTTAAATTCCACTGGAAGAATATATTTGTGAGTAACTAATATTTTAAAATTAAAGGGGACAGGCTCTACTAGATGGTAAGACATATTTCCAAATACTCTAATTTAAGAAGTTTCTTACCAATGTAGGAATGAAAAGATAGATTCCTGGACCAGAAATCCAGAAATCAGAATTTATCATATATTAGATTGGCAATTGCAATAGGTGGGGAAAAGATAGACTAATTACATAGTCTGTGAACAACTGGTTAAAAACTAATATACCAAAATAAATTCCAAGGGGATTAAGTGTTCAAATGGAAAGATGAGACCACAAAAGAACTAGGAGAAAATATGAGCATATATTTATGTCATATTAGGATGGGGAAGGCCTGGCTAAGCATGACTCCAGGGCAGAAATTACAAAAAAAAAAAAAAAAAAAAAGATTGCTAAGTACATTTGATGTTATAAAATTTAAGAGATGTCTGTATATAAAAAATTAAAAAGCAAATGAAAAATTGGGGAAATATTTGCAATATACATGATAAGAAGGAATTAACCTCCAAAATATGTAAAAGCTGTTACAAATCAACAACAAAACAGTAATACCTTAACAGAAAAATAGAACAAACATATGAACAAAAAATTATTAGAATAAACGTATGAAAAAAAGCTTTACTAATAGCTTTACTAGTAATTTAAAAATACAAATTATTATTGTAATTTGGTAAAACAATGAGTTTTACCAAGTTGGAAATATTTTAAGATACCATACTCGTCAGGGAAATGGGCACTTATGTTCTCTAATCTGGCAGAAACTTTCTGGAAGGCAATTTGGCACTATGTATCAAAAGTCTTTAAGATGTGTCTTTTCATTGACCCAGAAATTCCATGTTTGGGGATTTATCTTAAGAAAATAACAAAGGAGGGACTTCCCTGGTGGTCGAGCAGTTAAGACTCCGTGCTCCAAATGCAGGGGGCCCGGGTTCGATCCCTGGTCAGGGAACTAGATCTCACATGCCGCAACGAAAGATCTCGCATGCGGCGACGAAGATCCCGTGTGCCGCAACTAAGACCCGGAGCAGCCAAATAAATATTTAAAAAGAAATTAACAAAGGATACAATTCAGACAAAGATCTGGTAGATGTTTATGATATTTAACATGTATAGAAAAAATGTTTAAATGATCAAATAGTCACAGAATGAACTATTGTGTAGCCATTGAAATAGTGTTATAGAAATATGTTTACCAAAATGAAAAGATGTACTTCAACGAAAAAAATCTGATTTAAAAATATATATAATGTGATACAATTTTGTAAAAATCATGCTATCTTTATAGCCACACAGTAAGATATGAACCACGTTTTTCTCTGGGCATGGGGATTGTAGGCACTTTTTTCCCTCTTTGGCCCATATGTATTTTCTGATTTTTCTTTAATAAGTACATCATGCTTTTGAAATAAGAAAGCCATTGTTAAACTTGAAGACATTTTCCTGAGTAAAAGAAACAAAAATTAAATACTTACGTGTATTTCATTTGTACATTTTTACCAATTCGTATAAGACAAGAGAAGAAAAATTCGAAAAGAAGAGTTATTTATCAGAAAAAAGATGATTCCAAGAGAGAGAAATGACTTATGTTAAGCAGATGTCTTTTAGTTGAAAATGGCAAGCCCCAATTCAAACTAACTGATCAGAAAGGAGAGTTTATTCATGGATACTGAAGTATTTCAAATAATCTAAGGGAAGACTGTCCAAATGAGTCGTGTTCAACAAGCATTTCTTTCCCTCGACTCCTTACCGAGAGCTCAAGTCTCCAGTGATCAAAGGCACAGTCCTACCTTCTTGGATGGGACAGGTTATGCTGAAATAACAAATTAAGCCCAAATCTCAATGGCTTAACACACCAAAAAAGTATTTCTCTTATTACATGTCCAATACAGTCAGTGAAGGGGGCTTTGCTTCCTATTCCCACATTTATCAAAAAAATTTCAATACCCAAATACCCCATTCCACAACTGTAATATTTGGTTTTATAGGCAAGGCCTCGCTTTCTCATTTGATGGTCTCAGGACATCTTCAAAAGGCCAGATTGTTAACTGATACTTAAGCTGCATATTGGAATTATGTCTGCTCTCATTCTCTTTTTAATAATGAAGCTTGAATAATAGATAGGAAGGGCTAACTTTGGAAGGATTGGTTCCAGATTCCTTGCTAGTGTGAAATACAAAAGAACAAATGTCTATTGGTTTAAGAATAGATTTCACCATAAAATATGCTGATGGTTAAAACTGACCTGGCTGCTCTGAAATTCCTCACACTTTCTTACACTTTGCAAAAAAAGGAGCAGGTGAGGAAGGCGAGGCCTTCTGGGCAGAAGCAGGTCATCCCTGCTGTGCGGGCAGATTTGCCTGAACGCAGGTGCTAACCTCTCTCAGAGCCCAGGTCCATCCGCCCTCCGCCTTTTTCCTCACTGGGGCTTTCAGCCGGGCATGCTGGGGAAGAAAAGGTGCTTGTTTTATTTCTAATTGTACAGAACAGCTGAGCAGTGTCTGCACAACTTCTTGAACAAAGACTGTGTTTCAGACCTTCTTATTGCTTGCTTACTTCATTTTAAAATTTAACAGATGTCAATTGTGACATATAAACACTTTCTCCCTAGGGGATGGATTAAAGAAAATTTCATTTTAAGCCTGGCACGAAAGCCATGCTCTATTTTGTGCTGAAAGACCTTTTTTTTTTTTTCCCCTTAGAGAAAGTGGAAAAAACCATTCTGGCTTAAAATTCAGTAATAATGGAAGAAAACCAATTTACACAAAGGCATTGTCCCGGAAAGCTTTGTTGGCTTAGGGCGCCACCTAATGGGCACGCGGAAGATTACACAGGGCTGTTCCGTCAGGTTGCACCCACTGTCCTACAGTGGACACAAAGGCAGCGTATGGCTGCAAAGGCAATTTATGCAGATTTCCTTGCCGGGTGAGATGTTGTCTTCAAGTTTTATGTCTGCTTCCAATTAGTTATAAAGCCTTGGGTAAACCCCTCAACCTCTGAACCCCAGGATCCTCTCCTAAATGGTGGTTCTCCAAGCCTTCTTTGTGGGATTGTTGAGAGGGTGTATTTGAAAGCAGATGTAAATCAAGGCGCTCAGACTCAGATGACTACCTGTCATGATGTAATAAAATCATGAGGTCCTACATGTTTCGTGTTCCTCCTTTTGTTAGCGATATGGGTTCCGAGGTATGTTTCTCAACAATAAGAATAAACAATGTGAGGGTGAAAGTAAACAGCAGGTGATGGCTGTCCTCAAGGTTGGAGAAGTGCTAGGAAATGGTGGGGACTGTGGTGACCTGGACAACACTTACCTGGTCTCAGGGGGCATCCAGAAGGGACTGTGGGCCTGGGTGGCCAGATTTCCCTCTTTGCCAAAAGAAATCAACTACCCACGTGGAGTCTCCCGCTCTGTAAATTGGCCCACATTTTAAAACCCTGCAGGGACTAAATAAGTCATACATGGGGACTGAATTCAGCTTGTGGGTCTCCAGCTTTCAGTCTCTGCTGTTCATTTTTATAGACATGTAAGAAGACGTGGATGCTAGGAGTAAGCCTGCTCTCTGGGGGAAGCTGGGTCTGGGGGAGGGGGCCGTGAACGTCCAGCGACAGGAATGGGGTGGGGGGTCTGATGTCACCACTGTGTTGGCCCTGAGGTTAGAGTCACAGCCTGGTAGCCGCCCAGGTAGGCCTTCCCCTGGTATCAGCTGCCTCTTCCCACTCTCCCTCTGTTGCCTTCCTATTCCTTGGGACAACTCTCCCTGAAGCCGCCAGCCTTCCCTGCTGAGATCCCCCCAGAGCCAGGTGGTCACTGGCAGCCTTGGAGAAGAGCCCCAAACCTGGAGTCAGACCCTGCAGATTATGTCATTTGTGGTGTGACCTGGGGTGGGCACCTCCACATTTCTGGGTCTTTGTTTCCTCACCTGTGAAGTGGGGAGAGGAACACCTTGTCTGGCTACTTCTCAGGATGGTGCCCAGGTTGTATGAGATGACATGTGAGGTAGTGCTTTGCAAACCTGAAAGTGCTAAACAGTATTTGGTTATTTTAAAACTATGTCATTTTCGCACACCGATGTTCATAGCAGCATTATTTACAATAGCCAAGATATAGAAACAACCTAAATATCCATTGACAGATGAATGGATAAAGAAGATGTGGTATATATATGCAATGGAATATTAGTCATAAAAGAGAATGAAATTTTGCCATTTGCAGCAACACGGATGGACTTGGAGGGCATTATGCTAAGTGAAACAAATCAGACAGGGAAAGACAAATACTGTATAACATCACTTATATGTGGAATCTAAAAAAGAAGCAGACTCATAGAGAACAAACTAGTGGTTACCAATGAGGAGAGGGAGGAGGGGCAATATAGGGGTCAGGGAGTGGGAGGTACAAACTACTGGGTGTAAGATAAGCTTAAGGATGTATTGTACAACACGGGAAACATAACCAATATTTGGTAATAACTGTAAATGTAAAGTAACATTTAAAAACTGTATAACAATTCTTTTAAAAGTTAAAAAAAATATGCCATCTAATTTGAACAGTTATTAAATGCTGGAAGTACAGCATTAAAAATGGGTCATTCATTCATTCATTCAACAAATATTTACTGAGCATCTATTGTGTGTCTGACACTTCTAAGCAATGACTAAGACAAACATTTGGATCTTCCTGTCATGAAATGCAAATTCTGGAGAAGGAAGGGGGCAGAGGATAAGAAAAGGGAGGGAGGAAAAAATAAAATAAAAGAAGGAGGGAGAGGAAAAAAGGAATGAAAGAGGGATGGGGAAAGAGAGGAAGGAAGGAAGGAGAGAAGGAAGGAGGAAAGAAAGAAGCTTGAAATCAGCCACCATGAGAGTATTTACACCACTGATAAACTACAAGCAGGGTCCTTCCTGAGGGCTGACTGTTGAACATTTACATCAGGTATTGACAAAAGAGATCAATGAAAAGGAACAGAGAGCCTAGAAAGAGACTCACACATATGTGGACACTGATTTTTTCCCCAAAGGTACAAAAGCAAGCAATGGAGAAAGGATGGTCTTTTCAACAAATGGATATTCAAATTAAAAAATAATAATTCATACTTTACACCATATATAAAAATGAACTGAAAATGGGTCATGGACCTAAATGTAAAACCTAAAATGTTAAAACTTCTAGGAGAAAACATAGGAGAAAATCTTTATGACCTTGGCTAGGCAAAGATTTCTTAGATATGACACCAAAAATACAATTCATAAAAGAACAAACTGATGAACTGGATTTCATCAAAATTTAAAACTTCTGGTCTTTCAGATGACACTGTTAAGAGAATGAGAAAACAAGCTAGAGATTGGGAGAAAATATTTCCACAGAACATATTTGATAAGAGACTTGCATCTAGAATACAGAAAGAACTCTCAAATTTCAGTGATTAAAAAAACAAATGATTTAATAAAACAATGGGCAAATGATTTGAATAGACACTTCCACAAAGAAGTCATATGGATGACAAATACATGAAAAGATGTCCAAAATCATTAGTCATTAGGGAAATGCAAATTAAAACAACTACACATCTATTTAAAAAGCAAAATCAAAAGGACTGAGTACACCAAGTGTTGGCAAAGATGTGGAGGAACTGTAACTCTCCTACACTGCTAGTGGGAATGCAAAATGGAATACAGTCTGGCATTTACGTAGAGTCAAACATCCACTTACCATATGATCCAGCCATTGCAGTCCAAGGTATCTACATGAGAAATGAAAACACATGTCCATACAAAGACTTATACAGGAATATCTGTAGCAACATTTAACATTTGTTTGTAAAAGTCCCAAACTGGAAACAACCCAAATGTTGATCAACAGGTGAAGAGATTAAGAAATTTTGATATAGGGGACCTTCAAGATGTTGGCAGAAGACCTCAGACTTCCCAAAAGGCAAGAAAATCCCCACGTACTTGGGTAGGGCAAAAGAAAAAAGAAAAAACAGAGACAAAAGAATAGGGACGGGACCTGCACTTCAGGGAGGGAGCTGTGAAGGAGAAAAAGTTTCCACACACTAGGAAGCCCCTTCGCAGGCGGAGACTGCGGGTGGTGGAGTGGGGGAGCTTCGGAGCCACGGAGGAGAGTGCAGCAACAGGGGTGTGGAGGGCAAAGCGGAGAGATTCCTGCACAGAGGATTGGTGCCGACCAGCACTCACCAGCCGAGAGGCTTGTCTGGGGCTGGGAGCTGAGGCTCCGGCTTCGGAGGTCGGATCCCAGGGAGAGGACTGGGGTTGGCGGCGTGATCACAGCCTGAAGGGGTTAGTGCGCCACGGCTAGCCGGGAGGAGTCCGGGAAAAAGTCTGGACCTATCGAAGAGGCAAGAGACCATTGTCTCAGCCGGTCCTTTAACCACATCCTGTCTGGGCGGGAACAGACGCCCTCAGGCAACCTACACGCAGAGGCGGGTCCAAATCCAAAGCTGAACCCCAGGAGCTGTGCGAACAAAGAAGAGAAAAGGAAATTTCTCCCAGCAGCCTCAGGGGCAGCGGATTAAATCTCCACAATCAACTTGATGTACCCTGCATCTGTGGAATACCTGAATAGACAACGAATCATCCCAAATTGAGGCGGTGGACTTTGGGAGCAGCTGTAGACTTGGGGTTTGCTTTCTGCATCTGATTTGTTTCTGGTTTTATGTTTATCTTAGTTTAGTATTTAGAGATTATTATAATTGGTAGATTTGTTTATTGATTTGGTTGCTCTCTTCTTTTTATATATATACTTTTTTTTTTCCTTTTTCTCTTTTTGTGAGTGTCTATGTGTAGGCTTCCTTGTGTAATTTTGTCTGTATAGCTTTGTTTTTGCCTTAGGGTTCTGTCCAGTTTTTTTTTTTTTTATCTTAGTATAGTTTTTAGCACTTGTTATCATTGGTGGATTTGTTTATTGATTTGGTTGCTCTCTTCTTTCTTCTTTATTACTTTTTTCTTTGTTTTATTTTAAATAATTTTAAAAAATTTTTAATAACTTTATTTTATTTTATTTATTTGTTTATTTTTCTTTCTTTCTTTTTTTTCTCCCTTTTCTTCTGAGCCATGTGGCTGACAGGGTCTTGGAGCTCTGGCTGGTGTCAGTCTTGAGCCTCTTAGGTGGGAGAGCCAAGTTCAGGACATTGGTCCATCAGAGACCTCCTGGTCCCACGTAATATCAAACAGCAAAAGCTCTCCCAGAGATCTCCATCTTAATGCTAAGACCCAGCTCCACTCAACGACCAGCAAGCTACAGTGCTGGACGCCCCATGCCAGACAACTAGAAAGACAGGAACACAACCCCAACCATTAGCAGAGAGGCTGCCTAAAACCATAATAGGTTCACAGACACCCCAAAACACACCACTGGATGTGGTCCTGCCCATCAGAAAGACAAGATCCAGCCTCATCCACCAGAACACAGGCACCAGTCTCCTCCACCAGGAAGCCTACACAACCCACTAAACCAACCTTACCAACTGGGGGCAGACACCAAAAACAATGGGAACTACGAACCTGCAGCCTGTAAAAAGGAGACCTCAACTGCAGTAAGTTAAGCAAAATGAGAAGACAGAGAAACACACAGCAGATGAAGGAGGAAAGTAAAAACCCACCAGACCAAACAAATGAAGAGGAATTAGGCAGTCTACCTGAAAAAGAATTTAGAGTAATGATAGAAAAGATGACCCAATATCTTGGAAATAGAATGGGGAAAATAGAAGAAATATTTAACAAGGACCAAGAAGAAGTAAAGAGCAAACAAATAATGATGAACAACATAATAAAGGAAATTAAAAATTCTCTAGAAGGAATAAATAGCAGAATAACTGAGGCAGAAGAACGGATAAGTAACCTGGAAGATAAAATAGTGGAAATAACTACCACAGAGCAGAATAAAGAAAAAAGAATGAAAAGAATGGAGGACAGTCTCAGAGACCTCTGGGACCTTATTAAACGCACCAATATTCGAATTATAGGGGTCTCAGAAGAAGAAGAGAAAAAGAAAGGGACTGAGAAAATACTTGAAGAGATTATAGTTGAAAACTTCCCTAATATGGGAAAGGAAATAGTCAATGAAGTCCAGGAAGCACAGAGAGTCCCATACAGGATAAATCCAAAGAGAAACATGCCAAGACACATTTAATCAAACTACCAAAAATTAAATACAAAGAAAAAATATTAAAAGCAGCAAGGGAAAAACAACAAATAACATACAAGGGAATCCCCATAAGGTTAACAGCTGATCTTTCAGCAGAAACTCTGCAAGCCAGAAGGGAGTGGCAGGACATATTTAAAGTGATGAAAGGGAAGAACCTACAACCGAGATTACTCTACCCAGCAAGGATCTCATTCATATTTGATGGAGAAATTAAAAACCTTTACACACAAGCAAAAAGCTAAGAGAATTCAGCACCACCAAACCAGCTTTAGAACAAATGTTACAGGAACTTCTCTAGCAGAAAACACAAGAGAAGGAAAAAGACTTACAATAACAAACCCAAAACAATTAAGAAATGGTAATAGGAGCATACATATTGATAATTACCTTAAATGTAAATGGATTAAATGCTCCAACCAAAAGCACAGACTGGCTGAATGATCCAAAAACAAGACCCCGTATATATGCTGTCTACAAGAGACCCACTTCAGACCTAGGGACACATACAGACTGAAAGTGAGGGGTTGGAAAAAGATATTCCATGCAAATGGAAATCAAAAGAAAGCTGGAGTAGCAATACTGGTATCAGATAAAATAGACTTTAAATAAAGACTGTTACAAGAGGTAAGGAAGGACACTACATAATGATCAAGGGATCAATCCAAGAAGAAGATATAACAATTATAAATATATATGCACCCAACATAGGAGCACCTCAATACATAAGGCAAAATGCTAACAGCCATGAAAGGGGAAATCAACAGTAACACAATAATAGTAGGGGACTTTAACACCCCACTTCACCAATAGACAGATCATCAAAACAGAAAATAAATATGGAAACACAAGCTCTAAATGACACAATAGACTAGATAGATTTAACTGATATTATAGAACATTCCACCCAAAAGTGGCAGAATACTTTCTTCTCAAGTGCACATGGAAATTTCTCCAGGATAGATCACATCTTGGGTCACAAATCAAACCTCGGAAAATTTAAGAAAATAGAAATCATATCAAGCAGCTTTTCTGACAACAACGTTATGAGATTGGAAATCAGTTACAGGAAAAAAACTGTAAAAAACACAAATACATGGAAGCTAACAGTGCGCTACTAAATAACCAAGAGATCACTGGAGAGATCAAAGAAAAAAATTAAAAAATACATAGAAACAAATGACAATGAAAACACGACAACCGAAAACCTATGGGACACACACCAAAGCAGTTCTAAGAGGGAAGTTTATAGCAATTCAATCTCACTCAAGAAACAAGAAATATATCAGATAAACAATCTAGCCCTACACCTAAAGCAACTAGAGAAAGAAGAACAAAGAAAACCCAAAGTCAGTAGAAGAAAAGAAATCATAAAGATCAGAGCAGAAATAAATGAAATAGAAATGAAGAAAACAATAGCAAAGATAAATAAAACTAAAAGCTGGTTCTCTGAGAAGATAAACAAAACTGATAAAGCCTTAGCCAGCCTCATCAAGAAAAAATGGGAGAGGATGCAAATCAATAAAATCAGAAATGAAAAAGGAGAAATAACAACTGACACCGCAGAAATACAATGGATTATGAGACTATTACAAACAACTATATGCCAATAAAATGGACAACCATGAAGAAATGGATAAGTTCTTGGAAAGGTACAATTTTCCAGACTGAACCAGGAAGAATTAGAAAACATAAACAGACCTATCACAAGTAATGAAATTCACACTGTAATTAAAAATCTTTCAACAAAGTCCAGTACCAGATTGCTTCACGGGTGAATTGTACCAAACATTTAGAGAAGATCTAATGCCGATCCTCCTTAAACTCTTCCAAAAAATTGCAGAGGGAGGAACACTCCCAAATTCATTCTACGAAGCCACCATGACCCTGATACCAAAACCAGAAAAAGATATCACAAAAAAGAAAATTATAGACCAATACCACTGATGAACATAGATGAAGAAATCCTGAACAAAATACTGGCAAACAGAATCCAACAACATATTAACAGGATCATACACCATGATCAAGTAGGATTTATCCCAGGGATGCGAGGATTCCTCAATATACACAAATCAATCAATGTGATACACCATATTAACAAATTAAGGAATAAAGACCATATGATCATCTCAATAGTAGCAGAAAAAGCTTTTGACAAAATTCAACACCCATTTATGATAAAAACTCTCCAGAAAATGGGCATAGAGGGAACCTACCTCAACATAATAAAGGCCATATATGACAAACCCACAGCAAACATCATACTCAATGGTGAAAAACTGAAAACATTTCCACTAAGATCAGGAACAAGACAAGGTTGCCCACTCTCGCCACTCTTATTCAACATAGTTTTGGAAGTTCTAGTCACGGCAATCAGAGAAGAAAAAGAAATAAAAGGAATACAGATTGGAAAAGAAGAAGTAAAACTGTCACTGTTTGCAGATGACATGATAATATACATAGAGAATCATAAAGATGCCACCAGAAAACTACTAGAACTAATCAATGAATTTGGTAAGGTTGTATGATACAGAATTAATGCACAGGAATCTCTGGCATTCCTATACATTAACAAGGAAAAATCAGAAAGAGAAATGAAGGAAACACTCCCATTTACCATTGCAACAAAAAGAATAAAATACCTAGGAATAAGCCTACCTAAGGAGGCGAAAGACCTGTACTCAGAAAACTATAAAACACTGATGAAAGAAATCAAAGATGACATAAACAGATGGAGAAATATACCATGTTCTTGGATTGAAAGAATCAATATTGTGAAAATGACTATACTACCCAAAGCAATCCACAGATTCAATGCAATCCCTATCAAACTACCAATGGCATTCTTCACAGAATTAGAACAAAAAATTTTACAATTCGTATGGAAACACAAAAGACCCTGAATAGCCAAAGCAATCTTGAGAAAGAAAAACGGAGGAATCAGGCTCCCCAACCCTCAAACTATACTACAAAGCTACAGTAATCAAGACAGTATGGTACTGGTACAGAAACAGAATTATAGATCAATGGTACAGGATAGAAAGCCCAGAGATAAACCCACGCACATATGGTCACCTAATTTATGACAAAGGAGGAACGAACATACAGTGGAGAAAAGACAGCCTCTTCAATAACTGGTGCTGGGAAAACTGGACAGCTACATGTAAGAGAATGAAATTAGAACATTCCATAACACCATACACAAAAATAAACTCAAAATGGATTAAAGACCTAAATGTAAGGCCGGACACTATAAAACTTTTAGAGGAAAGCATAGGTAGAACACTCTTTGACATAAATCACAGCAAGATCTTTTTTGACCCACCTCCTAGAGTAATGAAAATAAAAACAAAAATTAATGAATGGAACCTAATTAAACTTAAAAGCTTTTGCACAGCAAAGAAAACCATAAACAAAATGAAAAGACAATCCTCAGAATTGGAGAAAATATTTGCAAATGAAGCAACCAACAAGGGATTAATCTCCAAAATATACAAACAGCTCATGCAGCTCAATATCAAAAAAATAAACAACCCAATCCAAAAATGGGCAGAAGACCTAAATAGACATGTCTCCAGAGAAGAGCACATGAAAGCACATGAAAATAATGCTCAACATCACTAATAATTAGAGAAATGCAAATTAAAACTACAATGAGGTCTCACCTCACACTGGTCAGAATGGCCATCACCAAAAAGTCTAGAAACAATAAATGTTGGAAAGGGTGTGGTGAAAAGGGAACCCTCCTGCCCTGTTGGTGGGAAAGTAAATTGATACAACCACTGTGGAGAACATTATGGAGGTTCCTTTAAAAACTAAAAACAGAACTACCATATGACCCAGCAATCCCACTACTGGGCATATACCCTGAGAAAACCATAATTCAAAAAGAGACATGTACCACAACGTTCACTGCAGCACTATTTACAATAGCCAGGACATGGAACCAACCTAAATGTCCATTGACAGAAGAATGCATAAAGAATATGTGAAGTAAAGCAATTATACTCCAATAAAGATGTTAAAAAAAAGAAAAAGAAAGAAGATGTGGCACATATATACAATGGAATATTACACAGCCATAAAAAGAAATGAAACTGTGTTATTTGTGGTGAGGTGAATGGACCTAGAGTCTGTCATACTGAGTGAAGTAAGTCAGAAAAACAAATACCATATGCTAACACATATACGTGGAATCAAAAAAAAAAAGGTACTGATGAACCTAGTGTCAGGGCAGGAATAAAGACGTAAACATAGAGAATGGAACTGAGGACATGGTGGGAGGGGGGAAGCTGGGATGAAGCGAGAGTAGCATCAACATATATACACTACCAAATGTAAAATGGATAGCTAGTGGGAAGCAGCAGTTGCACAGGGAGATTAGCTCGGTGCTTTGCAATGATCTAGAAGGGTGGGATAGGGAGGGTGTGAGGGAGGCTCAAGAGGGAGGGGATGTGGGATATATGTATGCATATGGCTGATTCACTTTGTTGTACAATAGAAACTAACATAGTAATGTGAAGCAATTATACTCCAATACAGATGTATTAAAAATTTTTTTTAATTAAAAAAAATTAAAAAATAAAAGAAGGCTTTCCTGGGAATTCTCTGGCTGTCCAGTGGTTAGGACTTGGCACTTTCACTGCCATGGGCCTGGGTTCAATCCCTAGTCTGGGAACTAAGATTCCGCAAGCCACCACAGCACAGCCAGAAAATTTTAAAAAATAAAACTAAAAGAAGGCTTTCCTGAGCATGATGTAACCCAACACAGATGGCAACTGTCTTTAAAACCCAAAAGCTAGATTGAAATGCGATCAGAGTAAACGTTGCCACATCACTGATTCTTTGCTAAAACTCTTCCATTTAAAAACTTAAGGGACTTCCCTGGTGGTGCAATGGTTAAGAATCCACCTGCCAATGCAGGGGACATGAGTTCGATCCCTGGTCCGGGAAGATCCCAGATGCCAGGGAGCAACTAAGCCCGTGCACTACAGCTACTGAGCCTGTACTCTGGAGTCTGAGAGCCACAACTACTGAGCCCACGCGCCGCAACTACTGAAGCCCATGCACTCTAGGGCAGGCGTGTCGCAACTACTAAGCCCGTGTGCCTAGAGCCCGTGCTCCGCAACAACAGAAGCCACCGCAATGAGAAGCCCACACACCTCAATGAAGAGTAGCTCCTGCTTGCCTAGAGAAAGCCCGCGCACAGCAACGAAGACGCAATGCAGCCAAAAAAAGAAAAAAGAAAAACTTAATTTTTGCTGAGTGTGAAGGTGGGACCTGAGACCAGGCATCACAAATCTGTAAATTTACCATTTAGGCTTCTTACAAGGATTTCTGGTCTCCTGAGTGCCAGGGCCATGCCAATCAGGAAAGAGATGCAACTCCTTCCATGTAAAACAGAAAACTATAGGATACTGATGAAAGAAATCAAAGAAGACACAAACAGATGGAGAAATATACCATGTTCTTGGAATGGGAGAATCAAAATTGTGAAAATGACTATACTACCCAAAGCAATCTACAGATTCAATGCAATCCCTATCAAATTACCAATGGCATTTTTCACTGAATTAGAACAAAAATTTTACAATTCATATGGAAACACACAAGAACCTGCATAGCCAAAGCAATCTTGAGAAAGAAAAATGGAGCTGGAGGAATCAGGCTCCCTGACTTCAGACTACACTACAAAACTACAGTAATCAAGACAGTATGGTACTGGCACAAAAACAGAATTATAGATCAATGGTACAGGATAGAAAGCCCAGAGATAAACCCATGCATATATGGTCACCTAATCTATGACAAAAGAGGCAAGAATATATTACAATGGAGAAAAGACAGTCTCTTCAATAAGTGGTGCTGGGAAAACTGGACAGCTGCATGTAAAAGAATGAAATTAGAACATTCCCTAACACCATACACAAAAATAAACTCAAAATGGATTAAAGACCTAAATGTAAGTCTGGACACTATAAAACTCTTAAAGGAAAGCATAGGCAGAACACTCTTTGACATGAATCACAGCAAGATCTTTTTTGACCCACCTCCTAGAGTAATGAAAATAAAAACAAAATTAACAAATGGAACCTAATTAAACTTAAAAGCTTTTGCACAGCAAAGAAAACCATAAACAAAATGAAAAGACAACCCTCAGAATGGGAGAAAATATTTGCAAATGAAGCAACCAACAAGGGATTAATCTCCAAAATATACAAACAGCTCATGCAGCTCAATATCAAAAAAAAACCTAATCCATAAATGGGCAAAAGACCTAAATAGACATTTCTCCAGAGAAGACATACAGATGGTTAAAAAGCACATGAAAATAATGCTCAACATCACTAATAATTAGAGAAATGCAAATCAAAACTACCGTGAGGTCTCACCTCACACCAGTCAGAATGGCCATCATCAAAAAATCTACAAACAATAAATGCTGGAGAGGATGTGGAGAAAAGAGAACCTTCCTACACTGTTGGTGGGAATGTAATTTGATACAGCCACTTTGGAGAACAGTATGGAGGTTCCTCAAAAAACTAAAAATAAAACTACCATATGACCCAGCAATCCCACTACTGGGCATATACCCTGAGAAAACCGTAAGTCAAAAAGATACATGCACTCCAATGTTCATTGCAGCACTATTTACAGTAGTCAGGACATGGAAGCAATCTAAATGTCTATCAACAGAGGAATGGATAAAGAAGATGTGGTACATATATACAATGGAATATTACTCAGCCATAAAAAGGAATGAAATAGTGCCATTTGCAGAGATGTGGATAGACCTAGAGATTGTCATACAGAGTGAAGTAAGTCATAAAATGAAAAACAAATATCGTATAATATTGCTTATATGTGGAATCTAGAAAAATGGTATAGATGAACTTATTTGCAAAGCAGAAATAGAGACACAGATGTAGAGAACTTGTGGATGCCAAGTGGGGAAGGGGGGTGGGGTGGGATGAACTGGGAGATTGGGATTGACATATATATACTACTATGTATGAAATAGATAACTAATGAGAATGTACTGTATATCACAGGGAATGCTATTCAATGCTCTGTGGTGACCTACATGGGAAGGAAATCCAAAAAAGAGGGAATATATGTATATGTATAACTGATTCACTTTGCTGTACAGCAGAAACTAACACGACACTGTAAAGCAACTATACTCCAATAAAAATTAAAAAAAAAAAACAAAACCTGTGTTCACGTCATTCCTGAGCCCCTCTGCCTCCCAGGGGTCTACTGAAGATTATATGAACTACAGTTCCCAGAGGCACTTTGATTCATTCCACATGCCCTACTGAACACCTATTTGTGGCAGGCTTTGCACTCTAGGCATCCAACACCGAATAAAACCGTGCCTGCCCTGGAAGAATCTACAAAGGAACATGCGTAACAAAGGTGCTGTGAAACTGCAAAGTGCATGTAAATATTGGCTTAGTGATATCTTTTTAACATCAAACATTTTAAGTTGATTTCCTCTGTCTTACGTTCTTATTGTAGAAAATTCAAACAATTGAGAAAAGAATAAAGAAGAAAATAAAAACTCCCTTGAAATCCTACCCTCAGGAAATAAGCATCACTAACATCTGGTGAACATCCTTCCTCTTATGCGTTCATGTATTAGATACATGGAAATTAAACTCTATTTTTTAAAATAAATTTATTTATTTTTTGCTGCGCTGGGTCTTCATTGCTGCGCGTGGGCTTTCTCTAGTTGCGGCCAGCGGGGGCTACTCTTCATTGCGGTGCACGGGCTTCTCATTGCAGTGGCTTCTCTTGTTTTGGAGCACAGGCTCTAGGCACACAGGCTTCAGTAGTTGTGGCTCGTGGGCTCAGTAGTTGTGGCTCGCGGGTTCTAGAGCACAGGCTCAGTAGTTGTGACGCAGGGGCTTAGTTACTCCGCAGCATGTGGGATCTTCCCAGACCAGGGCTTGAACCTGTGTCTCCTGCATTGGCAGGCAGATTCTTAACCACTGCCACACTAGGGAAGTCCCTAAACTCTAAATGCTATTTTTCAACCTGCCTTTTCAAATCAGCAATGTGCAGTGGATCTCCTACCAGGTAAGTATATGTCATCTTTTTTTAATATGTTAGCTATTATCATTATCACTGCATGAAATCAAAATGCCTTGGCTTCTCATAAATGTCTGCAGAATCTAACTCAGGACTTCTTTTCACCAACTCCACTGAATCTTTTTTTTTTGGCTGCACCAGAGGTTCGTGGGATCTTAGTTCCCTGACCAGGAGACCAGGGATCAAACTCATGCCCCATGCAGTGGAAGCTCAACTCCACTGAATCTTGTAAGTATGTCTGTCTTTTGTCCCAAGTTCTTAGGAACCCTGACCTTGGACTCAAAAGGGCCTTGGTTCTGGTACTGACCCTGTTTTGACTCTGGGCAATCACTTAAACTTCCTTAAGTTCCAATTTTTCCCTTCTGTAGAACAAGAGTAGTAAGTATGTGTCCTACCTGCCTTATTTCACTTAGTAAAGGAGCCTCAGGACCTTTGCACTAGTTATTCCCTCTGCCAGAAACTGTGTTAGGAACAGAGGAGACCACAAACCACTCCTTGACCTCCAGGATTCCACAGGCCACTGGGGAGGAGAGAGAGAAAAAAGCAATTACCAAACACTGTGTCAAGGGCTACCTCTACCCTGGTATCCTGACAATCTATTCTCAACCCAGTATTCAGAGTGGCCCTGTAAATACATCAATTAAATCATGTCACTGCTCTACTCAAAAACACGTAAGTGGCTCTGACCTCCAGGGGCTTCTGTGATCCGGCCACCCATTACCCATCTGTCCTCATCCCCTACTGCTCCCCGCCCCTCCCTTCACCGCAGCAACACTGGCCGCCTTGCTGTTCCTCACACCTCCAGGCACGCTTTTCCCTCAGGGCCTTTGCACTGGCTTGTCCCCTCCATCTAGAATGCTCTCTCCAAGATAGCAACACGGCTTCCTCCTTGACCTCTTTCGAGTCTGCTCAATTGCGACTTCCTGAGTAAGGTCAGTTCTGACCATCCTATTGTGGATGAAGAATGTCACCTGCCATGTCAGTAAGCAAAGGATATTGGGGCCATCGAGCCAGCAGCCACTGTAGCCACCCCCCATGATGCACCCTGACAGAATTCATGATGGAGAGAAGCAGGATACTGGCCCCAGGTAGCTGAGGTGCATATCAAAGGAATAATTTCAGTAAGCTCAGACTCTTGCGTCTTCCCATATGTAGAGAAGCAAGCTCAATTCATGAACTTGAGATGTCTGATTTTCTTTAATTAACAGTAATCTTTTGATGTTCCAACTACTTGGGTTTTGTTGCAAAAAATCTTATATATCCTGGCTCATTCCTTACCTCTTTGGAACAGTCCCTCAGAGCTTATCTGAGACTCTCTCTTCCAGGCTTAAGTCCTCAGTTTTGTCCGCCAAATAAAACGTAATTCTCAACTTTTAGGTTATGCATTTTTTTCCAGCTGAAACTATTTAAAATTAAAACCCCATCCCTGCTGCAACATCCTGGGTGCCCCTTATCACTCTGCTTTATTGTTGCTTCTAACACACTTCAATCTTTATTCTGCTTATTACCTTTCTCCCCCACTAGAGTGTAAGCACTGCAAGGGCAGAATTTTTGGTCTACTTTTTGTTGATATTTCCGTAGTGCCTAGAACGATGTTTGGCATAGTAGATGCCAAGTAAATGTTTGTTGAAATAACTGGACAGGGCTGAACAGAGAATGGGAGATAGGAGGGCTGCTCCGTAACACAACTCCAGGGGGCAATCCTTCACACTGCAGTCAATGTGAATGGCATCTTCTAAAATTGTGCAGTGCACAGGCTGCACAGCTATATGTGGTGACCCTAACAACAACCATGGATTACTTGTCAGAGTATACATTACTAAATGAAAGTATTTTTCTGATAATAAAAATATATAAAAACATAAAGAAGAAACCTAGAGATAATACTTAACATTTGCTCATCGTCCTTTTAGATCCTTCTCTAGGCATATGTACACAAATAAACCTTCATTTTACACAAGTGGCATCAGAATAACAAAATCTGTTGTTTTTTTACCCAGTAGTATATTATGATGAACTCTCCATGTCAATAAATGCAAATCCATATTTTCTCTTTAAACCAGGAGTCTGTAAATTAAGGCCCAGAAACCAAATCTACCCTTTGTTTTTTTTAATAAACAGAGTTTTACTGGAACACAGCCATGTCCATTCCTTTACATACTGTCTATGGCTGCTTTCATGCTACAGTGGCAGAGTTGATTATTTGTGACAGAAACCATACACAAAGCCTTCAGTATGTACTATCTATTCTTTAACAGAGGAATTTGCCAACCCTTGCTTTGTGGCTGAGTACTAAATAGTATGAAAATACCCTGAGTGAATTATTCCCCTATTGGTACCTATTGAGTTTATTGCCAGTTTTTGTTGATGAACAAGTTTATATATACATCTTGGGACACGGGTGCAATATATCGGCTTAGGATAAACTCCTAGAAGTGGGTTGGCTGTGTCAGCACAAGCTCTGTAAAGTTTCACGTGTACCTGTAAAGCATACACATGATTAAAATGTCCAAAGCACAGCTGTTCTGGAGTGAACGAATCTGCTGTTTACACCAGTACTGAAACACAGGCCCCTGACCTCATCCACTTATACGCTGTTGTATTTTCTTCATGTAGCTTGGTTGTGTTTAGTTGACTCAAGTAAATTTCGTTCCTTTTGAAAAAGTTCAACTTGTGATCAGCTCAGTTAAGGGGATTAGGAGTTTCTGTCCACATCCAGGTCAGTGGCTTCTCAGCCAGGAGAGCTCATGGCCAGGCAGCCCCAAAGAGAAGAGGACAGGGATGTGGTGGGGAATGGAGAAGAATGAAGGTGACCTGACTTCAGAGAGAGTGGCCAGGAGCTGACGCAGGGTACTTGGACTCTGCCCTTGGAGCTGCCCTTTTGATGGTGGATGTTTCCACTATGCATTTTTTTAAAAAAAATTTTTATTGGAGTCTAGTCGATTTATAATGCTGTGTTAGTTTCTGCTGTACAGTAAAGTGAATCAGTTATACATCTATATATATCCACTCTTTTTTAGATTCTTTTCCCATACAGGTCATTACAGGGTATTGAGTAGAGTTCCCTGTGCTATTCAGTAGGTCCTTATCAGTTACTTATTTTATATATAGTAGTGTGTATATGTCAATCCCAATCTCCTAATTTATCCCTTCCCCCCTTCCCGCCTGGTAACCATAAGTTTGTTTTCTACCTCTATGATTGTTTTTGCTTTGTAAATAAGTTCATTTGTACCATTTGTTTTTTTTAGATTCCACATATAAGCAATATCATATGATATTTGTCTTTCTCTGTCTGACTTACTTCATTCTGTATGACAATCTCTAGGTCCATCCATGTTGCTGCAAATGGCATTATTTCATTCTTTTTTATGGCTGAGTAATATTCCATGGTATATATGTACTATATTTTCTTTACTCATTCATCTGTCAATGGACATTTAGGTTGCTTCCATGTCTTGGCTATTGTAAATAGTGCTGCAATGAATATTGGGGTGCATGCATCTTTTCAAATTGTGGTTTTTGCTGGAAAAAACTAAATATAGAACTACTGCATGATCCAGCAATCCCACTCCACTCTGTACTTTGATCCCACCCAGTAACTGAGAGTTCAGCCATGTATACACAGCTGTAGCCCTTCCTCTCTTTCTGTGCGTCTATATCTCTGTCTCACTAAATGACCCCGAATTTTCTCATTGATTATCTAGGAAATAAATACAATCAATTTTTGCTTAATTCTTAATTGTTACTACTGGCAGAAATAATCAACACAAAATCAAACTGACAACAAATGAAACCGCACATGGCAAAAAAATGCTATTGACTAAAACTGGACAGAAGGATTACATTTTCTTGACAAAATTTAGATACACAAAATTTGACCTTGGGGAATTCTGGATTTGGAAAAGCAAAACAAAAATCACAATGGTTGAAACTAAAGGAGGAAAAATTGATGTGGTTCAAGAAACTAATCTATTCCCAAAAAGACAAGAGATAACACGTGTTGGCGAGGATGTGGAGAAAAGGGAACCCTGGTACACTGTTGGTGGGAATGTAAAGTGGTGCAGCCACTAATGGAAAATAGTACAGAGTTTCCTCAAAAAATTAAAAATAGATCTACCATATGATCCCGCAATTCCACGTCTGGCTATTTATCCAAAGGAAATGAAATCAATACCTTAAAGAGATATCTGCCCTCCCATGTTCACTGCAGCATTATTCATAATAGCTGAGATATGGAAACAATGTAAGTGTACACTGATGGATGAATGAATAAAACACATGTGGGGTATATGTATATACACACACTCAATGGAGTATTATTCAACCATAAAAAGAAGAAATTTCTACCATTTGTGACAACATGGAAGAACCTAGAGGACATTATGCTAAGTGAAATAAGCCAGACACAGAAAGACAAATACTGCATAATTTCACTTATATATGGAATCTAAAAAAGTCAAACTCATAGTACCAGAGAGTAGACTGGTGGTTGCCAGGGGTCGGGGGTCAGAGGAAATGGGGAGATGTTGGTCAAAGGCTATAAACTCTCAGTTATAAGATGAGTAAGTTCTGGAGATCCAATGTACACCATGGTGACTATAGTTAATGATACCATATTGTATATTTGAAATATGCTAAGAGAATAGATCTTAACTGTTCTGACCAAACACACAAAAAGTAACTATGTGAGGTGATGGATGTGTTCATTAACTTGATTGTGGTAATCATTTCACAATATATATGTATAGTAAATCATCACATTGTATACTTTAAAAAATCACATTGTACAACCTAAATATATACAATTTTTATTTGTCAATCATACCTTAGTAATCTGGAAAAGACTGATAATGAATCCAATTTGTGTAAAAACAATACACATAGAAAAAGAACCCAACAAGGACCTACTGTATAGCACAGGGAACTATACTCAATATCATGTAATAACCTATAATGGAAAAGAATCTTAAAAAGAATAGATAGATATGTATAACTGAACCACTCTGCTGTACACCTGAAACTAACACAACATTGTAAATCAAATATATTTCAATAAAAATTTTTAAAAAGAATGGAATTTTCCATGGCTGAAAAAAAAGAACAATTGCAGTGAAAAGTTTCAATGAAATAAAAAGAAACACGGCAAATATTGAAAATGGCTTCATTCCATTGTATAGAATATCAATCAAGGGATTAAACTGGCTTGAGATTGCTCTGGAAAATATTTTCTTGATGAAAATTTATCCATGTTAGAGATGAGGTTTCTTTAGGCCCAAAGGTAGACTAATAGCTTTCTACTCTTTGTCAGAATTTTTTCATTAGCCACGTTTCCATAAGATTTCTGGGGTCTCTGGAACCACTAAGGCCCCAAGGAAAAGGAAAATGGAATCTATTTTATATCAGTTGCTCTTGCAAGAAGGGGCAATATTAACAATCCTGACACTGACCTCTACCCTAGAAGATAAAAAAATTTCTGCAAAGACTCTGCTTCAGTTTTATACCTCTTTCTAACAGTTCCAGGGAGGCAGACTTTGTTGTATCATTTCAAAATCTTTGTATAGTGTAAGTTTTAATAGCAAATAAGAAAATAGTTTACTATTTAATGACACAATTTTACATGTGAGTCTTGTTCGGTTTACATGCCATCTTATATATTATATATATATTATATACCCATCTACTATATTTCTTTACTAGGTTTTTGGTGACAGTTTTATAATATTATACCAATTGGTCTTATTTTTAATAGAATATTCTGTTAATTGAAGATTTTCTGTATTAAAGAAACAAACCAGGGAGAGAAATAAAATACAAAGATCAGAAACCAGCCGTGATACTCTGTGCAGGCACCAATGTGATTACCAGGGGTAAAATATGTTCATTTTATATTTATTGTTATAACCCTCTGCCACCTCATTTAAAGACATTGTTCCAGTGGTTGACTCTCTGCGCTTCCACTGCTGGGGGCGCGGGTTTGTTCCTTGGTCGGGGAATTAGGGTCCCACAGGCCACGCAGTGCGGCCAAAAAAAAAAACAACACATGGTCCCCAAAGTTAAATATGTACATAAGAAAGTACTGGTGGTAAGGAAGCAGGGAAGGAAAAGTGCAAAACCAACAAAGCAACATCTCAAACACCATGAATGACTCCCTTGCTTCCCCTCACCAGGACTGAATGTAGGACAGAGCTGCAAAGTTCCAAGATCAGTAAAAAAAAAAAATCAAACTCTCTGAAATGACTGTGGTCATACATGTGAAACTGGTTTTCTTACGAGAGAAAAAAGAAAATTACTTGACACTGAGCTTCTTGAGGGCAGGCAGGGGTGTTGTGTTATCTCTACATTCTCTATGCTTAGTAAAGAGCTGGTGCAGCTCTTTTTGGGTAAATAAGTGGGTGAGTGGGAAAAAAAAACAACCATGAATGCATAATTAAAGATATTTGGAACTTGTCTAGTCTGGCTTGGCAGTTCTCAACCTAGAATCATTTAGGGAGTTGTTTTTTTCTTAACCTTTTATTGATGTATACAGAAAAGTATATGTATCTTGGGGAGCTTTTAAAAACTGCTATGCTTGAGAATGTTTAAAATTAAGAACACTGACAATACCTAGTGCTGTGGACAAAATGCAGTACAAGCGAGCACTCACAGATTGCTAGTGGGGATGCAAATAATACAACTACTTTGGGAAACAGTTTGGAAGTTTCTTATACAGTTAAACAGACACTCAGCATAGGAACAGAAATTCCACTCCTAGGTATTTCCCCAAGAGAATGAAAACACATATCCACACAAAAACCTTTTACATGAATGTTGATAGAAGCGTTATTCATAATGCTTGGTAACTGGAAACAGCCCAGATGTCCATCAACAACAGGTGAGTGTAAAGAAAACGTGGTGAGGGACTTCCCTGGTGGTCCAGTGGTTAAGACTCCACGCTTGCAATGCAGGGGGCCTGGGTTCAATCCCTGGTGGGGGAACTAAGAGCCCACATGCCCAGTGCCCTGGACAAAAAAAAAAAAAAAAAAGACAAACCAAAACATGGTGCCTCCACACAACGGAATACTAATCAGCAGTAAAAAAAAAAAAAAAAAAATGGGGGCGGATTCAAGATGGCAGACTAGGAGGACGCAGAAATCGCGTCTTCTCACAACTAGGGCACCTACCAGGCACTGGTGGGGGACTACGGACACCTAAGGGGACAGGAGGAACCCCCAGTGACCAGGTAGGACGTGGGGCATGGGGGGAGTGAGGGGGGAGGAGAAGTGGAGGCGGGAGGGGACTGGCGCCCCTGAGGGGCAGCTGGGGAGGGGAAGGTGTCCCACACCAGAAGGGGGAAGTTGGGGAACCATTGGGAGGGCAGAGGATCAAAAGGGAGTGTGGCCAGGTTTCCCCTGCCCACTTCGGCCCCCGGAAGTCTGCTGAGATCCCGAGCCTGATCCTCTACCCACCTAGGCCCCCTCCAGCTGCGCAGGTACTGAGGGAGTGGGAGGGAGGTAAGGGGGAGCAAAAGTAAAGGCCAGACGTCCAGGACCAGCACCCCTGAGGGGCGGCTGGGGGAGGGGAGGAGTTCCTACACCCAGGGGGACCCACCCAGGGTTAGGGGTCCAGCAGCGACTGGGGAGACCCTGAGGGAGGTGGGGGGGAGGGGCACAGAGGAATGGAAGGGAACAGGGCCAGCGCTTTCCCTGTCCACTTAGGCACTGGGGAGCCTGTTGGGCTCCCAGGCCTAATCCTCTGCCCTCAGAGCCTCCCTCCTGCTGCACAGAACCCAAGTCCCGCCCCTACACCCCCACCCAGGGCCCCACCTCTGCATTCGGAGACCCGCTCCCTTCAGCTGCACTGCGCCTAAGCCCCACCCACACACCCTCACTCAGGGCCCTGCCTCCAAACTCCAGAAGCCCTCCTTTCCACGTGCTGCCTCTCCCCTTCTGCACAGGTCCTAAGCAGAGGCCCCGTCCCACGCTTGAACGTAGCCCCGCCTAGGCCCCGCCCCACGCTCAAACACCCCCCACCTGCCTAGGTCCCGCCCCACCCTAAACCCCGCCCCTGCCAAAGTTCCACCCCCCACCTAAACTCCACCCCCATAGCCAAGGCTTTTTTTTTTTCTTTTCTTTTTTCCTCTCTTAGATTGGGGTTCTGTTTTACCTTGTTGATTCATTGTTGTTGATTCTTTTATATTTTTATTTTTCCTAATAAATCTTTTATTTTTCTAATTTTATTTTATTCTTTATACTTTGTTAGTGATCTCTCCTTTTGGATTGTTCCCCACCCCCCCTTTTTTTTTCTTTTTTCTGATGTGGTTTTATTTTACATTGTTGCAGTTGTCTCAATTATAGTCTTATTGTTTCTAATATATTTTTTATCTTTCTAATTTTATTTTGTTTTTTTATTCTTTGATATTGTACTGCTCCTTCTTTTTCTTTCTTTCTTCCTTTTTTTTTTTTTTTTCTACGCCATGAAGCTTGCAGGATCTTGGTTCCCGGGCCAGAGGTCAGTACCGAGCTCCTGGGGTGGGAGCTCCAAGCCCAAACCGCTGGACTAACAGAGAACCTCAGACCCCAGGGAATATCAATTGGAGTGAGGCCTCCCGGAGGTCCTCATCTCAGCACCAAGACCCAGCTCTATCCAACTGACTGCAAACTCCAGTGCTGGACGTCTCAGGCCAAACAACCAGTAAGACAGGAATACAGCACCACCCATCAAAAAAAAAAAAAAAAAAAAAAAGAAACAACCAAAAAATATGTTACAGATGAAGGAGCAAGGTAAAAACCTACAAGACCAAATAAATGAAGAAAATAGGCAACATCCCTGAAAAAGAATTCAGAGTAATGATAGTAAAGATGATCCAAAATCTCAGAAACAGAATGGAGAAAATACAAGAAACATTTAACAAGGATCTAGAAGAACTAGAGAGCAAACAAACAGTGAACAACACAATTACTGAAATTAAAAATACTCTAGAAGGAAACAATAACAGAACAACTGAGGCAGAAGAACAGATAAGTGACCTGGAAGATAAAATGGTGGAAATAACTGCCAGGGAGCAGAATAAAGAAAAAACAATGAAAAGAATTGAGGACAGTCTCAGAGACCTCTGGGACAACATTAAATGCACCAACATTCAAATTATAGGGGTTCCAGAAGAAGAGAAAAATAAAGGGTCTGAGAAAATATTTGAAGAGATTATAGTTGAAAACTTCCCTAATATGAGAAAGGAAATAGTCAGTCAAGTCCAGGAAGCACAGAGAGTGTCATACAGGATAAACCCAAGGAGAAACACACCGAGACACATATTAATCAAACTATCAAAAATTAAATACAAAGAAAAAATATTAAAACAAGGGAAAAGCAACAAATAACATACAAGGGAATCCCCATAAGGTTAACAGCTGATCTTTCAGCAGAAACTCTAGCCAGAAAGGAGTGGCAGGACATATTTAAAGTGATGAAAGGGAAGAACCTACAACCAAGATTACTCTACCCAGCAAGGATCTCATTCAGATTCGATGGAGAAATTAAAACCTTTACACACAAGCAAAAGCTAAGAGAATTCAGCACCACCAAACCAGCTTTACAACAAATGCTATAGGAACTTCTCTAGGCAGGAAACACAAGAGAAGGAGAAGACCTACAATAACAAACCCAAAACAATTAAGAAAATGGTAATAGGAGAATGGACTTGAGGACACGGGGAGGGGGAAGGGTAAACTGGGACAAAGTGAGAGAGTAGCATTGACATATATACACTACCAAATGTAAAATAGATAGTTAGTGGGAAGCAGCCGCATAGCACAGGGAGATCAGCTCGGTGCTTTGAGACCACCTAGAGGGGTGGGATAAGGAGGGTGGGAGGGAGATGCAAGAGGGAGGGGTATGAGGATATATGTATGCATATAGCTGATTCACTTTGTTTTACAGCAGAAACTAATACAACACTGTAAAGCAATTATACTCTAATAAAGATGTTAAAAAATATTTATAAGAAAAAAATAAAATGAACTGCTGAAACATGTAGCAACATGATGACTCTCATAAACATGATGCAGTGACAGAAGCCAGACTGCTTGATTCTGTTGACACGAAATTCTAGTGCTTACAGAGTCAAACTTACAGTGACCAGCCAGATCAGTGGTTACCTTGTGACAGAACAGGGATTATTCTGGGGGTGACAGAGATGGTCTATACTTGATTATAGTGTTTATAAGGGGATATACATTTGCCAAAACTGGATCTGTTCACCTAAAATAGATGCATTTTATTGTATGTAAATTACACATCAGAAAAGTTGATTGAAAACTGTTGACACCCAGACTCCACCTTAGACCAATTAAATTAGAATCTCTGGGATGGAACCCAGACGTTGGACCTACCCAGATAAGAGCTCTAGCTTATCTGTTTGGGCAGCTATAACAAAATACAATAGACCAGTTGACTTATAAACTTATAAACAGAAATTTATTTCTCACGGTTCGGCAGGATGGGAAGTCTGAGGTCAAGTCCTGGCAGATTCAGGTGTCTGGTGAGGGCCCTCTTCCTAGATGGCCATCTTTTTGCTGTAACCTCACATGGCAGAAGGGGCAAGAGAACTCTCTCAGGCCCTTCATAAGGGAGTTAATCCCACTCATGAGGGCTTCAGTCCATTGCAAGCTCCCTGGGTGATTTTATGTGTAGCTAGAGTTGAGAACCACTGGCCCTAACTTTAAGAGTATATTGGGAAAACAGAACAGCAATAAAATATTTTTTTAAAGAGGGGAATGGGAAGGATCACAGGTGACTTATTTTTTCCTTTAATCTATTTTGTATTTTCTGATTTTTCCATAATGAATTACTTGCATAATTTTTAAAAGACAGTGTTATTTACTTACCTATTCTATTTTACCTATTTTATTTATTTTACCTATTTCTCGATCTCTCAAATTTTGCTCTGTCATTCATTTTGGTGCTTAAATCATCATCACATTTGTTCAGATAAACCATTACCTGATATTCATTCATCCAAGGCGGATTAAACATCTGCCTTATACAAAGCACTGTTTTAGGAACTACAGGAGGAAAAAAGAAGAAATCTCCAGGCAATCAGAGGCACAGGTGAAACAGATGCTCTCATTTAATTTTATAAGAACCTTCAAACATCACTGTAGCACAAACATAACAGGAGAGATGATGATGCTACCTTATCCTTGCGCGTTTCTGGAAAACGGTCTGGAAGTTTCCTTATGAATTTAAAATGAACCTATCATGGGACCCAGCTCTTCAATTCCTAGATGTTTATAGAAAAGAAATGAAAGCATATGTCCATACAAAGACTTGTATACAAAAGTTCATAGCAGCTTCATTGCAATAGCCAAAAATTGGAAACAATCCAATTGTCCATCAACAGAAGAATGGATAAACAAATGGTGGTAAATTTATATTATGGAATACAACACAGCAATAAATAGGAAGAAATTATTGATACATGCAACAACATGGATGAATCTAAAAATAACTGTGCTGAGTGAAAGAGCCAGACATAAAAGAATATATACACTATATGATTCCATTATATAAAATTCTAGAAAGTGCAAAACAAATCTATAGTGACAAAAAGAAGGTTAGTAGTTGAGGGTGAGTTGCGAATGAATTACAAAGAGGTGATGGAAATGCTACTTGTCTTGATTGTTGTGATGGTTGTGTATATATATATATTATATATATGTCTATGTCAAAACTCATCAAATTGTTCAATTTAAATATATGTAGTTTAATGTACACCAATTATACAACTTTAATGTAGCTGTTAAAATGAAAGGAAGGAAGGAAGGAAGGAAGGAAGGAAGGAAGGAAGGAAGGAAGGAAGGGAGAAAAGAAAAACTAGAAAAGGAAAAACGAAATCATGGAATAAAATATAGAGCCCAGACAGAGACTCATGTAAGTATGTAGTCAACTGATTTTTAACAAAGGTGCAAAGACAAAGCAATGGAGCAAAGATGGTCTTTTCAACAAATGGTGCTGGAACAACTAGACATCCACATGCAAAAAAAAAAAGAATCTAGACACCCTTCACAAAAATTAACTCAAAATGGATCATATAACTAAATGTAGAATGCAAAACTATAAAAATCCTATAAGATGACATAGGAGAAAACCTAGATGACCTTAGGTATGGAGATGACTTTTTATATGCAACACCATGATCCATGAAAGAAATAATAAGCTAGACGTTGTTAAAATTAAAAATTTCTGCTCTGCAAAAGACAATTTCAAGGGAATGAGAAGACAAGCCACAGACTTGTAGAAAATATTTTCAAAAGGTACATCTGAAACATCCTGGAGGAGAAAGTAAAAATAAACAATACATCTGATAAACACCTGTTTTCCAAAATATACGAGGAACTCTTAAAACTCAGAAATAAGAAAACAAACAACTCAATTAAAAAATGGGCCAAAGACCTTAACAGATACTTCTCCAGAGAAAATACACAGATGGCAAATAAGCATATGAAAAGATGCTCCATATATCATCAAGGAAATGAAAACTAAAACAATAAGATACCACTACACACCTACTAGAATGGCCAGAATCTGGAACATTGACACCACCAAATGCTGACAAGGATGTGGAGCAGCAGGAACTCTCATTCACTGCTGGTGAGAATGAATGCAAAATGGCGCAGCCACTTTGGAAGACACTTCGGTGGTTCCTTACAAAACTAAACATACTCTTACCATATGATTCAGCAACTGTACTCTGGGAATTTACCCAACGATTTGAAAACTGCCCAAAAACCTGTACATGGGGGCTTCCCTGGTGGCACAGTGGTTAAGAATCCTCCTGCCAAAGCAGGGGACAGGGTTCAAGCCCTGGTTCGGGAAGATCCCACATGCCGTGGAGCAACTAAGCCTGTGCTCCACAGCTACTGAGCCTGTGCTCTAGAGCCTACGAGCCACAACTACTGAGCCCGTGTGCCACAACTACTGAAGCCACAAGCCTAGAGCCAGTGCTCCACAACAAGAGAAGCCACTGCAATGAGAAGCCCGTGCACTGCAATGAAGAGTAGCCCCTGCTTGCCACAACTAGAGAAAGCCCGCCGCAACTAGAGAAAGCCTGCCTGCAGAAACAAAGACCCAATGCAGCCAAAAATAAATAAATTTATTGAAAAAAAAAAACAAAAACCTGCACATGGATATTTATAGCAGCTTTACTGCCAAAACTTGGAAGCAACCAAGATGCCTTCAGTAGTGAAAGGATAAACTGTGGTACATCCAATGAAATATTCATCAGAAATGCGCTATCAAGACATAAAGACGTGAAGGAAACAAATACATATTCCTAAGTGAAAGAAGCCAATCTGAAAAGTCTACATACTGTAAAATTCCAACTATATGAAATTCTGGAAAAGGCAAAACTATGCAGACAGTAAGAAGATCAGTGGTTGCCAGGGCTTGGGATTGGGGGTAAGGTTGAAGGGGTAAATAGGCAACAGAAGATCTATAGGGCAGTGAAAGTACTCTGTATGGTGAATTCACGTCATACATTTGTCCAAACCCATAGAATGTACACCACCAAGAGTGAACCCTAAAGTAAGCTATGGATTTTGGGTGATTATGATGTGTCGATGTAGGTCCATCCATCGTTAACAACTGTCCCACTCTGTTGGGGGATGTGGATGATGGGGGAGGCTGTGCATGTGTGGGGTCAGGGGGCATATGGGAAATCTCTGTACCTTCCTCTCAGTTTTTCTATGAACCTAAAACTACTCTGAAAAAGTGAAGTCTTTAAATAAACAAATAAAATCCTCAAAAAAGTGAAATAAAAATTTAAAAGCATCTAAAAACAATGTGAAAAGAAACAACCAACGATTTAGTGGATAATTAAACCAAAATCCAATTTAGTGGTTACTTCTTGTTGAGGAAGAGGGTGTGATGAGGGAAGGCATATAGGGAATTTTTAAATTAATGGAATATTCAATTTTTTTTTTTGAGGAGGGAATTGCTATTTATTAGTAAATATTTCTTATGCTAACTTGGGTATTTTATTATTCTTTAAAGGTATACTTATTTCTATACTCATTTTCACATGAATTATGGGTGAATTTTTAAAATACACACACATAAACACAATTCAGATTTCAGTATGCTGAAGACTGTCTCTGGAACTTGATTTTTTAACATATTATTTCCAATGTTGATGTGTTAATATTCCTGTTAAGGATGAGACATACTAGTTAATTCCAAGGCAGGAACAGGAGAAATGACAGGCCATACTTTTCTAAAATCCAGGTAATATGTTTTTAAAATTAGCCAAGTGGGCCAAAGACCCTCCAGGAAGGAAGTAGGGCATCTCAGCCTCCATAAAGTCCACTCTGCCCTCCAAGCTGAGCCTAGTCCCTCACACTCGGCCTACACTTGGACTCAACATCCGGCTTTTCTCCTGCACTCACTCTCTCTTACCATTCATTTTTGGTCACAAGTCTTGGCTTTCAGACTTCATTCAATCCACTTTTCAGCCTGTTCACGAGTCAACCTGGTGTGAGGACAACCGGCACTCCTGGGCACAGGCTTGGCAGGGAAAGATTAATTAAGCCAACACAATCCCTTATGAAGGAGTCACAATGGACTTGACAGCATTGTTCTCCAAATTCAGCTATCCTCAAACTAGGGGTAGCCTGAGATGCTGAGATCCCCATCTGGGGCAGTACTGCTCAAAGTGAATGTCACAGAGATCAGAATCCCAAGGAACTTTAAAAAAAATGCATATTACTGAGCCCACCCACGTCTACAGAGTAGTGTATCTGAGCATGGGGCCCAGGAGTCTGAATCTCTGAGAAACACCCCAGGTGGTGGTTCCGATGTTTTTTGACTTCCCTGTGAGATTGGGATCACTGAAACTTGACCTGTTAAATATGAGGTTGATCTAATCATTGATAAAACCTTGGATAGTGAGTGTATGGGTTTTTACTTTGTCAAAGACAGACACACCACCGATCAGAATGATGAGCAGCAACCACGCCCTGTCCAGAAAGAAAGTGCAGTTAACCAGGTATACTATTTTAACGTTGTTCAGACTTGACTAGGTAAAAACAAAGAGAAAACGGCCTCTGTATTTTAAATTACCCCTCCCCATTCTCACTGGTCCAGCCAGATTTATTCTGGGGGATGGGGCTAGGTTGCTAATATTAAAAACGTTTAACATGTGTGCATGGGCAGAGGGGACCAGCCCACTGGAAACAGCTGATCCGGCTTTACCAGCACGGATCAGTTGAGCGCCAGCCCTGCCTTTCTTCTAGAGTAAATAGCTTCACCCGACACTGAGCCAGAATACAGTGTGTCTCTGTTCATTTTCTTTTGGAGAAAGACAATAGATGTGACTAGAGCCTTAATGTACTTTTGCTAGATTTGTTTTTTGTGAAGAAGAACTGATTAAGGATTAAAACCTTCAACTTTCTGAGCCGCTTGAAATGTTACTGTTGCTTCCAATTTATAAAGAGCTTTCATGACTTCAATATCCCAGTAATGCAAGCATTTGTTCTATTGTTAAAGATCTAGTTAACTGGTATCTGGGAATTTCACATGAGAAAAGGCATATTCCTGCCACGCAGCCTTAATAGAGGTGCATGTATGATACAAAGCCCCGTGTGCCTTGGGAAAATGAACTAGAGACTCAACTGGAAAGCTTTCAGACCAGTTAAAAACATAAAATATAGCTACCACAGAGCTTAACTGTACAGTGGCAGTTTCAGTTTCTGTATTGAGAGACCATTTTTTGCATTTTCTTAGGATTGGCCCACAGCTACAGCCATACTGGACACGTTTTTAACTCTAAATGCAATGCAGAATTACCTATCATTTCTTTGCTATACAGACTGAATATTCTGCATGAGCATTCAAAAACACATGTTTATAGTTTTATGTTTATTGTGTCCTACTACCAAATGTACTCTCTACAGAGTCTTCGATGATGGGTGGTGAGGAATTGCTCAAAAAGATTCAGTTACACACAGAGAAAACATAATGTTGGGAAGGGCTAGATTACATAGTTATCGAAATATGTATTTGGAGTTGCTTGATTTTGCCGTAACTTGCAACTTTTTACAAAAAGGTGTTCTATGAAATTTTTTTCAATCCCGAAGACTTGTCTTTGTGTTGAGAATTTTGTGGTAATCCTCAACTGCAAATATGCTTAAATTATCAAGTAGATTTAAAGCCACTGTTTTAAAATATATAGTCTAGTTTTAGGGTCTCAAAATGTTATAAACTGTAATTTAGCTTGATCAGAACTAATCAAATAATCTGGATAATGGTTAGTATATATGTATGAGTATACACAGACATTTAAGTACTACTAATCGTCAGCAAGTTATACTTTAAACATCAAAATTTAATCTTTGGTGATTCAGAAGGCACTCTTTTTAATGAAGTACATGCAGTATGAAAAATCTAAGCTCTATTATCAACAACCACAATTCCCCAAAATAATAGTGTCACAGAGATTAGACCAAAAGTGTGCAACAGACAAAGTGTTTATAAAGTCCAAGTTGTTTACAGAGAGGGACCTTGGCCATGGGACTGCAGTCATATACATGACTCTCCAGCATTCCTACTAGGCACTGCTCTGCTGATGCACTGCATTGGAACCCACTGTTAACCATCTCCAACTCAACTAAGAGAAATTATTTTCTCATGAAAATCTCTCTTAATTTCATAAGAGAGAGCAGCAAAAACACGATGTACCAAAATGTGCTTTTATAAACAAACTCGGCCAGATTAAGAAACTGAACAATATTTACACTCCTGAATTTCAAGGATCTAAATCTTGTCACATACTACCCACCCAAATCCCCACCATTTTTTAAGATAATATGACATGAATAAGTAGGTTAAAATGCTTTTGAAAAGAAGTTTTATTTCTATTTATTCATTTATGCAAAGACAGTATCAGCACAGGTAATAGGAACACACTTTTAAGTTTAAAATTAATTTTCCATTTTGAAAGGTTCAGAATTTTGACTCTTCTACCTTACTCTTTTAAATACTTCAGTCCAACAAAACAGCAGACAAAAAGTTTATTTCCTTACTTTTCTTAAGGTCATATTGGGATAATCAGAATTGGCTCTTTAGAATTTAGGTATCATTTACAGTAACCTGGAGATTTAATCACAGAATAATACATGTAAGGATGTTATAGCACACACACACAAAAGTACAAAGAATTTTAAAAAGAACAAATTTCAGGGCACTTTCAAATTTTGAGGCCTAAGAAAGCTCTCTTGGGGATCCTCAAGTTAAAAGACTCCTCCCTTCAGATTCAGAATGAAAATTATTAGGGATTATAAAACAGTGGGCACTGATGATATGGCCCATGGAAGCTTCATTAGGATAAGGATAAATGGAGTTTCCATGTTTTAGTGAAGGGGCAGGCCAATGAAAGAAAAGCCAGGAAGCCACTTTAAACTCATGTCCATGGCAGGTCAAATGATGCTGATACAAGTGTTTCCCTTAGAAAGGTATTACCCCATTGCTACCTTTCCAAGGCTTATTAGCCCACATACTGCTTATACTGCTACTTCTCTTCTTTACATCACCTATTCTAAGAGCAAACCTCCTGGAAGAATGGTGCTACAGACTGGAAAAGCAAGACTGTGGGTAGAGCAAAGGGGCTCTGGATCTCTAGTTGTCTGTCACGATTTACAATGTCTAACCAGGAGCCTAGCTAATCTAAAAATGGATTGTTAACACTTAACGCTAGTATAATTTTGGGCTATGCGTATTACTCAACAACTTTTGTGGTTTAGAAACGCCAAACCTACTTCGATTCTACTGGACATATTTTACTTTAAAAAAGGGAATATAATAGGCTAAAAAACAAAAATAAAAATCGACCTGTTCTTTAACAAATAACTAACATTTTAATGTTTTTTATAAAACAATTCCTTTCAGATACTCTGATTAACTTTTAAGTGACATAAAAAAAGTTTCAGCCTTCTTCAATACCAATATTTTGCACAATTTAAGATACAGCCATTGAATTTATCATTTCAAGGAAAATAAAGTAAAAGAAAATAAGGAGAATGGTAACTCACTGAGAAGCTTATGTACCTAGTAAAGTTTAGTTTGTTTTGGATTCTTTAAAAAAAAAATTAGGCCCAGAATTTTAGTTATCCTAGTTACCATCCCAATCGGATATCTCTATGTGTGGATTCTAGATAAGATTAAATATTTTGAGCTAATAAATGTAAGACCCACTGATTGGACTATTTGTTTAGAATCTGTTTTACTGGGTTTAGATAAGGAAAACTTCAGTAAAGCCAACTATATACTGAGTTCCACTGATTAAAAATGCAGTTTTAAAAACTCTGCTTTTGTGGTAAATTTCTAGACAAATCATAAAAGCACAATATTGTAGATATTGTACTGTTCATAGGTACTTGTTGGAGAAGTGAAGTGCTTGTATTTAAACAATCAAAATTCTGACCTTTCAAAATAGGTTTTCTAAAACAATTTTTCTGAAAATCAGCATTTGCTTTTAAACTCTTAAAATGTCAATTTAAAAAAATCCTTACAGATAAATCTTAAAGTTCCTCCTTTCAGTCTCAATTTATTTTTACTTTTAACCATATATTCAACACAGAACCAGTTTCTAAGTAAATGTCTAATGAAAAACAGTTCTAATGTAAAATAAAACTAGGCAATCTAATATAACTTGTATAGAAAGTCTAAGTGTGATTTATCAAAATTCAAAATTAAATCTCTAAATAGTGGAAAAACTTTCAGTCTCTTCTTACTATTCAAAACCTCCACCTTCCTGTGAGACTAGAAAGTTAGCAGAGGATCAAACAGACTTAATCACTGCTCGACTTCTTCTGAAGTGATGAACTCGTTTATCCTAGAAAAGACAGAAATAGTCCATTTTACTTCACTGAAAATTCCTATTACGATTATGACCTAAGAGAGTTGAAAAATACTGTACTTAAAGCATTTATTTTGGGTTTAAAAGCTATAAATAATGAAAGAAAAGTGATCCTTTTGGGGAAGCATTCCTGAACTTTGTGATAATCAATGTACCAATGACCAGTTTTATTCAACAATTTAGTTAAAAAAGAAATATCAGTAACTCAGAAAAAGAGGACTTAGAATCAATACCCTTTTATGTAGATTAACTCATGATTTGGCAGTGATGTCCCAAAAAGACAGCTAATGAAAAGAAAGCACATGAGATTTTTAAAAGTCCTATTTTTACTAAAATACATCTGACAGAAATCATGGCTTGAGAAGAGTAATCCACTTCAATCTGAAACCCCATGCTTTTAGGTTAAGAAAGAGAAGTTTTGGCATATTTAAAAGCATATCCTTAACCTGTAATGAAAATATATAATTTTTTAGGAAATGAATATAAAAATAAAAATATATGCAAAAATTTCCTTTCACTTTATGTTGCTTTCAGATGTGCAGATAGAAGAAATGAGGCCTTACAAAGAGGAATGGAGCCGAGTAAACCAGCAATAACATAATAATAGTATTTCTTCTCTGCACTTTTAGCTTAACTGTGCCCTGTTCCTAGGGATTAAATTCCGTTGTCACATAAAGAAGGGTGACTTCTGGAAATTATGTAATCTGTTAACAGGGTAATATCCTATTTAGGTTAAAGCCCAGAAAAGTGGTCACAAACTCAAGTATCTTCAGAGATCAGGCAGGATATGAAAGATTATGAAGGAGCTGGAATTTATCATGGAAACAGTGTACATCCTGCCTCAGTGCATTCTAATTCAATTAAAACAACAACATTTAGCTAATCAAAATAAGTCTAGATATGCTACACAACTTCTCTTAGCTCAGAGGAGCAGAAAATTTTGGAAGGTTCAAAGGGAAACTTTTAATACCAGGTAAAAATTCAAGTTTAAAGACTTGCTGGTTAAAGATTTTCTGCTTTGCAAACAAATCCTTTAGTACTACCTATTTAACCTGCAGAACCTTGGGCAAAAGTAAGCTGTCCTACAGCTCCCAGTTCTTTCCTTTTAAATTGTCCTGTCTATGCAGAATGAAACAAGAGAACAAAGATCAACTTTAAATGAATGGGTTTACTCCCCAATGAGAAGGGGGTTAAGAACTTAACTCTGCTACAGCTCTAGTCTTCTGCATTAAAGGAACTCCTAAGTATTCCTTTTAAAAACACTTCAAGCTTTATCCTATTTCCATTCATAGATGGAAAAAGCTATTCTCCTTTCCCTGTTTTAAGATACAAAGCAATGGCTTACAAATGGTTCCAAAATGGTGATTTTGGAAAAATTCTGGCAGCTCCTTGGAAAGTTAAACATAGTTACTATATGACTCAGCAATTCCATTCTTAGGTATATACCCAAGAGAAATAAAAACGTATGTCCACACAATAACTTGTACACGAATGTTCATAGCGTTACTCATCAGAGCCCAAAAGTGGAAACAACCCAAATGTCTATCAAATAAGTGATGAATGGATAAACGCAAAGTGGCAGATCCATAAATAAAAAGAAATGAAGTCCTGATACATGCTGTAACATTGATGAACCTTGAAAACATTTCGCTAAGTGAAAGTCAGTCACGAAAGGTCACATATTATACTATTTATATGAAATATCCAGAAGAGGCAAATCCTTAAAGAAAGGAGGTTAGTGGTTGCCTAAGGCTAGAGAGTATGGGGGAATAGGGAGTGACTGCTAATGGGTAGGGGGTTTATTTTGGGGGTGATTAAAATATTCTAAAATTGATTGTCGTTATGGTTGCGCAACTGTTAATATTCTAAAAAGTACTGAATTGCACACTTTAAATGGGTGAACTGTAGGGTATGAAAATCGTTCTCTCAATAAACCTGTTACAAAAAACAACAAAAACCTTCCCTTTACTAATAAGCACAATATTCTTCCCCCATTGAAGCGACCGGTTCCTTTCCATAATCAGAGACTCAGAACTTAAAGGGATCTTAGAGACTCATTTCAGACTCGTAAAAACTGGAGCCTTAATAAGATTTAAGTGATTTGTCCAAGGTGATAGAACCAGGATCAGAAACCAGAACTTTCTTAAATTCAAACACCCATATTCTTCTCCACTTCACCAACTCTGAATCAACTTCCATTTCTTTCTACTCAGCTCTTTTTACTACTTCATTTTACCTCTTTTCTCCCCCCAAAACACTGTTCAAGCATCATCTAAGTGATCGATTTCTTTTCTTCTCTTTAGTCCAATATCTACGTACTCTCAAGTTTTGCTTTCTGTTTCTAAAATTTTCTCTTTTCCTATTTGGTCAAGCCAATATTCTCATTCAACTCTCATGAACCCTATCAATTACAGTACAGGCTTCTGCTAAAGATATCTTCCCTAAGGGCAAACTACACTGTATCAAGATTTGAGCAGCTAGAATACACTGCCACTTAAAACTCACTCACAGAGATTTACCAGGTTACAGTCAGAAACTAACAGTTTAATTACTGATATATGCTCTATGTAGTATCAAAATATATATACCACAGAAAAAAGATACTTTATGGCTGACAAGTGTGCTTTTTCTCCTGTATACTATTCCTTTCATACCTTGAAGTAGTCATCTTGAGTAACAAAGGAGTTTCTCAATCTGTTCTCTGGATTAAATAGACAAGATACCACTGTCTGTATGCTTCGGTCCACAGATTTCTGAAACACAGAAGTTTTCGGTAAAGACTATTCCTCCTTTTACTCACTGGTAACAAGCTTTTTGAAAAAGTTTAATGAATACATACACTTATTTCTAAACAATTCTCAGGTAATTTTGTAATACGTGCCACGTGTCACTTAGTGTGTAACTTTTGTACCAAATTTAAGAATTATTTCAGAAACTTAGTGATAGAGTACTGACTTAAAAAGCTCAATTAGTCAAGCCCTAAGATATTTGCTTAAGCCTCTTTAATTTTTCCTGTTAGATAAAAAACAGTGGACTTCAACATTTCAAGAAACATTTAGGTAAACTTTGGTAATATAATTATACTGTAAGTTACTTTGATATTTTTTCAAATTTTAAGTTGTGTAACAAATCTGGGAATTTTTTCACCCCACAGTTCAGTAGTTCTCAACATTTTTCCACTGAGAAACACATGAACAAAGTACACATACTCCAATGGGAATCATCCAATGTTATGCACATTCCAATCACATCAATTACTTCCATATTCTCACCCATACAAGAAAACACAGAATTCAAGAGTGAGGGCACTGTTATTATAGGGATCTGCTCTAATGATAAAAAAGAAACAACTCTGTCTGTTTTAGTATTTCAATTACTAGCAGCTCCACCACTCTTGAGAGCTGCTACCACATATAATGTTATGGAGAGAATACCATAAATAACTGTATATTACTATTTAGCTAAATAAATGTTTAAATTGGCAAAAGACAAAGTAGATATAATTCATACTAATCCATCTTTTGAAGAGTAGGATTCTTGAGGAAACCAACCCATTGCACTCTGCCAAATCACGTTAATATTTATTAGACTACGGTTAAAAAACAACAACAAAAAAACCCCGATGAAAACAGAACAGAGGGAAGGACTACTGAATCAACAACTATATATACACACTGAAAGTTTGGGGATGCCTAAAATTTCATTAATTTTTACGTAAATTGCAAAGTTATTAGCCAATGACTCAATCTATGTAATGTATTTAAATTAGGGCAAAGATGCTTGCTTCTCAAATGGCCCTAAAAACTTGAAAAAATAAATATAAAAATATAAATATTAATAAGCAAAATTAGATGTTTGCCTTTTGTGGGCCATTTCCAGAGGATGCAGTAGCTTCACGAACTGAGCATTCACTTGGCAAAACTTCAACTCCTGGATCAACTTCATTATAGTGGTAGTTAACAGCTGTATACGCCTACATTTAAAATGATAAAAGTGTAATTAAAGAGATGTACATTAGATACATTTCTAAACAATCTATTCTTCAAAATGGTGAGCTGACACTGAAAGTCTAAATGTGGATTGTGAAGTTCAATTACATTATTTCAGAAACTATTTCAAACTGTAGAGTTGAAATGCAATAAGGCAATTTTTTATTTTGAAATGTCCACACAATCAGAATTAGAATTTCCCTAAGAAAAAGAAACTCCAACATATAGTAAGGGAATGAGAAGGGAATTTCCTAGTGCCTGAGAATTTCAGCTCATACTATATCCTTCAAATATCCAGTCCTGATGAAAGACAGAAGATAACAAAGGCTCAGGTGTTTTAGAGGTAGCACCCTCTCTTGTTTTTTTCCTTTTCTTATATAACATATAACAGTATTGACAGCAAAACATTTTTGCTTCTCTTCATCACATTTTTTATGGCTAGAAAACTAGAGGCAGATTCAATACTAATTCTAAATCCCTGGAGTTAGAATTAGCATAGTTATTAATACTACCTTTCTTGGTTACATATTCTATCAACAAGTAACTGAGCACTTGTTGTATGCAGGGCAGCCATTGCTTAAGTACACACACAACAACCTGAGAAACAAAAAGCACAGTTTCTCCCACGGGAGTATATACTTGGGTTGACAAGAAATAAAACAACACATAATGTAAAAGAGCATTTAAAATATTTCTAGGCATATTTGATATGGCAAAAGGTCAAGAAATATATAATAGCTGAACAGTAAAATACTTTAAAATATATAATAGTTAAACAATAAAATACTTTAAAATAGGAAGTGCACGTTTCGCTAATTCACCTTACCGGAGGAATAACATAACTCCTTTGTTCCACAGCAGGCCACTGCGGTGGCATCTTAGGAAAAAATAGGAAATAATTATTTAAATATACCCTCACATTTTCACAGAGATATGAGATAGACAATGTTGAGGTATCTGTCATGCTGGCTCCTTGACCTTGTTATAATAAAAGAACCAAAATGGAAGAATAAAGTACTTTCTGTTTCTGATACCTAAGGATTTTATTGTTACTTTTATATATAAACTCCATCTTTTTCTCAATTTTCTGGAGTTGGTCTACAGGAAAACTCAAACATACAGTTCTGTGAATATATTATCATAGATATGGTCATATCCATGGACAGAAATTCAGAGAACTACTATCTTGTGGCAGCCAGCTGAAATAAACACTATCAAACATAATTGGAATTCAATGCTCTAAGAACTGAGTAGTCATTTTATTTCAACCTATGCCATTAGAAAAACTCATAAAAGTCAGCCTGGATGTTTCAGCTATTTGACAGAAAAGATGAAGAATACATGCTGAAATATAGAAGGGGACACCAAATCTTGTAAGAAAGTACAAGAGAAAGCTTCTTCCTAAACTCATTCCTGTCAAAAGCTTCTTGCTAATAAGCTCATTCCCTTATTTCTAAGTAACAGAGAAGCCCTAATTCTAGACTAATTCCAAGTTTTTTCTTAAATTTTAAGCACACTCAACTACTTTAAACGACAAACTATTAGGGAAATTTACATAAATAAAGGCCTCAATAATATTCCAATGTAAATCATTTTGATCCCTCTTAAATTACCTGATAATTATAAACAGGCAGTTGATATCCAGTGATAACCTGAACTGGTGAACTTGGATAAGGAGGATAAGCCTGAAAACAAATTTTACAGAAAGAATGAATGAATGAGATATATTTTTAAAAATCAGAAAGAAGGAATATTATTCCCAATGTAACAAAAATATGAAAATAAGGAAATCTTAGCTTTTTCATATACAATGCAAGATTCTATTTGAGTGACTGGCTTCATGAAGAAATAAGTATTCTCTGTCAAATGTTAGTCTTTTGGGCTGGGAGAAGGAAGACATAAATAAGGTAAGTGACTGATTTTGCCAGCCTAAGTTTATCTTATCTGTATATTTATTCCCACCCCGAAGTTCTTTCTTACATGATGATAAGGCTCTATTAGAAGAGATTTCCATGTTAGAGTTATATTAATACATGTGTTCTCTTTCTTTGTAAAAATACTTTTAAGCAGTTTTGTATTCCTTTGACAGTATTTCGGGGTAACGTGGAATCCTCCTACAGACTTTCTGGCTCTTTCTGTATTTCACTTCTAAAAGTTAAGGGCAGTATATTACCCCAAACTAGAAAAGAGACAATACAATGTCTTATATCTTTCAAAAGGTATTTACCGATTGAAAATATCTAGATAGTAGCATACATAAATATACCAGAATAGGTAATAACACCTCATGGTAAATGTTAGGAACAAGTACGGCTTTTCTTCTGTGTTTTATGTAAGAAAAGTAAAAAAAAGATATTTCCTACACTTCAGGTAGATGGAAAATGTAAACAAATGAGAGACACTGCAGAACTATTTCACTATTATTTTGTTTCTTTCTTTTCCTAAAAATAAAAAGTCTTTTAAACTGAAGAAAGTAAACTGAACTAAGAAAATAAATATCATCAATGGGAGATAAGTATTCCAAATCCCACTTCAAATATTAAAGTAACCAAGACAAGACAAATTATATGCCAGAAACTCACAGAGTTTACAAATATAGTTAAGTCATCAGAAATTTATCCATTCTAGAACCATAATACATCCAGAAATCAACAATCTATATGAGGAAGCATCTGGAAATCATTGCAAATAAAGAATAGCTGACCCTAGAAAAGAACAAACCAGGCAAACACATGAGGAAAGCTGCCTTCAAATATTCTAGGAGTTATTTGGGGGAAAAAAAAAAAAGATACACACATTCTATGTGGCTACAGCCGTCAGTTCTAAGATAAAGGCTTACAAACTATATAGAAGCAGATTTTAGCTTAGTATGAGAAGTAACACTAAGAATGACAGATTTCTAACAGGCGTAACAGATGTCCCATCACTCAAAAATATTCAAACAGGAATAATATCGTCACTTACTATGGAAATTGTTGACGTAATTCCACAGAGGGTAAGAAGTGAGACTGGCTTAATTTTTAAGGTGCCCCCATCTTATTGTATAAGATTTCTAATAGAATACACAAAAAAACCAGGAATGTAGGTAATTCTTACCTGAACATACTGAGTTAGAGGATTCATCATGGTTGGAGGGTGCATGTAAGCTTCCGTGTTTGGATTACTCCAGACACTATGAAACTGTGGTGGAGGAGGAGGATTAAAAACGAAAGGACGTGGCTGCACATGATAAGCACCTTTTTAAAGAACAAAAAGAAAACAAAACTTATTTTTAGTTCTCTGAAAAGCTACACATGTCAATGAGAACAATTCCTTTCTTTACTCACATAAAGTTTGTTTCCTGATTGCAGGGCCCAGTTTCAGCCTTTTACCATGTAAATTTACCTGTGACTGAAAATAAAACAGTAACAAAACTAGAATCAATGTCTACATCTTTACTTCCAAGACTTTGGTAAACACCCAAGTTCTCTAAAATTACTACTATCGGAGAAGATCATTGCTAAGAACATACCAAATCAAAATGTATCAGCCTGAAGTTACCTTACTTACCTTCACTACTCTAATCAAATGTTGAGAGGTGGTGTGGAATTTGATCAAAAACCTTTACTCTCTATCTCTAATCTTTCCTGTCTCTGGATCATGCAGCTGGATGCCCAATCAAAAATAAACAGGTTCTGACAAGTTATGTAAGATTATTCTAAGTCTGGATTTCAAACAGAAAATACATTTATTTCTGTACATTATACAAGACTGAGTAAATATTCAGGACTCAAACAATACTGAACACTGCATCCATAAGGTAATTAAGAGATTTTTTCCCAAAAGAAGATTACTTACTTCTACTATCTTCTGCACATCCACGTCATTATAAAATGAAACAAATCCATAGCTAGAAAAGCAGATAAAGTATAAAATCACTACCGTAACAGTACGTGGTTTGAAACTTCAGTATTCCATGAAATAATTGACAGAAGTAATAATGATAAAGGATGAAGAATATACTGAGATAAATAACTGTAAGATGTACATGATAGATCCTCTATAAATACTGTTTTATTTTCCTATCGTCATCTGTATCAGAATGCACAAAGATTAACAAAAAATTCATACCTATGAACCTGAATTTAACTTACTATCTATGGCAAGATGGTCAAAATTTAAGATACTGTGAAATGTGTGAAGAAAACAATTCTTCAATAAAACTGATTAATCCACTTAAGTGAAACAAATGAAGATGGGAAACATTTAAATACAAACACTAGGCTAATGATTAAATAAAACAGCTGGCAGCAAACTTTTATTCTCTACATGAAAGAAATTACAAAGCAACAAATTACATTTATACAAATGTTACAATACCAGATTTGAATTTTTCTTTTCTGAAACTCTATAGATGCTATAGTTCAGATATTTATTATAATTTATATTGAACATATGTTTCACTTACCCTTTGGACACACCAGTTCGATCCGTGATTATCTTCACTTCTTTCACTGAACCATATCTAGCAAAGAAGCTTCTAATTTCGGTTTCATCCATCTATGAAGAAGAATTTGACTTCAAGATTAAAAATTCAACATTCAAAATTTTCAATTATACTATAAAGAAGATTTGATGATGTGGAAGTATCTCCTCCATGTATCCCCAAATTACCTGTAGTTCTTTGTCAAAGATATTTTTAGTCCCTATAGGTTAAACATAAAAACAATCCCCAAAAAAAGCCTTATGTTTACAACAGGGCCCAAATCCCACTATTCACAGAATACTTTTAAAAATAAATGAAACATGAATACAATACCCTAACATCAATTCCACCAACGAAAATAGTGTTTGGCATGATTCTGCCTTCTGGTAAAACATAGCCTTGGCTGGTGGCAGCTGATGAAGACTGGGTGCTGGCCTCTCTGGAGGTGGTTGAGTTTGGAGTGTCAGGATCTGCAGCAGACTGTAATTTGGAAAGCAGATATCACCACTAGATATACAGGCTAAAATCACAGATGATATGAAATATAATTTATGTTTTTAAAATACAAAATATTTTCATATAAATTACTTTCATCGTAAATTAGTCATCAATATAGCTTAGTTCAGGCTCAAGGTCTAGGGTAATCAGAGTAGACCAGCATGAAATTTTAACAGAAGGGTATATAGTACTTTCTCAAACCCAGTGTCACTCACCACTATCCCTGGGACAGTGCTGTGGCAGAATACTGATTTTATATTGAGTTTGTGAAATACTACGTGAACTGGTTAAGTAATTAGAAAGTTCGGCTTTGTAAAAAGTAAAGTTACTAAAATCATTCTGTTGTACGTCAATATGCAAATTCTCACTTTTCTGAGTACCTTATTCAAAAGTATGGTAAGGATAACCAATTTTTTTATAAGTTGCATCAAAAAGGAAACAAGAAGGTTTTAAACCAATTTATTTTGCCTCATCTTCCTCTTCACCAAAACTAACACAGACTTTAAAATTGTAACACTCCTTGTGTTAGTATGCCTGCTTTACTTTGGAAATGGATCATGAAAACATCCTTTGCTCACATATCATAGCTCCTGCTTTTAAAAAAAGGGTTTATAATCCTTTTCCCTAATGGTAGGGTGTTCATAGCATCTTTAAAATAATGTTTTCTTCTTGAATAATACCAAGTAAGGCCTACTGATAATTCTAATTTTCACAATGAGCTGAAAAATACAAATGATATCATCTTTATTTTCAGAGACCCACACAAGAAACTTATTATTTTTCTGAATTCTGGTCAGAACTCTGTCTTTAGGCTTCCCACACTAAGATTAATGTAGATTTTTCTGAATCAGAATTTACTGGTAATACGTATTTCGGAAACAAAAACTGATTTAGCCAGGAGATCTAAAAATTGATTTAGTCAGACATTCGTGTCCCTTACTAAGTTATAAATCACTTACTTAGCAGTTGTTTATCTCTTGGAAAACTGCTTTGAGAATGAAGTGAGATAACATCTGTAAATTCATTTTGTAAACTATAAAGTGGTATGCCAATACAAGTTAGCATCCTGGTATCTGAATTTATTTTCAATAGGTTAAAGAAAGGTTTCTTTCCTGGTTTTACGATTTATGTACTTATTTTGTAGATACTCTATTAATTAACAACTAATTTGAGTTGGAACCTCAGGAAACTACTTTATGGCACATTTGCTCATTTGAAATTCATTTATGAAGTGCCTATTGATTATAAGTAGTAAATACAAAAGGCTGCAAGAGAGAGATATAGATATTACACTTCAGCTTACGAAGGAAAACAAAAACAAGGACAAAAGAAACCAACTGATACATATTTTTAAAAAGATAAGCAAAATAATTTTTACAGAAATTAATTACAATAATGAAAAGCAGGTAGAGTTCCTACTTTGTTAGGTGTTAGAAATTACTGATAAATTTAAGATTCTATAAACTGCTGTACTAATTAGCTATGAAATCAAAATTGTTAAATTACCAAATTTGAGTGTTTGGGCTTTTCTCTATTAATTTGTGTTCATACTTGCTATTCAGTGTTTCTATTTGAATAGTTCCTGATTCTTTCTTTTAACTATGGTACAGTGATATTCCAAGACAATAAAATCAGAGAAAGTAAAAACCATTTCTAAAGCTTTTCCATTTTTAAATGTTTTATAATTTTATTTTTTTTCTAAATGGGACTATATTTCATAAGTCACATACCTTGAACTATCGAGAAATTTGACTAGATTTCCCTTCATGACAGACAATTTACCAATCTCTTTCAATTAGCTCACATTCAAAAACCCAAAACAGGAATAAAACAAAAATAGCAGTTCTGAAATTCTTATAAGACTTTTTCTCCTTCTCAATTTCCCCTTCGTTTGTGGATGAACTTTGGATACCTTTTTATTTGACAAACTATTTATAGTATTAGCTGTCTGTGAACCACAATGGATAAATGTATTTTAAATTAGAGGTATAACATTAGGCCAGAAAACTGTGCCAGATTATAAAGAGTTATGATAATATATTGATTTTCAACCAGGGAAGATTTTGTGGCCCAGGGGCATTTTGGGTTGTCACAATTGAGGGGTGTACCTGGTATCTGGTTGGCAGAGGCCACAGATACAATAAGCATCCTATAATGCAAAGGAGAGCCTCCCACAACAAAGAATTATCTGGCCCGAAATTTGCATAGTGTCACAGTTGAGAAACCTGTGATAGTGTTGCCAGAACTGAAGAGATAAGTTCTAATTCTTATATCCTATTTACAAAAGTAAAATGGAGATTTGAGACAACTAAACAGTAATTTGCGAAAACAGAAAAAAGCCATTAGATATTATAGAAAGTTTGGTTTCGGGCTGGGTTGTACAAATTGACTGTCTGCTTAATTGAGGTATTAAGTATAAAATTGATCAAATCATTTCACTAGTATCATAATGTCTTAAGGAAGGCATCGTTATGTCCATCCTAGTCCTGAGCCAGCAGATGGTGCTCAAAGCTAAAGTAAGGAAAGTACTCCATTTTAAGACGCCTGAACAACAGGGATTTTAAAACTTCGCCTGTATGTGTATTTACATACAGTTATAACTTATATATACAAATCCAGAACCATGCACAACCTTTGGTTACTTTTAAACTATTGCCAAAAATACTTCACAAATGAACTCTTAGGCTAAAGCAAAAAGTTTGGTGAAGAAATTCATCTTACCTACCAACAGCATGTAGAAAATAAACTGAATGAAAGAAGTAATTATTTTTCTTAATTACACCTTCAAGTGAGTTGATGGGTTCTGAAATGAGTAATTCTGGAATATTAAGTAGGGGTGAACTTGGAGGGCATCATATACAAAATTCTCATCACTGCTATTCAGTAATATATTCCCTTTTATATTTGGATGACCAAATGACAAAGATAACTAAAAGCTGGAAAAAAAACTTTATCATTACTAAAGCTTCTGGGATGTCAGCTCTTTGACATTTTATTCAACTATTACGTCTACATGCAAGCAAACTGAAATAATTTGCAGTCATCAGTGTCATATCCACAGAAGGAAGTAGTTATTAAAGAGAAAAGGAAATTCTATTAAGGAAATAGTAAATGAAAATCAGAATAAAACCCTTTAAGTAAATCAAAGAATGGACTCTGGGGGGGCAAGGGGAATCCAAACAACAAACAATCCTGGGAAAGCTAAGCAAGAAAAAGGCAAGAATACAAAAATACACATTAGTCCTGAAAAATTGGGATATGAGTACAGATTAGAATGCTCTGTAGGAATAAGTTTGGAAATCTTGATAATATGACTAACTTTCCAGAGAAATGTAAACTTTTAAAGACAATCTTAAGAAAACAAAGAGCACTCAATTCCTGGGTCAGTTTCACTGGGAGTTTTCTCAAACTGTAAAGAAACAGGTAATTTGTGTGTGGAGGGCAAACGGGGTGGTTAAGAGGGGGCGCACCTAGACAGAAACAACGGTAGACAGGAGAGAGAGTGGAAGAGAAGGAAAATTCAGATGTTTTAAAAAAATTTTCAGAGAAAAGAAGAAGAAAGAATATTTCTCAATGCATTTTATAAAACTAACACCATCTAAATAACAAAATCTGGTTAAGATGGTCCACCCCTGCCCCCAACACTGAGATGCTACATTCTAGCAGTATACAAAAAAATATACAATTAAGAACAGTTTACATTGTAAATTCAAGGATGGTTCATTCTTAGGAAATGTGTTACTGCAATTCATCACTGCAAAAGCATCTGATAAAATACAGCATCCATTTCTTAATTTTTAAAAAACCCAAGTAAAATAAAAACATCTTATTTTCTATTGATCTAAATCTAGGCTATCATCAAGCTTAAAGTGAAACAACATGATAGTAATTTACATTAAAATTAGAAATAAGGGTCTCTCCTTATCACCCCTATAAATTTTTTCCTATATATAACTAATGTACTAAAATAGAGTTGTTATAAATCACCAAAAGATAAATATGCAAATAGAAAGGTGGATTAAGAATTTTAAAAAAAAGAAATGCAAAAAGCTAATGACAAACTTTAACTTCACTAATGATAAACAAAAGAAAAAGTACATCAACACAGTGAAATATTTTCCAGTTATTAGACTGGCAACTTTAAAAAGTACAATACCTTTCATTAGAAAGTGTGTGGAGAAGGGGTCACACTACACACCATCACTGGGAATATATAGTGGTATGTGCTTTATCAAGAGTTACTAAGAAAAATGTATCATAATTCAAAATTGTTACAAAATGAGCGTAACCTTTTCACCCATTTATTCCACTCCTGGCAATTTATTTCAAGTTATTAACAGAATAAGCATGCCAAAACATTTGCACAAACATACTCATTATGGTATTGTTTTAATGTAAACAAATTACTCATTATAAGGGAATTTGGTAAAATTAAGTAATGGTAATACAGAAATATATAATTTTTGGTAAAATAACTAAGTATATATTCAAAATTATTTTAATTTCTGTTTGGAATAAGGCCCACTACACTAAGTGAAGGATACAGGTTGTAAAATAGTATTATATAGCACGGTAAAATTTTTATAAAGTAAAATGTACCTATATATATGCAATACATGCTTGAAAACAATCTGGAAGGGCATACGTACATCAAAACTTCAATAGTGGTTGAATGTTGGGATTAAGATGGACCTCTACTTTCTTACATTGATTATCTTCCAATGAGTTAACATATTAGTTTTGTATCAGAAAAAAAAAAAATCAGTAAAGTTATTAGCATTTCCCCCCTTTTCCTCTAAAAAGAGGAGAGGACAAAGTTGGAAATAATTACAGTAACTCCAATTATTAATTATTGATATGGATACGTACATGACATAATTATTACAAATAGTTACAAATTTTTACTTTAAAATTTATACATTCTAATAAATTGTATATAAATTCCCTCCCTTTACCTCTAAAAATACAGAAAATAAGTTATTACACTACCGACAACTACACATATATAATACACCTGTGACTTGATGGTTGGTCAAAAGTGTTCTCAGAGTTGTACCTTGAGGTGGTGAAATCAACTAAATGCACTTAACAAAACTCACATAAATGTCACCCAACAGAGCATGTAATACTCTAGGGACATTTTGTTGAAGGTTTCTGGTTTCTCTTGGGGAAAAGTGTTCCCCGGATTAAAAACTGCTAGACTTCCCCAAGCTGCGGCCGCTCAGAGACGTGGACAGCGCCGACCTCGTGCGGAAATGATGGCGTCGGGTGAGCTTCCGCCCCGAGGTCCCCGCGGCCGCCACCGCGCAGGCACGAGGCTGCCCCAGGGGCACCATGGGCTCGAGCTCTCCAGGTCCCGCCCCGCCCCCACTCTGGGCTTGGACACACCCCCAAAGGCCCCCCAGAAACCCCGACCCCCGCCCCGCGCCAGACCCATGGGGCCCCGCCTCCCGAGGTGGCTCCGCCCGGCTTCCGCGTCTGCACGCAGGCGCCCCCGAGGCCGCGCCACGCGGCGCTCGGCAGGCCCGACGCCATCTCGCGGAGGCCGCCCCGCCTGTCTCCTCAGAATAAGCTTGGGAAGGGAGGCTTCTAGAGTGGGGTGGGGGTGGGGCGGAGTGAGGTCCCCGCCCCCCAATCCGGCCGGCGGAGGCCGGAAGCCCCTCCACACCCTGCCTGCGTTGGCTGGATGGCCGCGGGCCTTGCACGTGCTGGGCGGGGCCCCGGGCACTCCCTTCCCACAGCCAGGCCTCCCGCCCCTCCGCCGGCCCTCAGCGCCCTGTAGGCCGTGCTGAACCGCCTCCCCCTCGCCCTCAGGCCGGGCCCCAGTACAGGAAAGCCGGGTGGCCCCGCTCTCGGCTCCCGTCCCCCGTCCCCTTCAGCGCCCCGGCCGCCCTGAGGAACCCCTCAGGCCTCCTCCACTCACCATGATGGCGGCAGCCAGTGTTCCCACAGAGGGGCTCGAGAAGGAGCTGAGGCTGGCTTCAGGCACCGGGGCTGCTGTTAGGCCTGCTCGTACCCACCGCCCGGCTTGACTGAAGCAGAGATGGACGAGCGAGGAGAAGCAGCGACTCACGGCGAGGCCGAGGGGCGCAGGCGGACTGAGGCGTGGCCAGCGGAGCGCCCGGACGTGGCTCCTGCGCAGGGTGAGGGGGCTCGTCGGAGAGACGCGTCAGCCAATGGGCGGCCGCGCCGCCGCCCCCCATGGGGGGGGGGACTCGCGGGGCACGACTGTGCCGCCCGGGGGGCACGGAGGGGGTGCGCGCGGGCCGGCATCGTGCCCCTCCCCCACGCCCCAGGCACAGGCCCCAGACTAAGGGGCCCCCCGACCCACAGAGACAGGCATCACCCCAAAAGTGCCTTAGAGGCACGCCTCAAATAAGTATGCATTCTCAAATACATGTTAAAGTTAAAAACAAAATTTTAATGTGTCCAGGCGCTGGTATCAAAATGGCGTCCTGAAGTCACGGGATTAGCCCGATCGATGGCGATTATTCCTATCCTCGGCCGCAGAATCAATTGAAATGCCAACAGAAATAGAAAATAGAAACACGTATATGGAGAACAGGGAGGGAGACATCAAAAGTCCAGAAACCTGGACGACTTTCTGTCAAGTCTGAGGGAGATGGGGTTGGATTGGAATGAACACCAGCTAGGGCAGGCCAACTTGGTGCTCAAGACGTTCATTCTCTCAAGGAATAGTTATCTAGGTCTGCGATTTGCCGGATACCCAAGGTGTAGGAGTGAACAAAACAGCCAAACATTCCTTCGCTCGGGGAGTTCAAGTTGTGAGGGGGAGAATTTTTCTTCTAGGCCTTACAGGAAGCTAGGCCTGTCTAGAGAATTCTAGAACTTTCTCAAGGTCGGAGAAACAGGGTCTAGAGCAAGGGTGAGCTGTGGGGCAGTTGGTGGAGCAAGTCACATAGCTTTGGTAACCACTCCAGCACCCTGTATCCACAGAGGGTAACTGACTGACTTTTATCCTCCAACTTCACTTTGGTACTGATGAAAAGTTAGAAAATGTTACTTTGTGAGCTGGCAAAATGGTGGTCAGCTGTAACCGTAAAACTGACCACAAACAGCTAGCATTACTGGATAATATAATAATTTCATGTTTTGAGTTCAATGTGCAGTTAAACTCAAGAAATGAAGGGAAATCCCAAGAGGCCAGAAATCAAAATAAACTGAAAATCAGAGAGCAATGACTTGTTGAACAGATTCTTCTCCGCCCCTGGGTGTGAGGGCTGGAGTGTAGGGTGACTAATCAGCTGGTTTGCCCGGGACCTTCCTGGTTTTAGCCCTGAAAACCCCCAAATTCTTGGAGACCAGGTCCAAGGCAAACCAGGAGAATTGGTCATCTTAGGTGTGGGCAAAACGTTAGTTTCTGTGACTTGAGGCCTGAAAGTATAGGGACAGGAGGCAGGGGTCTGGAATAGCTCAGGGTGGGAGCTGGTACTGAATACGCTACAAAAAGCCATTGTCCCTGCGAGACATCAGCTCAGGAAAAGGGTGGACTAGGGACAACGTAAAACACCCAGTGGACAAGCAAGTGAGGAAGCTTATCCCATTTCTGGGTGAAAATGGAAATTATTTAACTCCAATGAAAATTTAAAATCCTAGACCTGCATTTCATGAGTTTGGAGTTTAAATCTGGAGCACTTATGTGGCGTTGGGATTTCAAAAGCTAGAAATTGATTCCCCTTAACCTTCGCCTCCTCCCCAAAAAGAGATCCCAGACAGGGTGCAACTGGAATGCCTAGCAGAAAAAAACGAAAAACCAACCTGGAGGGATGCTTCCGTAAAAGGCTGAAAGGAATTCTCATGAGAAAAGAACCCTTTAAAGTTAAACTCAGAATGAAAAGTCATAACATACTATTTACCATGAATAAGAATGGCAAACAGTGAAGATTAAAATGTCAAAAACTTAACAAAAGAAACTTCTTTTGGAGTGTGTGTGCATACACCTGGGCACATGTCTTTTTCTCTTATTTGGAGTCATACACTCTATGTATATTGTAAGGTGATTTTTCTACTATATTATAACTTGTAAGCAAAGTCTCAAACCAGTAAATATCTTTGCTCTCCTCTCGAATAATTCAAAGACCTTAGGATGTTTTAAGTTGGCACACCCCTCCCAATTTATAAGCTATTGTTAATCACTACTTTAGTTCTATCCTGTTTTCCTTCCACGAATTAGACATCATGTTTTTTAAAGCCACCTGCATGTGTAAAAATATTTTGCTTACCATTTCTTTGCATATCTCAGATCTTCCTTCTGCATTGTTTCCCTTGTGCCTGAAGTAAGTTCTATAGAATTTCCTTTAATAAGTGTGATGTGTGGTAAACTCAGGTTTTTTCCCACCCTAAATGCTTTTATTTTGCCCTTCTTCATTGAAGGTAATTCTACTGGATATAATTCTAGGTTAGCAGTTTTCTTTTTTCCTCAGAATATTGAACATATTATTCTGTTATCTTCTGGTTTCTGTTGCTACTGAGAAATCTGCTATCAATCTAATTGCTGGTTAAGATCTGTTTTTCTTCGGTGTTCTGAAATTTCAGTGATGTGACAAGGTGTACAGTTTTTAAAATTTCTTCTCCTTAGGAGTTTTTGGGCTCTCTGGATTTGTAGATTAGCTTTCAAGAATTCTAAAAAATTTCATCCATTTTCTTGTCAAAGATTAACTGGTTAGGGAATTTAACCTATATTTCATATTCCATAAGCAATTCTTATGGTGATTTTTGTTTAGCTCATGACTTTTTCAAAGGATGATAGTATTTTCTTAAAACCTTATGGAATCGTCACATACATAGAGAAAAAGAATTGATTTAAGGCGAAGATTGACTGTATTTCAATGTGTTAAGATTGGTAGCATAATTCACATAAATTCAGAAATAAATCTCTATATTGCTTCCTTATCCTCCAAGACTGATAGGGAAGGGAGAAGAAAAAAGACTGATATTTTTAAACTCCTCTGCCAGTTCTTTTGTGCTCTTAAAGCCTGTGACTTTGGATAGAAGGCTTACAATTAGCAGTAAAAACACTCTCAAACTTCATTCATTTGCAAACCATTTTCATAATTTAAGTTGTATCTGCTCTGAATCTCTATTTCATTATTTACCTAACTTTTTAAAAACTGACTTGTCATAACAAAAATATTTATGAAATCATATTTATTGTGTTAGTTATATTTTTTTTAGCAATGCATGTTAAAATATATAATTATTAACATTAAAAAAAGTATTGGTCTGTGGATCACTTCAGATCACACTTTCCCAGAGCAATAGAAAAATACTGGATTAGGAGAACTTTTTTTTTTTTTTTAACTTACAAAGGGTTTAATCAGTTTTGTTTTGTTTTTTTAAATTAATTAATTAATTAATTAATTTTTGGCTGTGTTGGGTCTTCGTTTCTGTGCAAGGGATTTCTCTAGTTGCAGCAAGTGGGGACCACTCTTCATCGCGGTGCGCGGGCCTCTCACTATCGCGGCCTCTCTTGTTGCGGAGCACAGGCTCCAGACGCGCAGGCTCAGTAGTTGTGGCTCACGGGCCCAGTTGCTCCACGGCATGTGGGATCTTCCCAGACCAGGGCTTGAACCCGTGTACCCTGCATTGGCAGGCAGATTCTCAACCACTGCGCCACCAGGGAAGCCCCTAGGAGAACTTTTTATCCAGTCTTTGGATATACAAAGTTAGGTCCCAGCAACTAGGGGGTGGAGTGTCATATTGTTCTTCATAATAAGTGAGAGTAATTCGATTTGAAGAGGGAAACCAAGCAAGGCTGGAAAAGTGGAAATCTGGGAATTTGGAAAAAAGGAATAACCTTGCAAAGTGAGAAGTTGGAGACTGCAATGAAAGATGTTATCTGAGTACATTGGAATCATCTGGAGGCTTTTAAAAGTTCACATTCCCAGGCCTTACCCCAGACCAGTTAATTCAGGATGAGACCCAGACATTAGTATTTAAAAAAAAAAAAAAAGTTTCTCGAGTTAATCTAATATGCAACTAAATTTGAAAATCTTTGGTATAGAGCTTTCCTACTCAAAGTGTGGTCCTCAGACCAGCAGCTTTGCATCATCTGGGTGCTGTGGAATCTCAGGCCCCACCCTAGACTTACTGAATCAGAATCTGCAGTTTGATAAGCTCTCCAGATGGCTCACAAACACATTAAAGTTCAGGAAGCACTGACATAGAGAATATTTGCCATAAACAACTTGCATTCTTGGATTTGAGAATCCCTCACTTTACAGGGAGAGACTGCTTTCCCAGCCTCTCTTACAGCTAGACCTGGGCATGTGACCTAAACAACACCAATGAGATGCACCTACCCTAAATTTTGAATAGGGGACTAATAATGCCACAAAGGAGTGACAGCAGCAGCAGCCCTGGCATCAGTCAGAGCAGCGATATCCACTGAGGTCAGCTGTGCAAGCTGTGATGCCATTCAGTGCCCAGCAGTAGCAGCTGAAGCTCCTTCACTGGACCAGTTCTGCAGCATGATTCCACGTGTTGTTCCTGGAGACACAGACTTCCAACCTTGTTCTTCAGTCCTTTTTGAGATTCCTTTTCTATTTAAATCAGCCAAAAGTACTGTGGCTATTGCTTGCAACAAAAAACCTTGACTGAAATAGGTGGAGAGTGAGGTCAGCCAAAGTACTTTTAAGTAGATGGTTAACAGCCAAAAGATTTATGGCTCTTTGCTCTGACTCCATAACACAATACCGCTCTATTGCTTCCAACCTTAAGTAAGGTTCTACTACATACACAAAAGCTTTGTGCCAGTGGCGTTTTGTGAGGGCTGTCAAGAAAGTGTCTCTTTTCCCCCTCCGGAGCAACATAGTATAGACAGGGACTGCACGGTCTGCAGCAGGATGATCCACAGATGAAATAATTCATCAGGGACAGAAGCTTGGAGCCAGAAGTGACCTGGAAGCCATAAATCATACTTTCAGAATTCCCAGAGATATAGAAAGAGATGTGTGCTATACCAACTGCACACTGAAGTCTGAGCCAATGCCATTTAAATCTCAGGGTATGGTACCTTAGCTTCTATTGGGCCTGTATTCACATGGCCCAGCATAGCAACACACACCTCAAGGGCACTTATGTGTACTTGCAGAGATGTCTGTCCACTGAGCAATGTTGCTTAAGCCCCATTTATTCACCTTTAACCCTAGTACCTGCATAATAGTTTGTTCATTCAACACTTAATCTCATAAGCAGGTTGCCTGAATTTGGGGGTTGGCCTGAGCCACGCTGACCTAATCTTCACAGTGACTTAAAAAGGCCTGCCTAAACAGATGACCGTGAAAGTGATTGACTTATTAAAAGTAACAATAATGACAAAAATCACTGATGCTGATATGGTGCTTACTACGTACCAGGCACTATTCTAACCATCTTACTTCTGTTAATTCATCCAATCTTTATAATAATAATAGGTACTATTATTACCATCCCCATTTTATACAGAAGGAAGCAGAGGCACAGAGAGGTCAAATAACTTGCCCAAGATCACACAGCTGGTAAATATCAGAGTGGCAGTTTTGATCCAGTCTGGCTTCTGAGTCTGAATTCTTAACCATTATGCTGTATTAGCAAGCTTCGTGGGAGATGAAAGGGCTAATGTAGTGGGACAAATTAAATCCCTGACTTCCATGAGAGTAGCCAAGTAAAGAGGAAGGAAGGTTGGGAGTCTTTTCTCACTTTTTTTTTTTTTTTTTAATTTTATTTATTTATTTATTTATGGCTGTGTTTTGGGTCTTCGTTTCTGTGCGAGGGCTTTCTCCAGTTGTGGCAAGTGGGGGCCACTCTTCATCGCGGTGCGCGGGCCTCTCACTATCGCGGCCTCTTGTTTCAGAGCACAGGCTCCAGACGCGCAGGCTCAGTAATTGTGGCTCACGGACCCAGCCGCTCCGCGGCATGTGGGATCTTCCCAGACCAGGGCTCGAACCCGTGTCTCCCGCGTTGGCAGGCGGACTCTCAACCACCGCGCCACCAGGGAAGCCCTTTTCTCACTATTAAAAAAGGTTTTTTAGTCATTTCTGATATATTCACATTAATAAGTAGGGCCAGGACCAGGACTTAAGTGGTTCCATCAAAATGAAGGAAAACCCCCAAATCTACGTTCAAACCAACCTACACCATTGAATTGCTCCAACACAATTGGCCCTTGAGGAGGCTACCCGGTTAACAGAAATTTCCCTCTGAACTTTGCCAGTCAGAAAATCTTCTCGTCCTTTTTCCAGGTGTTGGGGTCACACCTATACCGTTTGACAACCTCATCTCCAGCCTTGGCTCCCACTGCTAGCTCCCTACTCATGCTTATACTCCTCCCAGTCGCTTTGAAACTGCTTTTTTCTGAGTCAAGAGGCATCACTGAGCAGACATTTGCACATCAGAGAAGCAGAGGCTGTTTTACACCGTGGAGGAGCAGGGAGAAAAGGCTGGTAGAACTCGCTCGTCTCCTTTTCCTCAGGCCTAGTCAACTTCACCTTCATTTCCATAGTTTTTCTGTATTTAAATGTTTTCTTTTCCTTATCCATTTTTTTGAGAATACAAGAATACGTTTCCCTTTCTAAAGAAATGAAAAACATTAAAGGTAAGGTTTAACTTCCCTTTGACCGCCAACTCTCCATCCCAGATCCTTCCCCAGAGGTAATAACCACTGTCGGTAGTTTGGTGTGAATACTTGCACACCTTTTTCTAGGCTTTCCCTTTTGTATACTTATATGCAATATGTTCTGTTTGTATTTATAGAAAGTACTTATGCTAATGGAAAATATGTACTTCTTTTAGTATACTTGTAGAAAATATACACTACTTACGCTACTTATGCTATATGTACTATATATAGTTTATATATATATGCTATAGTATATACTTATAGACTATATATGTATATTTATAATATGTAATACTTTATTGTATGTTGTTAACACAAATGGTATCATACTGTATGCATCTTGCAACTTGATTTTTTTCCTTTAACATTATGACTAAGAGACTTCTAATGTCAGTATATAGATCTACCTAATACCTTTTAACTGTGGCATAATTTTACATAATATGGATATACCATAGTTACTTAGCCATTCCCTGGTCAATGGACCTTTAGGCTGTTTTCACTTTTTCATTGCTACAAATATACACAATGAGCCTGTCTAATTGGAGCCACATGAGTATTTTTCTGCAGTGAACACCAAAAAGTGTAACTGCTGGGTCATGGGATATGCACGTTTCAAATTTTAATAGGTAGCAGGAAACTGCCCTTTAAAGTGCTGTGCCAGTATATAACAGTTTACAGCTGTGAGTGTGAGTCAGTTCATTTGCCAATATTGATACTTTAACACTTGAATTTGTCAGCCCAATGGCACAGAAACAGCATCTAATTTTCATTTTACTTTGCATTTCCCTGATTGTTCATGGAACTGAGCCTCCTTTTTGCTGTCTGTTGACTGTTCAGTTTCTTCTTCTGGCCTGTTCTTAGCCACTGGCCATTTTTCTTTTGGGTTGCTTGTCTTTTGTATATTGTTTTGTGGGAGTTTGGCTTCTTTCTTTTCCTCCTCAGCCCCTTGGGCAAAGGTTGCAGTGGTATTGGTGCTTCCTTGAGATTCTAGTCCAGTGTAATGCATTAGAGTTACCTTCATTTCCAAGAGTTTCTTTCCCTGAATTAAAGAGATGTAAGCCACAAACAAGAGAGGAAAGGAAATCTGTGGTGTAAACATCAACTGTTGAAGCTTTCAGTGCCTTTGAACATCAACCCGTTCCTGGACATCCTCCTAAAAAACCCCATAAGAGCTCTTATTTAAATCAGTTAGTCCCTCACTTTCAAAGAAAGTGCCTAAAAAACCCCAGAGAAATCTGTTCAGGACAACAATGTACTAAGATCCAACAACTTTTGAAGTTCTGTTCTTGCCCCTGGTCCCCTCTGTTTAGAGTGAGAGTACCTGTAGAGAAAAGAGGTGAGACTTCAGATGAATAAATACATCGTTCACAGGACCAGCATTTAGAGCCTAGCAGGAAAGGCTCAGAAAGCAACTTGATTAACACAAACATAAATTAATCTCTGATCACCCTAAAAAGGAGAAGCTGTTTCCTTTTCCCTACTAAGGATTTTTCCTGTGTCCTATGTGGAATTGACTGAAAAAAAAATCTGTCTTTAATTTTAGAGCTCCCTTTTGGCAAACATTTTGTGTTTTGTAGCTGTAGCTAGCATTTCAGCCAACCTGGACAAAGAAACGGAAGTGAAAGGGCAGAATAGAACACAAATTGAAAGAAAATCAGAGAGTAAAGAAAGAAAAGACATAGAAAAGGAGAAAATGCACATACTTAAAAAAAGAAAGGAAATAGTTGAGGGAAACATTCTTTTGTCATTTTCCATATCTGGTCAGTCAACAAGTTCTGTCAGTTTTCCTTCAAACTGATTCTCTAACAGAGCTTCCTTTCTGTTCCTACAACTTTCTTTTAGACCATGGGACATACTCTTGGTTAAAAAAAAAAAATCAGGTCATGTTCTCTTCTTTTTGTGCCTGGATGATTCCAATAGCTCTGTGACTGGAATCCATGCCACCTAAATCGCCATCAGACGCTACTGTCAGTGTATTGCTCTCTTGCTCTGCTCACAAACCTTCCAGCATTCCCTAGTGCTAGCTTTAGTATATCAAATTTTACCTTTTCAGCCTGGCTCTTAGATCTCGTTACTGTACGACCTCGCCCTCCATAGCCCTAATCAGACTGTCTCACCAACTCCCTTCTCATTCTGCCTTCTGTATTCCTTCCTTTTATTTTTTTAAATAAATTTATTTACTTTATTTATTTTTGGCTGCATGGTGTCTTCGTTGCTGTGCGCAGGCTTCTCATTGCAGTGGCTTCTTCTCTTGTTGCACAGCACAGTCTCTAGGCGCGTGGGCTTCAGTAGTTGTGGCTCGTGGGCTCTAGAGCACAGGCTCAGTAGTTGTAGCTAACGGGCTTAGTTGCTCCGCAGCATGTGGGATCTTCCCGGACCAGGGCTTGAACCCGTGTCCCCTGCATTGGCAGGCAGATTCTTTTTTTTTTTTTTTTAAACCAAAAAAAAAATTTATTGAGGGTCAGACACTCTATCTAGCTTATTACATGTATTACCTATTTCAGTACTGATGATACTCTGTAAATAAGTACTTTCTCTCATTTTATGCATGAATAAAGTGCGGATTGCAGAGCATAAATGACTTGCCTGGGCTTATGTTATTACTAAATTAGTGAAGCTAGGGTGACATGAGAACTTATACTCTGCACTACCTGATATAGGAGACACTTTAGAATCACAAAATCTATATGATTTCTATTATTTAATTTGTACATGTGTTTACATACATCACTGGCAAAAATATCCATTTTTGGTCATTTCTAAATAGCACCTTGTATGCAAAAGCTCAGTGAAATTTTTATTCTGTTCCTTTAAAATCCGTTGTTCATCTTGCAGGTTTTTTGAAAAATATCTTCATTGGAGTATAATTGCTTTACAATGGTGTGTTAGTTTCTACTTTATAACAAAGTGAATCAGCTATACATATACATATATCCCCATATTCCCTCCCACTTGCCGTCTCCCTCCCACCCTCCCTCTCCCACCCGTCTAGGTGGTCACAAAGCACCAAGCTGATCTCCCTGTGGTATGCGGCTGCTTCCCACTAGCTATCTATTGTACATTTGGTAGTGTATATATAAGTCCATGCCACTTTCTCACTTCATCCCAGCTTACCCTTCCCCCTCCCCATGTCCTCAAGTCCATTCTCTATGTCTGCATCTTTATTCCTGTCCTGTCCCTAGGTTCTTCAGATCCTTTTTTTTTTTTTTTAGATTCCATATATGTGTGTTAGCATACAGTATTTGTTTTTCTCTTTCTGACTTACTTCACTCTGTATGACAGACTCTAGGTGCATCCACCTCACTACAAGTAACTCAATTTCATTTCTTTTTATGGCTGAGTAATATTCCATTGTATATATGTGCCACATCTTCTTTATCCATTCATCTGTCGATGGACACTTAGGTTGCTTCCATGTCCTGGCTATTGTAACTAGTGCTGCAGTGAACACTGTGGTACATGACTCTTTTTGAATTATGGTTTTCTCAGGGTATATGCCCAGTAGTGGGATTGCTGGGTCATATGGTAGTTCTATTTTTAGTTTTTTAAGGAACCTCCATACTGTTCTCCATAGAGGCTGTATCAATTTACATTCCCACCAACAGTGCAAGAGGGTTCCCTTTTCTCCACACCCTCTCCAGCATTTACTGTTTGTAGATTTTTTGATGATGGCCATGCTGACTGATGTGAGGTGATACCTCATTGTAGTTTTTATTTGCATTTCTCTAATGATTAGTGATGTTGAGCATCCTTTCATGTGTTTGCTGGCAATCTGTATATCTTCTTTGGAGAAATGTCTATTTAGGTCTTCTGCCCATTTTTGGACTGGGTTGTTTGTTTTTTTTGATATTGAGCTGCATGAGCTGCTTGTATATTTTGGAGATTAATCCTTTGTCACTTGCTTCATTTGCAAATATTTTCTCCCATTCTGAGGGTTGTCTTTTCGTGTTGTTTATGGTTTCCTTTGCTGTGCAAAAGCTTTTAAGTTTCATTAGGTCCCATTTGTTTATTTTTGTTTTTATTTCCATTTCTCTAGGAGGTGGGTCAAAAAGGATCTTGCTGTGATGTATGTCATAGAGTGTTCTGCCTGTGTTTTTCTCTAAGAGTTTTATAGTGTCTGGCCTTACACTGGGGACTTTAATCCATTTTGAGTTTATTTTTGTGTATGGTGTTAGGAAGTGTTCTAATTTCATTCTTTTACATGTAGCTATCCAGTTTTCCCAGCACCACTTATTGAAGAAGCTCTCTTTTCTCCATTATATATTCTTGCCTCCTTTATCAAAAGTAAGGTGACCATATGTGCATGGGTTTATCTCTGGGCTTTCTATCCTGTTCCGTTGAGCTATACTTCAGTTTTTGTGCCAGTACCATACCATCTTGATTACTGTAGCCTTGTAATATAGTCTGAAGTCAGGGAGCCTGATTCCTCCAGCTCCATTTTTCTTTCTCAAGATTGCTTTGGCTCTTCAGGGCCTTTTGTGTTTCCATACAAATTGTGAAATTTTTTGTTCTAGTTCTGTGAAAAATGCCATTGGTAGTTTGATAGGGATTGCATTGAATCTGTAGATTGCTTTGGGTAGTATAGTCATTTTCACAGTGTTGATTCTTCCAATCCAAGAACATGGTATATCTCTCCATCTGTTTGTGTCATCTTTAATTTCTTTCATCAGTGTCTTTTAGTTTTCCGCATACAGGTCTTTTGTCTCCTTAGGTAGGTTTATTCCTAGGTATTTTATTCTTTTTGTTGCAGTGGTAAATGGGAGTGTTTTCTTAATTTCTCTTTCAGATTTTTCATCATTAGTGTATAGGAATGCAAGAGATTTCTGTGCATTAATTTTGTATCCTGTTACTTTACCAAATTCATTGATTAGCTCTAGTAGTTTTCTGGTAGTATCTTAAGGATTCTCTATGTATAGTATCATGTCATCTTGGCAGGCAGATTCTTAACCACTGTGCCATCAGGGGAGCCCATGTATTCCTTCCTTTTAGAACGCCCTTCAAGCTGTGCATTTCCTCCCTGAATTCCACCTATACTTGAAGGTCTAGTCAAGTTTCCCCTTCTCTTTGAAATTTTCTGTCAATTCCACCATTATCTTCCTCTCCTAGACATTTCAGTGCCCAAATTGTGTAACATGCAATTTTGGATGGCAAAACCTCTGAAACTGGGGAAAGAGTATAGCAAGTCTTTGGATTTACATTGGGTTTGCATTGTCTCTTAATGATTGGGGGTGGGGGAGCTCTTTACCCTCTCTGAAGCTCTGTTGTTGTCTGTAAAAGGGGGTAATATGGTTTTACCTTAGAGGATCAGTGGAAGGAGAGGGCAGGTGGAAGGATAGGTATCTGGTGCTTAACACCATGCCTTGTCAATAAAAAAACACACACCAGATAAGCCAATATTTTGCTTCCTGTTCTCATACCCCCTTCTGAGAGAACCTTTTCCTACCACAGCCCCAGAAGAGATACCCATTGTTTTGGATGCTTTTTGGATATAGGTTAAAAAATGCCTGATAAAAAGTGATTAAATAATACTGATTTTAAAAAAACACCTAATAAATATGAAGTCTAGATATAAGCAGTTCTAGCATTGGTGTTGAGGCTCTATGATGTCAAGACTCTGAACTGGCACCTCTGGGATTCTTTGGTTAGTACCGTAAAGCATGACTTACCCTCATGGAAGGAAGGAAGGAACTTTCTTACATCTCTCTTTTGTTTGGGAGGAAAATCTTTCCTAATAGACTTCCTTTTGTACCTTATTGGCCAGAACTGTGTGATGTATCCACTTCCAGCTCAAAGGGAGTCTGGGTAAGTGCATATCTGGCCAAAGGGAAATGCATTTATAATAATTGACCTGAACTAGTCGTGATTCATCCTCTGGGCTTGGGCACATTCCTGCTTGATACCAGAAGTGGGTTCTATTGTCAAGGAAGAAGAGGGGATGGCTATATTTTAGGTGTCAACCATGACTGTCCTTTGGGCAACTCAAGATGCCACCTGAGTTCTTCCAGCCACGACTGATTGTATGGGAATGAACATTGACCTAACCTGGATCAATCAGATTCTCTCCCATTAGAGTTTGAATTAAGAACTCAAGAATCAGTATTTCCTGATTCCAGTGCCTTACATTCTATGATAGAGCTCGGCATCTTTCCAATAAGTCTCCTTTTAGTGGGTTTCTGTTTCTTGAAATCAGAGAGCCTGATTAAGCCAGAGGCTCAATTAAATGGTCTCAATTAATAATCACTAAGATAAATATTATAACATTTACTGTCCTAGTTTGTTTTTTAATGGTTTCATGCATGTTAGTCTCATCTTGCACATAGCCTATAAATCCCTCAAGGCAGAAATCAATTGTGTATTTTATTTCCCATAGTATTAACCACAAGGGGTGATGAGCTCCCTTAACACTTGTTGAATAATTGTTTGGTTGGTTTCTACTCTTTTTTAGTTAATATTTTTAACTGTTCCAGAAGTAGATAAAAAGAAAAACATGGTGGTATATAATCCATCAGATTAGCAAAATGCAGTTCCAGATTGCTGGTTTGATGAATTTAAAATCTTTTAAAATATAGCAAATTGACAAAAGAACAAAGAGACATAAACCAATACAAAAACAGTAATTGTTATCTCTAAGACGTAGTATTATGGATCTGTCATCATCATACTAATCTAAATCTTTCAGATTTTCCACACCGGCCATGAATTACTTTCGGAATCTGAAAAGAAATAAGTTAATTTCAAAAGAGGCAATCAGGAAAAAATATATTTGGCCACTTAGTACATGTTTTTTAATTTCCTTCTTTTGTCTAAGGGTATGCTACAAATAAACTTTAACATTAGAGAGACTTTGACCTTCATTGAATAGTGTAAAATTTAGATTTTGACTTCCTTTTAACTCAGAATAACATTAATCTCATAGAAGAGTTTAGCACAATTTAAAGCACATGATACCAAATCATAAGTTTTCCCTTAAAGTACTTTTAAAAATTCCTATTTAATTGAAAACAATTTTAAAAATGAACAAAAGTCTGCTTGGCTATATTTTAAGTCTAAAATCATTTGAGTTTTCTTGACATCTCTGCCCATTGTTTAAAAGGAATGCTACTTTGTTATCAGGTCATCCAAATGTTTAATGGGCATTGTTGCAAAAGTCTGACAAGTAAAAACAAAATTTCTCCAGAATTCAGTATCACAAGATCTTTTGTTTCAAGCCACAAATTAGACAAATCTGTTTTTCTCCTAACACTCTGAACATTTTATATCATACAGACCCCGTGTAAGTAAATATCCATGTTTTTAAAAAACAAAATTAATATTAGACTTCTTTTTGTTTGTAAAAAGAGCTGGATTCAACAGGTTCCAGATGTCACAACTGGACCACAGATGTATCCACAATAACAATAAGGGGAATACATTTTTTTTGGTTTTGATTCCAAGCAGAAACAATCTCCACTTACGAATTCACATTAGGGCCACAAAAAAAGTACTCTTTTACCCAGTAAATAAACACTATTGTTTTAGCAAAGTGCTTCAGGACGTGACATTATATAAGGACCACACCTTCCTATCACAGGGTTGGCAGCAGATACACAGGCTCCCAATCTTTAAAAATCCACTGCTGTTGATGTTACCAGAGTCACCAGGGTCCAGTGTTCACCTAGGCTACATTCAGAGGTGCAGAGACAAGGCAGCTTCTTTAACTTTCTTCGGTAGAGCCCCCTAGGGTCCCAGGGTGTGGAGGACACAGGAGGGTGTGAATGAGGGGGACGCAAAAGCTCCTACTGGCCTGTCAGTAACATTTCAGTCTCTCTTAGTGTGAGCAGTCCCCTTTTGGGTGAATTCACTTGATTTGTGTCTCGGGATCAGATTTCTTTCTAGGGAAGCTTTCTTCCCTCCCATTTCTCTCAAAAACGGCAGCTGGAAGATGGAGATTTTATGAGGCCTCGTGCTGGAGGGGGACGAAGGGCCTCTGATCCATGCTGGGCCCTCACTGGTTGTGGCTGTAGAGTGGCCAGGGTGGCTCTCTGTGCTCGTGACGCCTGAGGGGCCTGGCTGCGTCCTTGGGCATGGGTAAATCCCTTGCTGGGCTGCGGATCCCAGGCCTGAGACTCCTGTAGCAGTGGGTTTGGGCAGCGGCCACCCCAACACGCCTCTGCGAGCTCCACCATAGTCCACCCTACAAAGCACAGCAAGGGGAGAAGGGGGTGGGCGGGCTGCAGGAGGGCTTGGGCTAGCCCCGTCCTGACCCCTGCCCAGCCCAGCTCCAGCACCATTACTCCGCATGCCCAGCAGCCCACCTCTCAGCTGGTGGCTTTTCCTCCCCTCTTAAGGCAAATCCTGGCCCTCTGGGGCTTTGACCTGGGGTGGGGGTGTCAGGATACATGGGTCTCACAGCCCGTGCTCCCCTTTCTTCTCCCCACAACGCACCTGTGCAACCAGGGGCACCTTATCTTTCCTTCATCTTGCCAATTTCCAGAGGCTCTGTTGCCCTTTCCTGCAGAGGTAATGGAGGTGGGGGAAAGCCACATCACCCGTGAAAGGAACATAAAAATACAGAGTAAGTGTTTAGATATTTCAGCTGTTCCCTAAGTATATCAGGGTTACGTTTGTGTGGAGTGTAGCCTCAAAGCATAACAACATAAATAAGACTGAAGTTGACATCTTTGTCATATAAAAGTCTGGAGGCTTTGCTGTGCAGCAGAAACTAACACAAATTGTAAAGCAACTATATTCTAATAAAAACTAATTTAAAAAATCTGGAGGTGGGCGGTCCAGGGCAGGTATGGCTCCAGGAAGTCCCCCATGACTCAGGGCTGCTTGGGTCTGGTAGGTCCACCATGTGTGACATCTAATCTCAAGGGCACCTTGTGGTCCAAGATAGAGGCTCCAATTCCGTCTATCAGTCTGCACTCTGGCCAGAGAAAAGGAGGAAGAGAAGACAAAGAGCAACAGGTGAATGTCAGCCAGCTTGTAAGGAAACTTTCAGAAGCTGCCCTAGGGGTCTTCCCTGGTGGTGCAGTGGTTGAGAATCCGCCTGCCAAGGCAGGGGACACGGGTTTGATCCCTGGGCCAGGAAGATCCCACATGCCACGGAGCAACTAAGCCCGTGCACCACAACTACTGAGCCTGCGCTCTAGAGCCCGCCAGCCACAGCTACTGAGCCCGCGTGCCACAACTACTGAAGCCCGTGTGCCTAGAGCCCGTGCTCCACAACGAGAGAACCCACCGCAATAAGAAGCCCGCACACCACAAGGAGGAGTAGCCTCCACTCACCGCAACTAGAGAAAGCCTGCGCGCAGCAACGAAGACCCAGCACAGCCAAAAATAAATAAATTTATAAAAAAAAAAAAAAAAGCTGCCCTAGGGCATCCTCAAGCACTCTCTCTCTGCTGTCCTCAGCACTGCCATCAATGTATTTGCTGCAAGCCACCCAGAAGTTCGAAGGGGCATGATGGTGCTGCAGAAATTAGGTGAGGACAGACATAGTGCAGATAACTCTGTTACATTGAACAAATGGAACATTCAATTTTAAAAATGTGTGTAGATTTTTCTTTCTCCATATTTTCCTGCATCTCACTAAATCCAAAGAATAGTAATATCTGTCACATATAGTTTGACAGTAATTGTATTTACCTTTGCCTTTTCTTCTTAACCTGTGTTTACTATTGGCTTTAGCACACAGACTATTTGAATTTGTAGGTTCTTCTTTGTCCAACCCCTTTTGAAGGTGTGGTAGTATTTTTACAACTAAATTGTTAGACTACTTGTAACTGAAAGACTCTACTAGGTAAGACACAACAAATTATTTTGAAACAGATTTTTTATTTTGGGAAGAATCACTTATAATCGTCTTCCTAGCTTATCTAACTAGAGCCACCCACTTCTCTAGGGAAAGAGTGCAATGGAATTTTTTTATGCCCTGTTCATATCAGGCCCTGAACATGGGCTGTATTGGTACATGTTAGGGAGTCAAATAGTAGGAGTAAAACAGAATAAAATATTTAAGTGTGATCAGGTTCAATTAGTATTTTAGAAATCAGTAGCCTCAGTCTGAGGAAAAATGGGCTTGAACCAAGAATAGAATTAAAAATGCAAATCAAAACTACCGTGAAGTATCACCTCACGCCGGTCAGAAAGGCCATCATCAAAAAATCTAGAAACAATAAATGCTGGAGAGGGTGTGGTGAAAGGGAACCCTCCAGCCCTGTTGGTAGGAATGTAAATTGATACAGCGACTATGGAGAACAGTATGGAGGTTCCTTACAAAACTAAAAATAGAACTACCATACCACCCAGCAATCCCACTCCTGGGCATATACCCTGAAAAAACCATAATTCAAAAAGAGACATGTACCACAATGTTCATTGCAGCACTATTTACAGTAGCCAAGACATGGAACCAACCTAAATGTCCATCGACAGATGAATGGATAAAGAAGATGTGGCACATGTATACAATGGACTATTAGCCGTAAAAAGAAATGAAACTGAGTTATTTGTAGTGAGGTGGATGGACCTAGAGTCTGTCATACAGAGTGAAGTAAGTCAGAAAGAGAAAAACAAATACCATATGCTAACGCATATATATGGAATCTAAAAAAAAAAAAAAAATGGTCCTGATGAACCTAGTTGCAGGGCAGGAATAAAGATGTAGACATGGAGAATGGACTTGAGGACATAGGGTGGGAGGGGGAAGCTGGGGCGAAGTGAGAGTAGCATCGACATATATACACTACCAAATGCAAAATAGCTGGCTGTTGGAAAGCATCAGCATAGCACAGGGAGATCAGCTCAGTGATTTGCGATGACCTAGAGGGGTGGGATAGGGAGGGTGGGAGGGAAGCCTAAGAGGGAGGGGATATGGGGATATATACATGCATGTGGCTGATTTCGCTTTGTTGTGCAACAGAAACTAACACAGTATTGTGAAGCAATTATAGTCCAATAAAGATCTATTTAAAAAAAATACAAGGATAGTGAAAATCAGGTCATATTAATACCAACTAGCATCTCTAATGTATGACAGAAAGCAAGCATCTATTTCTTTGTATAATTTTGATCACCCAAGATTAATATGGTTATACACACTTGGATGAAAACCAACTGGCATTAGGGTATTTACCAAGGAAGGACTGCAGAGGCTTCAAACAAGGAAGCTGGGGACACCAGCCACTCCCAGGAGTATAATCATACGGTTCCTCAGGAGATAAATGTAATCTAATCAAATGCCTAATTTGGGCACAGAAGTAGATGGCATTGTGGAAATTGTGCAGCCCGGACACAGCAGACGTTGCAGACTGGCTGACTCAAACTCAACCTCAGAGGCTGTAAAAGGTGAACATTTTCTTTTCTAGCCTCTATTATGGCCAGTGGAGCAAATGACACAGTTCAGGTCAGTGAGATACAGGCAGAAGCTCTTGAGAGGGATTCCCTATGGTGCCACTTCCTGCATAAAAAGGCACAGCCCCTGAAGAAAAAGCCCCTTGCCCGCTATTCTTGCTCTTTTCCCTCTTGGACACGGTTGTGTGGCTTGGAGGGGCAGCAACCATCAGAGGACCATGAATCGACAAACACGACGTGAACATCATTATATTAAAGATGAAGGAGTAGAAAAAGAGAAAATGCCTGGGTCTCTGATAGCACCGTGGAACTTCAGTACCAGCTCTGCTTAACTTAGAAGGTCATGTTAAATGAAAAAAAACATACTCCCTTAAGGGAGTTATTTAAGTCACCAATGCGTGTGGGGGGAGGGGAGGGGGGAGGGAGGATCTGTTATTTGCAGTGAATGCAATCTTAATTGATAACAGCGATCAGAGAAAGGGAGGGTTTTAGATTTAGGATAATAAAAACGTGCATGTTTGAGAGAACTTGTTGAGTGCTTTGGACTTGTTACATCTCCTGCTGACTTTAGTTAATTCATTGTATGGTTTTATATCCAAGATGTGGTAGTTATTCTATAATGAGTCAATGTGACTGTATGGAGGAAATCATGAACAGGGAAAATCGGTGGCCCAAACTTCCAGAGCCTTCCACAACTTGGCCTGGGATTGGAGCTCGCTATGTAGCCCATTGCTGAGGTGGCTTCCCTGCCCCTGACATTGTCTCTGAGTAGGGAGTAGAACAGGCAGTCAGCAGAATGCTGTGCCCATTGCCAAGGAGGAAGGAGCCAAGGGCCTGCTCAGAGGGAAGAGTCTGAGACCCCAACCCCTACTTTCTGAGATTCAAAGTTAGAGGCAGATATAGAGATGGGGTAGAATAAGATGGCTTTGACCAGGAGGTGTGATCCCAGTAGAGAAGGACCCAAATGATCTCAAAGGACTCACTGAGGGGAATAGAAGGTATGGCTTGGTGACTTAGGACCTACACGAGGGTCCAGATTTTGTGGGGCTTTCTGGTTCTGGTCCCATAGTTGACTGCTTTATTGTTCACTGAAATTCAGGGCTCCTCACTGTAATGCCCCTCCCCATGAGAGGGTTGTACATCCCCACCCCATGAATTTGGCCATGGCTGTGGGACTTGATTTGCTCTGGCCAATGAAATGGAGGAGGAAGTAATGTGTGTCACTTCTGGGCAAGGCAGAGAGCCAGGGCCTGGGTCAGCCTGCTCTCTCTTTCCTCTTGCTGGCAATGTTCGAAGATAGTGGCTGCTTTCCATGGGGATCCTGGAGTGAGGATGACACAGAACAGAGCCACAGCAGACCCACGTGGGCATATAACTATGTGAGAAATAAACCTTGGTTATTGTAAGCCAGTTCAAGGTTGGGGTCTTTTGTTTCTGCAGCATACCTAGCTATCCTAACTCCTCAGTTGGGACTAGTTGAGGACACCTAGGCTCAAAATAGATCCTTTGTGTGGCCGCACGCTCTGGGGTGCTTCATTTCCAAAACTGGGTTCCATAAAGGGCTAAGGTTGTGCCAGGTGGGGGAAATTCACAGGGATACTAGTGAATGTCTTTCTTCTTAAATGTCTAAGAAAAATATCAAACCTATGGTTATTCTTAGTCTCCTGGGATAATTTATCATTAAGAAATGGTATGGCATTACTGAGCGCACTGCTATGTGGGATAATGTTGAAAATGATCAGTTCTTCTTCCTCCTTCTACTCCGAAGTTGTATATAAAAATGAGTTACCTTTACTTGGGCTTTTCACCTCCTCCTTCCCCCAACCCAGGTAGCCAGACATGAGTTACCCTCTCCTCTGGGTGGAGAGAGGCCCCGAAGACAGGAAAATACTGGTGGCATATTTGAGTCTTGAATTCAACATACGCTGGTGAAAGGTAGACAGTTGCAGAGGTGGTGAAAGGCAGGATAGTTTAAAAGAACCCAGGGGGTGGGAAGAAATATATTGGGAAGGATTGGGAGGAAGCACCTGAAAGGGGTGCAGCATACAAGTGAAGGACCATGAGCTCCCACCAGAATCGGCGTGGTGTGTTTCCCATGCCAGGAGGCCCTCTCAAAGCCAAGCACGGGCCCATCCGTGCCTCCTATTGAGGTCCAGAGAGGAGTGCACAATGCTCATCAATCATCCGACGTGAGTGATGCCATCTGTGCTCTGAGATTTTGTTCAGGGCCCCCTCCCCAACTCCTCACAAGTGGATGACAGCCAGGATGCTCAGGAACCCCCTGGAATACAGAGTGGGGTGTGGATACCTAGTAAAGGGTGGTGGTGGTAATGGGGGCTTGAAGAGAAAGCTCCTGCCTGTACCAGCTGGGTCCCAAACAGGCCAGCCGGCCGTCTCCCAGCATGCCTCTATTCCCCAGGAAGTCACCTGGCCTGATGCACAGATGCAGGACATTTAATCTGCATTTTGCTATAAGGACACCCAAATCTATGTTATGCATTTTGTCTTAAAATTTTAATTTGACCCAAGATAATTAAAAACATATTTTCACATAAAAGCCTGCATAGGAATGCTCCTAACAGTATCATTCGTAAGTCCAAAGTGGAGGCAACCCAAATGTCCATCAACTAATGAATGGATAAACAAAATGTGATAATTCTCCATACAATGGAATATAATTCATCCATGAGAAGGAATGAAGTGCTGATTCATGCTACAGCATGGATGAACCTTGAAAACATTATGCTAAGCGAAGGAGCCAGACAGAAGACCACATCTTGTATAATTTCATTTGTAAGAAATGTCCAGGAAAGGCAAATCCATAGAGACAAAAAGTAGATTAGTGGTGGCCAGGAGCTGGGGGGAGAGGGGAAGTACTGAGTGACTGCTCATGGGAATGGGGTTTCTTTTTGGGGTGATAAAAATATTCTGAAATTAGTCGTGACGGTGGCATGACTTGTGAATATACTAAAAATCACTTTAAGAGATTGTGATACATTATATCTCAATAAAAAATTAATTTGTAATAATATTTAGTACTGATTTCATGTAAAAATATTTATACTACATAAATTTGCTCCCTGTGGATCTGAGATTGAAAGAAGAAAGTTTTAAACAAAAAGCAGTCTTGATAGTTAGCAAATTGTATCAATCTAAAGCAAGCAAAAAGTGAATCCTTCAAAGTAAAAATGATAAATCACAGACTTTGTTTTCTAAAAAAAGAAGGAAGTGAGCTATTCGGGATGAAATAATTGAATTTTGGAGAAGCCCGTTTCAGTAGTCCCCAAATATAGCAGAGCACACTGATCATATTGTTCTTCATTTTCTGGAAAAATGTTATTTTTTCAGATCATAATGTAGTAAAGGCAAAATTTAGGAAACAGACTAGGTGCTATCCTTAATCAGCAACCGTGTTTCTGATATTGACCAGGCTCACAATTTTTAAAAAGTCACAAAATATTATTCTTATAAAAAATTTTTGATGAAATGTAATGTATTTTAAAAAGTAAAATAAATGATTTTGATTTGTTCATTCTTAACATAAAAATGATTAATTTTTGGTTTTATTCTAAGACTAGTAAGACATGCAAGTCAGATTTTGATCATTGGCTCAATTAATTGATCTGTGTGGTCTATTTTTGCTGTCTTCACAAATCTGAGTATGCATTCTATCTCATGAACTCTAATTACTATCCTGTCAATAAATCACACCTTCAAAGTGCTCTGTGGTTAAGCAAGTTTGGGAGTCGCTGCCGTGGCATAGTTCTCTGTACACCTTTACACTAGAAAGTTATATTTAAGAATATGTTAGCTGATGCTACAGGAATGAACTATCCCCAGATCTCAATGCTGATTTTAAAAAGTTGATTCTGAGCTCACATTCCACATCTAAGGCGAGTCAGTGGGAGCCTCAGCTCACCACAGTTTGACTGCGATTAGTCTCCACATTCACGTCCACGATTTCCTTGGAAGGCGTTACAGTGTCCTGCATGGGCAGTTAAAGGCACTGCCCAGAAAAACGCGTGTCTTCCACTCACATTTCATTGACCAAAGCCAACTACATGACCACACCTCATTTCATAGGGGGCAGGGACCTGCAATCCTAGTGTGTGCCTGGAAGGAAGAGAACTTGACTATTGAGCACCTAATATCCACCCTCTATCCACCCTCTACAAGCCACAGTCCAACAGAAGGATAATGCACGCCCCAAATGTAATTTCCAGTTTACTAAACAACATTAAAAAAGGGGAAAAAGCAGGTGAAATTACTTTTAATAATGTATTTTATTTAAACCAATTCATCTAAAATATTATCATTTCAACATGTAACCATAAGAAATTATTGAGACATTTTATTCTTTTTTGGACCTACGTCTTTGAAGTCAGGTGTGTGTTTTACACTTACAGCCTCTCTCAACTTGTACCAGCTCTATTCCAAGTGCTCACTAGCCACACGTGGCTAGTGGCTACCATATTGACAGAGTATCTGTAGTGTTTATGGCTTGGGAACATAGCCTTAAACACCACCACAAGCATGGAATTTCCTTGTTTTAATTTTTTAAAAATTAACATGTACCTTTTAGTGTAAAAATCATGTGTTAATGAATTACTATTGCATGAAAATTGCTCTGGCAGGATGGGCCGTGTTAAGCCCATTGCTCTGCTTCTCGCCAGCATATCACCTTCAACCCCAGAAGGACCAGACCAGGACCTGGAGATCTCTGTTCCAGTTTTAGGGAATACTAATTCGTTGGAGGGCCTTGAGTAAGTCATGTGGACTGGCCAAGCTCAGTGTCCTCATCTGTAAGCTGGTATGCTTAGGTGAGATCATCTTGAAAGCACTTTTTAAAATCTCAATGTCTAAGATTCTAGTTAGGATAACATGGGCTATCATGACAAGGGCTGGTTTTTTTTTTTCAAGAAAAATCGGCCTTTTGTAGTGCTTGCTGTTTGGGGCCACTTAAAAAAATTATTTTATTGATGCATAATTGATTTACAATGTGTTTATTTCTGCTGTACAGGAAAGTGATTCAGCTATACATATATATACACATTCTTTTTCATATTCTTCTCCATTATGGTTTATCACAGGATACTGAATACAGTTCCCTGTGCCATACAGTAGGACCTTGTTGTTTATCCTGGGGCCACTTTTTCCAAGGAGGAAATGGCTGTGTTCTACCCCCAGTGGTTAGCCGTCTAAACTTTATCATTATTAAGCGGCCCTTGGCAAAAGGGGGTCCTGCAGTCCCCCAGGCTGTGTGGCACAGGGAGCTTCTGAGAGTTGCTTTAGGTTTAGGGATTTGAAATCAAGACCTTGGTGACGGTGGGTACCCATAAAGCATTCCCTCTTCAGGCATTGCCACTGGAGTCCCACTGGGCATTTCACCACAAGACAGGGAAAAAGTTCAGTGTCCATAACTGATGAATGATCCATAGGACGTTCGCAGGCCCGAGTACTTATTTGAACAGTAATGGGGAGGAGAGTGAAACCTTCCTGCTTTGCCCGCGGGCAGTGAACTAGTCTGACTGAGGACAAAGGGGCCTGCAATTCCCAGGGGCTGTGCTGGCTTCAGGTACACTGTGGACAGATCTCAGTGCAGGGAGATAATGCTGGGAAGGGCCTTGGGCACAGACTTCACACACCCTCCCGTTGCGGCCCGAGGTGGTCTTCAGCCCCTTGCCTTTACTCCTACAAATTTTGAGAGCAGCAACGGAAACAAAAGCGTCTTCCTGTGGTCTGCTCTGAATTCACTCACAAAGCAAATTTTAGTTCCTGTATTCTAAATCTCATCTCAGACAAGGCACCGGGCTTAATTAGCAGAATTCACTTACTGTCACTCATGCACTCGGGAATAAAGAATTTAGAACCAGGTGACTAGTGAGTACAATTCATTACTAGTGTGCCAGGAGAAATCATTTATTTAGAAATATTAATAATGGTTCTTTATCATATGTAATGGAATACATATGGTATTTTCTAGTTTCTTCAAGTCCATGTAAAAATACACATTGTTTTTATGAGAATCTCTGATTTAAACTGTTGGACCCCCTTCTTCTCAAAGAGGTAAGAAATTAGGAACTGAAAACTGCCTGCTTAAATAGGAATATTTAGACTCCAAAATTTGGGCTGGCATATTGATTCCTGAAGCTTTATGCAGAAGCTAACCTTCAACATTTTTCTTACCCCTTTGTGTTTCCCCTTAAGAAATGGCCCTCATGTTTTAAAAAATATGATAAAGGAGGACAAAAGAGCGTGCCGCTTAGCTTTCCTTCCAACTGAGACATCTTATCAGTAAATTCCTACATTCCTGGATCAATTTCCAGTGAGCAGGACAAAATGAGAGTTCATGTGAGTTCAGGTGAGGTGAAGTGAGGCTGTTTACTTGAAAAAAATACCCGTGTTTTGGTGCTGTTACAGCTGGATATTTATTTCTGGCTCTCTCTGCCAAGCAGTACTGTTGAGTGGGCTGGTGCTGGACTGAGCATCTGATGTGAGTTGACCTGTTCTCATTCTTGCTCCGTCACCCGTGGACAACCTTATGAGGGGGATACGTCAGGGCCTCCTTCAGTGGAAGCGGGGTTGAAATCATCGAGGGTGACTTCAGTCTTCTGCAGGCCTGGCCCCTCTTGATTCGAGTGCCTTCTCAGACCGTCGTGGGCTCCTGACCCCCTCCTGCCTTTCCTGTCTGTCGCGCCCCTGGTTTCGGCTGCCCGCCACCTCTGACACCTGCGGCTGTCCCGAACACGCTGTGCACTTTCTCACGCCCACGCCGTCACTCTTGATGTCCTCTCTGACTGAGATCATCTTCCACTCCGTCTTCGCTTGCTTGCTAGATGACTCTCTCCTTGTCCCTCAAGACCCCACCTGAGTTTCTCTCCCTTTGTGAAGTTCTTCTAAAATCCCCTGCTCCCATCCCTACCACCCTTGTCAGAGGTAACTGCCACCTCTCCTGTGCTTTCAAAGCAGACTCAGTATCTTTCTCTCCCTAGTATAGCATTTATCACCTGGTTTTGATGAGGGAGCGGGTGCTGGGGGGCGTTCAGGACATGCCACCCCCAAATATGGCAACTTGGTGTATCAAATATTTAAAGCTGAAGGAATATGAGAAATGGCAAATGCAGGAACTCTTTGACCTTCCCCTGAAGGAGATCGTAAGCCCCACATGTGAGAGGTGTCCTCCCTATACCTGGAAGAAGGGAGAATCCTTATCTCCCAGACAGAGGGACTCCAAGAGGAATCTGAAAGAACAGGTCTTACTAAGTTTCCCTCAGTTTACAACTTAGCACAATACTGGCTCTAATTTCTTTTTTTTAAAGTTGGACAAAGCAACAACCAACTCTAAACTACATAGACAGAGTTGAGAAAGCCTAACTATGGCTCATTCATTTTCTCAGGAACACGTATTGAGTTCCTCTGAGGGTTGAGGTTATGCTAGTGAGCGACCGGCTGTGGTGGTAACAACAGATACGAGTTGAAATCATGAATCTGATTTTAACTTTAAGCCTCAGTTACCCTTTCTGCAGAAGAGGGGTAACAGTTCCTATGCATAGGATTGTTGAGAAGATGAAATGAGGCGATGCCTGTAAAATATCTGCCGTGCATGACACATTGCAGACACGACGTAACTGTCTGCACCCGCCTTTAGCTAGGTGTTGGTGGTTTCACGTTATGTTTTAGGTCAGGTTCCGAGAAGCGAGCCTGAAATGGGAATTCTCAGGAAAATGATTTATTGAGGGAATGTACTTCAGGGCAAACCTATAAGGGAGGGTGTGCAGCAAGATAAGACAGCAGAAGAAGCCACTCGAAGACGTGGATTCAGCAGGCTTGGCCTGACTCATGGGGGCTCTGGAGTATCCACAGCTCCACAAGAGTCGTTTCCCACTGAGACAAGGGGCTGGCCCTTCGCACCTCATATTAGTCAGTTGTTGGCTGTCGGCTGCCCCTGTAGGACTGGGGGAGTCACTTCCAGAGACAAGGGGGATCCTGCCAGCTGAGGTCTATTCTCAGCACAGGGGAGGCGTCTGTGAGCCATTTGCAGTCAACCCTCAGGGAAGCTGGGACATGGGTGCACGGGCCTGGCAGTGGGCATCTGGGGGCGGAGGGCACAGCATTTCCTACCACAGAGCCAAAACAGACACAGATCCCTCCCTACAAAAGACAGCATACTCGAAGGGAGATGAGACGCATGAGTCATCAGAGAAGGGGGGCCTTCTGCCATTTCTAGCTGGAGGGATTTTGTTAAAACAGACTCTATGGAGAAGGAAGCATTTGAGCTAGGCCTTAATAAAGGAGGTAGAAACGTATATGAGGAGATGAAGGAAAGTCATCACTGGTTTCCAATTGGAGGAACATCATTGCCCAAGACTTGGGAGGAAAACTGGGGTTCTTTCATTGTGTCACATACTTCGCTAGGTGCTGGAGAGACCACGTGAGTATGTGGGTGACCATACTGTTTGAGCTGAATTTGGATAACGTGAAAGGGAAGCAAGAGAGATGAGGATGGAAAAGTAAACCAAAAGCAGGTTGGATGGTTTGTTTGGGTGCCACCATAAGGATTTTGGAGTTTATTGTGCAGAGTTTATTATATAGGAGCCGCTGAAAGTTTTTGAGTAACAGTGACATTATCAGAGCTGAGCCAGGCTTAGGATCCTTAATGGTGGCTTGCTGTTACAGGGCTGAGGGCCAGACTCCTTGTCCAGACTTGCCACGACTTGGCCTGCCCCTGTCTCATCTCCCCCAGTGCATCCTGAGACATGAGCTCAGCACTGCACAGCCACTCGAGAGAGCCGGGTGCTGTAGGCCCCACCATTCACATACTGCAGCGTCCTGGGCAAGTCACTTAGCCTCTCTGGGCCCTCATGCTCCTCATTCATCAACTCCTCATTATAGACTAGAATGCGTCTTACAATGACAGGGCCTGGAGAGACCCTTGAGGGGCATGGCCATCAGAGGGTTCCCTGACAATTTATCTGGGGCCACAGCATACAAGCAAGGTATGACTTAACAGCACATGATAAAGCCGTGCCTTGGAGCACATATTCATCCAAGGGCCAGGCCGTGAGAGGGGAAGGAATCATCAGCCCTGGGAAGGGCAAATTCTGGAAGGCCTTCAGGAGGTGACCTTTGAGCCACGTTAAAGGTAGAGAGGGACCATGCCTTTGGCAGAAGCAGTAGCAGTAGAGGGGAAGACATTGGTCCCTGGGAGACTGGGTGAGTGCAAAGACAAGGAGAGTTCTGAGGACCCTAGAGCCTGCTTCAGTCTGCTCCATGGGCAGTCAGGCTGGAAGGGGCCTTGACAAGTGGGCAGAGTGGATGGGCTTCATAAGTCAGCACTAATGGATCAATGCAAGGTACTCAGGCAAGAGGAAACACTGTAAATATGGTGCTTAAGGTTTTTGGTCTTTGAACAAATAACTGGGGAAACTTTAACTTTCATTGATTACCCCTAATGTTAACATGTTACATAGACACAGTACTATTATTAATACCAAATTAGCACTGGTAAAATATGATTAAATAATCTACAGGCATTATTCAGATTTTTCCAGTTTCCCTACTAATGTCCTTTAAACTGTTCCAGGACCTCACTTTGCATATAGTGGTTATGTCTCCCTGGTCTCCTCCACATCTGTGACAGTTGCTCAGTCTTTGTCTTTCATAACCTTGACACTTTGGAATAGTCCAGTGCAGTTGTCAGTTATTTGGTGGAACAGCCCTCAGTTTGGGCTTGTCTGATGTTTTCTCATGGTTCCATTTGAGGTTATGGCTTTTTGGCAAGAATACCACAGAAGTGATGATGTGCTTTTCTCAGGGCATCCTGTCATCGGGTACATGATGTTGATATGTTTTATTACTGGTGATGTTAATTTTGATCACATGGCCGAGGTAGATCTGCCAAGCTTCTCCACTGTAAAGTTATTATTAGGAAAAGAAAATGTTTTAAATCATATTTCATGGGATCTTATTGGGTTCTTACACGTTGAACCTAATTATATGTTCTTTTTAACAATGGGCTGTTTGTACATTAATTCAGTTTTTATTTACTGAGGACCTACTGTGTGTCAGACACTGTGCTGGATCCCACCGTGAACATGACAGACACAGTCCCTGCCTTGTGGAACTTGGTGCGAGGAAACATTAAGCAGAATATTGCCAGAATGGAGTAGAAGCACATAACAAGGGGTTGTACTAGCCTGGGAGGAGGGAAGTGTGGTGGCCAGGTCAGGGGGAGATGGTTACGCTGAGACCTGAGGGTCAGTAAGAATTTTCCAAAAGGGGGGTTAACTATTTGGATGGAGCCCCCCTCCTTTTCTTTTGAGCTCCCATTTTTAATTGGATAAATTTATATTATTAGAAGGCAATGAGATTGAGAAGGCAGTATTTTGCAGTATCTGTGGTGATTGATAACAGATAATTTATTTGACAAGTTTTATAATACTCTGTGTTGAAGAAAGGTATTCTGAATGGAGACAATATGTATAAAAATATTTGCGCTGAAATATGTAAATACTTACATTAAAACATTAGAACGAGAGTATCTTCTATGTAGCAGAATTTACTGTGAGTTTACCAGGTACCTCAGCATCTATTGGGAGAATATTTTCTCAATTAAAAATAGTGTGGTTTACAGCAAAGGAGCATTGAAGGTATCAACAGTTTCAAAATTATTAACTACAAGATGCACCTTTAAAGCAGATTACAGGTTATTTTATGAAAAGAGTGAGACTACCTTGGAAAATATCAACGGTAGTATTAGAGTCAGCTAAGAAACTCATTAAAGTAAATGAGCATATATCAAGAATAACTGTTCTACTTGGTTATATTTTAAAACTCAAATAATCACTATAAAGAAGTTTTAAATTTTGCTTTAATGAACAAACTATATGATGCATTTATTTGGGAGAAATTATTTTTGAAAATAGTTTTTGAATAAAACTCTTTTATAGATCTATTAATATAATGAAATCAAATGGTCGCTTTAAAATATTTCACGAAATTACCTAATATGAATTCTTTTGCACTCAAAAACTATAAATTACATGATCCCTTTACCCATGGCCCCAGCCAGCAAACCCAGCGCTGGTAGCCTGCGAAGGGATGCAGGCTTCTGTCTCCCTAGAAGGCAGGAAAGGGCTGTTCTTATCATCCATCTTTTTCTTGCCACTGGCAACTTATTCATTAGGCCACATAAATTGAACACTTATTTTGTGTCAGAAGCTGCCCTAAGCACTTTACATGGATCAACTCATCTAATTCTTAACAGCAGCCCTATGAAGTAGGTATTGTTATTATCCCCATTTTACAGAAAAAGAAACTGAAGCTCAATTAGGTTAACTTGCCCAACAGTTCATAGGTCATAAATGGAAACCCCGAGATTAGAGTCGAGAATCTGTGTCATTAACCACCTTCTATATTTCCCTTTCTCGTTCTGCTTTGCCTGCCAAATTTCCAGATTTCTAGTAACTGTTACAGTCATTCAAGGGTCTTCTCTCACCCTCTTTCTTTTTTTTAACTTTAATTTTTATTTTTTTATTGTAGTTGATATACAATATTACATAAGTTACAGAGGTACAATATAGTGATTAACAATTTTTTAAAGGTTGTATCCCATTTATAGTTATTATAAAATATTGGCTCTATTCCCCATGTTGTACAGTATATCCTTGTAGCTTATTTTATACCTCTTAATCCCCTACCCCTGTATTGCTCCTTCCCCCATCCCTCTCCTCACTGGTAACCAGTAGTTTGTTCTTTATATCTGTGAGTCTGTGTCTTTTTGTTATATTCACTAGTTTGTTGTATTTTTTAAATTCCATGTATAAGTGATATCATACAACATTTGTCTTTCTCTGTCTGACTTATTTCACTTAGCATAATGCCCTCCAAATCCATCCATGTTGCTGCAAATGGCAAAATTTCACTATTTTTAATGGCTGAGTAGTATTTCATTGTGTATGTGTGTGTGTGTCTGTGTGTGTATATATATATATGTATATATATATGTGTATATATATATACATATATATATACATGTACATATATATATATATACACACACACAGACACACACACACACACACACACCCATCTTCTTATCCATTCTTCTGTTGATGGACACTTAGGTAGCTTCCATATTTTGGCAATTGTAAATAATGTTGCTATGAACATTGGGGTGCATGTATCTTTTTGAATTGGTGTTTTTGTTTTTTTCAGATGTATACCCAGGAGTGGAATTGCTGGGCCATATATGACAGTTCTATTTTTGTTTTTTGAGAAGCCTCCATACTGTTTTCCACAGTAGCTGCACCAATTTACATTCCCACCAGCAGTATACGAGGGTTTCCTTTTCTCCACATCCTGGTCAGTATTTGTTATCTCTTGTCTTTTTAATAGTAGCCATTATAACAGATGTGAAGTGATATCTCATTGTGGTTTTGATTTGCATTTCCCTGATGATTAGCGACATTGAGCATCTTTTCATGTGCCTGTTGACCATTTGCATGTCTTCTTTGAAAACATGTCTACTCAGTTCATCTGCCCATTTTTAATTGGGTTGCTTGGTTTTGATGTTGAGTTGTATGAGCTATTTGTATATTTTGGATATTAACCCCTTACTGGTCATATCATTTGCAAATATTTTCTCCCATGCAGGAGGCTGTCTTTTTGCTTTATCAATGGTTTCCTTTGCTGTCCAAAAGCTTTTAAGTTTAATTAGGTCTCATTTGTTTATTTTTGGTTTTATTTCCTTTACTTTAGGAGACGGATCCCAAAAAAAATATTGCTGCAATTTATGTCAAAGAGTATTCTGCCTGTTTTCCTCTAGGAGTTTTATAGTATCCAGTCTTACATTAAGATCTTTAATCCCTTTTGAGTTTATTTTTGTATATGGTGTTAGAGAGTTTTCTAATTACATTCTTTTACATGTAGCTGTCCAGCTTTCCCAGCACCACTTATTGAAGAGACTGTCTTTTCTCCATTGTGCATTCTTGCCTCCTCTGTTGTAGATTAATTGACCATAGGTGCGTGGGTTTATTTCTGGGCTCTCTATTCTGTTCCATTGATCTATATGTCTGTTTTTGTGCCAGTACTGTGCTGTTTTGATTATGGTAGCTTTGTATTATAGTCTGAAGTCTGGGAGTCTCTCACCCTCTTTCTTAATCTGAGTACCTACACTTCTTACTTGTGCCAGAAACAAATCAATACCACGCACCATACAAACACTGAATGGAAGAAGATGGTGGGCAAGCTAGGGAGAAAAGTTCTTATGTTTGTGTAGAGCCTTCATCACACCTTTTTGCTGTATTGTTAAAGTTGAACAGGTCTTTTAAGAGCAGAGTGGGAATACCGCTGGATTTGGTGTCAGAAGACCTGGTTTTCTAGTTGTGGCTTCCAATTCCTCATTAACAATGTGAGCATACTATCTGTTTTGTGTATCTAATACAGTTGTTTTAACCATCAAATTAGTGTTAAACTGTACTCTACAGATGTTGATTACTTTTATATAAGTAATCATGGAACAAGACCATGCATTTGTAGTATTCTTTGCAGTTTATTAAAAACTCTCATTATGTATTATTTCATTGACTCTCTCAATAATGCTATGACTTAGGTATAATTATCTCCATTTTACAAATGAGGGACTGAAGCTCAGAGAAGTTTAATGCCTCCCTGTAACAGTCAGCTTGGGCTGTCACAACAAAATACCATAGACTAGGTGGCTTAAACAACAAATTTATTTTCTCACACTTGTGGAGGCTGTAAGTCTGAGATAAGAGTGCCTGCATGGTTGAGTTCTGGTGAGGTTCTCTTCCTGGCTTGCAGACAGCAGCCTTCTTGCTGTGTCCTTACATGGCAGAGACAGAAGGAGGGGGAAGGAAGGGAGGGAGAAAGCTAGAGCAAGCTCTCTGGTGTCTCCTATAAGGGCATTAATCCTTTATGACCTCATCTAAACCTAATTACCTCCCCAAAGCCCCATCCCCAAATATCGTCACCCTGGGGTTAGACCTTCCACATAAGAATCTGAGGGTCCATAGAACTGCTTCCCCCTTTCAAGGTCATATAGCTCACAAGTGGCAAAGCCAGAAATTAAATCCAAGTTTTCCAACTCCAAATCTTGAATTCTTGCCCTAAAACCATAGGCATCTCACATGATGTTGAAACTAATTCTGTCAGGGCCTTTACCTGTTATACCAGATACCTCTTATGATAGATTCCCTTTAAATGGAGATTATGGTGTTTTCCTGTTCACTTACCTGGCTCTTGTGGAAACTGGATTCGAGAACATTTCTTCCCTGGAATTGACTTCTTTATAAAAAATACTATCATTCTGGGCTGAGCCTAATTGGAAACTTAAGGGTTGCCAAAGGACCTTCTGGTTTTAAGGCGCACAGTAACTTCAGAAATTATTAATATCCTGGAAAGATGAACTTTACAGAGATTGAAGTTTTGGCCCTTTAACCTATTTAACATAATATGATTTTTAAAAACCTCTTTGATATAATGTGCTTCTTCCTGGTGACCAGTGAAGTTCAGAAGAGTTTCATTTTTCTCCTTCAGAAAAAGCAAGGAAGCAATGATTTTGTTTTCCTCAGGACTCTCACATCTATAAGCTTATCATTTCCGGTTGAATGTGGTGATATTTGCCGTGGTTAGGATAAAAATGGAGGTTGTCTTTTGCTCCTTTTACCTCCTATGGATTCTCACTGCTTCAGAGTTTAGGATTTATTGTTTTGCTGCTTGATTGTCATGTTTTGAAGGTGAAAAATTATTTCGAAGAGTTGATTGCACTTAAAGTGTTAGCTCTTGAAATTTTAATTTCTATATTACTTTATTCCCAAAGAGAGAAATGACTAATTTGTGTTTTACTTTAATACAACATTCTAGTAGGTTATTGTGGAAAAACCCAGGGAAGATTTAAGAAGATATCGCTATAGGAGAACTAGAATCTTTTTAGAAGTCTGGTGACAACAACACAACTCCTAAAACAAAAATTCTTTGTGAGGACAAAATCCACCTAAAGTAAATTATTATTTACAATTTTGTTCGGGTTTCTTCCACCTTAAAAGCAGGCATTCATTTAACCAATATCAATTGAGCGCCTACTGTGTCCCAAGGCCTTTGCTAGGAGCTGAGGATTAAAAACTGAGTAGAGCAGATCTGATAATAGTTGAACAGCAGTGAGAGGCAATGAAAAAAGTCAATAAATGGTATACACTCAAGGTTCTATAGAAAGTCTGAAGAGAGGCACCCCTTATGCAATTCCCCTGTTTCCTGATACACAATCTAGGAAATGCTTTAAGCAATTTGAGATGGGTTATTTCATATGTCAACTTGACTGAGCCATGGGGTACCCAGATATCTGGTCAGACATTATCCTGGATGTGTCTGTGAGGGTATTTCTGGGTGAGATTAGCATTTGAATTTGTAGACTGAGTACAGCAGATTGCCCTCCCTGACGTGGATGGGCTTCATCCGATCAGTTGAAGGTCTGGATAGAATAAAAAGGCTGAGTAAGAGAAAATTTCTTCTACCTGACTGACTTTGAGCTGGGACACTGGTCTACTCCTGTGTTCAGACTTGAACTGAAACATAGCTTTTCTTAGATCTCCAGCCTGCCATCTTTCAGAGTGGAACTACATCACTGGCTCTTCTGGGTCTCCAGCTTGCTGAGGATCGACCTTGGGGCTTGTCAGCCTCCATGATTGCATGAACCAATTCCTTGTTATCTATCTGTCTATCTAGTCTATCTATCCATCTATCCATCCACACATCCAACTGGTTCTGTTTCTCTGGAGAACCCTCACATAACTCTTCCATGTATATCCTGCAGTGGCTTTATTTTATTATTATTTTTTAATATTTATTTGTTTATTTGGCTGTGCCAGGTCTTAGCTGTGGCACGCGGGGTCTTCGTTGCCACGTGTGGGATCCTTTTTAGCTGCGGCATGCGAACTATTAGTTGCGACATATGGGATCTAGTTCCCTGACCAGGGATCGAACCTGGGCACCCTGCATTGAAGCGCGGAGTCTTAACCAATGCACCACCAGGGAAGTCCCCTGTGGTGGCTTTATAATGTGTCAACTTGACGATGCTGAACTACATTTTCCAGAATTGTCTTCCCTCTATGTTGAAGGTGGGCCGCAAACACGTTTTGCCCAGGATTTGGAAGCAGTGGCCACGTTGCTTTTAGGTGGAGAGGTGGAGCCGGGGGATCGTGGGGGTGGTGGGAGCAGAGGCCCCAGGTGCTGTTGTAGGTCACGTACCTTGTCGCTATGGGCGGGCCCACTTTGTTGGTTAGGAGTGCCAGCTGGGCCTGCAGCGTTTCCACCTGCCCCTGGAGCTGTCTTTGGCTTCCCTGACACATGAACCAAGTGCATGGTTAGCTCTGTGAGTAAAGGCACCCACTGCTACCACAGGGCGCCTGCAGCCCTGAAGCTTTAAGAGGTAAGGGACATTGGTTCTAACCCATCTTCCTGGGCTCCAGGTTACACGCACGGGTTGCAGTTGGTCCTCACTCTACATCAGAGTTTCTAAATCTTAGTACTATTGACATTTGGGTGAGATAATTCTTCATTGTGGCGAATTTTCCTTACATTGTAGGATGTGTATCAGCATCCCTGGCCTCTACCTATTGGATGCCAGTATCCTGTCTCCAAGTTGTGACAACCCAAAATGTCTCCAGACATTGTCAAACGTCAGGTGCACGGGGGTGGGGGGGATAGGCCCTAATAAAGAACTGCTGCTTTATCTCCATCTTCCCTTCCCAACAACCTGCTGAAATCTTCAGGTTCTAACACCAGATGTGGAGCCCTACAGAGACTGTAGGACCAATCCCCAAATTGCAAAAGGTCATATCCCTAAATAAACTCCTTACTGGTTATCTCTCTCCCGGTGGTTCAGCTTCTCTGATCAGATCCTCATTGGTGGATTAGTGGTTGAATATTCCTGAATCTCTCAGACCACTTCCCTCCCTTTCCACCTCCCTTTACACCAACAAGCTCCCATGCCGACCCCATCCCTCTCCCCCACCCCAAGTGAGGACGCACAACCTTGAAAGACTGACAGTTGTATGCCTGCGCAGAATCTACATGTAGCCCTGCCGTAGGGACGTGTAAACTCTGACCTCCGTGCTGTCAGGGCCTCCGAGGAGCTGGCTGAGCTGAGGCGGAGCTGAGGACAGTCTCAGTGGGATTCAGAGCCACTGGGGATTTTACTGCTTTGTTGAGAACCTAAGCCTAGAGAGCATAGTCACAGGCTTTGTTTTTATAGCCTTCCAACACATTCTGATTACATATCTTTTTCAGAATGATTTTTGTATAGAAATATATTGTATATTTGAACCAATGAAAATAATTTACTGTTCACCTAGTCTCTAGTTCCAGAAAACCTAGAAAGTTTTATATAGCCAAGTATAAATTATCAACAGCTAGGACCAAAGCCTTTATTCCCTGGTAGAAGAGTAAGAAATTCTTGAAAACTTGGTGAGAGTAAGACTGAGCTGTGATCAATCTTAATTCATTAAGATTTTTTCATTTTTTAATAAGTGTTATGACCCTGGCACTGTGTCTGATGTTGGGTGTCTGGTGGTCAACCAGACAACCAAGATCTCATGAGCTTAAAATAGAGTAGAAAAAACATATGTTACACAAATAATCACATGGTCAAGTCTATAAAGAATCAGTACAGAGTCCTAGGAGAGGCCAAATATAGACGGCAGGGGTGGTGAGGGGTGGCTTTACTCAGGGGATGACGGCTCTGGTGAGAAGTAGATGGAAGAGAGTTATAAGCAGGGATGGGAAAGAACTTGGCCCACTCAAAAAAAATGGCAGGAATGCCGGAGTGCCTGGATCATGTTGAACAAGGAGGAGGGGAGGAGGGAGATGAGGCTGCAGAGGAGGGAAGGGATTGGATTGCTCCAGGGCTTGTAGGCCACGTAAGGAGCCTTAAGGCAGAGTCATTGAAAGCCTTGAAGTTAAGAAAGAGCACAATCTGATTTAGAAGTTTAAAAGATTCCTCTGTCAGCCATGCGGAAAACAAATTAGAAGGAAGCCAGTATGGGGGAGGCTGTTGTGATGGTCTAGGGGAGTCCAGAGGAGAGATGACAGAGGCCTTGACAAGAATGGTGGCAGTGGAGGTGGTACAGAGTGAATGGGTTAGAGACCTCATCAGGAAGTAGGGTGGATACAACTTAGCTTTGTCTTCAAGGTCAGAGATGCATGAGAGGAAGACTCCTGGCTTTAGCAACCCAGTGGGTGGGGGGACAAAGAGGGATGGGTGCTATTCGTGTCCTTGCTGCCTTCACAGGACATCTACACCAGGACAGTTGGAAAAATTAGCACTTATTCATCCAAACTGAGTATTGAACCACTCATGCTACAAAATGGCACTTTACATTATGGAAAGAATATCAAGAATAACAGTGGAACCATTTGTTCTTTTTCTTTGTTGATATTTTTGGGGTTGGTTCTATTCAATGAGCATTTTAAAAATTTAGTTTAGGCTGTATCTGTCAGTTGCACTTTTTCAGCACTAATCCAAAGATGGACTTCAGTAAAAGTCAGTTTTTTTTGTTGTTTTTTTGTTTTTTTTAACAGCATGGTAGAGTTGAAGGAAGAAGCCTCTACTCAATTTTTTTTAAATTAATTAATTAATTAATTTTTATTTTTAGCTGTGTTGGGTCTTCATTTCTGTGCGAGGGCTTTCTCTAGTTGTGGCAAGCGGGGGCCACTCTTCATCGCGGTGCGCGGGCCTCTCACTATCGTGGCCTCTCTTGTTGCGGAGCACAGGCTCCAGACGCACAGGCTCAGTAGTTGTGGCTCACGGACCTAGTTGCTCTGCGGCATGTGGGATCTTCCCAGACCAGGGCTCGAACCCGTGTCCCCTGCATTGGCAGGCAGATTCTCAACCACTGCGCCACCAGGGAAGCCCTAAAAGTCAGTTTTGAAAGGTGGACACCTGAAAAGTGAGCTTCAGGTAAGGCTGGTTCTAGGAAACATGGTAAAGTTCATTTGCCACATTGGGGGTCCTCTTTGTGGTGGACCTCTGTGATATGCTTGCTCCCACAGCATGTCCGCTTCCCTTATCCAGCCCCTGTTATCCCAAAGATTGAAAGAAGAGTGTCCAGAAGAAAACTGGAACTGTAGATGAGCCTTCCAGCTGCAGAAAGTGAAAAGCAAAGGCATCGCCAAGTACTCCACACAGGTGGTAGAACACCGGAACAAGGTGAACTTGCACGCATAATCATTTTGTACAATTTCGTACAATTTTTGTAAAGTGGCTCAACAAGTGAATCGTTTGTACAACAAAGTTTTCTCACGGGTACTATGGTTGGACCCATTTGCCCAATGTTTATGCTAGATGTACCAGTGAGAAAAAATGAACTCTCTCCAGAGAAGAATAAAAAGGCTAGGACACAGAGGCAGAGTCTGAGAGACAACGTCCCTCACCATCCCCTGAGCTGGGGTAAGGATTTTTCCTTACCCCAAATCCTACACTAGCATTTCCCAAACTTTAACCACAGATCACCTGCATTAGAATCATCCCTAGGTGCTTCTTAAAAAATGTCGTTGTGTTAGTTGGGTCCTCCGGGAAGCAGACCCTAAGGAGGAATTAGGAGCATAAGAGGTTTATCGGGCAGCAACGCCTGCGAGAGCGGTATTGGGCACGGAACCTTCACACCACAGTGCCCATCTGACACCCGCAAAAGGAAGAGGGAAGGAAGTGGAATTGGGCAGAACGTGCCCAGAGCATGACACAGATCTGACAAAATCTCAGCCAACCCAGTGGGGAGTTTCGGAGCAAAGACTGCCCATTAGAGCCTCACTATGGGCAGAAATGGCCATGTCCTAGTAGGTTGGGGGGAAGAGTGTGGCTTTGGCTCAGAAACTAAGGTGGATCCTGCAGGTGCTAACCCCTGGAGGTCGTCAGCTGACTGTGCTCCTCACAGCTGACAGGCAAGCTCTTTCTTGGAGGGCATTGGAGTGATTCTCCTCTGTGGCTCCATAGCCAGTGTCCCCTGGCCACCCTGGGCCTCCTGCCTCGGAATCTCTGAAGGTGGGACCCTGGAACCTGCACTCTAACAAGCTTGCCAGGTGATTCTGATGCACCCTGAGGTTTGAGAACCTTTGTGAATCTGTACATTCAGTCGGGTATGGTGTCCCTTGATGTCACAGTTCACCCCAAGATTCACCTAGGTCTGTATCCATTAGGCATGCTTTTGGCTAAAAACAGCAGAGCACCTGACAAGCAGAGGCTTAAGCAAAAAGATATTTAAGTCTTTCACAAAACAGGAAGTCTGAAAGTAAGTATTTCCAGGATTTGGTCCAAAGGCTCAATAGTATCATCAAAGAAAGGCCCAGGCTCTTTGTGTCTTTCTGCTCTGCCATCCTTGTAGTGAAGGTTTGCTTTCTTATGCTTGTCAATGTACAGTCACAAATTGCTGCCATAGCTTCAAAAATTATATCCCCAAATATCTGGAGATTCAGAGCAGGAAAGAAAAGGATGAAAAGAACTTTCATTTTATCAGAGAGGAGAATCTTTCCCAGATGTGCCCCAGCTAACTTCTTCACGTTTAGTAAGAGTACATGGTCACCTGTAGGTGCAAAATGACTAAAAAAGTGAGTTTCTAAAATCGCCAGAACTGGCTTAGACCCATTGTAATTCAACTCCTGGAGGTAGGGACACGCATCCCAAACAAAGTCAGAGTTGTATTAGCATAAAACAGATGGAGAGGGGAGAGAGGAGAATGGCTTTTGTAGGTAATGAATAATATTTACTACAATTCCTTTAAATTTATTTCTTTTATTAGAGTGATGTGCTTAGGTGTATAATAGGTTAAAATTCCCTGAATTTTTTTTAACAGTCCAGCTTCTGATGGAGAATGATCTTTTTATTTTTTTTTAAAAGAGATTTATTTATTATTTATTTTATTTTATTTTTGGCTCTGTTGGGTCTTAGTTGCGGCAAGTGGGATCTTCGTTGAGGCACGCGGGATCTTTTGTTATGGTGCACGTGTTTTCTCTTCTCTGGTTGTGGCACGCAGGCTCCAGGACGCATGGGCTCTGTAGTTGTGGCACGCGGGTTCCAGAGTACGTGGCCTCTGTAGTTTGCAGCACGCAGGCTCTCTAGTTGAGGCGTGAGAGCTCAGTAGTTGTGGCACACGGGCTTAGTTGCCCCACGGCATGTGGGATCTTAGTTCCCTGACCAGGGATCTAACCCACGTCCCCTACACTGCAAGGCAGATTCTTTACCACTGGACCACCAGGGAAGTCCCGGAGAATGATCTTTTTAAAAAGAGCCACACATTCATTCACACCTGACTAATATTTTCTGAGCACCTATTATGTACCAAGCTCTGGGCATAGAGCAGTGAACAAAATCCTGCCCTCATGGCGCTTAGATTCCAGTGAATGCAGATGATATACAAAATAAATACATCTTACAGTCTTTTTAAAGGCTACAAATCCTATGGGAAGCAATCAGGCAGGGAAGTAGAATAGGGAGCGATGAGGGCATGTGATTTTGAGCTGAGTGACTAGGAAGGATTCTGTGGGGGAATGGCTTTAACAAAGGAGCAAATCACACAGTTATATGAGGCGGAGGGAAAGGGAGAGGGAGCAGTCGAGGCAGAGGAAATAGCAAATCCAAAGCCCTGAGGCGGTGGCATGCCTAGTGAGTCAAAAAAGACTCCAAGGAGGCCAGTGTGGTTGGAGTGGAGAGAGCAAGGGGAGGACAGTGGGAGGTGAGTGGGAGCTGGAACTTCGAGGGCCGGGTATGCCCTTTAAGGACCTTGGCTTTTACTCTGAGTGAAATGAGGAACCACGGAGTATACAAGGGACATAATTTGACTTGGGTTTTACAGGGACTACTCTGGCTGCTGTGCTGTAATAGACTGCAGAGCTGGGACCAGGGTGGAAACAGGAAGAACAGTTAGGAGGTTCTTATAATAACTGAGGCCAGACGATGGTGGCTTGGACCAGGATGGTAGCAGTGGAGCTGGTGAGAAGTCGACAGAGCCTGGAGATACCTTGAAAGCCAAGTTAAGGATTCGAGGTAGTTGGGATATGGATAAGAAAAAGAGGGGAGTCAAAAATGTTTGCAAGCATTGCAACTATGCGATGACTAAGCAACAAGGAGATGGACCTGCCATTAACTGCAATGTGGCAGACTGTGGGTAGATCAGGTTTTGAGAAGATCAGTAGCTGGTTTTGAACATGGTGGGTTTTGAGATGCCTATCAGACGTTTAAGTGCCTGTGTCAGGTACGTGGCTGGCTCTGTGTGTGGGGTCTGGGGGAATGTTAGGTTTGGAGATACACATTTGAGCATCACCACTATATAGATGTATTTAAAGCCATGAAAGTGGATGAGCTCATTCCGAGGGGAGTGTAGATAGAAAAGACGTGAGGACCAAGGACCGATCTGGAACTTCAGTCCAGGAGGAACTAGCAAAGGAGACTGAAAATGGCCAATGAAGTAGGTGGAGAACCAGGAGAGTCCTGAAGGTCAAGTGAGGAAAGCGCTTCAAAGACGATGGAACAATTGGTATGCAAAGTAAGATTGGGACTGGAAATGGACCCTTGGATTTGCCAGCATGGTGGTCATTTGGTACCACCACAAGGGCAGGTTGGATTAGGGAGTGGAGTCTAAAGCCTGACTGCAAAAGGTTAAGAGAGAATTGCAAGACAGGACTGGACACAGCAAATCAGGTTACTCTCCTGAGGAGTTTTGCTCTAAAGGGTAACAGAGAAACGGGAGGGTAGCAGGAAAGGTCAGTGGGGGTCAAGAGACAGTTTGTTGTGTGTTTTTAGGATAAGAGAAATCATGCATGCTTTTGTGCTGCTGGGAATGATGAGGTAGGGGGCTGGGATTTTAGACACAAGAGGAGGTGCTGGCCTTGGATAGAGTTCATGGAGAATGAGGATGGAAGGCAGAGGACATGGGGACATGGGCTGTGGGTCGGTAGCTGTGATGGAGGGAATTTGCAGAACTTCTCTTCTGGTTGCTTCTATTTTCTTGGTGAAAAAGGTCATTGGCTAAAAGGGTGAATGGGAGGGGGGTGGCCAGAGTTGAAGGACAAAAAGGTGGGAAATTGTCATGTAGGAGAATGAACAGACCAGGGAGATGTTGTACAATTGGTGGGCAGCATGACGGTCCTACTGGTAGTATATTTTCTCTGTCCATTTTTTTAGCTGCATGGATGCAGGTGCAGAGCATGCAGAGAGTTGGATTTAACCCAACTCTTTCAGGTTTTGCCAGGTAAGAACAATGAAGCAAGAGAGGGGAACAAGGGAGTTGAAGGTGTATGAAAGACACGATTTTAATAACTGATCATGGAATTCTGCTGGGAAAAGACAGAAGTGATGATAGGAAGCAAGGTGACAGAAAGTTCTCAGCCGTGGCAACAATGGATCTTAGTTCCCAGAGGGCAGAAGGATTCCTGGAGTTGGGATATGTAGTAGGAAGAATAATTCCTCCCATCATTCCCATCCCGAGATGTCCACATCCTAATCCCTGGAATATGTTAGGTTACCTGGCAAAGGGGGATTAAGGTTGCAAATGGAATTAAGGTTGCTAATTAGATGATCTTAAAATAGGAAGGTTATCTGGTGGGGGCGGGGGTTGGCAATGTAGTCACAGGGCCCTTAAAAATGGAAGCATGTAGGAGAAGAGTCAGGCAGATGTGACTGTAGAAGAAGGTCAGGGTGATGTGATTTAAGAAGGACCCGACTTGCTTATGCTGGCTTTGAAGGTGGCAGAAGGCGGACCTGAGCCAAGGAATGCAGGTGGCTTCTAGAAGCTGGAAAAGGCAGGAAGTAGACCCCACCCAGATCCCACCAAAAGGAACACTGCCTGCCAGTATCTTGATTTAAGCCTGGTGAGATCCATCAGAGTCCTCATTGTTATTTATCTCTTCGTAAAGATGTGAAAATGATACTCCATCCATAGTTAAGGGCAACAAGGAGTGTCCCATCCTCAAGCATCCCACCCCTGCTGTGGGCTTTCCTTCTCCACCCAGCAGGGGAGCCCCAGCACTTTATAATTACATGTTAATGAAGAACAGAATCCTTCCTCGTTTTATTTTGCATTGCATTTCCAGAGGAATTTGATGTGTGTGTGGAGAAGGCCGGGTGTGAGGAAATGTAAACAGTGCTCATTTATTACAGCTTTAATTTAGACCAGATCTCCCCCTAATCCAATTCTGAGTAGCACAGTTTATACTAGTGAGCAGTAAACACTAATAAAGATCAGCTGCAGGAAAGGGGAGGGCCACATCTTCTGCTGGGTATGCCTGCTAGTGAAAAAAACAAACAAAAACCTCGAATACATTCACAATTTGCCACATCATTTTGACCTACACATAGAAACCACGACAAAATTTTGGTTTTATCTGACTAGTTCTGTGAGGTGTGTTCTTCCAACTATCTGGTTGACTACCTTACCTCAGACTATATACACAGGGCTTTACCCTTGACCTTGTCACTACCATATAAACCCTACAAAATCTCAAGTTCACTATCTGAATGTCTAGCTCCTTCCCTCTAGTATGCTGTGTTACCGTTCTATTGTGCTGTGGCTTAAACAGCAACGCTGGGAGAGGAGTGTGGCCAGGCTCTGGGATTAGGCAGATAGCATCTTAGGCCAGCTGTGCAGGGAGTCGTACCCTGAGAGTCTCCATTCCTCCATCTGTGTAATGAAGATGGAAATAGTTTAACCAGCCTCACAGGGTTATTGTGAAAACTTGATAATTGATTTCTTTTTAAATTTTTTTCTTTTAATTTTCAGCTCTACTTCTTCTATCACAGCCTCTTTCATGTATGTATGTATGTATTTATTTATTTTGGTTGCACAGCATGGCCTGTGGGATCTTAGTTTCCTGACCAGGGATTGAACCTGTGCCCTCAGCAGTGAAAGCACAGAGGCCTAACCACTAGACCACCAGGGAATTCCTGAGATAATTGATTTTAAAAAGTGCTTGCACATTGCCTGGTACAGTGCTTAAGGAAGGAAGGTTATAATGTCATCTCTGTTCTTGGCAGTGAAACATGGAAGAGATGGGAGGAAACCTCTGATCCCATTCCATACTCCCTTCCCCCCAATGCTGGCCATCTTGGGTTTAACTCAAAACTTTGCATTTGATTTAAAATTTGACTCTCAAGCCATGTCTTCCTATAATATTTTCCCAAATCCTTAATAAAGAGGAAATACTCAGGATATAAGATTAACATACAGAAATCGGTTGGATTTCTTATATATCAGAAAGGGAATGTAAAAGAGCAATACCTTTTAAAATCAAACCAAAAAAAAAAAAAAAAATTACTTAGGAATAAACCTGACCAAAGAGGTGAAAGACTTATATGCTGAGGACTATAAAACATTAATAAAGGAAATTGAAGGTGATTCAAAGAAATGGAAAGATATCCCATGATCTTAGATTAGAAGAATTAATATTGTTAAAATGGCCATACTACCCAAAGCAATTTACAGATTTAATGTGATCCCTATCAAATTACCCAAATTACATTTTTCACAGAACTAGAACAAATAATCCTAAAATTTATACAGAACCATAAAAGACCAAGAACTGCCAAAGCAATCCTGAGGAAAAAGAACAAAGCAGGGGGCATAACCCTCCCAGGCTTCAGACAATACCACAAAGCTACAGTAATCAAAATGGCATGGTATGCCGTTTGTAATCAAAACAGACATATGGGTCAATGGAACAGAATAGAGAGCCCAGAAATATACTCATACACCTATGGTAAATTAATCTTCGACAAAGGAGGCAAGAATATACAATGGGAAAAAGACAGTCTCTTCAGCAAGTGGTGTTAGGAAAGCTGGACAGCTGCGTGTAAATTAATAATGTTAGAACACACCCTCACATCATACACAAAAATAAACCCAAAATGACTTAGACTTAAACATAAGACAAGACACCATAAAACACCTAGAACATAGGCAAAACATTCTCTGACATAAATCATACTGATATTTTCTTAGGTCAGTCTCCCAAGGCAATAGAAATAAAAGCAAAAATAAACAAATGGGACCTAATCAAACTTACAAGTTTTGCACAGTGAAGGAAACCATAAACAAAACAAAAAGACAACCTACAGAATGGGAGAAAATATTTGCAAGCAATGCAACTGACAAGGGCTTAATCTCCAAAATATACAAACAGCTCATACAACTCAACAACAAAAACACAAACTCCCCAATTGAAAAATGGGCAGAAGACCTAAATAGACATTTCTCCAAAGAAGACACAGAGATGGCCAAAAGGCACATGAAAAGATGCTCAACATTGTTAATTATTAGAGAAATGCAAATCAAAACTACAGTGAGGGGGCTTCCCTGGTGGCACAGTGATTAAGAATCCGCCTGCCAATGCAGGGGTCACGGGTTTGAGCCCTGGTCCAGGAAGATCCCACATGCCATGGAGCAACTAAGCCCATGCACCACAACTACTGAGCCTGCGCTCTAGAGCCCGTGAGCCACAACAACTGAGCCCGCATGCCACAACTACTGAAGCCCACGCACCTAGAGCCCGTGCTCCACAAGAGAGGCCACCACAATGAGAGGCCCGTGCACTGCAACAAAGAGTAGCCCCCGCTCACCACAACTAGAGGAAAGCCCAGGTGCAGCAACGAAGACCCAACACAGCCATAAATAAATAAATAAATAAATAAAAACAAAAAAACCAAAAAACTACAGTGAGGTACCACCTCACACCAGTCAGAATGGCCATCATTAAAAAGTCTACAAATAACAAATGCTGGAGAGGCTTTGGAGAAAAAGGAACCCTTCTACACTGTTGGTGGGAATGTAAGTTGGTGCAGCCACTATGGAAAACAGTATGGAGGTTCCTCAAAAAGCTATAGGGTTGCCATATGATCCAGCAATGCCACTCCTGGGCACATATCTGGACAAAACTATAATTCAAAAAGATACATGCACCCCTATGTTCATAGCAACACTATTCACAATAGCCAAGACATGGAAACAACCTAAATATCCATCAACAGAGGAATGGATAAAGATGTACATATATACAATGGAATACTACTCAGCCATAAAAAAGAATGAAATAACGCCGTTTGCAGCAACATGGATGGATCTAGAGATTATCATGCTAAGTGAAGTAAGTCAGAAAGAGAAAGACAAATATCATATGATATCGCTTGTCTGTGGAATCTAAAATATGGCACAAGTGAACCTATCTACGAAACAGAAACAGACTCGCAGACATAGAGAACAGACTTGGGTTGCCAAGGGAGAGAGGGGTTTACAGAATGGATGGATTGGGAGTTTGGGATTAGCAGATGCAAACTATTATAAATAGAATGGATACACAACAAGGTCCTACTGTATAGCACAGGGAACTATATTCAGTATCCTGTGAAAGACCATAACGGAAAAGAATATAATATAGAAAGATAGAATGGAAAGAATATAATCAGTGTTTCCTCTTTTAGTTTTATTTTTTTTGAAGTATAGTTGATTTACAATGTTGTGTTAATTTCTGCTGTACAGCAAAGTGATTCAGTTATACATATGTTCCCATATCTCTTCCCTCTTGCATCTCCCTCCCTCCCACCCCCCCTATCCCACCCCTCTAGGTGGTCACAGAGCACCGAGCTGATCTCCCTGTGCTATGTGGCTGCTTCCCACTAACTGTCTATTATAGGGCATTGTTAGTACAGGTTTCTACTGGGTGTGAGACAGAGAGTCAGCAGAGAGTGTTCAGAGCAAGACAGCTGGATCCGACTTGGGGTTTAGAAAGAGTCTTCTGCATCCTGAGTTGAGAGGGTGGCTGCTTAGACCAGAGTGGTAACGGTGAGAAGTGGTGGTTTCTGGATAAATTTTAAGGGACAGCCAACATAATGTGTTGATGGATTGGATGAGTGGCATGAGAGAAATAAAGGAATCAAGATGACTCTAAAGTTTTTGGCCTGAGTTACTTCAAAGTTTGCCGTCAACCAATGCTGAAGGCTGTAGGTGGAGCCGGTGTTTTCCTTTTTGGTGGGGAGGGGAGGGTGGATCAAAAATCCTGTCTTGGATGAAAGCAACCTAAATGTCCTTCAGCAGATGAATGGATAAAGAAGATGTGGTGTGTATATATACAATGGAATACTACTCAGCCTTAAAAGAGAAGGAAATAATGCCATTTGCAGCAACATGGATGGACCTAGAGATGATCATACTAAGTGAAGTAAGTCAGACAGAGAAAGACAAATATATGATAGTGCTTATATGTGGAATCAAAAAAAGTGATATAAATGAACTTATTTACAAAACGGAAATAGACTCACAGACATAGAAGACAAACTTACGGTTACCAAAGGGGAAGGGAGGAGGGATAAATTAGGAGTTTGGGATTATAATGTACACACTACTATATATAAAATACATAACCAACAAGGACTTACTTATGGCACAGGGAACTATATTCAATATCTTGTAATAACCGATAATGGAAAAGAATATGAAAAAGAATAGATATATAATGAATCACTTTGCGGTACACCTGAGACTAACACAACATTGTAAATCAACTACATTTCGATAAAATTTTTTTTAAAAATTCAGTCTTGGACATGTTGAGTTTGAGATCTTTAAGTGGAGAGGTTGGATGTAGATGGTTGGATATAAGAGTGTGGAGATCCCTGCAAAAATCAAATGTTTGGAAATAGAGTAAGATAAAATTTGACAAACAGACTAGTAATTGGATCTAGAAACCATAAAACCAGATAAGTCTAATCATCATAAATTATCAACATCACTTATAACAAAGAAATACACAACTGGCTATGGGTTGGATCCTTTCCTCCAAGGTGTTTGCAGTTTGCTTGAGAGCAAGTGGAAAGATTAGTACAGAGTTACACCTTCTGTTTTTACGTGAATCTTGAATTTTATTAAGATCTGCTTAAAGCAACGTATACATGGACGGACACATATAGATTCAGCAACATCTATACCCGCCTAGTTCAGTACAACAGCCATGAGCCACATGCTACTCAAAGAGCACTTGAAATGTGACTGGTCCCAACTGAGATGTGCTGTGCTTGTAAGATACACATCTGAGGTCAGAGATTTAGTATGAAAAAAAGAACGCAGAATAGCTCATTAGTAATTTTCAAAATATCGATTACATGTTAAGATGTTGTTTGGGGTATACTGAGTTAAATAAAATGCATTATTAAAATTATGCACCTATTTATTACCTATTTCTTTTCACCTTTTTTAACATGACTACTGGAAAATTTGATGTGGTCCCCATTATATCTCTATTGACCAACACTGGTCTAAAGTACGTCTCTTAGGCTTAAATTTTTGAAAACAAATGGCTTTTCTTTTTCTTCTTCTTTTTTTTTTTTTAAACATCTTTATTGAAGTATAATTGCCTTACAATAGTGTGTTAGCTTCTGCTTTATAACAAAGTGAATCAGTAATACATATACAATATGTTCCCATTTCTCTTCCCTCTTGCATCTCCCTCCCTCCCACCCTCCCCATCCCACCCCTCTAGGTGGTCACAAAGCACCGAGCTGATCTCCCTGTGCTATGCGGCTGCTTCCCACTAGCTATCTATTTTACATTTGGTAGTGTATATATGTCCATGACACTCTCTTACCCTGTCACATCTCACCCCACCCCCTCCCCATATCCTCAAGTCCATTCTCTAGTAGGTCTGTGTCTTTATTCCCGTCTTGCCACTAGGTTCTTCATGGCCTTTTTTTTTTTTCCTTAGATTCCGTATATATGTGTTAGCATACTGTATTTGTTTTTCTCTTTCTGACTTACTTCACTCTGTATGACAGACTCTAACTCCATCCACCTCATTACTCAGCCATAAAAAGAAATGAAATGGAGGTATTTGTAACGAATGGCTTTTCTTAGGAAGAAAGTACAGGCGAACCTGGATACGCCTGTAGTTTGTAATGCTTTCTCCATTGTGAAGAAGAGGATGCAGAAATCATCAGTGACATGGGCTGTATCCTCCAGGAGGCTCTGAAATCAGTCCTAATAGAGAAGCCGAATTACAAGGTCTTAAAATGCTAGTCCTCCCACCCCCAACTTGAAATTAAAAGCGGTGATTATGTCCACATTGTCTGACTCGATGCTGCTGGTGTGTGACACAAGAGCTGGTTTCAGGCAGCTCAGCCCCGCGCTGTCCTCCCTGAATGGATAATGAAGGCTGGGCTGAGCCCCCCACCGCTCTCCCGTGTGGCTTGACACCTCCGTGCCAGCTCAGACTTGCAAGATGAGAGGGAAGAATGGTTCTGAGGACCCCCGGGAAGTGTGGGGGGACCCCTGCTGTTCTCTAAAAGGCATTCTAAGGAAAGACTTCAGAAAATCAATTGCTATCACTTAAGACCTTTTCTGTAACTCACTATATTCCACTGCAGGCTTATTTTTTTCTTAGAAGGGGACAAAGCGACGTGTGAAAAATTGTATACTTCCTGTGGCGCCTTTGAAAGCAAGTTTATAAATTCCTAATATGCATTCCTATTAGTGAAGAGCCTCAAAGAGAAGAGGGTGTCAATAAAAATCATCCCCTAGGACAGATGACGGTTTTTGAAACAGGGAGAAAGGGCATTGTTGAAACAGAATGGTGTGGGTTCAGGAAAGACAAGTGAATTTGAAGAAAGGAAAGGCGTTGAGGTGAGACACAAAGCTCCCTACCCCCTCCCGGCCCTTTCATGCCTTTGCTTCCCTGTGGCTTGAGGCTTTCATTCTCAAGGGGAATCAGGGAGGATTTCTGCTGGAAAGACCGGATCCCCATTAGCTCAAGGATTTCCTCCTTTTGCTCTCTCTGCCCCTAATACTCTTTATTTTTAAATCAACATTTTAAAATATGTCAGCTACTCTTACCCCAGTGTGCTGCGTGGTTAAGAGCAGGGGTTCCGGAGGCAGACAACGCCGGGTCTAACGCAGGTCCGCTACTTCCTAGCTGTGGGACCTCAGTGAGCCGCGTCCGTGCCCCAGCCTCCTTCCTCCTCTGTCAGTGAGAGCACTGCCGATGGTCTCTGCCCTGGGGGCTGTGGGAGGGAGTGAGGTAGCATCTGTGTGATGGGGTGAGGGTCTGGCACATGGCCAGTGCTCAGAAATGTTAGCTCTTTTATCATTTTCAAAATCAGGTACAGTTTTAAGGAACAAACTGTAAAATAAGCATGTCTGTAGTTAACAGACATCAGAATGTCACGTTACTTAGTTGGACTTATTTTGGTGCAAGGCACTCAACAGTCTGTATCAGGTGCTTGGCTGTTGGCCATGGAGACCAATCAATGAGTCATTTCTTAGGTGTGATAACCAAGAACAGGGACAGCGTGCTTCTTAATACACACACACACACACACACACAAACAAGATCCCCTTCCCCTACTAAAATAGCGAGCATTAATATAATAAATCAGTGATTCCTAACATTTGTGTATAGTATACAGTGTGGCTGGCTGCTGCTGGTGGATCTAGAAGTCGGTCCCCCTGTGGAGCCGGGGATGAGGGAGAGCTGTTCAGGCATCCATTCGGAGCAAGGCCCTCTCTGTTTCCTCCTCTGTGACAGTGCTTTCTAGGACTGTTGTGAGGATTAAAGCGTTAATGCATATGAACCTTAGCTCAGTGGCTGGCCTATGACATCCATGATTCCTAATATTCTTGCTATTGGAAACCCTTGACTGATCATAACTGGTGCCTTCCAGCTGCATGGACCCGAGGGCCTCTGGAACGAGCATCTTTGGTGTTGGGTCATGGTCCTGACATGGCCCCACATCACCCATGAAAGCTTGGGTCTGAAGATTTCATAAGCTCTGTGCCTACTTCTAGACTCCCAGAATGTTTGTGTTGAAGGGAACTGGAGAACATTTCCTGCTGGCCTAACCCAGGCCCCCCGGAGGTCTAGCCGTTTGAGGTCCCACAGTCTGTGCCTGCCAAACTCAGGCCTAGAACACAGCGGAGTGGTTTACAGTCCACCCATTAAAACCTTGGCTGTGACTATCCAGGGATCATCCTTGTTGCTGTAGAAAACTTACTAGGACATTTGCAATGTGGCCAGGCCCAAATCTTCAGGCTTTGGCCGGACCACTATGGACAAGGGAGAGAGGAACTCTTCATTCCTGCTCCTGTGGGCCCCTGTGGGGAGCGAGCCGGCCTGGAACAGGAGTCCACGGAGGGGCTGGGAGGGGCAAGAGTGATGGTCAGATCAGGTGTGGCCCAGGGGAGCCGAAGAGCATGCTCGTGGGCCCTGAACTGAAAGCCCTCCGCTCTCCAGACAAGAGATGCTGCAAATTGAAATGGCTTGAGTTTGAAGGCAGGCTGCTCTGGGGTCTGTCCATTTCACTCTCGCTCTAGCACCTGCTTCCTCCCTTCCTCAGGAGGGCATAGTGGGGGCCATGGGGAGGAGGGGAGGGGTGGGCAGGAGAGGAGGAATTGGAGGTGGGGCAGTAATGGGCACAGGCTGGCAGTTCCATGTGGATAGAGAGGTCAAGAGGCAGGGGATGGGGAGGGAACACACTGGAGTAACAATGACCATTTATTAAGATATTTGTTGGAGGAGTCAATGCCCAAAGCACTTCCTATGTATTTTCCCACTCTGTCTGGGGCAGGAGCATGGATATCCCCATTACGCAGATGAATGAAAAGAGTCTCCCTGAGCTTAAGGCTGGAGAGCTAGGACTTAAACAAAGCCAGGCAGTCTCCAAAGCCACGATGAGCCCACGCTCACCCACCAGTCCTTATCCCCTTAACCCCTGCAGAGAAGTGGAAATACGTCCATTCAAAACCAGCAAATAGTGGGTGGGCTAGGCTGGGGAGAGAGGAACATGTACCTTGCTTGGTAGCACAAGTTTATTGAGAGGTTGAAGAAAGTTCCAGAGAGTAGATGCAATAGAATATAGCTTATGGATCTCCATCTGAGAAGTGAGGGGATCTCTCAAACCATTCTAGGGGCTCCTGCTATGAGAAAGGGAGAAAAGGGTGCAGAGGGTAGCAAATTCCCTGGATTCCTGGGACCAGACCATGGGGGTAGTGATGGAGTCTACAGTCAGGCAGCTGCAACTTATTCTGTGCAAACCCTGTGGTGAGTCCTGTGAGAAACAGAAAGCTGTCACAGCCATATCTCCTTTTTGAGAAAATTATGGTCTCCTGGGGGATGCACATTGATACAAGTCACAAAAGATACTTAGAAAAAGTCAGATCAAGCAAGTGTCATTGGCATTAACTGGAGAGAGGAGTTACTTATGATAGGTTTACAAGGAAAAGCTTCATGGATGAGGTAGCATCTGAAGAATGGGTGGGATCTTTACCCAAGGAATTGGGAGATATTCCAGGCAGAGATAAGGGCTGGAAGCTGGGAAGTGTGGACGGTGTGTGAAGAGACCTGTAAGCAATTTGGTTTGGCTTGACATCAGTGAGGGGAGAAAAGTGGGAAACAACGGCAGAAAGACAGGTTAGGTTGAAACTGGAGGACCTTGTGAGTCACTTTATTTTGAGGCAGTGGAGACTCATTGAATACATTTCAGTAAGGGATGGCATGACAAGTCCTTTGCAGAGGAGGATTACTCCTACCCTTCCTAATCTTTTGCAGTACTGGACAGACAGAGGGAGAAGGCAGGACCACAGAGGAGGCTTCTGCAGCAGTTCTGGGAAAGAGGCAATGAGGTTCTACACTGGAGTTCCTTTGCCTGGAACATGTTCCCCACACTCCTTTCTTCTCCATTACAGCCTGTATTACAACCATAACTACATGATTCCTTGTATAGTCAAGTTGTCACCATTCCAACTGTAAGCTCCATGAAGCCAGTGCTGGGACTCTGTCATACTGCTGTATCTCCAGAGCCCAGTGTAGTTCCTGGCACATGGCGGGTATTTATACCTGTTTGTGGGACGAATGAATAGGAGTGGGTAACTTAGGGCAGGGTATAAGATAGGATTCAAGCACTGAGGTGTAAGAGGCATATAATTGGCTGGATGTGGCAATTGATTAGCTGTGCAAGGGCAAGGAGACGGCAAAGACAAGGCCAAGTTTAGAACCCATAGGTTTTTCCTGGGACAAAACCCAGTAATACAGACAAAGGAAGAAAAGGGAGCTTGATGGGGGCACATTCAGTTTTAAAAACAACATCTAGAGGATCTGCCAGGTATAAATGTCTAGTAGGCATTTGGAAATACAAGTCTGGACACCAGGGTAGCAATCAGGGCTACAGGTAGGGGTGGGAGGCACGGGGCTGCTCTCTTGAAGTCCCGTTCTCCTTCTCTGCTTGCGGTGGCAGTGCTGGGTGTGTAGGAAGGCTGCACTTTCTACCCCTCTGAAGTCAGACACGGCAATGTGACTGGATTGGCCAATGAAATTGAGCCAGATATGTCCGTTACTGCTGGGTGGAATCATGTAAGAGCTGGTATGAGCTTTTCCATGTGCCCTTAGTCCTGCTGTCTCACCAGTAGCATTCCACATGGTACAGGCGTCTCAGACCGGGTCCTGAAGTGAGTGCAAGGACAGCACCCTGCCAGCCTGCAATGGACACGCAGTGCAAACGAAGTAAACCTTTGACGTTTGAGCCACTGAGACTCGGAAGCTATTTGTTACAGCAGCATAACCTGGTCTGTCCTGACTGATACAAGAACCACATGTGCAAGGAGGTCATCTGGTTGGTTCAGCACTTATTTACGAGTGCTTGTTCTCCAGGCACTGCATTAGGTGCTAGGGTCACCGTGATGAGCAAGACAGACATGGTTCCCAGGGGGAGAGAAAGAGAAGAAGAAAGAGAACAGGAGTGGGGTGAGAGGAGTTCCTGTCAGGGAACCGGAAGAGGACACAGAATGTACGAGGCTCCAGGAAGCCCCTAGGAGCAGGGGAACACAGCAGAAGCCATGGGAGAGCAGCCTGGGCCCTGCCTCAGACCCTCAGGAGAGCGGAAAGGGCAGGAGGAAGTGGCTGCGGGGTGAGCCCTCCCGGGATTGCTTCCCCGGTGCAGACATTCTGAGCTGTGGCCCTGGACCGGCAGCACCAGCACCACCTGGCAAATGCAGACCTTCTGAATCAGGGTTGGGCCCAGCAATCTGTGCTTTAACACGCCCTCCAGGTGATTCTGATGCTCACTTAAGTTTGAGAACCACACTCTGATGTAGCTCTCCCGAGAGCACCTGATGAAGTTCCCTAAAGGAGCAGTGACATGCCCCCGAGGCCACCAGAAAGACTAGCTGTGCTGCCTTCTAGTGGCTGTGGTGAGAATTACTGTGAGTAATGAACCCCTGTGGTCATCTGAGAGGATAAGACCCCAGTGGGGTCACAAGGGAGGGTAAGGATACTCTGCTGTGGTGACAAAGGGCAACACTTAGTTGAGGAGGAGCTGCAGAGCTGGTCGGGAAACGGGCTTCTCTTGGGAGCACAGACCACGCATCAGGCTGGGAGCCCTGACTGCTTGGAGGTTTCTGCCTCTGTCCCCCACCATGAGTCCACTCAGGACGGAGAGGGTCAGCTCCATGGGAGAATGGGGAGGGGACAGAACTACGGTGTGACAGGCACTGCCAGGCTTGCTCCTCTCAGGATCTCATTTAATCTTCATAATTGCTCAAGGAAGGTAGATGCATTGTTCTTGCACCTTGTAGATGAGGAAATGAGGCTTAGTGAGGGTAAGGAACTGGCCCCACTGGGGTCACCAGGCTCTGTGATTGACAGTCATCATTTGTCCAATTCCACTCGTCTCTGGATCTGTCAGCCTCTGGGTACCCACATACCCTGGGTAGGAGCTAAGCTGCATTCTGGAGGATGTGTAGTTGTTAGCAAAGGGCGGCGAATATGGAAGAACTTTCTAGACACAGAGTAGAGGCCTGGGAAGGAGCAAGTCTTGCTTGAAGCCTGTCAATGTTAAACACACCAGTGTGCACTGAGCACAGATCATGAGTAGCTGTGTGTAAGGTAAGGCGGTGGCAGATAGGAAGGTGCTAGATTGTGCAGGCCCACATAGGACATACAGGGTTCAGAGGGTACACTCGGGGAAAGTAGGGTAACTGGATGACAAGCAGAATTTCTAACTTAGTGTAGAGGGTCTGTTACATTCAGGACATGAGTTCCTTCTTTCTCTCCAAACCTCACTTTGTGGCTCCTATACCAATTTAAAAATGGACCTAATACCGCAATTAGTTAATTCCCTAGGAATAAAAGTCCATCATAATAAGGATATCATGATAAAATCAACAGCAGCAACAAAGAAATGTTATATCCTACAGCAAAGACAAAAACAAACCTGAGTCACATAAAAAGTAATTCTTCCAAGAGGTAATTGCTATCATTTATTGAAAGCTTACTACAAGATAGGCAGCACTTACTAAGTGTAGGCAATTTACATGCCATATTTCATTCATTCTTTATAACAACCCTACGAGGTGAACAGTAGTTTCCATATTTTAAAGATAGGAAAGTGAACCTCAGAGAGGTTAAGTCACTGGCTTAACCATCCAGCTAAATGATGGCAAGGAGTCAAAACCAGCCTTCTGATCCCAGCATCCAGGCTTTGAACCTCTGGGCTTTTTGTCTCTGCTGATCTGTGGAAGCCACAGCCTGCGAGTCTGGAGTTGGCAGGGGCACGAAGGGACGAAGTTCCCTGGTGTGGAACAGGGCTGGGGACCCCTTCTACTTCATTTTACAGCTAACTTAGATCTGATCAACCTATGAGAAGTCACACCAGGGTCACCTATCCTGACTTTTTAATTATGTAACTGTGGCACCTTTACAAAAATGAAAGGCCTCATACATACCAAAGGATTATCTTCATCAATGGGGCTAAATATCAGAATGGAATATTTTACAAATCTGAAAGGCTCTTCAATGCCTTGGCTTTTCCTGGGTAATATTGTTAGGGAACCGTTGACCGAAACTGCCCACCTTAGCCAGACACAAGGATAACCGCTTGCCCGAGTTGCCTCACAGCAGGAGGTCCCGATAAGGAACATGGTGCTGCCACTGAAAACTACCGGGAGAATTCGGGAGGGGCCAAAAGCAGGAGGGAGGAGACGATATGTCCTACCAACCTCCCAGAATCCTTCATGCTGGAATCCATCTTGGCTGATAGGTGTGTGAGCCACCAGGAAGGACCCTGAGTCAGACCAAATATGGCCCAAGCAAGATGATTGGGAACTAACCAACCCATTTGGGAACTAACCCCATTACCATAAATCCTGAGACTGTGAGCCACGTGGCAGAGCAGTTCTCCTGGGTTCCCTTACCCTCCTCTCTCTGCCCTGGTGCCCCTTCCCAATAAAGTCTTTTGCTTTGTCAGTGTCTCCTTGGACAGTTCATTTCTGAGTGTTAGACAAGATCCCACTCTCAGGCTCTGGAATGGGTCCCCCTTCTGTGACAATATCATTCTCTCAGTTGAATCTGGTGTTGCCCAAGGAAAGCAGAACAATTTGCTGTGAGGGCCAAGCTGAAGTCTTATTTCAGTGGAGACTGTTGCAAAAATAGAAAGCATATGCCAATGCCCTTGGATCACACAGCCTTTCCCCATTTGCTGGCTCCACCTCTGTATTCCTGCTCTTCCTCTATCAACGGGGCAAAACATTCTTTCCTCTGGTCCCATGCAGAGCCATCACATCTACACCCAGTCCCTGGGGTCTCCTCTGACACCTTAAGGTAATGTGTAGTTAGGATGGGCTAAGTTATGCTGTGGTAACAAACAACCCCAAAGAGTAGTGCTTTAAAACAACAAAGGTTATTTCTTGCTCATGACATAGTTCATTGTAGGTCAGCTGGGGGCTTTGTTCTACATCATCTCCCCTCAAAGGCCATGAGCTCATGGACACTCCGCTGTTGAAAATGTTACTGTCATCATGGCGGGGGAAAGACAATGTGACTAACTTGTTTCCTGGTTCATAAGGTCCTCCATGGGTCACTTCCACTCACATGTCCACACCTGACTTCAAGAGGGGGGTGGCATATCCTACCATCTGCCAGAAGGAGGAGAACCAGGAACATCAGTGAACAGCACACACCCCAAGAACTAATCAAACTATTTTTTCAAACAAAAAGGTAAAATTCTTTTTCTAAGATGAATTCTAGTTACCAGTGGCTGAGAGAATGCAATTTTCTCATCTGTCTACATATATATTATAAAATACCCAAGATGAACTCTGCTTTTCTTTCTTTCAGAAGTGCCCTGGGCACGCAGGGGAATGGAAGAAGGAAAAAATGGGAGCCAGAGACTGTGCCAGGAACGTCCCCTAATCCTGACAACAAGGCAGCAAGGTCAGTATTTTACGTTCCACTTCCCGATGAGGAAACTGAGGTGCGGAGAGGGGAAGCATGTAGTGAAGACTCAGCCTTACCCAAAGAGCGGTCTGGCTTTGTCTTAGCTCCTGGCAAGATGGCAATGATTTGTATACACTATATGCCCGGATTGCTTCAGACCTTTGTTTTTGACACTCCAACATTTTGCAACTCAGAACTATTTTCTCTCTCAAAAAGCACAGCTTTTGTAAAGGAGAACCTCTGTTTTTCTGTCATGGATTTGAAAGGCCTGCTTAGCAACTCAAAAAGCCCGGAATTGGACTGGAAATACTCTGCAGTCTGCCTTCTCAGGCGGAAACCCACAGGCCTCAGCCTGCCCTCACCAGGCAGTGATGATGGGGGAAATTGTAGAGTAAGAAAAAGAAGTGTCAACTGAAAAAAATTACACAACCTAAAAGTTGAGAATTATGTTTTATTTCGTGGACAAAACTGAGGACTTAAGCCCGGGACATGGCCTCTCAGATCATTCTGAGGGACTGCTCAGAAGAGGCAGGTGGGGAGCCAGGATATACAGGAGTTTTTGGAACAAAAGACCAGGTAGTCGGAACATCAGAAGATTGCTATTAATTAAAGAAAACCAGACATCGCAAGTTAATGAATTTAGCGCTTTTCTACGTATGGGAAGATGCAAGAGTCTGGGCTCACTGAAATCATTCCTTTGATGTGCACCTCAGCTCTCTGGGGCCAGTATCCTGTGCTTTTTCATCCTGAGTCTCCTCAGGGTGCACCCTCAGGGTGGCTGCAGCAGTTGACTGCTAAATGGCGGGCATCCTGTTTCCATCCTGAGTTCCCTCAGGGCTCACTGTCGGGGCAGCTGTAATGTGATGGCCTGATGGCTGCAACATCATTTGTTTACTGATATGGCAGGCAACATATTTTCACTGACAGAAGTCATTACTGGGTATAGGAGACAGCAGTTAATATATGAAAATATGACCACCCCGACCCTTACCCCCACTCCTGTATCAGAAAACATTCCAAAGAAGACATTCTCCACGCTATGGCTTCTGTAGCTACTGAGATACACAAAAGGGCAGACTTCTAACTCAAGAAGTCACATCCACAGATTTTCTCCTGATCTCACTCCCTAATGGACCAAAAGGCCCACAGACGCTGCTTGTTTCCTTAATTGCCCAACAGTATTCCCTATGAAAATAAGAATTTTCTCATAAAGGTGGGAGTGGGATATCATTCTTCTCAAAAGTAACATCAATTTTTTTTTCCCCTGGCTTTTTTCCGTTGAAGTCAGGATAGTTATCAATTTTCAGAGTATATCCTGTAGTTCAGGTTTGAGAAATTACAAGCTGGTTCATTTGCAAACCCACATGTTAGCATTCCATGGGGTTACATACCTTTTTCCTCAGGCTAGTTAACCCAGTTGATTACTGCTTGTTGCTGTTGATGTCAAGGTTAGATCTTCAGCCTCCACAGGGTCTGATTACCTTTGCTGTGTTGAGGCCCTTTCTAAAATACGAGCATCAGGGGTACCAGGCAGTGTAAATAGGTAGAAACATAACTTCCAGAGAAATTCAAGGCCTTTGTGAGAGAAGAGGCAAGGAGAAGACAATATGTTTCTCCTTTCTGAAAGCAAAATAACAGAAATTTTGGAAAAATCATAATATCTACCTAATTTTTTTTTTTTTTTTTGCTTTTCCCCAACATCTTATTTTTTTAAATTTCAAACACAGAGAAAAGTTGAAAGAATTTTAAGTTAGCACCCGCATAACCACCACCTAGATTCTACCACTAACATTTTGCTATCTTTGCTTCATCACACATCTAAGTATCTATCCATCCCTCTGTCTGTCCAGTAAAGCTGTCTTTCATTTTAGATGCATCTCCATCTTCAAAGCCAGCACTACAGCATCTTCAGACCTCTCTCTGATCTCTGTTTCTATCCTCACATCTCCTCTAACTCCGACCCCCCTGCTTCTCTCTTATGAGGTCCCTTGTGATTACACTGGGCCCATTTGAATATTCCAGGACAATCTATGATGTCTAGATCCTTAGCTTAATCACAGCTGCAAAGTCCCTTTTGCCCTGTAAGGTGACTGTCCATCTTCTTGGGCCACTATAACAAAATACCATAGATTGGATGGCTTAAACAACAGAAATTAATTTTTTCACAGTTCAGAGACTGGGGAGGCGAAGAGCAAGGTGGTGGTGGGTTTGGCTCCTGGTAAGAGTTCTCTCTGACTTGCGGCCTTCTCGCTGTGTCCTCACATGGCTGAGGAAGCAAGCTCTCTCTTCTTAAAAAGATACTAATCCTGTTGGATCAAGGGTCTACCTTATGATCTCATTTACCTTAATTACCTCCCAATAGGCTTTATCTCCAGATACAGCCACACTAGGGGATTAGGGCTTCAACATATGAATTTTATGGAGGGGATACAATTCAGTCCATAGCAATAACATATTTATAGGTCCTAAGGATTATGACAATGAGGGGGGAGCATTATTCTATCTACCACAGTATACATAACTTTTTCATTTTTAGCATTCTCTAAAGACTTACAGTCAGGTGAAAAGTAGGGAGTCAACATATAAATGGCAACAAATGTTGATACAAAAAGAAAAGTCTAAGAGACTTCCCTGGTGGTCCAATGGTTAAGACTCCAAGCTCCCAATGCAGGGGGCCCAGGTTCGACCCCTGGTCAGGGAGCTAGATCCCGCATGCCGCAACTAAAGATCCCACATGCCTCAACTAAAGATCCTGCATGCTGTAACGAAGATCCCGCATGCCTCAACTAAGACCCGGCTCAGCCAAGTAAATAAATAAATAAAATAATTTTTTTTTTTTTTTTTAAAAAGAAAAGTCTAAGGACTGAGCCCTGGGGCACAGCTGGAGATCAGGGAGATGAGGAGGAACCAGCAAAAGAGCCCCAGGAGGAGCAGTCAGCAAGGCAGGAGAGGAGGAAAGGCAGCAAGTGTGGAATTCCAGGTGGTCAGCTGGATGTCACTGCTGCCGACGGGTCAAAGAGATGAGGGTTGAGAGTCGGCCACGGGTTGGGTTTAGCAAAGTGGAGAGCACTGGGTACCCTGTCTGGTGGCATGGTAGTGGGGAGTCCCTGGCCGGAGTGGCTTCAGGAGGGAAAGAGAGGACCAAAAGAAGGTTAAAGTAAGAGTCTGCAAGTGCTTGTTGGAAACTCCTCCTAACCACCACGATTCAACAGGGCCACTCCTGAAGGCATCTTCATGGCACTGATGTCCGGAATCCCGGTAGTACGACCTGCACACTTCCCTTCTTCCTTCCTTCTTTCCTCCTCCTCTTTCTTTCTTTTTTCATCTTCTTTTTCACTTATTTACTTGTTCTTTCCCCTTTCATTCCATAAATACGTATAAGCCCCCATACCTTTGAAACGAGGATCCACAAAAGTGTAGCGTGGATTAGCCAACAGGAAAATTCTTTCCCTTTCTTAATAAAATTTTTCATTTTATCTTCTCCTATACTTGAAAATGGAAATATTCTTAAATTTCAAAACAAGTTGGTTTTATCTGCCAAAAGCACAGTTAGTTGCAGACGTTACTCTAAATAGTTTTACATGGAAATGTCCTTGTTATATAGCTTTTAAAAGTAATTTTTAGCGAACAGAAGTTAGATAGCAATATGCAAATAATTTATATTATGAATTTTACTCACTTAAAAAGATAATCCATCCTTTTTTCATTTTTAAAACTGCCCTCAAAAATGAATGGGGAAATTTCATGAATGTTTCCACTTTTCTTTTCCAGAGTTTCGCATTTCTGAATTTAAGTCTTTCTGGAATTTTCCAAACTCCAGAATCTTCCTTTTCCCCATTCATAAACCCACGCCCTTCATTCTTTTTTTGGATTTCACTGTGTCTTCTCCTTGGCATCCTCATGATTTCTCTGTCCCAGGGTGGCTGACAATAATGAGGCTGCTTCATATTCTTCTTTTAATCATTCCACCTCCATCCATTCTTCCCTTGCTGTCCATTCTGTGATTAGAACAATCTCATTCTTCTTTGCTAGGATAGTTTTCTCACATCTTATGATATCCTCTCAGAGACTTAACAATTAAAGTATTTCACTGAAAACTTCCTGGTTTAAAGAAAGGACACAAAGAATTTTTACCACCTTGATATTTACCTGACCAAATGTTATCATATGAACACCCACAGCATTGTGTTTCAGTCTGGATACCACATCTTGAGAAGGACAGTGACGAATTAAAATATGCCCACTGGCGAGTAATCAGGAGTTTGAAAACCATGACATGAGGAATGATTGAAGGATCCTGGGATGTTTTGTTTGGAAAAAAGAAGTCTTGGGTGGGAGTGGGGCATGGGTAGTTAGAGATGACAGATTAAGAGACAGTTTGGCTGGGAGGGGGACTGCCGCTATGGGCAGATGGGGCAGCTGTCCCAGGAGGATATTGGTGCTTGGAATGAGGGGGAGGGAGGTACCCAGAGGAAAACTGGGTGTTATTAAGGTTGGTCATCAATGGGAAGAGCAGTCGTCTGTGAGATGTATCTCACCCATTCCCCACACCCACCTGCCATGGCTAGTTCTCCCAGTTAGACCTCAGAAGTAGAGGTAGTTAATGGTCTCAAAGGACTGAAGATAAGCCCATAGCCAAAAATCATGGGACAATTTAAGAAAACAAGTACTGTGAGAGAACAACCAGAAGCAGAACAACCTACAGCAGAAGGAGGAGACCTATTGACAGACATAAACAGGAATCTTAATCTTAAGTGAGACATAGCAAGTATAAAACAAGAATTGGTGGTTTTGAAGGAGAGTCAACCAAAGATACTGGATATAATATAATTGCCAAAATAAAGAATGGGTTGAAGAGCTGAATAGATGCCAAGTGGATAGACTCTAGACCAACCCTTCCGTGCATGAGAGCTTGCTGTATGTATGTGCGTCATAGCCCTGGAGGGGGAAGATGGATTATTCATCAATAGTCTCTAGAAAACTGGTTTCACCATATGGGGAAAACTAGGATGAGATCTCTACCTTCTATAAACAAAAAAATAAACTTTATGTCAGTTAAAAGTCAAATATGGAAGGTAAAGCTACACATCTATTAGAAGAAAGTGTAGAATATTTTTTGTGACATCAGAAGGGAGAAGGATTTCGTAAGATGCCAAAAAGTGAAAATCATGAAGTAGGTAGTGGATGGAGTTAATGATAACAAAATTAAAAATTTCTGATCCCATAAACTAAGTGAACAGACAGGTGATAGACTGGAGGTGACAAAGTGGTAATAACTGACACAGAACTATTTAGAAAATACAGATAACTCCTGAAAGTCAGATAAAGCAAAGGATATTGTAGTAATATCCTGCCCACATCCCTCAGCCCTCCTCTGGGTTCACCAGCAGCTGTGCTGGACAGTGGGTTCCCACCTCAGTGTGGGAAACTCTCTCTCTGGGTCTGAAGGTTCTCTCAGGCACTGTGGGAGATGCTCAATTTAGGTGCCCTGCAAACTGGAAGGGCTGGTGGCTGAATCCGCCCACAGGCAGCCCTCAACCAGTGAGGACCAGGGGGTAGCCTATAAGTAGTGCAGCTTCCCCATTTGTTGGTGGGACAATCCTGACGAGAGTGTTCAGCATGGCTCCTCAGAGGGTCCCCAGCAGGACTGAGCCTCGGGTGCCCACAGCAGCAACTCCTCACAACCCACCCTTTTTTTGGTTTTCTCCTTCCTTTTCTCACCATCTTTACTCCCTCACTTGAATAAATGACTTGCACTCAAGTCTTTGAGGGTCTGCTTTCAGGGGAACCCAAATCAGGATGGATGTAATAAGCATTTCACAGAAGGGGAAATAGGAAAGAATAACAAGCATGGGAAAGACCCTCAACTTAAAGTGATCAGAGGAATGAAAACTATATAGGGAGCTGCCACTTTACCCCCAAACATTTGGCAAATATTAAAACCCTGGATTTTATAAAGTGCTTGTGAGAATGTGGAGAAACGGACACGCTATGCAGGCATTCTGGAGAACAATTCACAGTGTTCCGTGGGTTTGTGTACCTGCACACCCTACAGTCTCACAGATGCTCTCCTCTGCACATGCCCCGCACAGACGCTCACACCCCCATCCTATCTGCTCTACGAATCAGTCTTCAGTGCTCCTGCTAATCCAACCACATTCCCCAAGTCCATCTCTCTCCTTTTTAACTTCTCTCCTCTGATACCCTCTCTTGCTTCCTCACATTCTGCTGATGACCTCACTTTAATGAACTGAAAAAACAGAAGCAAACAGAAAATATTTCCATGCACTCCCATCACCGCATCTATCAACTGACCAGTAAGTGTGCCCTTATCCTCTGCCTTCCTCCCTTCCTACCCCTAACTCCTCCCGTCTCTCTCGCCTCCTCAGGAACCTGGATTGTGGGCTTCCCTGGTGGCGCAGTGGTTAAGAATCCGCCTGCCAATGCAGGGGACACGGGTTCGAGCCCTGGTCCAGGAAGATCCCACATGCCGCGGAGCAACTAAGCCCGTGCGCCACAACTACTGAACCTGCGCTCTAGAGCTCGCTAGCCACAACTACTGAGCCCATGTGCCACAACTACTGAAGCCCGCATGCCTAGAGCCCATGCTCCACAACAAGAGGCGCCACCACAATGAGAAGCCCACACACCACAACGAAGAGTAGCCCCCGCTCGCCGCAACTAGAGAAAGCCTGCGCGCAGCAACTAAGACCCAACACAGCCAAAACTAAATAAATAAATAAATAAATTAATTAATTATTTTTAAAAAGAACCTGGATTTTCCTCTCTTTCTTCTGCATTGTCGGTTTTTTCCCTCCCTGTGGGATCATTCATGTCAGCATGCAGTTGAAGCCCTTATGCTGGTATGAGTACTGTATGTGGACTTCCTACGGGAGGAAGAGGGAGAAGAGAAGGAGGGGAAGAGAAAGGAGGAAAAAAGGAAAGAAAACTTCGCTCTTTTATACATTCCCCTCTATGTTCTGCTCCATTTGTATGCTCTCCTCTACAGCAACATTTCTCCAAAGAATTGTCTATAATTCTCAGCCTTCCCCTTGACTGGGCCCATCCACGTCATCTGACACAATTGATGGTTTCCTCCTCCTCCTTAAGCCCTTTCTTCACTGCCCCAGGGACACTTTTCTTTTGCTAGGTTCTTCTTCTCGTGGCCTCTGCTTCTCACTTTCCTTTGCTGGTCCTCATAGCCTTTCCAGACTCCATATGTTGCCCTGTTCTCTTTCCAGTCTACACTCACTCCCTAGGTAATCTTGGCTTTAAGGATCATACGTGCCAGGATGACTTCCCAAGTTTATCTCCAGCACAGACCTTGATCCCAAACTCCAGAAGCCAACTACCTACTTGACAGCTCTACTTGGATGTCTAATAAGCATTTCAGACTTAAAACGTTCAAAACCAGACTATTGATCTACCCCTGAAAACTGTTCCATCCCTGTCTTCTTCTTCTTAGTAAATGGTAACCCATCCTTCCAGCTGCTCAAGTCAGAGCTCTCAGGGTCACCCTTGATTCTTCTCCTCCTCTCACACCCCCCCATCCAAGCCATTTGCAAATCTTACTGGCTCCACCTTCTAAATATGCTGTGGCATTCCCACCCCTTCTCCCTCCCCCTTCCACTACCACCCTGCCCAAGCACCATGGTCTCTTCCCAGGACCACTGCAATGACGTCCTAACTGGACTCTCCCTCTTACCCTCACTATTCTCCAGTCTGTTCTCCACCCAGCTGCCGGGTATCTTTCTTTTTCTTTTTCTTTTTTTTTTTGGCCTTGTGTGGCATGTGGGATCCTAGTTCCCCAGCCAGGGATCGAACCTATGCCCCTTGCAGTGGTAACATGAGTCTTAACCACTGGATCACCAGGGAAGTCCCTGCCAGGGTGTCTTTCAAAAGTCAGTCAGATCTTGTCATTCTTTTCCTCATAACCCTCCCCACTTCACTCGGAATGGAAGCTGAAGTCCTTACTGTGGCCCACAGGACTCCTCCTTCTGATTTGACTCTGGTTTCCCTGTGATCTCACGTCTTATCATCCTCCGCTCATTCACTCTGCTTTAGCTGCACCCACTGCTCTCCCTGGAACAGCCTTGCACATTCCCACCTCAGGACCTTTGCACTTGCTGTTCCTTTTGTATGAATGCTCTTTACCCCCATATCAGCACAGCCTGCTCTCTCACTTCATTCATGTCTCTGTCAAATGCCACCACAGTCTTGGAGGGGCCTTTTCTTGCCCCTCGATCTGAAACAGCACGCTTCATTGCTCTCTGTCCTCTTATCCTGAATTATTCTCTTCTTTGCACTTATCATAACCTAGCATTATATATTTGTTTATTTATTCTCTCTTCCTACTAAAAGAAGGGAAGGGACTTTGTCTATTTTTGTTCATGCTGTATCTGCAGAACCTAGTAGTATGGAGCATAGAGTAGACACCTGATGAATACTTGTTGAATAAAGGAATTAACAGACATGCAAATTGAGAACTAAAAGATTTTCATCCCAGAATTTTTCATAATAACAAAAAACTTGAAACAACCTCAATGCCCTTCAATGAGAGAATGGAGAAATAAAATGCAGTCTAAGCAAAAAGAATGAAATATTATTCAGCTGCTACAAGGAATAAAAGATAGATAGATAGATAGATAGATAGATAGATAGATAGATAGATAGATAGATAGATAGATAGATAGGAGATCCATCTACATCTATATATCAGCATGAATAGATCTTAAAGAGAAGTAGTTAAGGTGGAAAAGTAATAAACAGGATGAGATACAGAGTATAATACTGTGTGAATACTGAGATTGGGAATGGAGGATAGAGGAGAAAAGTTTTTAAGAAAAACAAGTGAAAAATAAAATGTAGTAAGATAAAATAAGGGTTCTTCCATGGACCTGTGATGATAGTGTGTTATAAACTGAGGATTTTGTTCAGTTCAGTTGTATGAGAAAAAAAAAAAAAAAATGAGTTGTCCCTGGGCAGTATTTGCTTAACTGGGGGATATGGGACAAGATTCCTAAGGGCTACAGGTGAGACCAGTGGGGCCTGATCAGATCAGGGAGGGCTTTGTGGAAGCAGGGGGACTTTCATGCACCCCGAAGGATGGAAATGCCATAAACAGAGAGAAGTAAGAGGACATTCCTGTGGGACAGAAAGACATGGCCAAAGTCCCAGAAGGAGGAAAGCTGAAGATACAAGGGACAGAACATACCAGCCTCAGTAGATGGTTCACAGGGTTGGGGAAGGGGCAGAATCGAAAAAGATAAAATTAAAAATCAGATGGTAGAATGTCTTGGAAAAAGCTAAGGAGTTTAGACTTGATTCTAGCACTAATAAGATTAATAAATTCTAACATTTACTGATACTTACTATATGTCAAAAAACTTTTTATAAGTGCTTTATGTTTTCTTTCATTTAATTTTCTCAGCAACTCTGTAGCATAGGCTGTAATATTACCCTTATTCTAACTACGAGAGAAATAAGACAAAGAATGGTCAAGTAACGTGCCCAGTGTCACACAACTATTAACATGGAAGCCAGGATTTGATTCATGCAGTCTGATTCCAGACTTCCCACTTTTTAAAAAAAATTTTTTTATTGGAGTATAGTTGATTTACAATGTTGTATTAGTTTCAGGTGTACAGCAAAGTGAATCAGTTATACACATACATATATCCACTCTTTTTTAGATTCTTTTCCCCTATAGACCATTACAGAGTACTGAGTAGAGATCCCTGTGCTATGCAGTAGGTCTTTATTAGTTATCTATTTTATATATAGTAGTGTGTTTATGTCAATCTCAATCTCCCAGTTTATCCCTCCTCCTTTTCCCCCTTGGTAACCATAAGTTTGTTTTACCTCCCACCTTTTAACCACTGCACTGAAGCTCCTTCAGTGAGCAACGTAATGGACATGGGATTTTAGCCAGGTGGATTTGCCAGACGTGTGCAGAATGGCTTGCTGGGGGCAGAGACTGTAGGCAGTCTGTGAGGAGGAGAGTGCGCTCATGTCAGTGTGAGCTGACGGGGAACTGACCACCATACTGCCAGTGAGATGGGACAGGAAGGGACCAATGGGGTAGCCAATCAGGCCACAAGTTTGTGTTGTTGCCCTACTGCGTGCTAGGCATTGGGCTCAGCTCGGCTCTGGGCTCAATATGGTGAAAAAGATGGACACAGGTAATTAACTAACACAAGTAATTAACTGAGTGTACAAAGTACTACCAGGTAAGGAATGTAGGGGCCCAACCTAAGAAGGAGGAGGGACACATATTCTTCGTATGTAATTACAGTTGACCCTTGAACAAGGCGGGGATTTAAGGGTGCCAATGCCCGTGCAGTTGAAAATCCATGTATAACTTATGGTCAGCCCTCTCAATAAGCGGGTCCTCTGTATCCATGGTTCTGCATCCTCAGATTCAACCAACAGTGGACAGCGTAGTATTATTAATATTTACTATTGAAAAAAATCCGGATATAAGTGGACCTGTGCAGTTCAAACCCATGTTGTTCAAGGGTCAACTGTACAGCTTTTTTTTAGTAAAATAAAAAATGTTACGCATGAAGTAGTCTTACTGTTTCATCACGTTGAAAACATAATTTTGAAAAAAAAAAAGCACTGTTTTCAAGTGTCTCTCCATAACCCAAAGATAGAATAACCCTTAAGAAAACAGATGCCCTTTTTAATTTTAATCATCTTTTATCTGAAAAAGCAAAGGAAGCGGTTTAATGGTCATGTAATTGGCAGATATAACTAGAACTATCAGAGATAATCTGGTCCTGGGATGCACAATTATGTAGAAAAGTAGGGTCTGTGTTTGTGGATAATGAATGTGTGATCTTCAAGTAGGTTTTAGAAGTCAGCATGACTAGACATCTTAACTGGAAGATCAAAGGTACAAATCAAGAAAATCCATCTCCAGGCAGGGGTTGCCCAAGGTGTAGCAATTTTTATGAATATATACATTCACGTGAAACATACCCTCAGTAGATTATTTGAATCCCTTAGACACCCTTTTATTCATAAAATGTAAATGCACTGCTATGAAGATGACTGTAATATCTGATACCTATGTAGACATTTATCTTCTGTTTTTCAATGCAAGGATGCTTGTGAAATACGTGTTCCTAGAAAGCTGTGCTTAAAGGGTATGTTAGCAATGGGAATCAAATGTTCTCCGCCAACATCTTCTCTCGCTAGGGTATTATGGAATCTTGCCCCTTCCCCTGCACGTTCAGAAGGAGCCTTCAACAAGCAGATCTGCGTATAACACCTGTCTACCTTAATATCCTTTACTGGCCTCACCTTGCTCTTAGCCATGACCTGGGAGGTCCTTATGACCTAGTCGCTGACTCCTGCCACCCTTCACGGCGCTCTCTGTGGTCCTAATCACTCTGTACTCCAGCCACAACCATCTCTTAATTCATCCACGTTCCTCCACCTCAAGGCCTTTACACAAGGGTTGCCTTCTTCCTGAAACACTGCCCCCCACCCCCAACTCTCATCTTCCTGCTCACCCTTTAGGTCTCAACCCAAACGTCACTTCCTTCCTGTGTATGTCACTTACTAATGTGCCAGGCAATCTTCTGGGCGAAGAGAAAATGTTCCTTCTTAATGAGTGGATATCCTAGTTGGGGGAAGCATAAAATGAACATGTGTGAAAATATGCAATATGTCACAAGGCTAGATGTGCTAAGAAGAAGAAAACTAAAGCACGGTAAGGAGGGAGAAGCCAAGGTGGGGATGGGATTGTTATTTTAGACTGGTGGGCAGGGAAGGTTTCTCTGCTGGGGGACATCGGAGCAGAGACCGGAAGGAAGTGAGGGCATGAACAGCAGGTGCAAAGGCCCTGGAAGCGGGAGTGCCCTTGGTTTGTTCAAGGATGAGCAAGGAGGGCTGGGTGGCTGGAGCCGGGTGAGCGGCCAGGAGAGTGAGGGAGATGAGGTCCTCAAGGTAACGGGGAAGGGGCTACAGATCATGAGGGCCTGGCAGGCCAGGATAAGGACTCTGTTCCCCCAGGGGATAAGGGGAGCTGCTGCAGGTGTTCGGCAGACAAGTCACATGATTTGACTTCTGCCTTTGAAGGATTCCCGTGGCTTCTGTGCGGAGCACAGACAAGAGTAGAAGCTGGGAGCCAGTGGGTAGCCTACAGGACATGCACAGGCGAGAGGTGGAGGTGGGTGGGGCTGAGGTGCTGGGGGTGCAGTGAAGTAATCAGATTCTACATGTATTTCAAAGGGAGAGCAGACAGCCTTCTCTGAACCCCTCCCTCAAAACTGGGTCAGATCCCCGTGTCATATTTTCCCATTGAACCATTGACCTGGCACTCATTCAGTCGGGAATTCTATAGTGTTTGTGTGATTATGTGGTGGGGTAACATTTGGAACTATTCATGTGGACTTTCTGCCTCAGGGAGAGTGGACCTCTGAAGAAAAGGAGTCTTTTCCTGGACTTTGAGATCTATTTATTTATTTTTTAATTTATTTATTTTCTTCCTTTTTAAAATTGAAGTATAGTTGATTTACAGTGTTGTGTTAGTTTCAGGTGTACAACACAGTGATTCAGTTATACATACACATATTATATATATCATATATATATATATATATTTATTCTTTTTCAGCTTCTTTTCCCTCATAGGTTGTTACAAAATATTGAATACAGTTCCCAGTGCTATACAGTAGGTCCTTGTTGTTTATCTATTTTATATATAGTAGTGTGTTTCTGTTAATCCCAAACTTCTAATTTATCCCTCCCCACCCCTTTCCCCTTTGGTAACCGTAAATTTGTTTTCTATGTCTGTGAGTCTATTTCTGTTTTGTAAATAAGTTTATTTGTATCTTTTTTTTTTTTCTTGATTTTGAGATTTAAAAGTTTAGGTCCTGTCTGGAAGAGCCTGGCAAAGGCAATAGGTTTGGAAGAATACATGATGAGGACCAGCAAGGCCTCCCACCTTCAGAACGAGCTGGGATTGCCCAGGTTAGCAGCTCATGGGTGAGGAGAGAAAGGAGGAGAGTGATGGTCCAGGTGGGCCCCTTAGACCAGGCTTGTGCCCATTTCCTCCTAAACCAAGGCCTGGGGCAAGGGAGGGAGCAGAGTCTCCCTTTGGAAACTTGGCCTGGGGCAAGATCGCGAGGTCTTTGGGCCTCACAAAGCCCTGGCAGGGCCTGGGAGCAGTGCACAGTCCTATTTGTCTACAGCGTGATGGAAATGTTCTATGTCTGTCCTGTCTAATATGGTAGCCACTAGCCACCGTGGCTCTTGAGCACTTGAAATGTGGCTAGTGTGACTGAGGAACTGAATTTTTAATTTTGAAAAAATTTTAGTTAATTTAAATTTAAATAACCCCATGCAGTCACTGGCTACTGCACTGGATAGCACAGCCCCAAGTGGAGCAGAGAAGTAGAAGATTTAGGCAGCTCCACAGTTTCCCGAGGCCCTGTATGCCATGAGAACTGCAGGTGGTCCCTATGTACCTAAGAAGTTCCTGGAGGTTACTGACAGCTGAGCCCAGAGGAGCCTGTAGTCAGGAATGCGAGGCCCAGACGGGATAGATATGTCTCCATGGAAACTAGCGTGGAAAGATGATGGCTGAGATTAGATGCCCATGTTCACCAATATCTTGACCCCAGTATGACCTACCCTCCCTCCATTTCCCTTAGAAACAACTGCAGGGAAAAGCAGGAGACCTACCTGAATTGATGAAACTAAGTTTCCACTGCCTGGCAAAAGAAGACCTTTTAATAAAAAGTTAAAGTGAATTATGAAGACTATGGAGAGACATATCTTGCACACTTCAGTTTGTAAACTGAATATAATTATAACAGATATATAGCTAGAGCTCTCTCTGTATAGCTATATGCTACATAATTAATGTCTATCTGCTCAACTGAATGATGAGCTCCATCGGAGCAGGTGTATCAGTAAAGGAATGTTTTTGGCTACAAATAAAAGGAAATATGACCACAGAAATGTGAAGAATTTGAGGTTTGTGTTTTTCACATAAGAAGTTCAGTAGAGGGCAGTTGCTGACATTGGTTCACAGCTCCGTGATATAAGGGATGGTGCCTCTGTTACTTTCCCTCATGGGTACCACTACTCCAGCCATCATATCTGCATTCAAGGGAGAAAGAAAGGGAAGGTATGGCTCAGGCTGTGTCTGTCCTATCTCCCCTTATTAGGAAAGTCTTGGCTCTTCCAGAATTCCTCCAGAAGACTTTCCTTCACAGCTCATTGGCTAGAACTACCTCGCGCAGCCTTGCTGCGGAGGGAGGCTGGGAGGGGAGGAAGAGAATTGTCTTGATTGTCAGAGACCAGCAATGATTCATCAGTGAGGACTGGCTACATTGCTGCCCTGAACAAAAACCAGGGTGGTGTCAGCAGGGAAGAAGGGAATCACTAAGAGTGTAAGTGAACCGGGATAACGACGGGTTTCTACGTCCAATACTCAGCACTACACACATCTCAAATAGGAATTCAGTTCTAAAGCCAGGATTTAAGGTGGAAATTGCATATAGTTAAAAGTGCCCTTGAACACTTCCTTGGGATTTTGCTAGGTTGGAGGTCAACATGCCATCTCTTTAGAAGCCCACACTGTCATTTTTACCCCAACATTGGAAGAGATCACTGTTTCAGCAGATGAACTAGCTAGCTTGCATTAGGGTCTGTAGTGTTTCAAGAGTAGGATCCTTAAGTAATAGATCACGTTCAGTGCAGCAAGATACTTTTACTGTGAGAGGCACAGGGAACCCCTCACGCCAAGCTCATTAAATAAACTGGTGGGTAGAAATGTATTCACTATTCAAATAATCATCCACACACGATGAAGTATATTGTCTAGAGAAAGGGTTAGGAGCCTGACCTCTGGAACCAGACTGCCTGGGTTTGAAGGCCTGCTCCGTCACTGACTAGTTAGTTCTATGACCTTGGGCAAATTATTGTATATAATCTCTCTGTGGCTCAGTTTCTCAGCTGTGAAATGGGGATAATAGCGGCCCCCACCTTAGCGAGGTTGTGATGAGAGTTAAACGAGTTAATACAGGTAAAGCCTGTGAGTGGTCGGCCCATGATAAGTGCTATGGAAGGTTTAGCCGTTATTACTGTTGTTACTCCATAGCTGTACTAACTCCTGTTAAATGCATGTAGGAGCTACTCCCCAGTGAAAGGCATTCAGTATGTATTTGTTGAATTAATAAATTCTAATATTTAAAGTATTTATATACCAGATTAATATTCAAACAGCAGTGCTTCCTAACGCTGTCACCTTAGGACCTTTAGGACCTTTGAATCTTAATTACCTTGCCTTAGGTGAAGAAATACAGAAATGCAGGTGGGGAGGCAATGCTTCCTGCGATGGGAGATATTTAAAGGAAAACTGAATCCAATCCTTGGTAATACAAATATGCATCCCAGGGTGGTCTGTGTAAGTATTCGGGTATTTGAATCATTTAACCCCTCCATGCCTTGGTCAAATGAACGAGCTGGACTAAGTGTTTTGCAAGTGGGTTCCTAGAAGTGTTAATAGTTGTCCTTAAATAAATTTGGGAAACCTAAGTTCAAGTTAAATAGATTCCTGCTGTCTCTTTTCTCCCTGCTGCATTTATCAGAACCTCTGGAGTTCATTTGTGTTGTAATTCTGAAGGAATATATAGGATGAAGTATTTTCCAAATTTGACAGCAGAATCTTTTTTTCCCTTGCTGGGGAGCATCTTCAATAAATGCTGTTCTATAAATGGTGGATGCCTCTGAGATTCCTTCCACCCATGTCTAATGAAGGTCAGTAGGACGGAGGTTGCTTTTAACATGCAGTTATATAGTTTGAATCCCTGAATGGTGATTGGTGAATGTCCACACTAGGGCTGGGTTCTCATCTTTGCCTGTACGTTGGAATCACCTGGGGAGATTTAAAAACTACTGAGCCGCAGGCTGCATCCCCAGGGATTCTAATCTAGTTGGTCTGGGTGCCACCTGGGCATTAGGTTTAGCATCTAAAAGCTCCCCAAGTGATGCTGATGTGCAGCCATGGTTGAGAAACACTGGGCTGGGAGAAGATTCCTCAGCTGGGACGGGTGATAACCAGGGTTGGGAAAGACAGAAAGAGGAGACATGTGGTGAGGATGACGGTAAGGACCCTAGAGAGCCTGGGGGAAAGTTGTGTGAGAGCAGAGACTGGCTGAGAGGTGATGGAGGATGGTGTGACCGTCACAGGTGGGAGCTACATACATATGTGTCCTTGGGACCGCAGCCAGTGAAGTTCACACTTCCCTACAGACCAGGCACAAACACACACACAAATAAAAATCTCAGAAACAAAAGCAAGTAGCCTGGCCTGAATTGATGGAAGCAGACCATATTAGCCAGAAGAGCCCCAACTTCAAGATCAAGGTCACACCAAGGAGGCTTCCCTTAGAAATCCAAGTGTTAAAAAAAGAAGGTCTTTGGATTACAGTTAATTGTCTCATGAGAGATCCTGTTTGCAATTTGCCTCAACTGAAGCCAGTGTGCACCCTGTTTCCTCCCACTGCAGCGAGGTTTATGGGCCATGAAACCCTCTCATAATTCCTGGGGGCACTGCCTGCTGGCCTCCACTGGACTCGGTAAGAAAGAGGAGGAAGTCAGGAGCAAGTAGACTACGGCTGTACTTGCAGGACTGCTCAGCTGTAGGATGAGCCCAGCAGGAGGGAACCAAATAGCCAAACCTGTATCCGTAAGAGTAGCTCAGTCCCACCCAGATTAGCTTTGCTGCGAGTGAGTGCATCTGGTGGGGACGTCATAGCACCAGATATTTCTAAGCCAAGGTGGACAAACCTATGCCAGCCATCCTACACTAATGACACCGGCAAGTGTGGCCAGACATCACTAATCAATCATGGTGCAATTTTATGATGAGCTTGGGCCTGGCCTCAGGGCGCTTCACAACACAGAGCGTCCAAGAGCTGCCACCAAGGGATCAGAGGTAGGACTCAATTACCATCCCAGGCCTGGGCTTAATTATGCTCAGAGTGATGTGGGTGGCAGCACTGTGTAGGCAACAAGGTCCCGTTTATTTATTCAGTCGTCCTGATATTGACAAGATTGAAAAGATAGAAATCTGTGCCTAGCATTGTAGTAAAGCATGGGGATACAACAGTGAATAAAACAGCCATGGCCCCTACACATTAAATAGCCATAAATAAACCTAAACATATAAATACAAATTGTAATGAATGCTACTGAAGATTTGGAAGGCTAACAATTAGCACGCTTCCCCCCCGCCACCCCGACCCCCGCCATCACTAGCCCCCTCTCCCCTTGGTTTAGAAACTGAAGAGGTACAGAAGGAGATGCAGATAAAAATATCATCTTCATTGCTGAGAAGGGTATGGCTGGGGTATGGTGAGCTGGGCTTGTTAATGTCCTGAATAGGATTTATCACCCCTCTTCCTGAAAACCTCAGGCCACAGGGGCTAAGCCTGTCCCATCAAGCCTACCTTGCTGGTGTAGAAGATGTCCAGACCAGCAACCTCTGCAGGTGGAGGGACTGGCCAAGCAGGTGTTCCTTCTCCCAAACCCACCAATCAGAGGAGTCGCTGCTCCTCTGCTAGGGGCGGGGCAGAAGGTCGGGAGTGCTACTCTAGTGGCGGTCCCCTTACTTGGAAACCTGAGGCATGTGGCATAAGTGATTCCCCCCTCCCACATACACACAAGGGCTATAATAGGAAAGTAAAGGATCAACGAGGGATATAGGAGGATGACTCAAGTAGGACCTGGTTACTAGGAAGGCTCCTTTGAGTGCGACACTAAAAACAAGCCCCCAAGCAATTTGGTTTCAGAACCCAAACTATTTACCTTCAAGGACAAGATCCTGCAGGACTTAATGTTAAGATGTTGGGTTTTTTCTTAAGAGCAATGGCACAATATTGAAGAGTTTAGGCAGGGGAATGACAGATCAGATTAGCGTTTTCAAAAGCTTACTCTGCCAGCCACAGGAGTGGTGGGAGATAAGAGGTAGGGTTGCCAGAATTAACAAATAAAAATACTGGAATTTTTATTGAATTTGAAATTCAATTGAATTGAGTTTGAATTTGAAAGTTGAATTTGAAATTCAAATTAGCAACAAATAAGCATGTCCCAAATATCATATGGGACATACTTATGCTTAAAAGAATCGTTCTTTGTTTATCTGAAATCATTGCTTATCTGTTCACCCAACTTTAACTGGGTGTTCAGCATGTTATTTGGCAACCCTAGCAAGAGGGGAAGAAGTAGAGAACCCAGCTAGGATGCCATGGCAGGAACTGGTGACGGTGCAGATGGAGGGACGGGGTAGATACCAGTCCTGCTGTGGAGGTAGATTCTTGGTGATGGATTGATGTGGTGGGTGAGGGAGACTGTCTGGGGTCAAGGGTGACTCAGATTCCAGGGGAGCCTTTGGATGGACAGAAGTGCCAGTCCAGCCAACGTCACAGAATGGGAATAACATTAGTTTTGACATTCCAGTCTGCTACTCTCTTGTAAAGCTGTGCACCCTATGTAGCCATGCTTATTGCAATATTTACCTCTTTATTTTTATTTTTTTGGAGATTTTGTTATTTTTTAATTTATTTTATTTAAAAAAATTTTTGGCTGCGTTAGGTCTTTGTTGCTGTGCACAGGCTTTCTCTAGTTGCGGTAAGCAGGGGCTACTCTTCATTGCGGTGGCTTCTCTTGTTGCAGAGCATGGGTTCTAGGCGCGTGGGCTTCAGTAGTTGCATCACTCGGGATCAGTAGTTGTGGCGCACGGGCTTAGTTGTTCCGTGGCATGTGGGATCTTCCCGTACCAGGGATCGAACCCATGTCCCCTGCATTGGCAGGCGGATTCTTAATCACTGCGCCACCATGGAAATCCCAATATTTACCTCTTTATTAACCAATTTCAATATAATCTGGTGTGGAACCTGAGACACGGGGAAAGGGCCTTGGGCACTGCCAAATAAAAGTGGCATAAACACTGTGCAGTCCTAGCATCACTGTGCCTAGGATGACATTGCATATCACTGAGAAAATTATTAAAAGCCTCTAAATTCAGAAGACAATTAAATTAGTCCACCAGCGAGAGGATTACTGTGTTCTGGTCTTCTGACTGTGTGACTCTGGACAAGTCCCTTAATGACTCCTTGATTATGTAAAATGTGATATAAATGTAGCCTGTCCTATTATGTGGCTGTTATGAATATTGTGTGAATTACAAATATGAAAAATACTTTAATAATATTCAGATTCTATTATGGACAGAATGTTCGCATCCTCCAAAAATTCGCATCTTGAAGTCCTAACCCCCAATGTGATGGTATTTGGAGACGGGGCCTTTGAGAAGTAATTAGGGTTAGATTAAGCCATGAGGGTGGGGCCCTCATGATGAGATTGGTGGCCTTATAAGAAGAGGAAGATCTCTCTCTCTCTCTGTCTGTTTCTCTTCACACATGCACATTGGAAAGGCCATGTGAGGACACAGTGAGAAGGTGGCCGTCTGCAAGCCAGGAAGAGAGTTCTCACCAGAACCTGACCATGCTGTTCCCCTGATCTCAGTCTTCCAGACTACAGAACTGTGAGAAATAAATTTCTGTTGCTAAAGCCACCCAGTCTATTCCACTTACGACCTTCCAAGCTGATTAAAATAGGTACTATTAATTTTACAAAAGTAATTAGGTATAAGCAAGCAAGCAATAAACAGCAAGGCAAAAATCTCTTGCTATTTTTAGTCTGCCAGTGAATGTGCTGAATCTGTAAGCTAGACCACCTCACATGTGGTCTCAGGTCTCGAGTTTTGGGGTGAAATATATGTGTGTATTTTCTTGCGTTCTCCTTTTTAACCTCCCAAACACCCACATTAAGGGCAGTCTTGAAAAGGAGATGTCACAAAGGGTGTTAGTGTGTGAAGAAGGGGAAAGGGAGCTTGGTTGCTAGGAAACCAGGGAACCAGTTTAGTTCAACAGCCACTAGGTGTTTAGGGACTGTGTGAATTGTGCTGACTGCACGTATGTGAGCATGGGGCGGGGGAGGGGGCACTTCTCTTTTAACACTAACTAGAACACTGGAGCAGCCAGCCCTCCAGTCAGAAATCTGGTTCTGATATCAGATGTAAAAACAAGCTGGATAATGTACTAACACAGTAAGTCTTTCCATGACTAGAGACAGAAACCCAATTCCAATAGGGAATTTATTATATAACTGGGAAGTCCAGGGGTGGCTATTGCTTTGGGCAGGGCTGAATCCAGTGACTTGAGTGATGTCATTAGTTTGCTCTCTCTCTCGCTCTCTGTCTGTGCAGTGGTCTCATTCTCACTGATTTTATTTTTCTGTCCCTAAGGGGGCTCCTTGCTGGTGGTAGGGAAGGGGTAGTCTGCCTTCAGGGAAGTCCAGGTTCCTGTGTCTCAGGGAACTACCTTCAGGCAAAGAAAGATCTTCTCTTTCCCATGATCCGTGTATAAAATCACATGCAAGGAATCTGATTAGCTCTGCTTCGATCAGAGGCTCTCCTCCTGGACTGATTACCGTGGCCAGAGTAACAGAATACTCCGATTTGTAGCCCCACCAAAACAATATGGAATAGAGAAAGGCAATTCCCCAAAGAAAAATGGGATCTGTTACAAGAAGTTGAGGGAATGAAAGTGGGCAGATCAAAACAGCTGATACCCACCACAGTACTTGAAAAGACATCTACAAGTTTGCTGTGACTTTTATCTGTATGGGAACTTTTATAAAAATTATTTATGGAAGATACCCACTGACTTTTACTGGTTCCTATACCCAGAAAGTCTAGTGTATAGCTTGGCCTTGGGATTCAAAAATGTTGTCTAGAACTGGTTCGCTCCATCTTTCAGCTCTACCTCATGGGGAGTTCATTTAATTCCCAGCCTGTTAGGAACTCTTGTCTTCAATCATTCTGTCAACAGTCTCAAAAGAAAGAAAGAACTCTTTCCTGCAGCTCCTGTACAAGTCTGGGATCCACTGATTGTGACCATATTGTGTGAGTCATGTCCCATCCCTCAACCAATCCCAGGGGGATCTGGTGACGGGTCTGAGTCCTATGTCCACTCCTGGTGTGGGGAGAAACCTCACTGGAATCACACTGACTGAAAATGAGGAAGAAGGTTTTCATAAAGGAAATTCTGTGTTCTCTTATGAAATAAAAGTAGGAATGGATTCTGAGTAGCCAAAGAAAAAAACAGAAGACCAACACAGGCATTTAGATGAATTCTAATGTTTCACTGTTACTTATGTGAACATCCTTGTACATAAATATCTGTTGATATCTCTCATTATTTCTTTAAGATATGGTTTCAGTTCTGTTGCTGCATGACAAACCACCTCAAAAAAAGCTTAGTGGCTTGAAACAACAACAGTGATCTATTTCTCACGATTCTGTGGGTTGATTGGGCTCAGCTGGGAAGTTCTGGTCCACGTGCTGTAACTGGAGTCACACATGTGGCTGCATTTGGCTGAGTGCTTGGCTGAGACTGTATCATCAAAGACAGTCTCTCCTTAAATTAGGAGGGTGGCATTAACATATCCACACTGCTGTATATAAAATGGATAACCAACAAGGACCTACTGTATGGCACAGGGGACTCTACTCAATATCATGTAATAACCTATAATGGAAAAGAATCTTAAAATAAAGATTAGATAGATATGTGTAACTGAACCACTCTGCTGTACACCTGAAGCTAACACAACATTGTAAATCAACTATACTTCAATTTAAAAAAGAAAAAGGAAAGGGAAAAAAAAGACAAGTGTCTCCTCCTCCGAGGCCCCTCTCCACGTGGCCTCTTATCATTCCTCAGAAACCTGGGCTTCTTTACAGCACATTGGCTGACTCCCAAGAGGGAGAAATGGAAACTATCCATTAAATCTCTTAAGGTCCAAGCTTGGATGTCCCAGTCTATTACTTGTGCTTCTTTCTGTTAGTCAAAGCAAGTCACAGGGCCAGCCAGATTCAAGGGGAGAGAGGGATAAATATACCCCTAGAAATGGAAATGCTGGGTGAAAGATTGTATATATTTACTCTTCATAATACAAATTATCAAATTTTCCTCCAGAAAGGCTCTACCAATATACAACCAGCCCCACCCCCAGCAGTGTGTAAGAGCATATATTTCACCACGTGAGTGCCAACCCTCAGCAGTTACATAGGTTTAAAAATAAAAATGTGGTTTATGCAGATGTTGTGTCTGGAGCTCTAGCACATATCTCAGACCACAAAGACAAGGGCCACATCATGGGGATGACAGGGCCCTGGCCTGGGAGAATCCTGTGTGCTTGAAGACTTCATGAAACAGAGCTGTTACACTAGCTTAAATGCCTATCTCCAGACTTTTACCCAAGAGAGAAATAACCCAGCAGCAAATAGCTACCTGGAATCCAAATTTTTAAATGTTGATATTGTCAAATTTTTCTCATTTTGTTTTTTTTCCTCATAAAAGTTTGAAAGTGCCAGTTTCCATATATCTTAAGATGTTTTCAAGTCTTAGGATGAATAATAGCTGTAGAGACAGTTGGTTTATTATGCTAAATTTATCAATTTAGTACAAAGGGAAGATTGCTATTACTGGGACTGGAAGGCATCCCTGAGGTTTAGAAATGGTCTTATTGGCTATTAGGTGGAGAACTATAGCTTGCCTTTTACAAGGAAAATGCCCCTGGAGGTTCTCTGCTAACAGCCCTCACTTCCAACTTACAGCTGAAGACACCATCTCCCAGAGAGCTTCGTGGAGCCTGACTTAATGGACAGAATACATCTGGATTGCAGTCTGGTTGTGCCCTGGTTGCATGTCCTGGGTAAATCAGATCTTCTTCAGCCTCAGTTTCCTTACCTGTAAAAGGAGATAACATTCCTATCCCACAGAGCTGGTATAAACATTAAACAAGCTTCTATATAAAGTGCTTTACACAATTCCTGGCACAGAGGTGCTCAGAAATAGTCCTTCCCTCCCTCTATTGCCCGTTCACCCAAGATTCCATAACACACCATCTTCCTCCTTCAGCTGGTGCGGGCTCATAACTGGTCCAAAAGGGCTGTTTGCTGAGGCATATGGCTCTTCAACTCTATTTCTAAACATGGGATCAGGTTTCTCTCTTGTAAATCCACAGCATTAACTCTTAAGATCTCAGCAACTATGATATGACTGGGGACTAGCTTTGGGCCATGACAATGACAAAACAGATTTTGTCAACAGGTGTTTGAAACCCAGTGTTGGGCTGAGTTTTCTTTGTTAATCCCTGGTTTCAAAGGAGGAAATGTTTTTTTGCCTGTTTACTTTGCCTGAGTGGTCTGCTGAGGTCAGTAGAATCCTATTAATTATTGAATTGGACAAACACTGGGTTCCTCTAAAGTTTCCTGCTGTTCTGAGACTTCGTGCCTTAGAGTATTCGTTTAGATCGTTTCTGAATTGGAGTGGAGGCATTACACGAGCTTAAGCTATGTGATAGCTTTATAAGTGCTCTTACACTCAGGGTGTGATGGTTTTCTTATCTCTATGAATTGTCCATGTTCTTAACATCAGCTTTTCCTTAACTCTCTTCTTCGGTCATCTACATCTTACCAGTGACCACTTCCTGTATTTCCAAATTATAAATCCTTTCAGGGTAGGCATCAAATTATTTGTGATTTTTTCCTCTACAACACCTAAGACCAGTACTTTGTACATAGCAGGGGCCAAAATGATTAAGTGAATGAATAAAACAATGAATGAATAAGCAAACAAAAGTTTTGTTACAGTTTTGTTTCTTATACTAAATATTCAGTTTCCTCATAAAAGTCATAGAAATTTGTGAACTTAAGAGCTCATAATCCCACAATGAAAGAAAGACCTTTCTTGTTTTTAATTTTTAAAAATATTAATTAATTAATTTATTTATTTAGTCTTTTTCAAATTCTTTTCCCACTTAGGTTATTACAGGATATTGAGCAGCATTCCCTGTGCTATACAGTAGGTCCTTTATGGTTATCTACTTTAAATATAGTAGTGTGTACATGTCAGTCACAAACTCCATCTTTAAGAAACGAGTTCTATATCAATTAAGAATAGGCTCAGCAGAGACTGGCAGGAAGTCTAAATCAGAGCAGCTTGGATAGGTGTGTTATTCAGTGTACTTTTGTCTGACATAGTAGAAGCCCAGGGGTGTCCATCCATGGCTAGCGTGACCCCTCAGGTGGCAGGCGTCTGGGCTTTTTCACCTTGCAGCATTGCTATCCTCAGTGTGTGGCTTCCACCTTCATGGTCCCAGATGGCTATTCAAACTTCTGCCATCACATCAGCATTCCCACCTGAGAGAAAAGGGAAGACTACACCCTCTTCTTTAAAGACACTTACTTCCCAGAAGTTGCTTCTACCACTTCTGCTTACACCTCATTGGCCAGAATTCAGTCACATGGGAGCCTAGGAAATGTAGTCTTTATTTTGGGCAGCTGTGCGTCTGGCTAGATTTTGGGGGTCTGTTGCTGAAATAAGAAGGCTTGAACAGATATTGTGGGACAAATAGGTTTCTTAGCCACAATTTCCCATTGCTATTTGGATAAAGTATAAACTCATCGTTCTGACCTTTCTGATCATCACTGCTTGGTCTCTGGCCTCATCCCTGGTTACTTATTTATACTATTTCAGCTCTGTTTTCCTACTTTCATTTTCTGTGAAGGAGTGGGCTCCACTCCACCTCAGTACCTTTGCACATGCTCTCATCGCTGGGATTTAGGAATCCTAGATTGGGTTTCTCTGTCCCCATACTTTCTCATAACATCTTGCTACTAGCTCTTCGTAACGCCTACCACAATTACAATTATAAATTATTTATGTAATTATTTGTTTTATCTCCATCTCTCCTGCTAACTGTAATTCATCTGAGTGCAGGGACTTTGTTCATGGCTCTATTTCCAGAATCCTAAAGGCATTTGGCACAGATTAGGCACTTAATAAGTCTTTGCTAAATAAATTCATAAACTTTCTAATGGAATGTTCTCACTTTACAGATGAGGTAATAGTTTAAACATGAATTGAGGAGTCTGGATTCTAATTTCTTTAATCAGTTGGTTAAAATGAAGGTTTCAGCTAATGTTGCAAATCTTCCTGAAGTGTTCTGCTCTAATTTCTTCCTTTGGGAAGGACAGTGCATCAAACAGTATTTATTCTTCCTTTGACGGTTAGGGTCTTAGTGTGCCCGAGGGGCAACACTATAAACATTGATCAACACTGACTGAAACCACAGATGCAGAATGAGAAAGAAATTGCATGGGGCCTGCCTGAGTCTGGGATACAGCTTGGAAAGTTGCTTCAAACAAATGTGCTCAACATTCGACTCTTTCCTTCTCAGTCACCTCTTTCTCCCAAATGTAGTGTGCCAAAAAATTCTAGTGATTGTGTTTCCCAGTTGATGAAGGATTTATTTTATGCAGGAATTGTCACCCTTGTTTTGAAAGAAAAAATAACTTTGTAAAAAGTGTCAGTTGCATATTGGGGCTGTGAGTGACAGTCATGTGTGATTTCAACAATTCTTAGTTTAAAGCAGCGGAGGAAAATGGCATTATTTCTTGTCGTCCTGATCTTTAAACATCAACTGCTAGAATCAACACAAAGGAGAGAGGCCAGGAAGAAGGAAGCCGATCTTTGGAATACCCTGAATCCCGGTGATGGCCCAGAGTTGTCACAGAATGTCATGATTTAAGAAGGTAAGTTGTTTGGAAAGCTGTGAGTCTCAGTTGTCCTGGGATATGGGACTTTGATAGATGGAGGAAACAGAACCTTTCCTCAAACTACAGTATATTTATGGCATTTGTCCAAGATTTTAATTTAATAAGGTATGTCTTTCATTTTAAAAAGTTTGTACTTTTAATCTTTTCCTCTAATTCCCTGTAACTAAAAATGGACGTTTTCTTTCTAAGTGTTTAAAATAGCTTTTACCTGCTCTGTATTTACCCCGAGGTCAGAGGCTCCTTTCCCTTCCCCAGCACCTCACTGCCTTCCTCAATGCTGGCACCTCTCGCCTGTGAAATGAAGAAGAATAAACAAGTCAAGGAGCTAAAAGGAGGAGATGAAAGGGTGTGGAAGCAAAGTGTATGATGGTGACAAACTTTAATTTGAACAGAAGCCTGTTCTAGTCCCAAACTGTTCTCAAAATAATTTATCTTCTAGAGAAATTTAGTCATCAAAGTCTAATCACTAACCAGGAGTAAAGGCTAAAATGTTACCCATTTAAAAATGCTACTTCACAGTGTATATCAGCAATTAACACTTCAGATGGGGTTGGTGTAGTTTAAAATATGTACCCATCTATTCTAGTTAAGAGAAAGCCTGTGGACCTAATCTTAGTAGCTTTAAGGGAGGTTTGAATTGATGGGGATTCAGGCAGGCTAACTGTCAGTCAATGAATATTCTTGCTACTTAATATTCAGTATGATGTGATCAAGTAGGGATGCAGTCAATCAAATGGGGCTCCAGTTGGGGGCAGAGTGAGGGGTGGGGAGAAGGCGTTTGCAGGGCAATGACAGGATACAGGTAGTGTCATGGCTATCGTGTGTCTGCCCAGTGGGGAAATCTATTTTCGGCTTGGATGCCAATGAGGAAGTGATGCTTCCTGTCACATAGATGTTAAACAGCCCCTCCCTGTGCCTTGGCTAAGTGGCAGATACCACCCAAACGTAGGCGGAGTGCTCAGAATAGAAGAAAGTCTAGTACGGTGCTGCCACTCTTGGGAAAGTAGGTAAAGTTAGGGACTTAGTATTTTTGGTAGGCAGAGCTTATCAGAGAAATCAAAACCTCCTTAACAATATTCTGATGAGAGCTCAGTTCTGCTTCACACCTAGAAATAAGGAAGGAATCAGGACCAGTACTGAGAGGATGGGAGAGAACATAGCATGGAGCACACAAGAGGAAACCAGCATACCTTGGAAAATAAAGAAGGAGGATCTCTACGAATGCCTCCCAAAGTGAGGGTTGGTGCTGGTCTGCGGACTGTTGGCTACTGGTTGGCAATGTGAGAAACACAGAGATTTAGAGAAAGCATTTAGAAAAGATGGTAAGAATTTGATATTGCTGCAATGTCCAAGTGTGGTCCTGGACTCTTGTAATTTATCTTGTACCAGAGCTGTCTTTTTGTTTGGGTTGGAAGCAATAAGATAACATGGGAGACATACACCTAAGATCGCTTAAGACACAGAGAAAGCCGTGAGGAATGGGTGGGTATTTAGGAATGAAACTAACGACAGGCCTGAGCCCTGGGGAGCAGAGGTGGGACGGAACCAACAGCAGACTTGTCTCATTGAACGGGGTATGGACCACTTTGAGCAAATTCACATGGTAAGACATGTGTGGTATGATAGTTTAGTTTGCCAGTTTTAACCCAAAAGTGTATAAAATCGAGAACTCATTGTTCATCATAAGATAATTTGAATTTATTATTTAAATGGTTAAATGTAAAAACTGGCTACAGATGAATTATGATGGGACAACAAAAGTTTTTGAGTATAAGAGTGATTCTTGATATTACCTACACACATACTTCCGATGAAACATGTACAATTTTCATAATTCTTTTCTTTTATCATTGATATATTTGTTAGACAGTTATCTGAATCATAGGGCCCCACTGGAATATCAGACAAAATGCTGTTGCTTAGAATGGCTACAACTGGGTGTGCCAAACCTTCTGGAGTATTTCTCAAACCAGCCGAGACTGAGTTCCCGCGGGGTATGCTACAAATCTTTCCAGTCCTCTGCATTTGAAAGGCTTACATTTCCACTTCAATAAATTACAGTTTATAAAAAAAACAAAAAACAAAAAACACACCTACATTATCAAAATTTATGTCCCGTTCCTGGATTCTTGTAACTTATCATGTACCAGAGCTATGTTTGTTTGGGTTGAAGGCAACAAGAAGAACATAAAGATATATACCTAGACTACTCACACTCTACAGAAAGCTGCACATCAATTGAGGGAGGCCGTTGCCTGAATGGATAGCTATTTAGGAGTTAAACCAAGGACAGGCATGATGGAGCCCAGGGCAGCAGAGGCTGGGTAGAAAAAATACATAGACACACAGTCAGGAGATGTGGATTTGAGTCTTGCCTCTGCCTCTTAACCAGCTGCGTAATCTTGGGCAAGTCACTTAACCTCCTGTGCCTTAATTTTCTCATCTATAAAGTGGGAAACATGACATGCTTTTCTGGGTTCTTTTTTTTTCTGTTTCTTTTTAATTTTAATTGTGCTGAAATACACATAACATAAAATTTACCATCTTAATCATTTTTAAGTGTACAGTTCAGTGGCATTAAGTACATTCACATTGTTGTCTACCATCACCACCATCCATCCACAGAACTCTTTTCATCTTGCAAAACTGAAACTCTGTACCTATTAAACAACAGCTCCCCACTTTTCTGGGTTCTTGTGCAGTCCGAATGACAGATTGTATTGGGGCTACAGATGATGGGAGAGTTAGGCCTGGGGGAGAGCAGAAAATGTAAAGGGCCAGAGAGTAAACATTTTGTATTTGGGACTGTCTCTGTTGCAACTACTCAACTCTGGTATTGTAGCTTGAAAGAAACCATATAATAATATGTAATTTAATGTCCTCATATACATTTATTTATAAAACTAGGTAGGCAGTGGGCTGAATTGGCCCAAGGGTCAAAGTTCATCAACCTCTGAGCTAGGAGACTAGAGACTTGAATTCGAGTCCTAGCTCTGTTTTTATGTCGCCAGGTGACCTCGTTATTTCTTGTTTTTCTATCACCATGGGACCCTCCCGGGTCTGTTCAATTCTATGCCATTTGGAAGAGTAAGGCAGATGACAAGGAAGCTTGTGAGAGTGAAAAGATTTTAATGAACATTTTGATTGAAAACAAAAATTATAGCAGTACCTAAGATGAAAAATTAAAGTGTAAGTACAATCTGAGTATGGGTAGGAAGAAGATAGTATAAAGCTTAAAAAAAGACAACAAAGAATTGAGTGACTTCTTCAGTGCCCCAGGAGATCAAGCAGACTGAAGATGATACAAGATTGACCTCAACCTCCCTGTCATCAGGGAATCCCCCCTCAGCCCAAGACCAGATGGTGGTCTGGAACTCAGGGGCCTGATCTCCTCTCTCCCCGAGCATGTGAGCAGAGCTTAGGGCCTGAGTGGGAGGGAACCAGTAGCAGATGTTATCATTGCCAGCCCATAACCCCTCACTTCCTTTGCCTGCATGTGGGGCAGGCCAGAAATGCTGGCAGTTAACTTCTCAGGAGCTTCCCCCAACCAGTGAGAGATGGGAGGTGGTGGGTCAATACTCCTGCTCTCCCTCTTCTCGGATGAGCCAACTCTGAGTTGTTTTCTACACCGTTTCCCAGAGGTTCACACAGGATGGAGCCCTCGGCTCCCACAGCAGTAAACTCATCAACACATCCTTTATTGGCTTCATTCCTTGCCTGTCTCACTTCCCCTCTCTCTTACCAGTGATTCCTGAGATCATCTCTCCAATGAGCTACTGATACCCAGCTTTTTGTCTTAGGGTCTGCCTCTTGGGAAACTCAGAAGAAAACCAAACCACATGGATATGCGGTCATTAGGAGAGAGCCAAAGGCTTACACAGGACCAATACTCAGGACCACAAGGAAATTCCCTTCATTCAGTCTGACCACCCTGGAGCAGAGCGTCTTCTAGAAGAAAATTGGACCTTGCTCATGTGTCAGGGGAAGTTTTAGGTGTGCAATAGGTGCAGAGTTCCTTCTCTGTGCAAGAAAGCTACTCCTCTGTGGCCACCAAGATGAGAAAAACACAGTCCTACCTGGCCAGGGGCTTGTCATTTGGTTCTTTCAGGACAGCAAAAAGGCTTTTTAGCTAATAGTCCTTTCTTTCAGTTCTAATAAAAAGGGATCTTCGTAGAGTCTTCACACTTGTTGATGGCTCAAGCTTTGGTCCCAGGGTATGTCTCTCAGTTTCTGAAACTCTTTTAGCTTCAGCTCGTTTCTGGACTTTCGAACATATGCTCTTCTTTCTGCCTGGAATACTCACCCTGTTCATTGTGCCTGGCTCCCACTCCCCATGTCATTTCCTATGGGAAAACTTCCCTGATCTTCCCTAGATCGAGGTCGATATCTGCTATTATGTTCCCTCAGTGCCCTGTTCTTCCACCATCATTGCACATCTGAAATAGTATGTGATTGCTTATTTAATTATGAGAGGTCAGGGTCACAGCTTATTTATATCCTTACCTCCAGTGCCTAGCACAGGGATGGGGTACCCAATAAATATTTATTAAATGAACAATATGCTTAAAAGGTAAAGGACCCATCCTAGGGCTCCATGGTGGTTTATAGAGCAGTTGTAGGGAGGAGGAGTAGAGGCAGATGTGATCACTGACAAAAGTCCAGATTTCTCTGTACTCCTCACCTAACCATCTCCAAAGGCTCTGGGCCAAAGTTACTCAGTAACAGAATAGCAAGCCCACACTTGGGTGGTAAGGTTGCCAGCCTTCAAATATCTCAGCCAGCCAGCCAGCCAGCCATTCCCTCTATCTACCCATTCATCAAAAAATTATTGAGCTCCTGTTCTCTTTGAGGTATTATGCTAATCACTGGAGACATGAAGATATCTGATCCCTGCCCTTTGGAAGTTAAAAGTCAGTCCAATTGAAAAAAAAAATTAAAAGCTATTGCAATAAATGCATCAGTAGAGATATTATTAACTATTTGGAGAACTTGGGCAGGAGCAGGTACTTTCTGCTGGTTGCCTTTACCCCCATTCTTCAACAATGTATCATTTGTTCACAAGCATGGCTCCGGGAGTGGGGTTTACCTCTTCCCCGTGGGTAAATGCTTGGCTGTGGTGTCACCTGCTTCCACATGGATTTATTTCTTCTTCCACACTTTTCCTCATCTTTGCTAGGAGCTAATTCCTTGAGGCCTGGAATCTAATGCGTGACTGAAGGTTAGAGCAGGGTGGATGGAGTAATGGGAATTTATCTTGCCCCACGAGGGGGTTCCAGTTGTGCCTCTATTAAACCTATGAGAATAGTTTAGCTTCCTGCCTCGACTTTCAGCTTCCCACCAATTCGTATTAAGCCTCTTCTTATTGGGCCCATAGCATAGGCATTAATAATAGTACATACTTCTACATAGTGTTTTACACTTTTCTAAGAACTTCATAGAATTTAAGGATTGAAAGGAACATTAAAGGTCGTCATCTAGTCCAGCCAGCCACCCATCTGATGTCCAAATCCTCTCTATAGCATATGCTGAAGCCCCCCACTGCCTGCTAAGATAGCTCCTCCACTTCCCTGATCTGGAGCCACTCTTTGCTACAAAGCAAACCTTTGTAAAGTAAATGCCTACTTAACTACATGCCTAGAGTCCCCAGTTCTCAGATTTAGTTCCCCAAGCCCTTGATCCCATCTGTTCAATACCTTGTTCTCTACTCTCCCAACACCCTTGCCTGTCTCTTAATACCCCCTAGCCCCATCCTTCCAGTCCGAACCATCATTCAGACTCCCTCTCCCTCTTCCTGGATAGGGGACCATAGATAGTAGGCCTTGGGTAGGACCCCTCTATTACAGGCACTTTGGTTGCTATAACAAATTATCCCAAAGTATAGTAACATAAATATCTGCTCATGGATTATCTGCTCCATTATCTGCTCATGGATCTTCGGGGTCAGGAGTTCAGACAGCGCACAGCAGAACTGGCTGACCCCTGCTCCATAATGTCTGGGGCCTCAGCTGAAAAGTCTAAAAGGATGGGAGATTATCATCTCAAGTTTCATTTATTCACATGTGTAGCGGTTCATGCTGGCTCTTGGCTGAGTAGACTTAAATAGCGAGGAAATAGCTAGAACATCTGCATGTGGCTGCTTGGCTTTCCCACAGCATGGTGACTGGGTTCCCAGGGCGAGAGTACCTAGAGAGAGAGAGAGAGAGAGAGAGAGAGAGAGAGAGCGCCAGGCAGATGACCTATCCTCAGAAGTCACATAGGATTATTTCCTCTACTGGTCAACATAGTTACAAAGATGTGCCTACGTTCAAGGGGAGAGAATATAGCCCCCATCCCTGGATGGAGGAGTGACAACATCACGTTGTAAGAACATATGGGATAGGATGTGTATTGGCATGACCGTCTTAGGAAAATACACCCTCCTAAGTGCGCGAAGGCTATCCTTCTATGCTCTGCCCCCAGGGAAGCCCTGTGACATGGACACCATCATGGACACAGTTCTGTAGTCAATATTCCTTTCTCATGAATAAAACCGATTTCCTTGGAACTCTTACACTTAGACCTTAATTCTCTGCACTTGGGGCAGTCTGTTAATTCCAGTGCATTAAGGAAATCTATTTAGTACTCCAGGGGTTTTTGGCCCCTTAGGCTAACCATTCCACTTTTGGGGTTCTCATTCAATCTTGTACATTCTTCTCTGAACAAGCTTAAGTTGTTTTTTTAACCCCTTTAAAGTGTTGGGATCCCAAATCAATGAATATATACCCCAGATGTGATTCCTCCATTTCAGTTTAGAAAAGGATGAGCCCCCCCTCTCACTTGAGATCTTGATTCCATTTAATCAGCTTTTATTTTTCACAGTCACATAGTAGTGTTGACTCATACCCAGCCTACAGTCAACTAAAACTCCCAAATAATTTCATATGTGTTGCTACTAATCCCTGTTCCTCATTCTGTACTTGAGTTGGGCTTTAATAGGCCAAAGTTCAAACTTTTACATTTTCTCTCTTCAACTTCATCTCATTAAATTTATCTCATCATTCCAGCCTGTTAAATCTTTTTGGATATTGAGTATTATCTGGTGTAGTAGCTCTCCCTCCAAAGCTGCACGTGGCCTGAAAATTTCTGTTACGCCCTCAGGGCTCACATCCAAGTCATTGATACAAAATGTTGAATAAACATGTGATTTTTCACTTGCTGTGGACACTGGCCATCAGAAAATCAGGCAAAATCATTTGAGATGAGGGAACCAGGACTGGGAGAGGTCCAGGGAGGTACTCAAAGTCACATTAGAAGAGATGTGACAAAGGAGGAACTTGAACCTGTGCTTTCTGCTCTTTCTGCTATGCTGAGATATTCATCCAGCCCTGGGCACTTGCCTAAGGAGGGGTCGAGGGAAGAGCAAACAAAAAATAAGTTGTGACTAAACACAATGACACTAGAATGAGAAAAATGAGATCTGACAGTGACTTGTGGGAAAGATAGCACAAGACATTTTTTGCTTAACCTCCACTTAATACCACTGTGTATCTTTTTCTCCTTACTTGCAAATGCCTGTATGTTTTCCAACCTCAGCTTCAGAAAGCTGTTTCCTGAGCTGTCTCCTTAGCTACAACCCACATGAACACAAATCTCCTGCAAGAAGACAATAGCATACAAAGATGGGAAGAAACTGCTGTGGCTGTCAAGGTTTTGGTGACAGGAATGAGCTGAGTAGGCGGGTTGATCAACTGACTGCATTTGCCTGTGATGGTCCCGGGAAATCCCTCAGTCCTGGGAAAACCATATGGTTGGTCACCCTATGACTAGTATACTGCAGGCTTCTGCTCTCCAGTTTCCTCTTTAATGCTGCAGTGGAGTAAAGATGGCCACAGATTCTTTGACCCCTTTCCTATAGAAAAGTGGGGTCTGTATTCCCTACCCTTGAACCTGGGCAGCTCTGTGACTGTATAGAATACGGCGGAAGTGATGCTGTAGCAGTTTCCCAGCTCAGACACTGGAAGCTTCCACTTGCCATCTCTTAGAACACTTTCTCTTGGGGCGCTGAGCCGCCATGTAAGAAGTCTCATTACTCTGAGACCGCCGTGCTGAAGAGGTCACATGTGGGCACTCTCGACAACAGCTGGACACAGCCTTCTTTCCGTCACTGTGGCACCAGACGTGTAAGTGAAGCTGTCTTGGATCCTCCAGACCAGCTCATGCGCCAACTGAACGCCATCGCTGAAATCAGTAGGTGATCTTAGTTGAGGCCATATTGAACAGCAGAATTGCCCAGCTGAGTCACGTTCAAGTTCCTGGCCCACAAAATTGTACGGGATAATAATGAAATGGTTGTGTCATCAAGCTGCTGCATTTGGGGTAGTTTGTTATGAGGCCAGAGGTATCTGAGGTGAATGTCGAAACTGACCTAAATAAACCATCCTAATCTTTTTACTCACCACTATAAACAGTAGCCCATCACCAAATAAGTGTTCCACACAAGATCTATGCCACCCTTGCCTAGTGTCAGCAGGCCTCTTCTGGATGGGCAAACAGTGCAAGGTGAGCTGAGATGCTGCCTCTGAATCCCTGCATCCGTTCTCCTTGCATCACCTTGGCAATGCCGTGTCGACACACTTCCTTCCCTCTGAGCTGGTCCATCTCCGTGCCGTATGCTCCAAAGACTCCTTCTTGATGAGATTTACGTCTTTCATTTCAGTCTTTGGCATGTTGTTGGCAATAACAGAATGCACCCCTGTAGGCTGCAGACTCCACCCCTCTAGGCTGCAGACTCCACCAAGTGAATTCTCACGCGGCCTCACATTTATCTAGAGCAGCAAACACTTGACTGCTCCTTTCCAATTTGGCTCCATGATGGAAAATCTGATTGATGAAGCTATAGATTCCTGGAGGGCAGGCATTGTGTTTTAAGTGTCCTTGGGTCCCAACAGCTTCTCTTTGGATGAATGAATACATTCTCACCACTCTGGAAGCAGTAGTTAGCTTTACTTCTGCTACTTCCCTTGCCTAATCTTTTCACTTAGGCCCTTTCAGTGTCTCCTCATTCCTGGAGAGGATAGGTCGTAAGAAAGAACAGAGCCTACTGTTAGCAGGGAATTGTAAAATAAGAGAGGAGCGAAAGGATTCTGCCTCATTTTGACTCCTAAGCTTTCAGTTCTCACTGAGTAATTTGCTTCTGATTTTGTTTCTGGTTGAAATCTTTCAAGGTTCTTGGACAGCGGGAAAAAAGCAAGTGACACAAATATTCATTTGTGATGCATTGGGGTGACAGGAAGAAAGGGTATAAGGCTCATAGAGTCAGCTGGTAGGGGTCAGCTCTATGGGAATGTGTTCCCTAAAGAATCTCGGATGTTGGAGCTCTAAGGGGCTGATGAGGAAAAGGAGAGTAAGTACATGGTGACAGAGATGATGATCAAATTAGGACAAGGACTCTCGTCTCTAACCTCCTGGTCAAGTGCCCTTGACACTACATTATGCTATAATAATGCAGGTTTCTAGGTCAAGGTGAGGGGACCACATGCAATTGTCTCCCCATTCTCTCTCCAAATCGCACTGGAATGATGACACAGAAGTTCCAGCGGAAATAAATCCCCGAAAGTGTGGAGACTGGGAGCAGGTTAATCATCACATGACAGTTACTAATGACTGTCTGGACGGCAGACGGCGAATGGGGAGCACATTGACAGGTGAGCATACGGAGGAACCCACCACTGCTGGGCTGAAGACCGCATCTCAGCCTGGAGCCCTTCTCCCCCAGGAGCCCCAGGGATGCTGGAAGCCTGGAGTCACCAGGTAGAGAGTTAGTCTGGGAGGTGGGATAGTAAACGGTGGAGGAAGACAGCCTGTGGCAGAGCTGTGCCAATTCCCCCCCTTTACCACTCTCAGGCATCCGTGCTCCCCTCACCCACCCATGGAGCTGCAGGAGAGCCAGCAGCCATGGGTTCATCCCTGGGCCAAACCTGGGAGCACGATCAGCTACACCTGTCACAAGAGCTGCCTGGGGAGAGAGCGAGGGCTCACCAGGTGGAGGGCTGGAGTCCCAAAGCAAAGGCCTCTTGATGCTGGCATGTTTTTTTTTTTTTCCATTTTTAAAAAAATTATAGTGTAGTTGATTTACAATATTGTCTTAATTACTGCTGTACAGCAAAGTGACTCAGTTATATATATATATATATATATATATATACACACCTTCTTTTTCATATTCTTTTCCACTTTGGTTTATCACAGGATATTGAATATAGCTCCCTGTGCTCTACAGTAGGACCTTGTTGTTTATCCATTCTGTATATACCAGTTTGCATCTGCTTACCCCAGACTCCCAGTCCTTCCCTCCTCCACCCACCCTCCCCCTTGGCAACCACCAGTCTATTCTCTATGTCCGTGATTCTGTTTCTTTTTCATAGATAGGTTCATTTGTGTCATATTTTAGATTCCACATATAAGTGATATCGTATGGTATTTGTCTTTCTCTTTCTGACTTCATTTAGTATGATAATCTCTAGATGCATCCATGTTGCTGCAAATGGCATTATTTTGTTCTTTTCTATGGCTGAGTAGTATTCCATCGTATATATGTACCACATCTTTTTTTTTTTTTTTTTAATAGCTACTTTATTTATTTATTTATTTATTTATCGCTGTGTTGGGTCTTCGGTTCGTGCGAGGGCTTTCTCCAGTTACGGCAAGTGGGGGCCACTCTTCATCGCGGTGCGGGGACCGCTCTTCATCGCGGTGCGCGGGCCTCTCACTATCGCGGCCCCTCCCGTTGCGGGGCACAGGCTCCAGACGCGCAGGCTCAGCAGTTGTGGCTCACGGGCCCAGCTGCTCCGCGGCATGTGGGATCCTCCCAGACCAGGGCTCGAACCCGTGTCCCCTGCATTAGCAGGCAGACTCTCAACCACTGCGCCACCAGGGAAGCCCTGCCACATCTTCTTTATCCATTCATCTGTCGATGGACATTTAGGTTGTTTCCATGTCTTGGCTATTGTGAATAGTGCTGCTATGAGCATAAGGGTGCATGTATCTTTTTGAATTATAGTTTTGTCTGGATATATGCCCAGGAGTGGGATTGCTGTATCATACGGTAATTCTATTTTTAATTTTCTGAGGAACCTCCACACGGTTTTCCACAGTGGCTGCACCAATTTACATTCCCACCAACAGTGTAGGAGGGTTCTCTTTTCTCCACACCCTCTCCAGCATTTGTTATTTGTAGGCTTCTTAATGATGGCCATTCTGACCAGCATGAGGAGGTACCTCATTGTGATGCTGGTATTTTGAGGGGATTCTCAGCAGTGGCCAGCTCCCAGGCTCACATCCTGGCTGTGTCCTCACGTGGCCTTTTCTCTGTGTGCTTGCCTCTTTGGTTTCTCTTCCTCTTCTTCTAAGACACCAGTCCTATTGGATTAGAGCCCCACACTTATGACTTCATTTAAGCTTAATTACTTCTTTGAAGTCCCTATCTCCAAATACAGTCACATTCTAAGGTACTGGGGGTTAGGGCTTCAACAGATGAGTTTTGGGGAGACACAGCTAAGCCCATTACGCCCATCCATAGGAGAGTGTTTGAATAGACCATGAGATAGTCACGTGTTGGAGTACCATGCAGCTGTGAAAAGAAAAAGTACAAGGATACTCTCTCTGAACTGATGTGGGGCAATATCCAAGATGTATTCTTAACTGATAAAGAGCAGGGTGCAAAATACTCTGTGTTATCTAGGAAAACTATGTACATGCTTATATAGGTATACATGCAGTATTATCTTCAAATAGTCCCTGAAAATTGACTATTTTCATATTGGATTACTGACTTCTAATACCTGTCCTTCAACATTTAGTTCTTCCTAATTAATGAATCAACTAATTGCCATACTTTGTGCCACTTAACTTTGATCAGTGGATCTTCTCAAAACTGAGTTAAATTCTAATTAACCAAGATTTTATTGATCTAATGATACTTCTAATTAGTTGTCACTGTCACAAAATCACATGTAAGAGTATTTTTTAAAGGACTTGGGGATTTAACTTGACAGAGAAAATTTTTAGGATTTAGGAATGCTTTAGGCTACAAGAAGCCGAAAACTCAACTATAAGTTGCTTAAACAAATAGAGGTTTATTTTTCTCTGTAGCAGATGTTGCATATATCAGCAGCCCAGGATAATGCTTAATGCAGACAAGATCCTTCTGACTTTCTTTTCTATCCACTCAGTCATTCTTAAGTGTGTTGGCTTGTTGCCTCATGGTTGCAATGTGCCTGCTGCAGTTCCAGGCATCACGTCTGCATTTAACTCACAAAAAAAGGAGGAAAGAACAGGGACAACCTATTCTGTCTCTTTTTATCGGGAAAGCAAAGCCTTCCTCAAATCCTGCAGTGAGCTTTTCCTTACATGTCACTGGTTAGAACTAGTCACATGGCAACTTTTGACTGCACAAGATAAGTAATAAGGAAACAGGATTGTCACAGTTGACTTAAATCAATCAAGATTCATCACTTGTGGCTGGACATATCACCCCTGTAACAAAGATGAAATTTTGTCAGCAAGTAAAAGTAACTAACATTTCTGCCATGCTTCTGGAGAAGGGATAACTGAGAGACTATTCTTCTCTCAGTGAAAATCCATCTTTACTTATCTCTGCCTGTCACCTTCTTTTATCTGCCGTGTTTTAGCTAGCCAGTGAGCCACTTCTAATTCCCTTTACATCTGTCTTCCCGTATGCGTTTCTGGGGAATCCTGGGATCATTAGGACTGAATTGGCCTGTCCCAGGAGCAGGACTCAAAGGAATAGATCTTGATAAGACATTGTGTTTCTTTTCTTTCTTTTTTAAAATTTTATTGAAGTATAGTTGATTTACAATGTTGTGTTAATTTCTGCTGTACAGCAAAGTGACTCAGTTATATATATATAGTCTTTTTCATATTCTTTTCCATTATCGTTTTTACCAGGGTACTGAATATAGTTCCCTGTGCTCTACAGTAGGACCTTGTTGTGTATCTATTCTATATATAGATCTGCTAACCCCAAACTCCCAGTCCATCCCTTCCCCACCCCTCCTCCACCTTGGCAACCACAAGTCTGTTCTCTATGTCTGTGAGTCTGTTTTTGTTTTGTAGATGTGTTCACTTGTGTCATGTTTTAGATTCCACATATAAGTGATATCATATGGTATTTGTCTTTCTCTTTCTGACTTGCTTCACTTAGTAAGATAATCCCTAGGTCCATCCATGTTGCTGCAAATGGCATTATTTCATTCTTTTTTACGGCTGAGTAATATTCCATTGTATATATGTACCACATCTTCTTTATCCATTCATCTGTCAACGGACATCCAGGTTGTTTCCATGTCTTGGCTATTGTAAATAGTGCTGCTGTGAACATAGGGGTGCATGTATCTTCTCGAATTATAGTTTTGTCTGGGTATATGCCCAGGAGCGGGATTTTTGGATCATATGGCAACTCTAATTTTAGTTTTTTGAGGAACCTCCGTACTGTTTTCCATAGTGGCTGCACCAATTTACATTCCCTCTACCGGTGTAGGAAGGTTCCCTTTTCTCCACGCCTTCTCCGGCATTAGTTATTTGTAGACTTTTAAATGATGGTCCTTCTGACCGGTGTGAGGTGGTTCCTTATTGTAGTTTTGATTTGCACTTCTCTAATAATTAGCGACGCTGAACATCTTTTCGTGTGCCTGTTGTTTCTTAAATAGATCTTATTGTGCAAAGAAGGAATGCTTTTTATTCTTTGACCCACTCTGCAGGCAGGGCTCTCCTTCAGCTGCCCCTGGACAACCCCTCGGTGCTGCTGGCTCTCCCTGCCCTCTGTGAACCTGGGGCTCCAGCAACTCTGGCAGGTCCAGACTCCACATGTCCACAGGCCTCCATGCCTCTGCCTCTTTGTGTTCCTGGTTCAGGCCTTTCCATCTCCCCACCTGCTGGACTCCTAACTGTCTTTCAAGGCCTCCCGCAAACGTCACTTCTTTTCCATAGCTTCCTTCCCCATCTCCAATTCCTTGAAGTTTGAGTGTCCTCAAAAGCAAAACTTGTGACAAGACTTGGGTGCAGATAGTTTGTTTGCACAAGTAAAGGAGTGGAGATGTGAGATAGGGAAGGGTGGGTGCAAAACCATTGAAGGTGGGTAAACAAACCAGTGGAGGGTCCCTGCTGGGAGTACCTGGGCTCAGTCCTGCTGGGGCCTCTGAGGGACTGTCTGTGTGCCTTGGAACTGGACCGCCATGGATTAGGGAGGCTGGATATTTATCTGCTGACTCCATCCCTCCTTGGCTGAGGGTTGCCCCTGGGGGCAGTCAATCCCAGAGCTTCCCAGCTACCCCAGGCACAGGTTCAGTGAGACCCACACTGATGCCACAGAAAGCTCTTGCTCATGCATAGAAGCAGAAGGGCTCAGGGCTTGAGGAGAGAAGTTGTCCGCATGCATAGAAAACATCCACCATGGCATCAGGTGGACTCAAGGTGGACTGACCCACACTGCGTCCTCCACCTGACCTCTCCCATTAACCTCTCCCTTGCCAGTGCCCACGTGGCACTTGATGAAGCCCTTCACAGTAGCCTTAATGGCTCCATATTTGTTTGTTTTCTAGCATCTATGAAGCACATTTTATGTTTCTGCTTTACATTTCAACCCTCAGAACAACTCAAGAGGCAGGTACTATAATTACTCCCATTTAATAACAAGAAAACTGAGTCACAGAGAGATTAACTAATTTTGTGTTTATGTGCTTATCTCTGCTTCCAGACCATGAGCCCCTGAAAGGCATGACCTTTGTGTTATGCTGTTTGTACAGTCACTTCCAACACACTGACTGGTATATAGTAGGTACTCAATAAATGTCACTTGGATCAGATTATTCAGAAGATTCAGTCACAGTGGAAAGTGGAAAGACATGCCTGGCATTGAACAATGTCATTCTGAGAACAGCTTCTCAATAATCAACAACGCCAGAATGATCAGACTGTACGAACTGAGTCTGTCAGGAAACCATCAGGAAGAAAGCAAATCATGTTGTGTGACCACTCACATACCAACTACCAGCATTCCCTTGTCTTGGGATTAACCATGAGTTTTAGTAACTCTGTTTATACCTGCATCTTATACAAATAATTGCAAATGGAATTAGTATTCAGTCCTTACCCTTTGATGCAATGCTAAGGGACTACTCGGAACACAGTTTCGTCTCTGCCCAGCATATATTGAAAATAGCCCAAAGTCACTGTCGAGGCATAAATGACGCAGGAGGAAAAGCATTGCTGCGGTTTTACTGAACAGATGGTCTGATGACGTTGGTATCTCCAAATTACCTGCAGCCAAAGCAGATGGAAAAATTAACATCACAGCCCAAGCTTGACGGCAGGCAGGGAGTCGCAGAGAACTTTAGTCACATGGGATGCTTTCTTTGCTTTATTTTCAAGTCCACTGGGGACCTTGTCCTCTTCACAAATTCCTCTAATAAAATAGCAAGAATTACTTCAGCCGATCCCACAACCACCACCATCAAGGTAAGGCTGGAAGGCATGGCATTCAGTAGTGCCACTGCCACTAAAAACTGAGGTTGAGGCTAAAAAGAAGTTACTAAATGTGTAAAAGTATTACGTGGATGAAAAGAAACATCTCAGAGCTATAACTGAGTATCATGGCCCTTTGAAAAAAAACCCCATCATAATGGCTGCATATTTAGCTCTTGGCTCATTGTAGTTTGTGGGATTTTTCGTTCCATCTTGATCCAAGAGGCTGCACTGTAATTAACATTTTCACCTGGAACTGACTGCACAGCCCTTTATCTCTACCCATCTTGTTTCCTTGTTTACTATTGTGCCTTTTCCTGCCTGCCAGTGTCCAGGGCCTTTATTTCCTTTATGCAAAGTTGGCAGCTGCGTGAAGTGAGGCCTTCCAGCCTTAACTGTGGGTCTGTCAATCTATGCTGGATTACCTTGAGTCCAAGATCTAAAATCTCAGTCAGAGTCACAGAGCTTTCTCTTTACTGAGGAAGAAGTAGGCCTCTGGAGTTTCCACACTTGTCTGAGGACACAAAAGTGGCTGAAGACAAAACAGGAACCCAGAGGTTTAGTCTACGAAGCCACATGGACCTAAAGGCTCTACAAACCCCAAGTGCCCTTAACTCACCTCTCTCACTCAAGGGGTGCAGACCTTAAAATAACTGGTTTATAGAGTTTGAACTCAAAGGGAACTCAGTAAGACCTGAGAAACAATTTTTAAATGTATTTTTCTACAACATTCCCGTTCAGTTTTTCATGGCAATATAGCATGGTGCAAGGTTATCTTGGTTTAAGTTCTAGGAAACAGACCCTGAGACAAGAATCCGAGTGCAAGGAGTTTTCTTGGGAGGTAATCCCATGAAGTGAAGAGAGAGGAGAGAGAAAGTGAGACAGGGAAGGGAAAAGACATGCCTCAGAGTATCCCAACCAAGAGGCGAGGGAGTTGGGGTGTGTATCTTCCAACTCTGATCTGTTACTCTATGCGAGAGCTGCTTCCAGGGGTTGACTTCTCCATAAGTCTGGAACTTCTGCCACTGGGGCAAGAGAAAACCCTCAAGTGGAGAGTGACCTACTGTTGCAATAGATACATCAGAACAACATGTGCTATGGGGGATACGGGCAGAGCATAGCAGCAAATGGTCAGGTTTGGGTTCAAATCGGAATCCATTGACTTGCTGGATGAGCTCAGACAAGTTACTTTCCCTCTCTAATCCTCTGTGACGTGGAGAACAATACCATCACGAGACACTGTGAGTCGTAAATGAGATGATAACACAGGTGAAGTGCTGGGCACAATGCTTGATACACAGGAGGCCCTTGATATATGGTGGTGTTGCCATTATCGTTGTCTCTCCCTGTGTCAAGTGCCTGGGGAAGACATGGCACTGAGAATCCCAGCCTGTTACAGCAGATTGGGACCTCAGCTAGCACTTGGGTCAACATCTCCATTTCACAGAAGAGGAACCTTGAGGATGAGGAACGTGGCTGTCTCAAGGGAAAAAAAAAAAAATCCTCTGTTAGAGGGTGGCAAAGGCAGACCTGCACTGGGGCATCGGGCTCCATGTGCGGGGCTCTTTCCACCTCCCTGGACTGTCCCCTTCAGAATTATTCATAGGTTATAGATCTAGAAGGAAGAGTGAATCTTCATCACAGTCTAGGATGGCAAACAGGTCTTCTCTCGCCACTTTGATAAATTAGCAGTGGCTGTCTGTGGGGCTGTGTTAAGAAGGATTCTGATGACAGGGTGCATCAGGCCATGGGCGTGATTGATTATCAGTGTGCGCCATTGACCTGGGAGAACGTGTTGGCCGTGTGGGTATTAATTCTGTGGAAGTAACTGAGAAAGTTGACTGCTGGACTTGGGAGTCATCACCACAAGAATGCGATAATTATTTTGTTTGTTTTATTGCAGTAATAATGCATGTTCATTGTCGAAAAACTCTAAAAATATAAGTGAGAAAATTAAAATTGCCTCTACAGCAAAGAAGAGAAGTGATCCCTGGAACTGATTCTGGGTCTCCGGACTCAGAATCAGATGACCTGGGAGTGAGAAAGGAGGCTAAAAACAGAAATTATTTGAGGGTTTGTACAAGGAGTCGTGGATTCCCCACATCTGGAATTCCCCTGCCTGCCCAGCAGGCAGCCGGGCATTTAATCCCAGGACCACCCCTCCACCCTCCCAAGAAAGTGAAAGAAAAAAAGTCACGTTTCCCCACATTGGTCTATAGATCCAAAGCAATTCCAAGCCAACAAACTTCATTAGGGTTTTTCATAGAATTAGCAGGCTGATTCTAAAAGTTATCTGGAAGAGTAAGAGGCCAAAATAGTGAAGGCATTTCTGAAGAAGGAGAATAAGAAGGGGAGGCTTATCTTACAGATAACCAGACTTATTATGAAGCTATTGTAATTAAGACAATGTGGCGCTGGCACCACAGTAGATAAACTGACCCATAGGCTACAGTACAGAGCTCTGGAACAGACCCGTGTACCTGTGGAACTTTGATGTGTGAGATAGGATCAGCCTGGCGGTGGGAAAAGGTCTAGTAAGTGGAGCTAAAAACGTGCTTGTCCACATGTATAAAGACGAAACTGGCCTCCACGCATACCAGAGCCCACAATACCTCCAGATGAATTGCAGTCTATAATTATAAGAGCAAAACTTTAAAGTTATTAGCAAGAAATATAGGTTGATGTATTTTTCTGACCTTCAGGGAAAGAAAGGACTTCTTAAAGAAGACATGGAAAGGACAGATCTGAGAACATCTCAGCCAGGCCTACGGAAAAGCCCGGCACCGGAACGTCCCGGTTCTGGCACCCCTTCGGCGCTCAGTCTCTGCCTGGAAGCAGCCCTGGGGGAGCACAGCCTCGGCGAGGACACGTGGCATGTTCACCCCGCGAGGTTCTCTCTGTGGGGCGATCTGAGTGGCACGTTCCCGCGGCTGCCACCTGCCAGGGCTGACCTGACCTGGTTTCACGTGTACTCTGATAAAGTCCAATAAAATGTCCTGAGCAGGCCACTCTCCTGACCAAACTCCCTAGTTAGACAGACGTACCAGGAAGGGTTTTCTTCACAGAGTACAGAACGCTTTTCAGCCCATTAAGCAGGCACGGAATGTATTCAAGGAGATACAGGCAGCTCACCGAATGGCTAGGAGGACTAGAGAGTCTAATGCAGTGACCACGCAGTCTGCACAACCCCCAGACCCCCACCTCAGGATTGCTGCAGTGGAAATCACAGCAGGCACAGATACCACATGCTACCCCACTTGTTTCTAGAATTTCCACCCCTGCAGGCTCTGGCAGCGGGATATCTTCACCAGCAAGACCTCTGGGTGCTTCTACCTCCTCAGCATCACCAGCCTACACGGTGAAGTCTCCACGGGGGCCTCTGGTGAGGGAAGCCTGGGTCCCATGCCTGGCCCAGCTCAAAGGAGGCTGAGAAAGCAATTTCTGCCTTATTTGTCACCACCTCATCTCTCCCTTTTTATTTCTAAAAACTTTCATGCCAGGTTCAATCTGCAAATGTATAGATTATTTTTTAATAACTGCAGTTTTGCTGGTTACTTTTCATACCAAGAGCACTGTGTGACTCCATAAGTAAAACAACTCTGAAATCCCAAGTCTGGATTATTTCAGGGAAACTAGATGGCCCCGATCACGGCACATGGGTTCTTGGCTCTTTCTGAATTTGTCCCTAGATTTGAGAGTCCCCAGATTCCATCATACTCTGGAATACAAGCTCTTTGTTCACTGCCTTGCTGCATGATTCTCCAGCAGGAGCTGACTGCATGACAAGGTTATTTTACCTCATGCAGTGATTGGGAGATTTGTGAAGTGAGCGTGGAGGATTGGGAAGGTACAGTCCAAGAAGAGGTACCTGAGGCCAGCTGAAGGGATGACGTGGCAGATTGTGTTACCAGCACAAAGTCATCCTGTTCCTGCTGCATGGCTCTTTGCAATGTGACTTTGCTGCTCCCCCATCCAGAGGCGGAGTCTATACCCTCTTAAAACCCGGCTGGCCCTGGAACCCTCCTGCACTGTTGGTGCGAATGTAAATTGGTGCAGCCGTTATGGAGAACAGTATGGAGGTTCCATAAAAAAACCAAAAGTAGAGCTACCATATGACCCTGCAACCCCACTCCTGGGCATATATCTGGAGAAAACCATAATTCAAAAAGTCACATGCACCCCTATGTTCCTAGCAGCACTGTCGACAATAGCCAAGACATGGAAGCAACCTTAATGTCCATCGACAGATGAATGGATAAAGATGGAATATTACTCAGCCATAAAAAAAGCATGAAGTAATGCCATTTGCAGCAACATGGATGGACCTAGAGATTATCATACTAAGTGAAGTAAGCCAGGCAGAGAAAGACAAATACCATATGACATCACTTATATGTGGAATCTAAAAAAGTGATACAAATGAACTTATATACAAAACAAATAGACTCACAGTCATAGAAAACAAATTTATGGTTACCAAAAGGGAAAGGTTGGGGAGGGATAAATTAGGAGTTTGAGATTAGCTGATACACACTACTATATATGAAATAAACAAATGACAAGGTCCTACTGTATAGCACAGGGAACTATACTCAGTATCTTGTAATAACCCTATAATGGAAAAGAATCTGAAAAAGAATATATATATGTATGTATATAAGTATGTATGTGTTTATATATGTATGTGTCTATATGTATGTATATATATGTATTTATATCATATATGTATATATAAGAATATGTATATGTATAACTAAATCACTTTGCTGTACACCTGAAACACTGTTAATCAACTATACTTCTTTTTTTTTTTTTTAAAGGATAAAAAGAAACTGGGTTGGCCCTGTGACTTGCTTTGACTAATGGAATGTAGTGGAAGGAATGTCATGCAAACTGCAGAGCCTAGACCTCAGGAGGCCTTGCAGCTTCGGCCTTTGGACATCTGGAGTGCTGCCCTGTGGCTACTGTGTCACAGAGAAGCCCAGATGAAAGGCCACGTGGGGAGGGAGGCCAACAGCCTCACTATTCCTGCTGGGCCTAGTCCCCAGCTGACTTTCCATGAGTGAGCCCAGCAGAAACCACGCAGTCAATCCCCAGAATCGTAAAAAATAATGCATTTTTATTCTTTTGAGCCACTAAGTTTTGGAGTAGTTTTTTATGCTGCAATAGACAACTGAAATAGATATAAATCAAGGTCTTGAATGCACTCTGATGGTTGAGGAGTTAGGTAACAAGTAGATGGAGGGTTTATTTATCAGACACCTTATGTATATAACTCATTTAATCTTCCTAACACCGGTATGCTATAGGTACTACTGTATCGCTGGGGAAAACAAGGCACAGAGAGGTGACGTAACTTGCCCAAGGTCACGTGGTTGGTAGGTGGCAGGTCTGAGACTTGACTTTGTGTCTGCCTGATTCCAAAGTCCTTGCTCAAGACCACACCGCCACACTGCCACCAGCACTTAGAATGAACCAACACAAAGTAATAAAGGATAAACAGAGATGGGGAAGTAACACTCAAGCTTTTTAACTCTTGCTTTCTGTGTTTATTTCCTAGTTAAAGATTACTTTCTGCAAGAAGGGAGGAATGATTTTTGAAATGATGACCTGCATTCCTTCTGTTTCAATAATTCCTTCCTTGAATTATTATTGTATAAAAGATGGATATTCTGAGATTGACTTGGGTTATAAGAAGTATGAGGATGGGAAAATTCAAACAGACTTGTGAAAAATAAACAGACTTGCATTGACTAATAATTCCTGTCAAGGCAGAATGCCTTCTAAAGCAATGACTGGCGTTCGTTAATTCAACACAAGCATGTTGAGTAATTACTAAGTGCCAGGCTTTGTGCTAATTTCCAGGAAGACAAATATGATCTTTTCTAACACTCAAGTACTGTGTAGTCTAGTTAGAACAGAAAATTAAACAAAATCCCAGCATATGAATTTACTAGTCATTTTTCCAAAATTAAAAAAATATCAATGATCTGAAGAAAAAGTTGCTTTGAGTTGATTTTCTAATTAAAGTGATAGAGCTGCAAAAATTAAGTTGTAATCTCCTGTATGACCAATGCCTATGTGATTACACACCACACATTTGTTTCATTTCCAGTAAATGCTAAGTACCCTCCAAAGTTTGTAATCCAGAACTTGGTAGGAACTTATCTCTTCATGGAACCATAAAGAAGATTCAAATTATAGATGAACCTAGAAGAAAATAATTCAGAAATTCCTGGAAGGCAACAGGTTTCCCTCAAACTCTTGTTTTTTTGCCTCTTGGATTGTGCAGAAACAATCCAACTTAGAACTATGTCCGTATTTGATGACTATCATTTTTTTAATAAGGACCATATTAGAAAATTGCCTTCAGAGGAGTGTTTCACAATAATGGAGGGAATGTTCTAGCCCCTGCTGAGTGAAGCTGGACATGTTCCTTGCCTTCTCTGTGCCTCGGTTTACTTATTTTGTAAAGTAAGTCCACTGGATGAGATGATAAGTGCAATCTTCCCCAGATGTGAATTTGTGAGGTTCTTGAAAGAGCTCTTGTTGGTTATTGGCTGTTTTCTCTAGCTACTGACTACATCTTCTTAAGAAATCAAAGACAAAATTCCTCAGGATTCTTCACATCAACTTGATTTCACTTTTCTCTCTTGATCTTCACCTGGAATTTAGAAGTTTTTTAAGGCTGAATTTCCTATATTGCTTTCTAGGCTAAGGCATATAGGGTGTGTATAGGTTGTGTGTTTGTGTGTGTGTGTGTGTGTGTTGTATTGTCGCAGTTTCCCTTTTGAAGGTTCACTAGAAGGTGGGCACAGTTCACCATAATGAGACTGATGCTTACTTACTATGATTGGGGGATTTTGAAAAACTGCTGGCTTCCGTGTTAGCCATCTGCTGGGCTTATATAATCCACCCAGCAATAAAACGCTAGGCTCTCCAGATGCTCCTCTCTGGCCCTGGGTGAAGGAGTAATGGGCTGGGAGTTCAGTTATCCGTGTTGTAGTCCTGATTTGGCACCCAGCCCAGCAAGCTGTGTGATGAAGAACAGCTTCCTTGATCGGGACCTTAGTTTCTTCATCTGTACAATGAGCTGCACTAGAAGATCACATTTACCTAGAATGTCTGGAACCTATTCAGGTGTATCTAACACTATTTTAGGAGTTTAGATAAATTGAGTTCAAAATAGCACAATTAACCCCCAAACGATTTTAGCATGTATAATATGTATGTGTTCAATTGCACTTTGGTAATTAAAAGAGAAGTGACCTGCCCAAGAATCATCACAATTGGCGCCTTGCCTATAGGACCTCAATAGTATCCCTGAAGCTGCCAATCATTCCACGCTGCCCTAACTAAATGCCAGCTCTGAGCCCTTTCGCGTTTGTAACTGCCGAAGACACATCCTCATCATCCCCCAGAAAATATCTTCCATTATTACAAGCAGAGGAGGAGCTGAGATGGCCTGGACAGTTCGCTTCTATGAGCTCATCCTCCGAGAGTGGATGTTTACACAATTTTTTGGGTAATAAGTTGAGCTGATGGTATGAGACCCATGGAGCTGGTTCTCTAGGGCAGAGTCTCCCAGCCTTGACACTACTGACATTTTGGGCTGGATAATCCTGATTGTGGGGAACTTTCCTATGCATTGTAGATATTTAGTAACATCCCTGCTTCCTACCCATCCCATGCCAATAGCACCCCTCCCCCCAGTTGTGAGAACCAGAAATGTGTCCAGATTTTGCCAGATGTCCCCCCGGGGGCAAAATCAGCCTCTGGATATATGGACTTTCGCATTGTTGAAAGCAGTCCTTGAGACAAAGAACTGGGTGCAGGTTCCAGGGGGTCCTCTCAGGAAGCATCGTGAGGGAGTGGGGAAGTGAGTCAGGCAGGGAGGAGAGCCAGTAAAGCGTGTGCTAATGAGCAGGTTACTACTACTCCGGGTGGGGAGGGGTCAGCCTCACTGGGGGCCTCCGGGACTGTGCAGAACACACCTACAGATGGTCCCATCGAAGCTGCGGTATTTATTGTGCATCACACTGTGCGAGGGGAAGTGTGTCAGCGTCCTCGCCTGACTCACCCCATCCCCAGATTTTTCCTTTGATTCAGATCATTTTTAGCCTTTTGATAGCAATGCATATCTTTTTTTTTTTTTAATGCATGGTTAATGTAAGTATTTGTTTTGAATAATTCTATCTTTTGGATGTTCAGCTCTACGGTAGCTAGGCTAGGAAATTTCCAAAGTCCTCCCAGCACCAGCATTCAGGGACTCTACCTGGGGATCTGAGGCCAACCCTGAGGAAGCTGAAGAATAAATAGAGCACAGCCTGATCCAAGGTAGGGGGGTGGGTGGAGAGGTGCTCATTCTTTGCCTTGCAAATTGAACATGGAAACAATTGCCAGAGAGCAGGTAAGCCTTCCCACACTGTCAATTCTCGCTAAAGGCGCTTTTGTAACCGTGACTTCACTTCTGCATTGACACTGCAGTGGCTTCGCTGACAGCCTTCAAGAGATACCATCAAGACTCTGTCACATAAATTGAACCATTTAGACAGAGCTTAGGTGACAATAGAATGAACTTCATCTGGACCGGGGTGGGGGCAGAGGAATAAATCCTCAAAAATCAAGTCTGTGCCAATTCAACCTTCCTTCATCTTCTTCTCTCATAATCTACCTTAAACCTGTTATTGAACCATTTATCAATTTGGGGCATAAGGAAGACATGTTGGGAAAATCAAATTTCAGCATGAAAGAGATAAATAGCTGTCAGTCATCTCAGCAAATGATGGACTGGTGAGTATCTTCCTTTTTTCTAATGGCATTTGTTTTCTTAACATCAAAACTGTTTAGATAATCCCTTGTGAATCATAAGATTGTATCACTTTCTGGCAAAGAAAGCTTTGACATACAGCCATATGACTTGGCCATAGCTTTTGATTTTCCTCCAAGGAGTTCAAAGCACTTTCACTTAGGCAGTATCATCTTATTTAGCTTTGTAAAACGGAGGCAAAAGAAGAGAGGGAGGATGGACATATATGGGTCTTTATTTGACCAATGGGAATGTTAAAATGCAGAAGATACATACGTGGCTTGGCCAAAGTAACCCAGAGTTCTGAGCTCTCTGACAGGAGTCTTCCAAATCTTAGGGCTGTATACATTCCCCGGATCTGGAATATGACCCTGGCAAGATTTTCTGTTTGAGAAACCTGCATGTAGGAAAATATGTCCAGGATTCTGAACAGAATGCTCTGCCTAGCAACTTGAAAAATGCACCCTAGGGCAGATTCAAGGTCTGTGGCACAACTCGTATCCTGGCCAGAACAAAGAGCAGAGATGTAACACCAGCCGAGCCTTTTTTTTTTTTTAATATTAAGAAACAGAAAATAATCATCCCCTTTCCTGCCAAGCAAGGCAGTGCAAAGACCAGCCAAACCCACCTTTCTTGAAAACCCATGATCTGCTTTTCAAGGGGAAGACAAAAGCGCCAGGAATAGACAATGGTTCTAAAACACTGGCTGACTTTTGAGTATTCATGACTATTCTGATGCAAATGAATATTTCAAATTGAGCTGTTTTTGCAGAGGTGCTGTTGGAAATGTGTACACTTATGAAATTGTTTTTCTAGTTCCCCAAGAATGACTTCCTTTGCTTATTTATAATTCTCCTAGCAGGTTTCCCAGGTGTCAGCCTTTGGCTGGAGTTTCAGCTGGTTTCTTTTCACCAAAAACTAGGGCTACGGTTTAGCCTAACCCGCAAGGAAAAGCCCAGCTTTGTTTAATTGGAGCCAGGTCCCTCCAATAGGCCCTCCTTGTTCTGCCGGCGGCCAAAGAGTCTTATCACACATCAGATTGTTTTTCTTTTGAGGTAACCTCAAACCAAAGCTCACTGTTCCCTGAAGAACAAAGAGAGAGTAAGAACATTGTGCCCGTGCCTGGGAGCACTCAGATGGCCGGGAAGTCAGGAGGCCTGTTTGGATTTTGCTGACTTGGCACCAGAAGGGTCTCACTTCGATGGGTGTTGGGTGTGGCATGTAGTTTTGCCAGGTCAGAGGACTTTGAAGAAGACACATAGAGCCATGGGCTGATGGAGACTTGGGGACCTCCAAAGCACAGTGGGTGTTCGGAGTCCCCTCGAGGCAGCCATGGGATCGCCTACCCTCTTCAGGCTGCATGCAGGCAGTGGCCACTGGTCACGCCCAGGAGGAAGATGGGGGGCGAAGGAGGTGGTCATTGCTGGAGGGAAGAACTGGGTCCTTGTGAAGCCAAGGTCAGTTTCTGAAGGGAGAGGGCGGTTCCAGAGCTCTGTGCAAGGACAGTGAAGGAAGCTGCAATGGAGCTTCCCACGTCTCTTGTAGGCGGAGTAAGCCTTTGTGTTTTAGACACCTGCTGGGACAGGGCAGGGAAGACCTTGTCCTAGGCCAGCAGGGTCCCATTGGAGGACAGGATGCCCTCTGCTAGGGCTTTGATCCACCTGGGCTCTTTGCACAGACCCCAGTGACCCTCCTGGAAGGACATGGGCGTGGCCTCAGACATCATTCCTTGCATAGTCCTTGGACGTACGTCCTTGCCAGACAGTCTTCCTCTCTCCTATCCAGCCCTCCACCCACAAATACTCCATGGGTCACTCTTTCCTTGTACCCATGGAGAGGACCCTGACTCATGTTTATTCAGTGGGTACCACCCTTACAATGTGCCAGGCCCTGTGCTGGGCTGGGGACCTGAGGTGAATCCAGCATGGGCTCTGTTCAGTTCTCTGGTCTATAGATCGAAACTTATTTCCTATCCCCAGCCTGTCTCTCTGTCCCATGACTACTGTCACCACCATCTCTTCCTACGGCGTTTTCTTCACCCAAGGTACCCTCTCCTCTCAGCTCCAATTTTGCAAAACCTATGCTCACTTCTGAGGTTTGCAAGAGTTGACTTTTCTATTCCGCCTCCCCTGGTTTTTCCTTTTCCTCCCAATATCTGTAACATCCCTGTTCTGTGCAGCGTAGCATATAATTTAAATGGCTTTACTTTGGTGACTATTTTGGGTGTGTGAACTAGTCTTCTTTGAGGGTTGGAGTGGTATTTTACCCTGAATCTCTTCTTAACGCTCCCTTCCCACCTCAACACTCTGCACCAAACTGTGCACATGCTAAATGTCCAATAAATACTGTTGGTTTTTAGAGTCAGAGTGCTCTGATGAGGATGATATGTTGGTCCTGACAGCTCCCCAGTAGGAGTGGAGACAGGTGAGGAAGCCCATCTGTAGCCCAAGCTTCTGGTCAAATAGAGCAGCTCTATTTCTGAAGTAGACCCTGAATATACAAGGAAGATACCAGCAATTCATAACCAAAAGGTAGAATACACATTTATATAGAGAGTAGGTCTCATTCATTTGCTTCCAGATCAAGGAAAGGTTCTATTCTATAAAAGAAAAAGTTGTAAATGTCATCAAATGTCTCCGGTGACCTCTGGCAAGTTACTTAACCTTTTTGAGCTTCACTTTCCTCATCCACAGAATGGGAATAATGACAGTGCCTACCCAATAGGGTTGTTGGGAGGGTTAAATTAAATTATGTGTATAAACCATTTAGCCCAGAATCTAGAAAAGAGTAGATATTCAATTAATGATTGCTATTATACTTCATATCATTGTTATTGTCCCATTAAACCAGTATTTCCCAGAGTCTAGTAAGTGGGTTATTTAGGTAATTTTAGGAGGTACATTGATTGACTTTTTAAAAATTTTAATGCGTGCTAGGAAAAATATTATTTTGTCACATTCATGATTTCATGGATATTATTTCTATTTATTTATTGCTGTATAACACACCATCCCTAAACTTCGTGGCTCTCGACAACGATAACTTATTATTTCTTTGGGTTTGTGAACTGGGCTAGGCTCAGTCAGTCAGTCCTGCTTGTATTCATTCACATGTCTGGCACCTGAGCTGCGATGGCTAGAACAGCTGGGGCTCGTTGGGAATCTCTCTCCTTCTGCATGATCTCAGCCAGGCAGCTGGACTTCTTTACATGGTGGCTCAGGGCTCCAAGAGCAAGTGTTCCAAAAGGACAAGTCCCATTGTGCAAGTGTTAATTCTCTGCTTACGCCATACTAGCTAGAGTCCCGTTGGCCAAAGCAAGTCACGTGGCAAAGTCCAGAGTCAGTGTGGGAGGGACTGCACAAGGGTGTGAATGCTGGAAGGTACGGTCCACTGGGGGCCACCAGTGTAGCAATCTTCCACAGTCATGGTATACCCATGGCCTCACAGCTCGTAAGAGTCCACACCAGGATCTGGAGCAGCCTGGCTCTGGAATCTGTGGTCTGAACCACCAGGCAAATCTCCTCAAGCAGAGTGTTTCATTTATCTATCTCCAAACTTAACGACTTAAAGCAACAAATATCTCAGGACGTTCGTTGATTCTGTGGGCCGTGAATTTAGGTAGGTCACAGCAGAGAGGTGTTCATCTGTACTTCACCGTGTCTAGGGCCTGGCTGGAAGGACTCAAATTGCCGAGAGCTGGCTGGGATTGTTCAGCTGGAGTCATAGGTCTGGGGGCGTCGTTCTAACCATATGCTGGGTTCTTCCGTTCTCCCCATGTGACCTCCCCATGTGATTAACTTCTGGGCTTCTTCACAGCCTGGTGGTCTCAGGGTGGTCAGATTTCTTACATCGTTTGCTGACTTCTCTTCAGTGAGCAAGGCAGAAGCTGCCAGGCCTCTTGGAAGGTAGCCTCGGAACTGAAGCCGTTTCACCCCTGCCGTACTGTCTTGGTGAAAGACAGTCACAAAACCCGTCTAGATTCAAGGGGAGGAGAAAAGGACTCTACTTTTGGTGAGAGAAGCAGCATGAATGTGCAGGCAGGGAAGGAATTGATCGAGACCACATTTGGATACTTTCTACCACAGTATGCTTAAAGTCTAGAATAACACTAATTTAAGGTTTTGTTTTGTTCTTAAATAGGGTTTTTTAAAAGAGCATTTTAGGTTCACAGCAAAATTGAGAAAAAGGTACAGAGATTTTCCATATACTCCCTGCCCTTGCTAATGCATTGCCTCCCCCATTATCAACGTACACCACACCCCACCAGAGTGGTACATTTGTTACAATTGATCAACTTACACTGACACATCATAATCACCCACAGACAATAGCTTACACTAGGGTTCACTCGGTGTAGTTCTATGGGTTTGGACAAATGAATAATGACACATATCCATCATTATAGTATCCTACCGAGTACTTTCACCCCCATAAATCCTCCATGCTCTGCCTATTTATTCATCCATTCCTCCCCCTAAGCCCTGGCAATCACTGATCATCTTACTGTCTTCATAGTTTTTCCTTTTCCAGAATATAGTTGGAATCATATAGTATGTAGCCTTTTCCGATTGGCTTCTTTCTCTTAGTAAAATGCATTTAAGTTTCCTCCATGTCTTTTCCTGGCTTGATAGCTCATTTCTTTTTAGCACTGAATAATATTCCATTGTCTGGATGGACCGCAGTTTATTTACCCATTCACCTACTGAAGGACATCTTGCTTGCTTTCAAGTGTTGGCAGTTATGAATAAAGCTGCTATAAACACCTGTGTGCAGGTTTTGGTGTGGACAGAAATTTTCAACTCCTCTGGGTAAATACCAAGGAGCACAGTTGCTGGATAGAATTTAAGGTTTTAAAGTTCAAAAAACCTTAGGGAAAAAATATTAGATTGAACCATACGATATCTCTGATTTTGTAGATCATGCCCAAATTTTGGTAATTTTATATGGTTTAACCTAATAGTATAGCGGTTCTATAATATGGTGAAAGTTTCTAATGTGATATGCTGATAACTGGGAACTATCTCACTGAAGTATTTTATCTTCTGGTAGTTTTCATTTCTTCACGTCTTTGTTTGACCAAAATATGGAAGACGCTTATTTGGACAGTTTGTCTTGTTGTTGGTGGAAGTGGTTTGGAAAACGGTTGATGTGAGCTACAACATGTCAGGTGTCTGTTGAACATATCCGTTCATCAACATTCCTTGGCCCAAGGGATCATAGACTTCCAGGTTTGCTGCAAATCAGACACATGGGAGAGCTGGCAGACCTTTCGTCTTTGTAGGGAGAACATCTCTGGTTCTCTTTGATTCCCAGTAGCAAGAGTATTTTCCACATTAGCAGATATACCAACAGAAACCCCACCAGCCTGGTGGGACATTAAGACCATTTTCTGGCAGGAGCTGGTGCAAGAGATTGAAAAATGAATCACTGGAACATTTGGTTATACGGAATGTACATCCGAGGAGGTCATTCTCCAAAACAAACTGCCCAACAATTAAAGAGGCTTTGTCTTAGGCTGGGTTCTGATGATGAATCAGAACTTCAGAGATGTTGAAGATCTGACTTAAACACTTTACAGAATATTATTTTGTATTTAGTCTCTGCCAGATCAAAAAAAAAAAAATTTCCCATCACTGCCCTGGTTGTTTTTCAGCCTGACAATCCACTGCAGTGGAAAGATTGTAACCAAATTGGGTAATGTTGCCCTGTGGATCTCCAATAAAAATATTCCAATGTTGTTTGAAGGTTTGGAATTAATAATTTTGGGGCTCCTTCCTTTCATCTCAACTCTTTCTGAGTAAAATTTGCAGGAGAAAATTTTTGTTCAAAAATAGCATCCAAAAGATTTAAATGTTCCAAATGGAGTCAGCACCGAGTACAAAAAACAAAACAAAAAACCCCAAACTATTTTCCAGTAGGATTTCCTGAAGGAACGCTTCAAAAGTTCTGGATGTATCCAAGGTGGCTTAAGTCACATGCCTCCCTTAAGCCTCAATAAATGTAGCTGCCTCACACCCTCAGTAGCTTCTCAAGTTATTTTGGCTGCTCAATTATTTTGGCCTGACCATTAAATAGAAACTGGATGATAGAAGAGGTTTCATTATGGGCGCGAATGTATTTTCTTCAGCTAATCAGTGAATGGCAGACTCGAAGGTATCCAGAGGCCCAGAACAATATCGTCAAAGCTAATGCAATCCCTCACAGGTCAAGGCTTGTGACGAGGGCTCTAGCCTTTGTCAGACAAACAAATGCATAGCCCTTCCGTGTGCATCTTTTCTGCACATAAAATCACACCTTAAAATCAGTGGGCATTGACTTCTCTTGCTCCTGTCTGCGTTTATCTTCGGCTCTGTCTCTGGGGCTAATGCAGAAGTAGTGTTGCCCTTGCCTGGCCAACAAGTCAAATACACTTCTTTCTGCTACAACATTTCAATAGCACAAGCCCACATCACAAGCTTAGTACTCCATCGTGATAGGGTGAGTTTTAACATCACATCATTTTTCTCTTATTTGGATGCCCCCAAATATCAGTGTGTTCGTTTAGGGATCATTTTTTCAGAAACATAAATTTATACTTAAATTTTGGATCCAGTTATTCTTAATTTTTCTTCTGCTTGATACAAGTTAAATAGAGCTGACAAATTTGATTCCTTTGGACTATCAAAATGGTCTTAGTTTAACATCTTCTTCATTCGGAAGGACGTCTACACACATACTTATATAATATAACCAAAACAAGAATGTGCAGAATAATAATAACAATAATCCTTCCTCAGAAATTGCATGACTACTTTTTTTTTTCCAGTTAACGGCAAGTAGAACTAAAATTGCCTAGTGAACAATGGTCTTCCTCTATCATAGGCTTAATTGATGAATCTTGTAAACCTAGCAGGGAAAAATATCTGTAATTTCTTATTATAAACATATAAGGTGAAGTGACCTTGCATGCTAAATTTCCAATTAAAAGATGCAAATAAATAGTCACATCCTGTTTCACAATACCAGCCATCTGTTCCCAAAGCCTTGCAGATTCTTCTTCACTGCAAGAAACAGTTAAGTGAAAGAGAAAGTCTAAAGCAAATTTTAGGTTTTATAGCCAGTATCGGATTAGAAACCACACCACATATATTTTCATATTATTACTTTTAAATTATTTTATTGCTTTTCAAAAATGATTGCAAAATGTTCCTTGTTTAATACTCAGAAATCATAAAGTAGTGAGTGAGAGTACTCTGTCATGTCTCCATCCCCACACCCACCTCAGAGATAGCCAGCTTAGACTCTTTGGCATGTAGGCATGTATGTATATTTATTATCCATTTGTGTCTCTTATGTAAATTTACTATTCATCTCCTTTGCTCATTTGAAAAGATAAATTGTACTTTTTTCTTATTGATTTCTAAGAGCTCTTTATATGTAAGACTTAGCTGCATTAGATTTGTAGGTGAGAGAGAGACTGTCATGAGCAGTAAACAAGCCTTGTGTAAACAGGAATAGGAATAGACCCTCTACTGAGCAGTACTATCTTTTGTGCACGGTGCTCTGTGGGTGCTACTTTGAGAGAGCAGTTTGCCCCCTTTGTTCGGGAATGCCTCTTTCAAAGGCTTGATACAAGGATTACCTTTCACCCACATCTTGGCTCGGTCGTTTTGGGGCAATAAGATTTAGCATTGAATCTGTTCCCTAGCAGAAATTGCCTGTCTGGACGTACTTTACAAAAACGCCTGCTCCCCCATCAAGGAAGTACACGTGGGCTGCACCTAGTGACTTCCTTCCAAAGAGTGTAGTATGGAAAGGAGGGAAATGACCTTTCTGTGTAGAAGCATGGCAAACTCTACCTCAGTCATGGGATCAAGGGTTACACCAACAGTGATAAGTCACGTTGACAGCATGCACCCTTGAGATGAGTGATGAGAAGGGCACTTTATTTCTCTGGTCTTCCTCCCCCAAATGGATAACCACAGTCTAACCGCGACACCAGACAAACCCAAACTCAGGGACGGTCTACAAAACGTCCAATCAGTACTCCTTAAAACTGTCAAGGTTATCAAAAACAAGAAAATTAGAGAAACTGTCACAGTCTAGAGGAGGCTACGGAAACATAGATGCTAAATGAAGTGAGGTATCCCGAATGGGACCCTGAACAGAGAAAGGGCATAGGTAAAAATGAAGGAAATAAAAATAAAGCATGGCATTTAGTTAACAGTAATGAATCACTATTGGCTCATTAGCTGTGAAATATGTACCATAGTAATATAAGATGCTAATAATAGAGTAATCCGGGTGTGGGGTATACAGGAACTCTCTGTATTAGCCTTGTAAGTTTTCTTTAAATCTAAAGTTAAAAGTTTGTTAAGAAAAAAATGAATAGCGAATATTCGAATTGAACCATTTTCCCAGTGGAGCCATAAAATTCTCACCTGATTTAGACTGGTTGTGACTATAGTACCCCCAACACTGACCCTGAACCTTATTAGTCTAAAAGCAGCTAAAACAAACAAAATCTAATTTGGGGTGATTTTCCAGGGAGGTTGATGTTGGCAGTCTCAAGGGCTGCCTGGCTGGATGGGTGGAAATACTGAGCTGGTAGAAACCATAGAGAGGGCACCATCAAAACATTTCACTTTACAGAAGAAACCAAGGCCCAGAGGGAAGGAGGCATTCACATCAGGTCTTGCGAATACCAAGTTTGGAACCCACATCTATTTCCTAACTCAGTGTTCGTTCTCCTACCTCTTCCTAAGCCTTTCTCCTTAATTCAAAAGCCCCTCTGGTTACTGCCATTCTTTGGTTTTATAGTTTTGTCCAAAGAGTGATGGGAGCTCCACTATCCTAAATATAGTATAAAAGACAGCTAGAGAACACGGGAAATTTGGAATCAAGTTGAGTTGGATCTGAATCCCAACTTCCTTGTTGTTTCTGGACCTCAGTTCTCAGCTACAAAATGGCTCTGATAATCTCTGTCTCTCAGATTAAGTGAGATCCTGGATATAAACAGAGTACAGAGTCTGTGGCCATGATGCACCCTCAAAAATTGAGTTTCCTTTCACAAGGATATATGCTTGTATACACCAATGGCAGGATGTCACGGGCCCTAAAATAACACATATGAATTGCGTAATAATTATATCCATGGAAGATTTCCCTGACCAGGGCTCCTCCACAGAATCAGCCACTTCTGCCGGCCTTCCTTCTCACCACAAATTGTTCTCCCTTAGCAAGTGGGGAAACATTGCCCTTTTATATGGCAAATTAGTTCATGGGTTCAAGGGACAACTCCCTCCCTTGGGGGCCTGGGAGGCAGCACCCTGAGTGACGGCATCACCATTAAGATACATTTTTTAAATTGCAGGCTGGGAGAAATGGAATTTGGAGCTTTGAAATATTTAGCTTGGTCTCTAAATATTACATTGGGATTGAATTGTCTCTTTCCCCCAAAGCTGATAAAAACTAAGATCTGTGTTTCAGAGGGCGTTTAATAAGGATACGCTGTCTTTTGTTTGCATTTTAAAGCCTAAGGCAGGTGGTGCAGTCTGTGAGTCCTCTCGTGACCTGCCTTTGGTAGCCAGCCCCCAGCATTCTCCCCTCTCACAGAGGCAGGCTCAGAAATGTGGAAAGACAGACCATTATGGGACAATTAGTCAAAGTTTAAAAGATTTTTCAAAGGGAATGAATTATCAGCTTTCCTTGTGGGGTTCTTAGGGAATGAGAACCATTCATCTTAGTTTGGATTCCTGCTGAAAACACTCTGCCGCCAGGATTGGGGTGCAGGTAGCTTCTGTGGGAGGTGATCCTAGACAGCAGAACTCGAGGAGAGAAAGTGAGAAAGGCCGGTAAAAGGCGTATGAATGAGCGGTTTCATTTCTCAGGCATCTCTCTAAGAAACCGTATCAAACCCATGTCACACAGGTTTCAGATTTTTCCCACGGGATGACAGGGAGGCTGGGGCAATGCCCCACTGACTTCTGTCCTCCGCTGTTGAAGACTCCCTCTGGCAGCATCACCTAGTCATCACAGCTCTGAGCTTCTGGGTGCGACTGTGTAGACTTGACAACCTCAAAGAAGGCAGTGGTAAAGATGAACTTATTTGCAAAGCAGAAATAGAGAACAAACGTATGGATACCAAGGGGGTAAGTGGGGGGATGAACTGGGAGATTGGGATTGACACATATCCACGACTATGTATAAAATAGATAACTAGTGAGAACAGATTGTATAGCACAGGGAGTTCTATTTAATGCTCTGTGGTGACTTAAAAGGGAAGGAAATCCAAGGAAGAGTGACTATATGTATAGCTGATTCACTTTGCTGTCCAGTAGAAACTAACACAACACTGTAAATCTACTATACTCCAATAAAAATTAATTTAAAAAATAAATAAATAAAAATTAAAAAAAAAAAAGAAGGCAGACGAGAGGGTTACAATTAGTGTCCTTGATGGGGACTCAGCTCCTAGGCGTGGAACTGTCCACCACAGCTTCACTGGGTCACATGGAATGAGGGGCTTTGGCAGGCTGCATTATAGTGTCTGCTACCATGGTAGATTCTAGAACTATGCTCTCCAATACCATAATCACTAGCCACATTTATTTATTTATTTTTTAACATCTTTATTGGAGTATAATTGCTTTACAATGGTGTGTTAGTTTCTGCTTTATAACAAAGTGAATCAGTTATACATATACATATGTTCCCATATCTCTTCCCTCTTGCGTCTCCCTCCCTCCCACCCTCCTTATCCCACCCCTCTAGGTGGTCACAAAGCACTGACCTGATCTCCCTGTGCTATGCGGCTGTTTCCCACTAGCTATCTATTTTACATTTCGTAGGGTATATATGTCCATGCCAATCTCTCACTTCGTCCCAGCGTACCCTTCCCCCTCCCCATGTCCTCAAGTCCATTCTCTACGCCTGCATCTTTATTCCTGTCCTGCCCCTAGGTTCTTCAGAAGCATTTTTTTTAGATTCCATATATATGTGTTAGCATACGGTATTTGTTTTTCTCTTTCTGACTTACTTCACTCTGTATGACAGGCTCTAGGTCCATCCACCTCACTACAAATAACTCAATTTCGTTTCTTTTTATGGCTGAGTAATATTCCATTGTATATATGTGCCACATCTTCTTTATCCATTCATCTGTCGATGGACACTTAGGTTGCTTCCATGTCTGGGCTATTGTAAATAGGGCTGCAATGAACATTGTGGTACGTGACTCTTTTTGAATTATGGTTTTCTCAGGGTATATGCCCAGTAGCGGGATTGCTGGGTCATATGGTAGTTCTATTTTTAGTTTTTTAAGGAACCTCCATACTGTTCTCCATAGTGGCTGTATCAATTTACATTCCCACCAACAGTGCAGGAGGGTTCCCTTTTCTCCACACCCTCTTCAGCATTTATTGTTTGTAGAATTTTTGATGATGGCCATTCTGACTGATGTGAGGTGATACCTCATTGTGGTTTTGATTTGCATTTCTCTAATGATTAGTGATGTTGAGCATCCTTTCATGTGTTTGTTGGGTATCTGTATATCTTCTTTGGAGAAATGTCTATTTAGGTCTTCTGCCCAGTTTTGGATTCGGTTGTTTGTTTTTTTGATGTTGAGCTGCATGAACTGCTTGTATATTTTGGAGATTAATCCTTTGTCAATTACTTCATTTGCAAATATTTTCTCCCATTCCAAGGGTTGTCTTTTTTTCTTGTATATGGTTTCCTTTGCTGTGCAAAAGCTCTTAAGTTTCATTAGGTCCCATTTGTTTATTTTTGTTTTTATTTCCATTTCTCTAGGATGTGAGTCAGAAAGGATCTTGCTGTGATTTATGTCGTAGAGTGTTCTGCCTGTGTTTTCCTCTAAGAGTTTTTTTAGTATCTGGCCTTACATTTAAGTCTTTAATCCATTTTGAGTTTATTTCTGTGTATGGTGTTAGGGAGTGTTCTAATTTCATTCTTTTACATGTAGCTGTCCAGTTTTCCCAGCACCACTTATTGAAGAGGCTGTCTTTTCTCCATTGTATATTCTTGCCTCCTTTATCAAAGATAAGGTGACCATATGTGCGTGGGTTTATCTCTGTGCTTTCTATCCTGTTCCATTGATCTATACTTCTGTTTTTGTGTCAATACTATACTGTCTTGATTACTGTAGCTTTGTAGTATAGTCTGAAGTCAGGGAGCCTGATTCCTCCAGCTCCATTTTTCTTTCACAAGATTCCTTTGGCTATTCAGGGTCTTTTGTGTTTCCATACAAATTGTGAAATTTTTTTGTTCTAGTTCTGTGAAAAATGCCACTGGTAGTTTGATAGGGATTGCATTGAATCTGTAGATTGCTTTGGGTAGTAATCAACATTTCACAATGTTGATTCTTCCAATCCAAGAACGTGGTGTATCCCTCCTTCTGTTTGTATCATCTTCAATTTCCTTCATCAGTGTCTTATAGTTTTCTGCATACAGGTCTTTTGTCTCATTTAGGTAGGTTTGTTCCTAGGTATTTTATTCTTTTTGTTGCCATTTTATTGGCATATAGTTGCTTGTAGTAATCTCTCATGATCCTTTGTATTTCTGCAGTGTCAGTTGTTACTTCTTTTTCTTTTCTAATTCTGTAGATTTGAGTCTTCTCCCTTTTTTTCTTGATGAGTCTGGCTAATGGTTTATCAATTTTGTTTATCTTCTCAGAGAACCAGCTTTTAGTTTTATTGATCTTTGCTATTGTTTCTTCATTTCTTTTCATTTATTTCTGATCTGATCTTTATGATTTCTTTCCCTCTGCTAACTTTGGGGCTCTTTTGTTCTTCTTTCTCTAATTGCTTTAGGTGTAAGTTTAGGCTGTTTATTTGAGATGTTACTTGTTTCTTGAGGTAGGATTGTATTGCTATAAACTTCCCTCTTAGAACTGCTTTTGCTGCATCCCATAGGTTTTGGGTCATCGTGCTTTCATTGTCATTTGTTTCTATGTATTTTTTGATTTTGTCTTTGATTTCTTCAGTGATCTCTTGGTTATTTAGTAGTGTATTGTTTAGCCTCCATGTGTTTGTATTTGTTACAGTCTTTTTCCTGTAATTGAGATCTAGTCTCATAGCATTGTGGTCGGAAAAGATACTTCATATGATTTCAATTTTCTTAAATTTACCAAGGCTTGATTTGTGACCCAGGATATGATCTCTCCTGGAGACTGTTCCATGAGCACTTGAGAAGAAAGTGTATTCTGGGAATATTACTCAGCCATAAAAAGAAATGAAATGGAGGTATTTGTAATGAGGTGGATGGAGTTAGAGTCTGTCATACAGAGTGAAGTAAGTCAGAAAGAGAAAAACAAATACAGTATGCTAACACATATATATGGAATCTAAGGGAAAAAAAAAAAAAAAGGCCATGAAGAACCTAGTGGCAAGACGGGAATAAAGACACAGACCTACTAGAGAATGGACTTGAGGATATGGGGAGGGGGTGGGGTGAGATGTGACAGGGTAAGAGAGTGTCATGGACATATATACACTACCAAATGTAAAATAGATAACTAGTGGGAAACAGCCACATAGCACAGGGAGATCAGCTCGGTGCTTTGTGACCACCTAGAGGGGTGGGATGGGGAGGGTGGGAGGGAGGGAGATGCAAGAGGGAAGAGAAATGGGAACATATTGTATATGTATAACTGATTCACTTTGTTATAAAGCAGAAGCTAACACACCATTGTAAGGCAATTATACTTCAATAAAGATGTTTAAAAAAAAAAAAAAAAGTTCTCATCACAAGAAAAAGAGTTTGTAACTACGTATGACAGATGTTAACTAGATTTATCGGGGTGATCATTTTGCAATATATACAAGTAACAATTCATTACGTGTACACCTGAAACTAATTATACCTCAATAAAATTTTTAATAATAAAAAAAAAAAAAAAAGAAAGTGTATTCTGCTGATTTTGGATGGAATGTCCTATAAATATCAGTTAAGTCTGTCTTTTCTACTGTGTCATTTAAAGCTTGTGTTTCCTTTTTTATTTTCATTTTGGATGATCTGTCCATGGGTGAAAGTGGGGTGTTAAAGTCCCCTGCTCTTATTGTGTTACTGTCGAATTCCCTTTTTATGGCTGTTAGCATTTGCCTTATGTATTGAGGTGCTCCTATGTTGGGTGCATAAATATTTACAATTGTTATTTCTTCTTCTTGGAGTGATCACTTGATCATTATGTTGTGTCCTTCTTTGTCTCCTGTAATAGTCTTTATTTTAAAGTCTATTTTGTCTGATATGAGAATTACTACTCCAGCTTTCTTTTGATTTCCATTTGCATGGAATATCTTTTTCCATCCCCTCACTTTCAATCTGTGTGTGTCCCTAGGTCTGAAGTGGGTCTCTTGTAGACAGCATATATATGGGTCTTATTTTTATATCCATTCAGGCAGTCTGTGTCTTTTGGTGGGAGCATTTAATCCATTTACATTTAAGGTAATTATCGATATGTATGTTCCTATTACCATTTTCTTAATCGTTTTGGGTTTGTTTTTGTAGGTCTTTTCCTTCTTTTGTGTTTCCTGCCTAGAGAAGTGCCTTTAGCATTCATTGTAAAGCTGGTTTGGTGGTGCTGAATTCTCTTAACTTTTGCTTGTCTGTAAACATTTTAATTTCTCCATCGAATCTGAATGAGACCCTTGCTGGGTACAGTAGTCTTGGCTGTAGGTTTTTCCCTTTCATCAATTTCAATATGTCCTGCCACTCCCTTCTGGCTTGCAGAGTTTCTGCTGAAAGATCAGCTGTTAACCTTATGGGGATTCCCTTGTATTTTATTTGTTGTTTTTCCCTTGCTGCTTTTAATATTTTTTCTTTGTATTTAATTTTTGGTAGTTTGATTAATACGTGTCTTGGCATGTTTCTCCTTGGATTTATCCTGTATGGGACTGTCTGCACTTCCTGGACTTGATTGACTATTTCCTTTCCCATGTTAGGGAAGTTTTCAACGATAATACCTTCAAATATTTTCTCAGACCGTTTCTTTTTCTCTTCTTCTTCTGGGACCCCTATAATTCGAATGTTGGTGCATTTAATGTTGCCCCAGAGGTCTCTGAGACTCTCCTCACTTTTTTGCATTCTTTTTTTCTTTATTCTGCTCTGCAGAAGTTATTTCCACTATTTTATCTTCCAGGTCACTTATCTGTTCTTCTGCCTCAGTTATTCTGCTGTTGATTCCTTGTAGAGAATTTGAAATTTCATTTATTGTGTTGTTCGTCATTGTTTGTTTGCTCTTTAGTTCTTCTAGGTCCTTGTTAAATGTTTCTTGTATTTTCTGCATTCTAATTCCAAGATTTTGGATCATCTTTACTATCATTACTCTGAATTCTTTTTCAGGTAGACTGCCTATTTTCTCTTCATTTGTTTGGTCTATTGGGTTTTTGCCTTGCTCCTTCAACTGCTGCATATTTCTCTGTCTTCTCATTTTGTTTAACTTACTTTGTTTGGGGTCTCCTTTTCTTTCTTTCTTTCTTTTTTTTTTTTGTGGTGAAGGAAAGAGCAATGTTTATTGCAGGGCACCAAGCAAGGGGTCCAGGCTGCTATGGGGTCTCCTTTTCTCAGGCTGCAGGTTCGTAGTTCCTGTTGTTTGTGGTGTCTGCCCCCAGTGAGTGAAGTTGGTTCAGTGGCTTGTGTAGGCTTCCTGGTGGAGGGGACTGGTGCCTGTGTTCTGGTGGGTGGGGCTGGATTTGTCTTTCTGGTGCGCAGAGTTGCATCTGACAGTGTGTTTTGGGGTGTCTGTGAACTTAGTATGATTTTAGGCAGCTTCTCCGCTAGTGGGTGGTATTGTGTTTCTGTCTTGCTTGTTGTTTGGTATGGGGTGTCCAGCACTGGTGCTTGCTGGTCATTGGGTGGAGCTGGGTCTTAGCGTTGAGACAGAGCTCTCTGGGACAGCTCTTGCTGATTGATATTACATGGGGCCGGGAGGTCTCTGATGGTCCAACGTCCTGAACTCGGCTCTTTCACCTTGGAGGCTCAGGCCTGACACCAGGACAGAGCACAAAGACCCTTTCAGGCACAAGGCTCAGAAGAAAAGGGAGGAAAAAAAGAAAGAAAGAAATAATTAATTAATTAATTAAATAAAATAAAAATTAAAAAATAAGAAGAAAAAAAAAGAAGAGAACAACCAAACCAATAAACAAATCCACCAGTGATAACAAGCGCTAAAAACTAAACTACGATAAACATAAAAATCAGAAACTAATCAGTCACAGACAGCAAACCCCAAGTCTACTGTTGCTCCCAAAGTCCACCACCTCAATTTTTGGATGATTCATTGTCTATTCAGGTGTTCCACAGATGCAGGGTACATCAAGTTGTTTGTGGGGTTTCATCCGCTGCTCCTGTGGCTGCTGGGAGAAATTTCCCTTTCTCATCTCTGGTCGCACAGCTCCTGGGGTTCAGCTTTGGATTTGGCCCCTCCTCTGCGTGTAGGCTGCCCTCAGGAGTCTGTTCCCTGCCCAGGCAGATGGGGGTTAAAACAGCAGCTGATTAGGGCTCTCTTGCTCACTCAGGCTGGGGAGGAGGGAGGGGTACAGTAGTCATAATTGGGGCGAGCCTTCAGCGGCAGAGGCTGGCCTGGCGTTGCAACAGTGTGAGGTGCACCATGCGTTCTCCCAGGGAAGTTGTCCCTGGATCACGGGACCCTGGCAGTGGCGGGCTGCACAGGCTCCCAGGAGGGGAGGTGCGGATAGTGACCTGTGCTTGCACACAAGCTTTTTGGTAGTTGCACCAGCAGCCTTAGCATTTCATGCCCGTCTCTGGGGTCCATGCTGATAGCCGTGGCTCACGCCTGTCTCTGGAGCTCATTTAGGTGGTGCTCTCAATCCCCTCTCCTCGTGCACCCCAGAACAATGGTCTCTTGCCTCTTTGGCAGCTCCAGACTTTTTCCCGGACTCCCTCCAGGCTAGCTGTGGCACACTAGCCCCCTTCAGGCTGTTTTCATGCAGCCAACCCCAGTCCTCTCCCTGGGATCTGACCTCCGAAGCCCGTGACCCAGCTCCCAGCCCCACCCCACCGGCGGGTGAGCAGACAAGCCTCTCGGGCTGTTGAGTGCTGGTCGGCACCGATCCTTTGTGCGGGAATCTCTCCTCTTTGCCCTCTGCACCCCTGTTGCTGCGCTCTCCTCCACGGTTCCGAAGCTTCCCCCCACCCCACCCCTGTCTCCGCCAGTGAAGGGGCTCCCTAGTGTTTGGAAACTTTTCCTCCTTCACAGCTCCCTCACCGAGATTCAGGTCCCGTCCCTATTCTTTTGTCTCTGTTCTTTCTTTTTTCTTTTGCCCTACCCAGGTAAGTGGGGAGTTTCTTGCCTTTTGGGAGGTGTGAGGTCTTCTGCCAGCGTTCAGTAGGTGTTGTGTAGGAGTTGTTCCACATGTAGATATATTTTTGATGTATTTGTGGGGAGGAAGGTGATCTCCACGTCTTACTCCTCTGCCATCTTGAAGGTCCCCCATTAGCCACATTTAAATTAATTAAAATTAAAAATTCAGAGTCTTAGTCACACTAGCCACATTTTAAGTGCTTAGTAACCACATATGGCTAGCGGCTATTGTACTGGACAGATTAGATATAGAACAATTCTGTCGTTGCAGACAGTTTTATTGAGTGATTCTAGAAGATAGTTGGCTGGGTATGTTCAGTTCTGTAGGCCCCTGACAAACTTGTATGGGCTGAATATCTATTAGTCAGGTTAGACTAGGCTTTGCTGAAATAACAAATGACCCCTAAGCCTTGATGGCTTCAAACAACATAGGTTTATTTGTTATTCAACCTACATATCCCACCCAGGATCCAGGTTGAGAAAAAAAACACCCTCTGGAACATTGTCAGTTGTACCAAGAACTGATGCCCCAACCAGAAATGACATGCCATTTCCATTCACAAAAAGTCATGTAATCCCACCCAGCTGTCAAGGAACAGTAATTTCAGAGAGGAAAAGTGGATATCAACAAGCAGGTCTGTTGATATGATCACTTTCTCTTTTACTTACTTGGGCATCTATTCAACAGGTATTTGAATATCTGCTGGGCATGGTGGTGAGCCTGAGGGCAGAGAGCCTGGGGATATAGGCATGATTTTCGCCCTTACAGGGCTTACTTACCATTTGCTAGTAAATGACCATTAAAGAGTAGTTACAATGAAGGGGGATAAATATCCTGAAAGAACAAGATGCTTCAGTATCAGCAAAGCAAGCAGTTTTCATGCATATCAATGAGATATAGCTAGAACTGTGAATATTTGTCCGAGTTGAGTCCAGAACAATCACTAAGATAGGATTTATGCCTCCCTTCCCTTCCATTTGCACATTTGGTCCATCCTGAATGAAACCCAAGGGAGGTGTTTAGCTAGCCCCTGCCAAGTGGCAACCTTGACACCACATACCCTGGGCAGGTGCCCGGAGGTTGCGTGGGATTTGCCTCTGTGGGCACGCTGGTTCACGCTCACAGAGTCACCACAGCACTCAGCACTGGTGTTCCCGGCACAGAGCTGGAGCTGGGCAGCAGGCCTTCTGGACTTCCCCCTGAGGAGGTCAAATAGGACCAGCCAAAGGCCACCCGAGTGAGTGTCCATGGCTTTGAGGGTGGAGGAAGCAGGGAGCTGTGGCAGTGGTGCAGGAGGGGTGCCTCCACGTGCTTTGTGCTGTGCTCCAGGCGCTCTGTGGCTGTGAGCACCCTGCTCTTGGATGCTGGCCTGCCTGTCCTCAGAATAGGGCGTGTGGCTAAAATGTCCCTCTCACTCCCCATCTTCTGGTTTAGGGGATGTCTACAAAGCGCAAATTCATTAAATTCTATTTTAATTTATTTTTTTAAAAGATTTTTTTGATATGGACCATTTTTAAAGTCTTTTTGGAATTTGTTACAATGTTGCTTCTGTTTTATGTTTTGGTTTTTTTGGCGGAGAGATATGTGGGATCTTAGCTCCCTGGCCAGGGATCGAAGCTGCACCCCTTGCATTGGAAGGCGAAGTCTTAACCACTGGACCGCCAGGGAAGTCCCTAAGTTCTATTTTTAAATGACATATCTTTTTCTTCATTTTTTTTCCCCATTTAAATCTATTTATTCAAAATAGACATACAAGGAGGCAACACATTGGTTAAGTGCCTGGGCTCTGGGGCCAGGCTTCCTGGGTTTGCATCCTAGCTCTGCCACTGGACAAGTTACATAATGCTCTGTGCCTCAGTTTTCTTATCTGTAAAATGGGAATAAAAATTGTCCCTACTTCAAGTGGTGGTTGTGAGGATTGCATTGGTTACTAGACATAAAGTGCTTGAAAAGGGGCTGGGCACTCAGTAAGCACTCAGACGAGCTGTTGTGTTATCATTATCGTTACTAAGTACCTGCTGAGGTGCTCAGCTGCACACGTGTTCTGGGTTACGGCTGAGAAGGCACACAGTCAGTCAAGCAGCCTGGAGCTTGGTGGGGAATATGATGAGCTTGTGGCCTGGCTTCAGATCTGGGCTCTGTCACTCAGCAGCTGTGGGACTTTGGGTGCATTAGGAAGCTATCCAGTATGTGGATAATGACTTCGATGGTTTTCATAGGGACTGGCTGAGAAGTGCATGGACTTCAGCGTTTAGCCCGGAGGCTCAATAGGTTCTGACTGTGGAGGTAATTGTAGGGAGAGAAGAAGAAAAGGAGTGGATGCAAGATGAGGGAAGGCAAGCGCATAGGAGAGGGTTTTGCTCAAGAAGAGCTGGAGGGCGGCAGAAACAAGGCTCCCAAGATGGAAGCGGGAACTGAGGGCGCAGTCTCAGAAGGCTTCTTGTAGGAGGTGTCATGGAACCTGGGCCTTGAAGGATGGGTAGGAGTTGATCAGGCAGGGAAGGAGGGACGAAGCATTCCAGGGAGAGCAAGGGATGGGCCCTGAACACCAACATATCTTATTGGGTAGACAACGGGGAGCCACTGAAGGATTTTGAGTTGGAGAGTGACCTGGTCACTGGGATCAAAGACAAAACTGGGGCACTTCTCTGGTGGTCCAGTGGTTAAGAATCCACCTTACAATGCAGGGGACGTGGGTTCGATCCCTGGTCAGGGAACTAAGATCCCACATGCCGCGGGGCAACTAAGCCCACTCACCACAACTACTGAGCTCGCGCGCCTCAACGAGAGAGCCTGCGTGCCACAAAACTACAGAGCCCCACGAGCCCTGGAGCCTGCATGCCACAGCTAGAGAGAGAAGACCCACACACCACAACTAGAGAGAAGCCCGCGCACCGAAATGAAAGATCCCGCATGCCTCAACGAAGATCCCGCGTGCTGCAACTACAACCAGACACAGCCAAAAATAAATAAATAAATCTTTTTTAAAAAAAAGACAAAAGTGGGTAACTGCACAGAGCGATGGGACCAAAAATGTATCTCCAATAGAGGAGATAAAAATAATATATTGACATTTAGAGCACTTACTATGTGCCTGGCACTATCCTAAGTGCTTCCTTGGATTAACACTTTTTAATTTTCATAACAATCGGCTTGGATGGGTACTCTTGTTATCGTCAAGTTACAGATGGCACAGAAAGGTTAAGTCACTTGCCCAAGATCACACAGAGAAAAAGTCCAGGTCCAGTATTCAAACCCAGACAACCTGGCTCTGAGTCTGTTCTATACACTTTTTGAGACCCTTTGTGGGCATTCGGGAAGGACGGGGAGAAACAATATACAGAACGTGAGAAATGACGCTGCTGCAAAAAGAAATGACGGAAGAAGGGATTTAAAGCACAGCCAGAGTGCTTGTCTTGGGATGGGGGGGCTCGTTCTCTGAAACAGGAGAGAAAGAGGACCTATGAGTATAAGGGGGCAGGGAGATGAGGGCAGTTGAGGGATCTCCTGGGAAATAGCGTAGATGTTCTCACTCGTGGAAGAGTTGAGAGGCAGGTGGCAGAGGGGCAGCACTTGTTAGGCGCTCATAAAGAAGAAGCCGGTTTTTGAAACAGTGTCCCTGACCGCACAATCTAATAAAAGTTTTGTTGAGTCAGGCTACACGCTCTCTGGGAAGGCAGTGTAGCTGAAATTGGACTGGCTAGATCCTAGTCCAAGTTCTGCCAATTCTAGCTGTGTGACTCTGGGTAGGTCACTTACCCTCTCTGTGTCTCAGTTTCCTCATTTGACAAGTAGGGTTACCTACCTCATAGGGTTGTTGTAAGGACTGGATCTGTTAGGTTATGGAGAGGGCTTAGGGTTAGGATAATCAACGCTACTCAAGTATTAGCTATTATAATTGTTGTTGTTATTTTTCCTGAAATCCCAGAAATCTTGACAGCCGAGGACAGAGAAAGGGTATGGTAGTGACCAGTGGTCTAGGCCTGTCTAGGCTGAGCCCCACATTCCAGTGGCTGGAGTACAGAGACATTCATGATGCTTCTGTTTGGAGATGTGAAAAAATGAATCTCCCTTTGGTCAACTAACTTCCTCGTTTTTCTAGCGGCAAATTCTGGAATCACCACGGAAATCTTCAGATTCAAATTCCTATCGTGAGAACAAGTGTGTGCAACAGAGTGCTAACTAATAAGATAGCAAGCCCAGGGAAAACATGGAGGCTTATAAAAAACACCAGACATACTTATAGAGGAACTTGGTTAATCTGTGCTTCAGACCGCAGATGCTGCCACCCCCTCATCAAGGTTTCAGTCGGTTTAGAAGCTTCTCCCCAAATTTCCCATTTCAGGGCAGATGTACTGTCACATGAAAATCTTCCCCTTCTCTGTCTGTCTCCCCTGCCACCCCAATCCAGTGGCATTAGAGTTTCCAATCACAAACAACACCGAAGATATTGGGACAGGAAACTTAGAAACAAGCCTCCGTGATAGAGTGAAGTCGTAATGATTCCATTTTGATTTGAGAGCATACTGCATTTTTAGGATGTAACTCACTCAGTTGGTAATAGTTTGCTATATCAGCACTATTCCTGAGTCAATCTGTCAGCATCTGTCAGATGAAAATTTCAGAGGTGCTATCTTTTAAGGCTGGAGCGCCATGTTGGAGGCCTCTGCCCTTCTATTGGTCTGGGTCATTGCAATTGGAAAGTTCAGGGATGTGGGAAAAGACATGTCCCCCGACTCTCCAATGTACACCCCCATACCCCGTGCCTCCACAGGCTTATTCCACTCATTGACGATTACTTGGATTTGTAGATCCTCCTTTTAAGAATGCATGCCTTGGACTTCCCTGGTGGCACAGTGGTTAAGAATCTGCCTGCCATTGCAGGGGACACAGGTTCAATCCCTGGTCTGGGAAGATCCCACATGCTGCAGAGCAACTAAGCCCGCCGTGCGCCACAACTGCTGAGCCTGCACTCTAGAGCCCGCGAGCCACAACTACTGAACCCACATGCCACAACTACTGAAACCTGTGAGCCTAGAGCCCACGCTCCACAGCAAGAGAAGCCACCGCAAGGAGAAGCCCACACACCGCAATGAAGAGTAACCCCCGCTCGCCACAGCTAGAGAAAGCCCGCGCGCATCAACGAAGACCCAACGCAGCCAAAAATAAATAAATAAATAAATACATTAAAAAAAAAGAAAGAATGCATGCCTAGGGAATTGCCTGGCGGTCCAGTGGTTAGGACTCCATGCGTTCACTACCGAGGGCCTGGGTTCAATCCCTGCTCCGGGAACTAAGATTCCCACAAGCTGTGGGGTGCAGCCAGAAAAGAAAAAAATAAAATAAACAAACAAATAAATAAGATGTTAAAAAAAAATGCATGCCTATTCAGCTTATGAGAATTCATGGCAGTATATCTTCCACCACCCAGCTGGATCAGGACCTCCAGGGGCTGCCTGAATAACCTGAAGCCAGGGGCAGAAGTGGGAAAGGAAGGCAGAGAAGATGGGCAGGCTCCTAGAGGAACTTCACCTTCTTTGCAAATTTGCCCGGGACTTTGTGGCCCTCCATGCTGAATGCTACTGAGAGACAACCACTTGGGAAACGTCATAAAGAGGTTACAAAATATGTGCTTAAATGAAGGAGAGGATTTTAGTGTCTTTAAGATCGATCCCTCAGAGATACAGCCGCAAACCAAAGAATGGTAAGGATTGACGGCCACCACCGTCACTAGGATTAGGCAGGGGAGGGGTCTTCCCTAGAGGTTTCAGAGGGAGCGTGGCTCTGCTGACACATGATTTTGCACTTCTAGCCTCCAGAATTGTGTGACAATAAATTCCTATTGTTAACTAATCACTGAGAGGGTCATCATTTATCCAATAAGCACTTACATCAGAGGTTCTGCATCTTGGCTGCACGTGGGAGTCACCTGGGGAGTCTTGACAAGCTCTGATGCCCGGGCACACCTCAGATCAGTTAAACCAGAATCTCTGGGGGTGAGATCCAAGCATCCAGGTGCTTGCATGGTGCAGCTGACATACACGGTGCTTGCCGTGTGCTTTATGCATATTCGCACATGGAATCCTTGCAGCTATCTTAGGAGAGGGGTGCAGATTCTCTTCCCATTTTACGGACGAGGAGAGATGGAGGCACAGCAGAGTCCCATGCTTTGTCCAAGTTCATACGGTTGGTAATCTGCAGGATGTGGATTTGAACCAAGGCCATCTGGCTCCAGAGTCCATTCTCTTAGCAAGCAGGTTCATTTCCTTGTGTGACATGGGAAACATAAGTTCTTGGCAAAGCCCCGTACTGTAAAGTGGCCACAGAGCTGGGGATGGAGACCCTGTAGCTGCTTTCTGGGAAGCTGAGTAAAAGATCTTCCCAAGCAATGCCACATTTATAATTAGTAATTAAAAAAAAATTCTAGCAGAACATGCAGACTTTCCCATTCCTCCCACAGACTGTCTGAAGAGAGAATTTTCAACCTTTCCTTTTCTTCCCCATATCCACCCCAGAAGGTCGGGAACTAGACTCCAGCCGGAATTAAGTGGAGAGGGGGTGTAGTTTGTCAGTTGTATCTTCTATTTGTGGTCAAGGTCCAGCCCATCAGGCGGAAAGGCTTACGGACACGTGTGCTGGGGTGGAGACTTGTCATATGCTTGTCTAAAATTAGTCTGCTGCTATTAGCTGGACCAAAAAGTTAAAGAAAGAGAATGGGATGGGAAGGCACACTGTATCTGGTCCTAACCCCTTCCCCAAACCAGCCCAAAGACTCTGGCAAGCGATTTCACTCCCCTCTGAGCCTCTTCTGTAAAATGAAGAGAGTTGGATCCCATCTGAGGTCACATCTCAGTTCAGCCAAGAGATATGTTTTATTTGGCCCTCACTTTCACATTTTTTGAATTAATTGCCAACATTTAAATATTGGAATCATTTTACATAAAGTCTAGATTTCCAGCTTCTCTTGAATAATTGGAAGAGTCAGTCTTGTCCTACTGGGTCCCATAGGTAGCCGTGGGCTGGAATTGAGGGATGGCCCTCTCTTTAGACGGGTCTCACAGTCCTCAGGCTTTCCCATCCCCCACTGGCCATCATCACTGTTTACTTACCTCTGGCCCCTGCAGAAGGTTTCACCTGGAAACCAGGTGATCTCCAAAGTCTCCTCCAGAAGTTGAGACTCCTTGACTCATAGCATCTTAAAACCTGTGAGGCAAAGATAAAGTCTTAGAGATTCAGGCTCAGTCAATATTTTCATATAAAGATAGGGACGATCAAAGTAAAATTAATAAATGGCAATGTTCTCTGTGAGATGCTTGCCTCTGTTTTGTCTTTCACCTCAACACATATATTCACAATGTTCAGCATACACCCTGTGCATTTTTATATTCTGGTTCATTTTTGAAGGCAGAAGCAGAGACAAAACAAAAGCCATAAAAGGTTATGAAGAAATTGCATGGTCAAGAAGAGAGCGGACACAGGATAATGTGTTCTCAGAAGGACAGTCTGAAATTACAGAGGAGCTACCTGTTCTTCAAAACAAGATAATCTGAAATAAATTCCGGGAAAATATGTCAGGTGGGTGCTGAGTGTGATGTTGTTTTATACAGGCCACATTCAATAAAACCCTCTTCTCTTGATGGGATGTGAAGTTCTCAGGGAGCTGGGCTGTTTATTTGAGAAATTTAAGATGACCACATGGTCGCTTGAAATCACACATAAATTTTAAGTATTGTTGACTCAGAGCCCTTCGTATGGGACATTAATAAAAATACAGCTGGATGGAGATGCTAAGAGATTTTTAGTCCCTCTGACTACTCACAATTTTCTTCTATGCATTTCTTTTATTTTTTACTTGACTAATTATGCAAATAAAAGTAATACGTGCATATATCAAAGAGTAGTAAGATCTGAAGTGAGAAGTAAATGTCTCTTCTCCGTTATTTTATTTTTATTTTGGTAAAATATACGTAACATAAAATTTACCATCTTTACTTTTAAGTGTTCAGTTTGATAGTGTTAAGTGTATTCACATTATTGTGTTTCCTTCCTTATCTTAACCCTAGTGTTAACCACAGTTACATTCTTCTATGTCCTTTCAGAAAACTATAAGCACCTTCTTTGTTATTAATACAAATGCATCTTTTCACATCTTTTAAAGTTTCTACATCAGCATAGGGCAGTCTTGCTTGTTCTTTTTAGTGGTTGCCAAATATTCCATTTTTATGGCTAATTTACCTAACTAATTATTAATGGATACTTAGGGTCTTTGTATCCATTAGATACAAAGATGGATCTTTGGCTATTACCAAAAAGAAAATAATCCTATAATGAACATATTTGGTATACATACTGGTGTTCGGCCAATGTACAAGTATATCTTGTGGGTAAATTCTCAGTAGCCCACAAACCGAGACATTTGTCTGGTTGACACTTTTCTATCTGAAAACAGATATGTGGTCGTTTACATATCAAGAGTTTTTAGATTGGGTAGAATACTTATCATAAACTATAATGGCATAGAAAATAAATTGCAGCAGTGACCCAGACTCTGAAATTAGATGACTAAGTCCAAATTTAGGCCCTGCCAGATTGATTGTAAAGCCTTGGGCAATTTGCTCATAACATCACTTGCCTCGACTTGCTTGTCTGGAAAATGGGTTAATAGTAAGTAGCTGCCTCTGAGGGTTGGTGGAGAACTAAATGCATAGTACATGGTACATATCAAGCACTCCATGTATTAGTTATTATTTTAGGTCTCTTCTCTTGATTATAAAATTTGAGCCTGACATTTTAAACATAATAGCTTACAAGATATTTTCAATCTTAAGATTTAAAAATCCCAACATTTTATTCCATAATTCAATTGCCAAAGTATGGGTAAAATAAACAAAACCTATCAACATACAAAAACTACTTTATGAAAGACCTTATCATCTGTAACCAATCAATTCTTGTTTTCCTCCATTTCCTTAGGAATACTTCGGATTTCCCTTTTTTTTTTTTTTCTTACATTTGACATGAAAATTGCACTTACTTTTCCTGAACTTACTCTGGGTCAAATAAAGCCAGAGCCTGGGGACGAGTTTTTGAGAGAGCAACTATTTACACACTCTGAATGTCTGCAAATGTCTCCTGTACTTTGCCTCATAATCTTGGCTTTGCTTTGTCAGGTTACCTAAAATGACTTATTTTCCTTTAATAAATGAAATAGTGTCAAAAGAATCCCTGTAGCGCCTTCTCCCTAGGTTGCCTGACTTGGGTGGGTGGGAGGGGGAGGGATAGAGTTTCACCAAAAGCCCATCTCCCTAGGTCGCCGCTGGCTGCCTGCCCAGATTCCAAAGATCTTACTTTGTGTCGTGGAGCCCAGAGCACACACTCTTTGCTCCAGACTAGCTCTTCCTCTTTTTAGCTTTGCAGACACTTCCTCCTCTCACTCTTCATGGCTCTGATTAATGATCTTTTGTTCATCCTAATGACGGATGGTTCGAGAGAAGCTACAGAAACACTGGCCAGGAAGAGGCTGTGGGCAGGAAATATGACAGGGAGGCATGTGGACAGGTCTTTGTACACGTGGAACTTGTCCAATGCAGTGGCTGTAGAAACTCTTGAATGAGTCTTCCTTCTAGAGACTCTTAGCACCGTGTAATATTCAAAAGGCCTCTTAGCTCCTGCCACTGCTTTGCGGCCACAAGAGGTCCCTCTGCCCTAGGTTGTCAGGTAGTAGAAGGAGACACGGTCACTATGGTCAGGGAAACAGTAAAGGATCTTGTAGACCCCCATCTTGGAGCCTGAGATGCAAGCTGATTTGCTGTGGATAGTTAGACATGGAAAGGGATTTTGTTGTTTGTTTTTGCAATGCCTGTGCTGATCCCTGAAAAGGATCCTGGTACAGTGGCCCTGGATGCCCTGAACTGCGCCCACTCAGCTATGGCCTTAACTACAGGTGGTGCCAGGTCTTGAGAGCATGCTGAGATCAGGAGGATGTCCTTCTGGAGGATTTACCCTGCAAGCTAACAGGCTCTGTTCTAGAAAACCTGGGAAGGCAGTGAGCAGAAAAGAGGAAGCACCTCCTTTCTGGGAGCTTATATACCAGAAAGTGCAGATATAAACAGACAAACAATATGTTTGGTAATGGTCAGCCCAGTGAAAAATAATAGAGGTAAGAAAAGTCAAGAATGACAGGAGCAAGAACATGAAATAAAAGACATCATATTGGAAATAATTAAATAAAACTATTTGCAGATGACGTGATCTTGTACACAGAAAATCCTGCAGAATCCACTAAAACATGGTAAGAACTAATACAGGAGTTTAGGAACATTGCAGAATATAAGATATGCAAAAATCAATTGTATTTGTATACACTTGCAAGAAACAATCTGAAAATTTAAGGAAACAATGCCATTTATAACAGCATCAAATAGAATGGAATACCTAGGAATAAATTTAACAAGAGAATTTCAAAACATATGCTCTAGAAATGATAAAACATTGTTGAAAGAAATGAAAGATCCAAATAAGTAGAGAGACATCTCATGTTCATGGATTAGAAGACTTAATATTGTTAAGAAGGCAATACTTCCCAAATTTACCTATGGACTCAATGCAATCCCTATCAGAATCCTAACCGGCTTCTTTGTAGAAATTTGCAAGCTGATCCTAAAATTCATATGGAATTGCATGAGCCCTGAATGGTCAAGTTAATCTTGAAAAAGAAGAATAAAGTTGGAGGACTCACCAATTTCAAAACTTACTATAAAGCAACAGTAATTGAGACAGTGTGGTACTGGCTTAAGATAAACTTAAGGTCAACTGGATAGCCATATGGAAGAGAACGAATTTGAATCTTTTCTTCCCACCATATACAATAATTAACTCAAAATAAAGCAGAGACTTAAATGTAAAGCCAAAACTATAAAACTCTAGAAGAAAACATAGGGGTAAATCTTCTTGATCTTGGTTTTGGCGTTGGATTCTTAGATATGACACCAAAAACACAAGCAACAACAACAACCAAAAATACATCAATTGTATTGATACTTCATTAAACTTTTAAACTTTCGGACTTCAAAGGACACCATCAAGAAAGTGAAAAGATACTCACCGAATGTGAGAAAACATGGCAAATCGAATATTTGATAAGGGACTTACATCTAGAATATATAAAGAACTCTTACAAATGAATAATAAGAAGACAAATAACCCAGTTAAAAGATGAGCAAAGGATCTGAATAGGCATTTCTCCAGAAAATATATCCAAATGGACAATCAATGAAAAGTGGCTCAACATCCTTAGCCATCAGGGAAATGCAAATCTTTTGCTTTCCAAATCTTTGGTTTTTCCACAAAGATATCCCACTTCACACCCATCAGTACAGCTATCATCAAAAAGTCAGGTAATAGTGTTACCAACCAGCGTTCTTGGCCTTCCCCAATCAATAGAAATTGATAAGAGGCCAGACAAGAAATTCTTTTTTTTTTTTTTTTTTTAATATTTGAAGCACATCTTTTAATAGTTTTGTTCTTGTCCCTATTTAGGCCAATTAAACAAATTAATTTTTCTTAGACCCTGGCCCAATCATCATTCATGGTTTTCAAATGCAAATGAATCATGAATCATGAATCATCATTCATGGTTTTCAAATGCTGTAGCAGGAGGGAGCAAGAACAAGCAAGAGGTGACTTTGCTTGCTCCCCGAGGTGGGCAGGGTGTGTGTGTGTGTGTGTGTGTGTGTGTGTGTGAGCTGGTCCCTTAAATGGGGTTTAGGGTAGGGGCAGCTCGGTGGATAGGGATGGAGGGGTGGCTTAGGTGGTCTGCCCACCCCCTTTGGTGGTGTTGAGTGCAGGGGGCATGTGCAGTGCCCTGCTTTTGCTCCCAGCACCCTGTTTTTGCTCCTGGCTCTTCAGAAGTGGCAGTTGGGTGGTTTTTTTTTTTTTGGACTCATTGTATTTTGTTGTTCGTAATTTGCCCCAACTGCACATGTGTGCAGTTATTTATAGTCCCTTATAGTTTCTTTGTATTCTGTTGCTTGAGGAGACGTTTGTCCAGCTGTAAGCAGTGCAGCAAGGGGTCCCAGGTCCCAGGTCCCAGCCTGTCTCATTAGTAAATATTGACAAGGATATGGAAAAATCAGAAGCTTCTGGTGCAGCACTTCAAACAACAGCCTGTCAGTTTCTCAAATGATTGAACGTAGAGTTACGTTTGACCCAGCAATTCCATTCCTAGATATGTACCCAAGAGAAATGAAAACATGTCCGCATAAAAACTTACACATGAACGTTCATAGCAGTAACATTCCTAATAGCCAAATGATGGAAACAACCCAAATGCCCATCAAATGATGAATGAATAAACAATATGTAGTATATTCATATACTGGAATATTTATTCAGGTATATAAAGGAATGAAGTACTGGGACATGTTACAACATGGAGAAGTCGTGAAAACATGCTAAGTGAAAGAAGCCAGTAACAAAAGACCACATATTATATGACTTTGCTTATACAAAATGTCAAGAATAAACAATATAGAGAGACGTAAAGCAAATTAGTGGTTGCTTAGGAGTGGGCTTAGGGCTGGAGTGGATGGAGAGGATTTGAGAGTAATAGCTAAAGGAGACAGCGTTTCTTCTTGAGGTGATGAAATGTTCTGTAACTGATTGTGGGGCTCATTGCACAGCTCTGTGAATATACTAAAAAAATACTGAGTTGGGGGTTGTATGGTATGTGAATTATACATCAATAAAGCTGTTACAAAGGGGGGGGGCTTCCCTGGTGGCGCAGTGGTTGAGAATCTGCCTGCAAATGCAGGGGACACGGGTTCGAGCCCTGGTCTGGGAAGATCCCAAATGCCGCGGAGCAACTGGGCCCGTGAGCCACAACTACTGAGCCTGCGTGTCTGGAGCCTGTGCTCCGCAACAAGAGAGGCCGCGACAGTGAGAGGCCCGCGCACCGCGATGAAGAGTGGCCCCCACTTGCCGCAACTAGAGAAAGCCCTCCCACAGAAACAAAGACCCAACACAGCCAAAAAATAAATAAATAAATAATAATAAATAAATAAATAAATAAAATTTATTTTTAAAAAAAAAGAGAGAGAGAGGGAAAGAGAGAGAAGAAAGGAAGGAACAAAGGCAAAAGCAAGGGAGAGAGAGAGGGGAAGGAAGGAAGGGAGGGAGGAAGGAAAGTGTCAGCATCAAAATTTTCAGAAAGTTCCAGCATCTTGGAAGAAAAAAAGAGTGACAAGGGCGGAGAAGAGGGGGTTATTTCATGGAAGGGATGTGTCCTGAAGGCCTCTGGAACAGAGTGACCTTTATTTCAGCTGAGACCTTCAGGAAGAGGGAATGAACAACATGGGTGTCTTTCAGCAGATGACATGCCCTGACTTCCATTTGACTGGGGTAATTCTGGCTGCTGTGGGGTGAATAGACTGTAAGGAGTGGAGGGCAAAGGAAATGACAAGGTCAGGGGATGCCAGGGATACAGCCCACATGAGATACCTTTGCATCTATATGCTGTGCTTTAGCTTCTCTCGTATAATTAAAAGGATAGGACCCATGGTCTGAAAACTGCACAGACCACTTAAAAGCAGAATTGCCTGGGAAAAGTGTGGACAAATGACCCCTCACCCAGAGGGCATAAAGCTGCTTGGTTTGAATTTTACTTTCCACATCCACAGGATATTAGTTGCGTAAACACGTGTGTGATGTCTATCTCCCCCGTTAGACTACAAACATCATGGTGGTCAGAGCCACATGCATTGTGTTCTCTGCTATATCCCTGGCATCTAGAACAGGGTCAGGCACAAAGTTGGTCCTCAAAAAATACTTATCGGATGAATCAGTGAATGAGCTGTTGTCTTCAATCATCTTGTCCCTAGTGGTTTCTATGGGTGGCAAAGACAGTTGGTGACCAGCTAATATCTGTGCCTTCCTCTACATTTCCCAGCCTCCCTTGTAATTCGTTGCGGCCATATGCCTGTTGACCAGTGAAAAGTGAGCGCAAATAACATGCACTAAGACAGTTCATAGCTGGAGTCTATCTTCCATCACTAATTCTGCCGAAATGTTCTTGAGGACCACAGATTCCAGATGACATAGCTGCAATATGGAATAGGACCACCTGAACTATGTAAGACTTTGCAAGAGCAAGAAACAAACCTCTGTTGAGTTAAGCCAATGAGATTTATCTTTTGGGGCAGAAAGTATTTGGACTCTAACCCGTTATGCTTTTTTCCCCATTTTTTACAAGTACACAGCTTCATAATACACACTACAGTGTTAGACCATTTTGGGGTAGCAATAGCTGGAAATTGACCATTGCTTCTCAAGTTTTATTCTCCTTGCTGTTGTCTCCTTACTAAGCAAGACAGTTCATGCTTTTTCAAATATTCTCATCACAATTGGGATCATGATAGTAGAAGGAGGGCACATTTCATAATTTCTGGAAGGCACTCAGTGTAGTTGGACCAAAGGCCTTTCTGGTAGTACTGGAGGCAATCTAGTCAAGTTCTAATAAGTGGAGCTGGTCCTTGTCCCATAATTTTTCCAGTTATTGGAGGCAAAAATGTGAACTCTTCATTCAGTGGAGAAGAGCGTTTGGCCTCTATTTGGAAGCAGTGAGCATTGACTGAGTTTTGCCTTAAATGTTCCTGACTTTAGTTGCTCGTTTCATTTCTTAATTCTGCCCACTCAACTCCATTCTCACTTTCTTGCTAGCTGGAAACTAGTCTGTGGGATCTAGAAATAAAATGGGGAGAAAGATTGTTAGGATAATCAAGATCATGTTTTATTTTTAACACTAAGCCCACAAACCCACTATTTTTACCCATCATATCCTGATTAAAAAGACACACTTTGAAGATCCATAATAATAGCTCATTTTAGTGGGAGAACAAACATCCAGGCAGGACAGAATTCAGCTCCTGAGAGCATCTGTAGAGCTCTACATTAATCTTAGCATCTACTCTTTACCTTGTACTGACTCAAATACTGTGTAAGGCTTTTAAATAATACTAGTAGCCTTCGCCTTCCCATGAAGTAACTCACTCCATTAGTTCCTAAGGGGCAGATGGTTGCTGGCGTCAGTTGGATGCAGAGCTAGTGTTAGTGGCACCAGGACGGTCACCAGGGCACAGAGGGTAACCCCAAGCTGCAGTGGCACGCCACACGCCAGCGCCCTGCAGGGCTGCTGTTTCCTCTCGCATCCCTGGGGGATGCTCGGAGCCTTGGAGGGGTCTGTGCAAGTGAAGAGTCCTGAATCTTGAGCTTCATTAGCTTCAAAGTGAATCTGCCACTGCTCTCAACACATATTATAACCCTTCCACGGTCCAGAGAATTAGATCTTACTGAGATTTTATAGGTCAAGAGACTAAGTACCAAGGAGCGAAGTCCGCCACGTCCTACAGAGAACCAAAGGCTAAGAGAGCTGCTCTCAGCCCTGCCCCTCTTATTAGGGGCATTGGGTTCACAGCTGCTAGTGCCATTGCTTTGGTCTTTCCGGCCAAGAGAGGGCTTGGGCACAGGAGGCAGTGGAGAACCTTGGCAGTTCTTCCTCTCAGCCTTCCTCCTGCCCTGACTTCCCATTGACGGAAGAGTGTCTATGCTTCTCCACAGGCATATTTGTTTGTCCTTTATGAATTCTCCCCTTTCAGTGGGGTCCTTGGTGCAAAGTTGACTTCCTTCACTCATATGAAATTGTTGAGGGTGACATGCCCCAACCCCAAACTGGACAATTGCCTCCCCCGCCCCGCGGCTCTGCCTGTGTCCTGGGGCCAGTGTGATTTGGCCTATTGCCCTCCCCCCATCCCCCCAGGATAGGCTGAGTTACTGTAGCCCACACCCCACATCCCTGTCATGATCTCCTTCACTCATTTATTCATTCATTCAACACACGTCTATTTGTTGTCAGCTTTGTGCCTGACACAAATGGAAGAACAGGTGGAGGCACGGAGTGTCCTTCAGTGTGGGACTATTCCGTAGGGACCACAGAGCAGGACCCCTGTGATGGTCAGCGTTATAGCAGCTTGACGAGGTCAGAGTCCCTAGGTGTTCAATCAAACACTAATCCAGGTGTCGCTGGAGGTATTTTGTAGATGTGACAAAGTTTGTAATCAGTTGCCTTTAAGTCAGGAGAATGTCCTCAATAATTTGGGTGGTCTTGGATCCGCTGAAAAGCCTTAAAAGCAGAACTGAGGTTTCCATGAAGAAGAAGTTCCACCTGTGAACTGCAGCTCTGGCTCACACCAGCCCCTCCTGACAGCCCGCCCTGTGGACGTCACTCTTGCCCAGCCAGCCCTTGAAATCACAAGAGCCAGTTCCTTGTGATAAATCTTTTACTGCCTGTCTCCTCGTGGTTCCGATTCTCTAGTTAGCCCTGAATGATACACCTTCCATAATAGCTGGGAAGTAATCTGTTTCAGTTCTATTCATTTTTGCAGAGAAAGGCAAGGGTAACATCAAGATTAGCAAAGCATGTTGGTTGGCCCCCTTGGTGATCCCACCCACAGTGAAATCTGAGCCAGGGATCACCATTTTAGGTGACTTCAAAGTCTCTGGGAATGGGTAGAAAATGGAGATGGAACTCAAGATGGAAAAATTAGATGCCACTCCACAGCGGATCCTGGTTTGATAAGCCACCAAGAAGCCATAAGGCCTTGACTAGCAGTTCCAGCCAAGTCGTTACTCCCCATCCGCAAAGCAAAGTGTGCGTTACAGCAAAGAAAGCCCACCTTAGTTGCTTTCAGGTAACCATTGTTTCTCCATGTTAGACATTAAAGATGGTATCTGGCTCATATGCCATTAAAACCTTCATGGAAAACCACTGAGAATGGTATTGTGACTATCTGTTCTGGGCTCTAAAACCTCGGGTTTCCATCTCCTGAGGTACAAACTATGAGGTCTGGGCTTCCCCAAGGTTCTTTCCAACACCAGCATTCTGTGATTCTCTTTGATAAACTTAACAGCTTGCTCATGAATTAGAATGTTTTTCAAAGTAAAAAACATTTGGTCATGGATTTGGGTGGGCCCTCCTCAGAGAATCTGAATGGTGGAAAACCAGCCTTATCAGTGGTGGGGGGGGGATGCAACCCCCTAACTTTTACAAGCCTACCTCCTGAGAGACATTTGCACAATTATGGGAATTCTTCTGAATCTGAAAACTCTGCCAATTACTGTTTATCACAGTTTCTCAATTTGCTTTTTGAGTACCAGATTGTGAGAGAAATACCTTCGTTGCTGAGAGAACATCAGTTTTCTCAGATTCTCAGTGAGTGCACAGTGACCTGAAACTTGGAGTAAATATGTATAGAAACTTCTAGAAAAGGAAGACCTGTGTGAGGGAAAGGAAAAAGGCATCCTCCCAATTTGGATTGAGATTGGTTTGATGGAGTAATGAAAAGCGATCAAGAAAACGGATTAACGGGTTCATTCTTTTTCAAATCCTGCCATGAAGGCACATACCCAAAAAAGGAGATCAGTGCACCTAAAATCAGGGAAAGAGCTACCACAGAAGGTGGTTTTAAGCCTCCAAAGCCATGGCAATCACAGAGGGGCATAAATAATGCAGTTTCTAATCAAGCTGTCAGCCCCAAAGTCAGATGCCGTGATCCCATGTTCTGTCTGTGCTTCAGAACAGCCAAGGGGCCTCCAATCCATCTGTAGACTGGAAAAATAACTTGTCTCACAGGTTTTGTATGACTTATTCCCAAATCTACATAGATGGTGTGGTGAAGAACAAAATACAGATTATTTTTTAAAGCCTTATGAATTCCTAGTGGCTTTCAGTCTTTTTTTTTAATTTTTTTTTTTTTTTGATGTGAACCAGTTCTAAGGTCTTCATTGAGTTTGTTACGATATTGCTTATGTTTTATGTTTTGGTTTTTTGGCCGCAAGGCATGTGGGATCTTAGCTCCCTGGCCAGGGATCGAACCCGCACCCCCTGCCTTGGAAGGCGAAGTCTTAACCACTGGACCTCCAGGGAAGTCCGGCTTTCAGTCTTTCGACCACTCAGAGTATAACTCCTGGCACATGGGGAAGTCCTTAGCACTGTCCTTGACTTTGAAAGAGGGTCCTCTGAGTCCAGCGTTTGGAACAGCCCGCAGCTCTGGTACCTGCAGGCCTCTGCTCAGGTGGTACCCGCTCCGCAGAGGGAGAGAGAAGAGGCTTTGTGATGTCAGGCTTTGCCCAGCTCACCCGCCCTTGGCTCCGTGGAGTCCCGACAAGCCCACAGTTGCTGTTCTGTCCCTACACTCCCCCGCCCCAGTTGTCAGCAGTGAAAGACATCCCCAGCTGTCCTGGGTGAGAGGCGCCCCGGCCTGCCCGAGTGTGGCCTTAGCCTTTAAAGCACAGCCCTGTCACGGTGCGGCGGTTTAATGAAAATCTGGAGCTTCAACTAAGCTATTTTCTTTTTTTCTTGTTCTTTATTCCACTTTGTGGCTCTTTCCTTTCTTGCTGGGCTGTGTTTGCATTTCCTTCAGAATGTGTGGGTCCCATCTCATCCAGCAGAAAAGTCAGTTTTGTTTCTAAAAATGTCATTTTCTGCTCCCCCCAACCCCCATTTGTTGTCTTTAGAAAATGTGGATATTTAGCCACATAACATGTGGAGATTCTTCCCAGTGCTCTCTTCTAGAATCACCCAGTCCAGATCTGAGTCCACAAAACTCTCATCTCTCAGTCTTTAGCTCTACTGTGACATTTGATAAATGAGTTGATACATTATGTGAAACAGAATGGTGAGCCACTGCGAGTTTTTGCCTGTAAATTTTTTTTGCATGGGAAAAGCATGACACTGAATTTTGCATATGCTCTTCTATTTCTTAAACAAATTGTAGCAGTTGTTATCTGTCAAACCCAGGGGACTTCAAACACTGATAGGTGATGTTTTCAAAATGATGACATATATATCTGGAAATTTCCTAGCTTTTATTTCATAAAAGCCCCCATGGTTTCTTGCTGCTGCTATTGGAATGATCAAATATTGGACTTTATGTTTTTCCATTCTCCTGAAACTAGCTCAATACATTAAGCTGGTTCTGTTGCTGTCAGATGGATTTCCTGAATTGCCGGCATCAAGTACTTTGCTCTCTTTTCTGACACTCCGCTTCTATTTATAGCCAACAGATGATGAGAAGCCAGGGTCAAGGGCAGTTGTTGTTTGGTCAGGCCCAGCTGTTGAATGCTGATTGGCAACTGGCAAGGTGTGGTGACTGCCATCTGGTCATGCCAGGTCCTGATAGCACTGCCAGCGTTTATTTAATTCAAGCAAAAGCAGTTAACTTCAGCTTGCATTGCGGAAGCAAACCTAGTTAACTGTTTTGTACACTCCAGGTAGCCAAACTGGTTCCCAAGTTTAGACACAAGTTGAAAATTAAAAGCAGTGCTGTCTGAAGTCATGGGGTCTACGTGATACACTTTGCCTTTCCCTCCTGTTTAGGATTCAGAGACCAAAGCGTGTGTATCTCAATCCCTTTCTGACAAATAGCATTGGGTACTTTTAACAGAACGTGAACGAGAAAACTGATTTCTGTAGCTCAGAGGGATGAATATTTTCATAGCTCCCCAAGTACTGGAAGTGAGGGACATATTACATTAATCATATGCATTAATGTAGCATAATGGATTGGTACCTCCCAAAAATTAGGTCAGCCCTGTGAGAAATCAGGCTATGAATACATTAAATGTATGTTTCATAAATACATGCTTCAGAGCTCAAGTCATTGTTTTTAAGTGGTGGATTACAGGTAACGCTACTTATTGCATGTCCCAGCACTATAGGAATTGAAGGGCTGGTGGGGAAAATGCCTGCTCTGGTGGCTAAAACTTTGCTGGGATTGATATGTAGAATTCTTGGCAAGATGTATGCAGATCCTGCTTTGTATTTGCAAATGACTTTCACAATAATTTCAATCCTCATTAATCAACAGGCATTGTGAGTGACAGATGCCATACAATATGTAAGAAACCACCCTCAGGATCTGGCATCCCATAATCATTTTCCTCCTCCAAGGACTAACAAATCTTAGAGTCTTCATTGTTTTCTGAGGGAGGTTGGAGTTGGTTCCCCTTTTTCAGCAGAGGAAACTGAGTCCTGGTAAGAATAAGTTCCTCTCTGGGAGCCAAGATAGCTCTTGACCTCAGTTTCCCTCTTGGACCCAGGAAGGTGACGTGCCGGGAATCCTATGTCCTTCCCTTGGGAAGTTCTCAGGGAAATGAGGCTTCTTGCTTGGAGATGGTCATTTTACTTTGAGGATAAAAATTAAGTTGCTTTGCTCATAAAAGTTTTATTTGAGGGTCTCAGAATATAAACTTTTGACATTCTCATGTTTGGAGACCTGTGTGTATATATGTATTTTAAACTGAAGTATAGTTGGTTTACAATGTTGTGTTAGTTTCAGGTGTATAAGGGATATTATATATATATATCCCTTATAGATTATTATTGAATACAAGATATTGAGTAAAGTTTCCTGTGCTATACAGTAGGTCCTTGTTGTGTATCTATTTTTATATACAGTAGTGTGTATATGTTAATCCCAAACTCCTAATTTATCCCTCCCCACTCCCATTTCCCCTTTGGTAACCATGTTTGTTTTCTTTATTTGTGAGTCTATTTCTGTTTTGTAAGTAAGTTCATTTTTTCACATCTTTTTTTTTAGATTCTCACATAAGCGATGTCATATGATATTTGTCTTTCTCTGGCTGACTGATTTCACTCAGTATGATAATTTCTAGGTCCATCTATGTTGCTGCAAATGGCATTATTTCATTCTTTTTTATGGCCGAGTAATATTCCATTGTGTATGTATGTACCACATCTTCTTTATCCACTCCTCTGTCGATGGACATTTAGGTTGCTTTCATGTCTTGGCTACTGTAAATAGTACTGCATTGAACATTGGGGTGCATGTATCTTTTTGAATTATAGTTTTCTCTGGATATATGCCCAGGAGGGGGATTGCTGGATCATATGGCAACTCTATTTTTAGTTTTTTAAGGAACCTCTATACTGTTCTCCATAGTGGCTGCACCAATTTATATTCCCACCAACAGTGTAGGAGGGTTCCTTTTTGGAGGCCCGTTTCTAAGGGAAGCTGTGTGGTTTGGTGGCTGAGAGCATCCACTTTGGGGTCTACTGAGCCGAAGGTTGAATCCTTGCTCTGCCACTTACTCTGTGACCTGAGGCAACTTAATGTGTTCGAGCCACGGTATCCTCGCCCGTCAAACGGGGCTGGTGAGAGATGGTGGTGTGACTTGGCAGCCCCTGTCTGTACAATCTTCGCCATCACGTCATCACCCACTCTTATAGATTAGCCAAATCCCACGGTGCCAGCTGGGGGGCTGGGTGTGTTACTTCTGGGTTCTGAGCATCTCTGTGCCTGGCATGGGCTCTGACGTTCACTTGGGGCACAGATAAGACGTGCTGGATGCATCCAGCTGCTTGGGCTCTCTGGCTGTGGCCCACCCCTTCCTCTCCCATTATTCCTGGAGAGAATCTGCATTAAAGACTGCTGTACGGGTATACGTAGTAGGCCTTTGCCAAATATTTATTAGTGTGTGATTAAACTTAAAGACGCCTCTAATAAAATCCCAGATGGTCTCACCATTAGCCTTTCCAGCTATGTGCAGGAAGAGATTGTGTTTCTGAGTTTTGATATGAGAAACGCCACATGAAGAGAAAACCCAAACCACTGTTAGTGTATTTGATTGATAAAATATGTTTTACTGTAAGGATCTTGAAGAGATAATTTGTAGAAGAGGCCATACAAATGGTTAATGAATATGAAAAAATATTTTCGATTTCACTGGCAACTTTTCAAAATGCAAAATCAAAAAACAATGAAATTGAATTTTCATCCATCAAATTGGCAGATTTAAAAACAAGAAAATTTACTGCTAGTGAGGATGCAGAAAGACAGGTAATCCCACTCATGTCTGGTGGGGAATTTGGTACAATCACAAGGAAGTTATTTGCCAGTATATAATAAAAAGCCTTTAAGATACTCATATCATCCAATGTAGTCATCCATTTTGAAGAAATAATATTTTCTTAAGGTGAATAGAAAGTTATATTCAAATATATCTGTTCCAGCGCTACAATTTTAAATAGCAAGAGTTAGAAATAAGCTCAGTACAATAAAAGGATGGTTAAATATGTTACTTAGAGTGAAATATTATGCTGGCATTAAAATGAGATTTTAGCAATAATCTATGGCCAAACTACCATTTATGAAGAGTTTACTATATGCCAGGCTCCAAGCTAAGTACTTTGAATATACATTATATCATTTAAACTTTATTATGACAGATTAGTAACCTAACTTCCAACAATTTATTTATCATCTCATTTAAACCTGTTTGACAAATTATAAAATTGGGGGAAAAAAGTTAACATGAGAGAATACGGTTGATATTCTTTTAAAAAAACAATTAGCATACAAAATTGCATACAATTTTAGCTCAACTATATAAGCACAATAAACCCACCATAATGTTGTGAGTAGGGGCCAAAACTCCAAACTGCATAAAGTGTAAGGTTTGTATTGTTACAAAGCTCCTAAAGTGAATGTGAGGGCTGGAAGGTAGATGACACCTAAATTCCTCGTCATCTCCCATCCAAACTCACATTATTCCACAGCTGTGGATGTTTAGTGAAAAATTTACCAAAGTATTAACAAAGGTTCTCTCTTTGTTGTGGTATTATGGGTAATCTATGTTTCTCTGTATTTTCCAGTTTTTCTACAATGGACATGCAGAAGTAGCACATAAAAAATAAAATGCTTCTAAAAGTTTTAAAAATGAAAGCGCAATTTGTTTTACCATTTTTTAAAAACAAGTGGGTAATTTCTGCTTTCCTACACTCCCTTTAGTTCTGACAGCTCAGTAGTTGAAGCAGGAAAGGGAAAAGGCGAAGCCCAGTGGTCAGAGGGAAACAAGAGGCGAGTCTCTGTCCCAGCTACAGGGAGTGAGCCACGTGATGCTTGCGGTGGCATCTGTGGTCACGTATGTTACAAGTGAAAAAAAATATCACAATGACGTTGGCAAAGCTATGGGTATTACCCAACCTCATGTAGCTACCGAAAATGCTTAAAGCAAAACAAGACAAAAACCACGTACAAAAGAAAGACACCATTAAGAGGTAAAGCCCCGTTTCCACGTTCCCCAGCTACAGAGACCCTCCCTCAAGTCAGCATGCGAGGCTCATTAGGGGACAGTCACTCCCTGGGAAGAAGCAAAAAGCAGGCTCAGAGGCCCCTTCCACTGTTTGCAGGATCTGTGAGAACAGCTAGCGTCTACTGCCTCTGAGGTTCTGAAGCTGCCCCCAGAGCAGGGTGTGCCCTCAGCGCCTGCAGAAACCCAAGCGACAGGGCACAGGCCTTGGTGCCCTGAGCACCGGGGATCCCCCTGGAAAGTGGGAGGCCCGCTGGGTTGGGCCCCACAGGAAGCACCCCGCTTTTGTTGAGCTGAGCCGCAGAGGGCCTGCCCTGGTTTGTTGGGGCTTTCCTGCTGGGTTCTATGGCAAGGTGGCTAAAGGCAGAAAGCTCGCGGACCCCAGCCCTGGCTCAGGGCTGGAGGCTGAGTTAGGGCATCCGGGGAAGTCATTGTCCCATCCAGGAGGTGGCCCGGGCACCTGGGAGGGAGGAACACCAAGTACACGGTTCCAGATGGGCTCCTGGCAATACGAGGCTAACTTTTCAGAGTGCCTTCAGGTTTCTTCAGAGCCATTCATCCATCTGTTCAGCTGGCGCCTACTCAGTAGTGTTCTAGGCACTGGAGAAACCAAGAGAAATAGGACACCGTAGCTGCCCTCCGGGAATCCAGGGAACAGGGAGAGAGGTCACAAGCCCTAGTGGTGAATCGAAGACCAGGGGATCACGGGCGCTCCCAGGCAGCTCAAGGAAGGGACAATGCCCAGCTGTGTCTGACCTTGGTGCTTCTCAGACTTTAATGGGCGTGAGAATCACCTGGGCATCTTGCGAAGCGGCAGGTTCTTATTCAGCAGGTCTGGAGAGGAGCCTGAGATGTTGCGTTTCTAACAAGCTCCCAGGTGATACTGATGCTGCTGGTCCGAGGTCCACACTTTGAATGGCAAAACCCTATGTGACGCCTACGAGGGAGCTAGGCAGGTAGAGAAGTGGGAAGGGATATTCATTCCGAAGAGAGAGAACATTCCAGGTGGGCCACTTCAGGCGTGGGGAGGGTTGAATTGTCAGAGTGGCTGAGGTTTAATTGGAGAGGCTTGAAATGGCCCTGGGCTTACCTTTTAATTCTATTAGGTTTTAATTCATTCTTTAAGACAGTGTCAAACCTGATATTCTGAGACACGCATTTCTAACACTCACCTGACATGGGTCCTTCTGTTTAATGGTCTTGTTTACTAGTGATCCTTTCCTGCCACAGAGGTGATAAGGCTCTCAGAGCAAGCCTGGTGGTGGATGACCAGTCACCATGATTGAGTTCCTCAAGTCCTAGGCTACAGTTCCATGAGAGAGGTCATGGCTTTTCTGCTCCACAGCTCGCATAGCGCCTGGTACACAGGGGCAGCTAATGCTCATTATATCTTGAGTTTGAGATGAATGAATGAATGAATATTAATACCTCATATTAGGCTCAGCAGGAGAATAGCAGAGTGGTTAAAAGCACAGGGCACTAGAGTTAGAATGCCCTGCAAATCCTGGCTCTGCTCTGTGCTAGCTCCAAGAATCTGGCCATACCCTTTGACCTATCTGTGCCTCAGTTTCCTCATTTGTGAAATAAGGATGATAGTAGTACCTGCCTTAAAGAGTTGTTGTGAGTCTTCCATGACATAATACATATAAATTGCTCTCAGCAACTGTAAACATTCAGTAAATGTTATCTGTCATTTTTGTTAAGAGCTGAAGTTGACATTCGCCAACTCGACAACATTTTGACTGGTTTAATTTGGTGAGGATGGGCATATTTGTCTAAGGTATGGCTTATGAGTGAACATCATTTATTTTTGCCATGCATGCCCTCCATTAACATGAATAATGACAGGTATTTGTATTAACTTTTATAAAATTTTTCCTTGAACGTAAAATAGGAAAACACATATAATGACAGAAATGGGGGTCTTGGCAGAATACATCAAGTGGGACCCTTAGGTATGACCTGGTTTCTTGAGACCAGCTCTGCTTATTCGGGGATGTTATGAGGGAGAATTTTATTCTGTCTCCCTATGAGATCACCTGAGCTAGGCTTCTGGAATTCCAGAAACCATGAAACCACGAAAATAGTAATGTTTGGTGAATAGACAGCCAGTAGGTATAGACCTAGCTGAAACTGGCTATTATTTAGGTGAGAAGGGCCGGGAATTTCATCACCACTCGATACTGTTGTGGATTACTTACCATTTAGAATGGTTATTGAAAAGCTCTGGGGCTAATACTATCTTTTGTCTTTTGTCTGTGAATACTTAGACCTGAACTATCCAAAACAATATACATGAGCCACATATGGCTATTTATATTAATGAAAATGGAATAAAATTAAAAATTCATTTGCACTAGGCACATTCCAAGTGTTCAATGGCCACATGTGGCTAGTAGTTAACAAACTGGACAGCACAGGTATGTAGATGTAGAACATTCCACCAGACAGCAGTGACTTAGAGTATAAGTTTTTTACTTTAAGAGTTGCAGATTGTAATTGAGGTACCCAGAGATGGCAAAATCCAGAACTCATGCAATGAGGATGTTGCAGAATTGAATACAAAAATTAGGAAATGTAAGGGATAAGTTTACTTTTGGACAATAAAGTTTGACTCATTTTTTTGTTCAACAGTTATTAAGTAACTAGACACTTACTCTGTGTAGAGCTCTAATCTAGTGGCTCTGGAGAAGATAGCAAAGTCTGACAGATGCATTGACTGATCCCAAATTGCTTGTCATTGAGTTGGATAGATACCAAGTACCTAGAAGAACATTAAATAGCAGTTCAAGGAGGTGTGTGAGGAAAACCCAGTGAGATGCTGTGAGACCAGAGTGGCTTTGAAAAACAGATGTGATGCTTGACTTTGACAGGACAGGAGACACAAGTAGAACTGAGTAAAGGAGGCAGAAATGGTTGCAAAACGGTGGGAAACGGGAAACAGTTACCTTAGATGAAATAGAAATATTAGTTGGAAGCCACATTGGAAATGGGGCTGGGGTCAGACTTTGGAAGGACTTGAATACCAACATAAGATGATTAGACTTTATCCTGCAGACATTGGGAGCCGTAGAAGGGTTGTGAGCAGAAGGGCACAATCGTGCAGGTAGTACTTTGCCAAGGTGAGTCTGGCAGGGCTTAAAAAGCTGGATTGGAGGAACCCAGCCACCTTCACTGGGATACCAGCCCAAAGGTTGCAGGAAGAATCCAGGCAGGAGAGGAAAAGGACCGGAAATAGGTCAATGCACAGGGAGATGGAAAGAGAGGCAATAGAAAGGAAAACAGGTTTTGACTGAGCAGGAGAAAAAAAAATAGCAGAAGTGTAGACAAAGATGGCTTACTTGCTTTGGGTTTGGGGTTTAGAAAATACCCGTTGATTTGGAATTTGGAAGGGGGCTCCCCCTAGATGTAACTTCATCAGATCCCATCACACACCTCCTTGAACTGCTATTTAATGTTCTTCTATGTATTGAGTATTTATCTAACTCTTGGCAGTGATTGCATCCACCAGGCTTTGCTTCCTTCCCCAGAGGCCCTAGTTCAAGTACCATGCATGGAAAAAGTGCCCAGTTAGTGAACAGCTATTCTACAGGTAACTGCAGAGTCAAGCCCTGTTATCTAAACCTACCCTTTACATTTACTGAGGCAAAGAGAAGAAGGGATTAGTTGTTTGTTTTAAAAATAAAAATCCTGAGAAAATGTTAGATTATGTTGGTGAATAGAGATGAATGTCTACAAAATGCCAGTTGTCTGCAAAATGGAGATGCAAATATCTACCTCATAGAGTGCTGAGGATTAAATGATGTGCGCGGGGCTTCCCTGGTGGCGCAGTGGTTGGGAATCTGCCTGCTAGTGCAGGGGACACGGGTTCGAGCCCTGGTCTGGGAAGATCCCACATGCCGCGGAGCAACTAGGCCCATGAGCCACAGTTACTGAGCCTGCGCGTCTGGAGCCTGTGCTCCGCAACAAGAGAGGCCGCGACAGTGAGAGGCCCGCGCACCGCGATGAAGAGTGGCCCCCACTTGCCGCAACTAGAGAAAGCCCTCGCACAGAAATGAAGACCTAACACAGCCATAAATAAATAAATAAATAAATAAATAAAAATTAAAAAAAAAATGATGTGCGTGCAAACTACCTAGCAAATAGTAAGTCATCAATAAATGTCATTTGATTCTAATCTAATGAATTTAACAAGCACTCGTGGGATCAGAAAACCCCATACATAAGTTTATGGCATGTACTATCTCTCCACTCACTCATTTGTTGGGTGTCATAAAATGAGGGAATTTCTAGTGTTATTCCAGATCACTCTGGGCGGAATTGTTAAAGGTCTTATTTGCTCAAGGAAACAGAAGCCAGGGAGGGCCCAGCTACAGGGATAATCGCACACACCTGAGGGTGTCTGGTTCACCCCTCATTTGTTCCTGCTTCTTTTACTCTTTAGCAATGGGATCGTTGTCAGTGGAGCATTGGAAGGTAAGACATACAACCATACTAAAGAAAAGTTTCCAGGAGAGAATGACATAGCTATTTGTATGTGATATGACTGATTCTCATAAGCATGAGAAAATCAGTGTCACTGCATTCAAATTCAATATGTCAACTACTGCCAGAAACCACCTCAGGCTGGGCCCCATGACCCTGAGGTGAAGGCCACAGCTTCTCCCCCAGGTGCTGTCCACCTAGTTCTCCCTTCTGCACCTCATCCTGCATATCATGGTCAGACAAAGCTATTTAATAGACCACCTTCAACTTGTCAAGTTATCCTCAGGGAACCCCTTTTACCTGAAGAGGAAGTCTAAACTTCACTGCTTGGTTTCCTTCCCAAAATTTCACCCACAATGTTGATTCAACCATATTTTCTCATTTTCCAAGTGCATCCTTAGCTCCAGTAAGGGAGAAGTGCACTATTTACTGGATGGAAAAATCCAATACTCACTTCCCTTCTGTGCTTTGGCCACTGCCCTTATCCAGGATGACCTCACTGTTACCCTCTGCTTTGCTAAATTTTACTCATTCTTCAAGACACAGTCAAGACCTACTTCCCCCCCGAAGCCCCTTTCTGATAATTCCAGCCTGTAGGCATGTCACCTTTTTCTGGACTCCTACTGCCCTCATTTACAGTGACAAAATATTGACCACTCTCTTGTTTCTTGTCTCTTGTTTCTTACTTGTGTTTTTCCAACCAGACTGAAGTCAGGGTTTATGTCTTGCCCTTCAAATCACATCAACAAGATTGAACTGAGGGCTCTGTGACATTTACAAATCCTAACTCCGGTTCAGGGTTTTCAAAGTGACATCTTAGAGACTTGAAGGAAGGACTCCTTAGCTAAAGCTTGGGAACTCCAGGTTCCAGCCATTGGAAACGTGGTAGTGGGCTGATGGGTTGAAGTGGAGAGGAGCTTTCTAGATTGGCCCATCCTCATTCACAACTATCTGAAAGCTCAACTACTGGGGAAGTCAAGTAGAGGATGGGGCTCAGTCCTTGAACGATCCATCCCTGCCCCACAGAAAAAGTAATTTGGTCCTTGTAGAAAACTTGGAAAGTACAGAAAAGTATAAAGAAAATAAAAATCATCTCTAATCCTACCAGCCAGAAAGAAACATTGTGAATCTTAGTGTACTTTCCAGTTTTCCAGTTATACACACATAAGTATAATCTGTCATAGCTGAGATCATGCTGTATGTTGAGTTGGGTAACCTACTCTTTTCACATACAATTACACCATGATCACTAAAACTCCTCTAAATATATTTGTGTTGGTTCATTCCCCAGGAAGCAGACTCTGAGATACATGTTGGTGTGCAGGATGTTTCTTAGGTAGTGCCCTAGAAATCAGCAGCTGCTAAAAGGGAGAGAAGGAAGAAGGACGAGACAGAGGGAGCAGTTGCACTGTGTTGTAGGCATGTTCCGAACTCAGGTCTGGCAGCTCGCTGCTCGAAAGCTGATATTCAAGAGAAAAGTGTTGGTAGCAAAGGAAAACTTGCTTTATTCAGGAGCCCAGGAACCTGGGGAGAAGGAGGACTCATGTCCAAAAGCCTGCTCCCCATTGCTGATCAGGAGGCAAGAGCTTTTAAAGGGGAGTTTCAGGGGTGCACTGAGGAGGTGGGGGGCTACGTGCAGAGCAGCACGGTCCGCTCCAACAGTCATCTTGAAATTGGTCATGCGGTGGTCTGATCAGCATCACCTTGAGTGTTCTAAGTGCAATGAACCTTCAATTCCAGAGTTGTTTTATCCCCATCTTCTTGAGGCCAGTTCTCGGAATTGTGTAAGACGGAGCAGCTTACGTCATGACTACAGCCTGGTCATCATGTAGTTAAATTCTTCCACCTGATGGGGGTTTCAGTATCTATAAAACAGCTCAAAGGATATGGCTCAGAATATTATCTAGAGCCCTTGAGGAGAAACTAAAGACCCTCAACTTTGTTTAATGACTAAACTATTATTATTTTGTCCTGTTTGACTGCTTTTCTTTGCTTTTGCATCTTTTCATTTCTCTGATTAAATTTATACTTTGGCTAAAGTTTTTCAAGCAGGCAGAGGACATGGGGGGAGGGGTCTGTCCTGGGAAGGCTCCATAGGGTTCTGCTCCATTACAGGTCCACCAAAGGCCTTAACCAACCCCATAGGGAACTCTGGAGCAGGCATGGCCCTCCTGAGTTGTCCGAGGTTGGAGTGAAGGGGCTGGATCTTTACATCCCCAGGGGGACTGCTCATTGGTTTCAGGCTTACTCTGGAAATTCACATGATTTAGGCTAGGCAGTGTTCTTTAGCTAAGGCAGTCCTCAAAGAAGGTTCAGAGCTGAAGGCTGTCTTGGAGCAGCATTCCCAGAGGCCAGGAGAATAACTCCTTCATTGCCAAAGAGGGATCTGGGCAACATGTCAAAGCCTTTACACTCATAATACTACACTGTATAGCCAACAATGATGGCTGAAATTGAGTACTTACCATATGACAGCATTATGCTAGGTGACCTCAGCCCACAGCTGCTCAAAAAGGTGATTATTAATGGTATCCTCTTTACCAATGAAGAAATCAGATGACCAGACACTCCTTGGGTCCCATAGCTGATAAGCCTGGGGAGCCAGAATTTGAATCTTAAGTCTTTGCTTTATTTGTTTGGGTAAGTACTTAAAAGAGTGTTTTCAGGTAAGAATTTAAGTTTCCAGACAAAAATCTGACTACATATTCAAGTGATAAGAGGTGTGCTGCACTTTCCTTTCATCTTCACGATGAACTAGAAGGATGATTTTCAGAAATGACAAAAACGATCATTCCTAGCCCCCAGAATTAGAAACACTTAAATAACGACAGGAGGTCACATCTTTAAAAGTCGTGAATAAAGGGCAATGGAGACTGTTCCCTTCAAACTCTTTTATTCAAAACACAGAGCAGCAGCTACATGTGGATGTGAAACCCCCAACTCAACCTGCCCCCTTTATTCTACTAGACAGGTCGAGGATTATTTCTCCTGCATGTGAGAAGGGTTGTATGTGGCCTCCCAGATACTTTTAGCATACCACATCTAGTGTTATTTCCTATCTTCGAAAAGCTATTCCAGTTAAGGGACAATAAAAATTAACATTTAATTCTTCGTGCTATTATAGACTTTAGAATTTTTTTGGTGAAATTCATCTTTCAGTCTTAACTTCATACAACTGTTTGACTAAGTTTTCCACAAGCCTACCCAAAGTTTTCATAATTTTTAAGCAAAATTTCCTGAAAAGAGAAAGGCTTTACCAATTATTTTGTACCCCTCTATTTGCCATCTTGTAATCTACACATGCTGCTTATTAGTCAAAATGAATACGGTTTCAGGGCAATTGCATTTATTTGTTTATCCCACTTAAGCATCAGCACAAAAATTAAAATGCAGGGTCAGTTATTGCTGGGGAGTATTCAGCACTGTAATGTGGTTGCCAGGCAACCTGTGGGCGGGCGTTAGGTAGACGAAGGGAAACTCGTCAGCAGCGCTTCAATAGCAGTATTGGCTTTCATTTCAAACGTGATAAATAATAGGGCCATGCAATTCGCCTCCTTTAGCCCAATTTGCTTACTTTTCTTCTTGAATGGAAAATTAATCTGGTTTAGTTCTGGGTAACATCTGCAACCATACTTCCTCTGCCAGGCACTAAAAAAAAAAAAAAAAAAAAGTGTTTCCCACTTTGGACAATAAGGAAGGTCTGGTTTTTTTGTTTTTATTTTTGTTGTCTTTTTTTCCCCCATTTTTACAATCTTCCTCTTTCTTTCCTTCTTTCTTTCTTTCCTTCTTTCTCTCTTCCTTTCTTTCTTTCTTTCCTTCTCTCTCTTTCTTCCTTCCTTCCTTTCTTTCTCTCTCTCTCTTTCTTTCTTTCTTTCTCTCTCTCTCTCTTCCTCCCTCCCTCCATCCTCCCTTCCTCCCTTCCTTTCTCACCTCCTTCCCTCCTCCCTCCTTCCCTCCCTCCCTTCTTTTCTTTCTCTTTCCCTTTCTTTCTTTTTTGGTTAAGAAAACACAGTGTCAAGGCAGTGGATTGAAGAGCTCAGGAAAAAGAGGGAGTCTCGGACAGCACTGTATGAGCCGTAAACACCCTCACACATCTTCTAGAAAGCCATGTTTAATAATTTCAATTTGTTACCTACTATTCTTGAGCTTCTGTACGTGTGTTTACACATACACACAGATATTGGTGAGTCAGAACCCCTGCCAGTATGGAGTGCCTCGAGTAAGAGCAGGTGGTTCTGGGGTCTAGGGTGGGTTTGGGGGTTGAAGGAATCCTCCCAGGTCCTGAGGAGGAGATGCAGGAACTGACCAAGGCAATAGGCAGTGCTGGGGAACTTGGCAAGAGGTCAAAGGGGACTCCATTTCTACTGCAGCTCAGAGCCAGCTTCTCCTCTACTGGGTTAGGCTCACCTGTAAGGCTGAACATAGCCCTAACAATGCACCTTGCACAGAGTAGGTGCTCAGCAAACGTGTTGGCCATGCACATGTCTTCATGTGTGGAGCCCGGACACAGGAAATGCTGTCAGGACAGCTGCACTCAGTCATGGAGTTGTAGGGGAGCGTATTTTGGGCCTCGTGTAATTTCCTGTCTTAGGGATGAAGAAAACGGACTAGCGTCCAAGGCTGGCAAGCTGCTCCTGGCTCCATGCGAACCCGGCTTCAGCTCTGCATCCTCAGAAACTCTCCTGTGTGTTTTCCCCTTTGAGTAATTTAATTTTCATCTGCCTGCTCTCACTTTGCAAGAGCTATTAAGAGTGCGCTCAAGGCTCAGCTTCGGAATAGCTCTCACAGGATTCCCACGCTTTTGCTGATTTTTAAAAACCTGGTCCAGGTTAAGGATGCCAAGATGCTTACTGGAGGTTCTTCTTTGAAAACACCTCTCCTCTCCTTTCTTCCTTTCTGTTGCTATCAGTAGTTTAGATCCTTACTGTCCCAGAGCTGGGCACTGGTCCAGCCTGCTAACTGGGCTTCCTGCTGGCAGACTTCTACCCGCCCAGTCTACCCACTGTGTCCTTACAGCCTTCTTCCCTCCACAGGCTGTCGTTTGCAGAATCCTCTCCAGTTGTTTGCCCTTGCTCTTGAATACCACGTTTGTCTGATCACATCAGCTCTTTTCACAGACAACAGAACACCCAGGCCAAGGTGTCTTAGAATGGAAGCCCAGCTGCCTTAGCGGTCTGCAGTGGTTTTCTCCAAAGTCTAGGAGCACTCAGAGTTTGAGAACCAGTGTCCTGTAACTTTTCACTTGAACAGCTTACCCTCAACAGTGCTTGTGCAGTTGAATTTTTGAACCCAACATAGTGTTTTACATTGATCTTGAAATAGCAGTCACAGGGGAGAGGCACAGCCAGGAGAGAAAGAGAGACAAGAAGAAATAGAGGCAAAGAGAAGGTTAGACATCCAAGGGAAAGGGAAAAAGGAGAAGGAGCCATCAGTAGAAGGACGAAGATAGAGGATCAGAGATGAAGGAAGCCAATCAGGGCCCCCATGAGAGGACTTTGTGATCTTAGAGCAAAAAAAAAAAAAAAAAAAAATGCGTGAAAGGTGATTAAGAGGCAAGAGGCAGCAGAATAAGGGAATCAGGATGCTGGGAGGAGGTGAAGGCCAGAGCAGGAGGATTTGGTCAGTCTTTTGGGTGAGAGAAGTCCCCCTTAGAGTCAGTAGGCATTGACTGAGCAAGACAGATGAAAGGGATTGGGATCCCTCTTCCTCTCACTCTTTCTCCCACTTCTGACATTTTCCATCCTTCCCCCCCATCTCTTGGAAAGCTTATCTTTCTCTTTCTTGAATCAATCAATCGATTAATTGATCAACCTCCCTTCTCCCCCCTTTTCCCCTCTCTTACCTTAAAAGTGTTTTGCAACACTCGGCCTATTAGTAGGTTATGAAACCAGTGTTGTGAGTTATAACAAGCACTTTCAAAACACTGAAATAGGATAGAATATATAGAATAATATACAATAAAATAGAAAACATTAGAGTGCATCTTAGTGTAGGGGTAAACTCTTGTCTCAGTTATATGTGTGGGTGTGAATGTCTGTGTATAAAGTTATTTTCGTATTATATATTATGGTCAAAAAAGTTTGAAGGCCACTGGGATATAATTTACAACTGAAGAAATCTCTTTATTATCTGATATAGCTAATAATCTTTTTCTGATGAGTACTTTTAAGAGGATCATATTGATAAAGTTTTAATATTTCTTTTTCTCAACTTCTACCCCACCCTCAGAGTCAGGAATTTTTAAATTACTTTTTCCTGGAATTTTTTCTCCTTGTGGATTAGCATCCATGGAAAGGAAATATGTTCTCTAGCAGAAAAACCTCATAAAACCCAGAATTCACATTAAGTACTGGCTTCAGTTAAATCTGCAGGCAATATTCATCTTCTGGGTGCAAACCAATTCTGATGGTTAGGTTGTTGGCTCAGAGAGGGCTTATTTCATTAACTACTCTTGGATACAGTGATGGCAGACAACAGGATTTTGAGATGTGTAGTTAATTAATTTTTTATTAAATATGGTGGGTTTGCTTGGGATGAGGAGAGATAGGTAGAGAGGACCCAAGCCTATCTTCAAGAAGCCTCCCTCCTTGAGTTCAAGTCTATTCTGCCCATCAGAAGAAGGTGTTCAGTTTACCTGATGTGTACTAGCTCACTAAACATTAGTGTTAACTATATACAGCCGGTATGGTAATTCCACCATCCTTTTTATCTTTACTATTTTACAAATCTCAAAAGTAATACATATTTGTTGAATCGAAATCAAACAACACAGGTGTCTAAAGGAAAAAGTCCAAGTGTTCTCCCCTCTTCTCTACCCCTATGGCAACCAGGCTCATGCCTCGGTTCAGAAGATAACGTTGGTAACTTGCTGGGCTTCCCTGGTGGCGCAGTGGTTGAGAATCTGCCTGCTAATGCAGGGGACACGGGATCGAGCCCTGGTCTGGGAAGATCCCACATGCCGCAGAGCAGCTAGGCCCGTGAGCCACAATTACTGAGCCTGCGCGTCTGGAGCCTGTGCTCCGCAATGAGAGAGGCCGCGATAGTGAGAGGCCCGCGCACGGCGATGAAGAGTGGCCCCCGCTTGCCGCAACTAGAGAAAGCCCTCGCACAGAAACGAAGACCCAACACAGTCATAAATAAATAAATAAAATTAAATTAAAAAAGAAAAAAAAGTTGGTAACTTGCTGACTTGTAGCCTTCCATATACAGGGCAACGTTACTCAAACTTCAATGTGCACGCGAGTCTCCTGGCGTCTCATTAATGCAGGTTCTGATTCAGCAGGTCTGAGATGGGGCCTGAGACTCTACTTTTCTAACGAGCTGCCCCTTGATGCTGATGCTGCTGGCCCAGGGACCGCACATTAAGTAGCGAGGGCTATACTGCTCACCGTCCAATACCACAACCACGCACCGCATGTGGCTATTTAAATTTAAATTTCTTAAGATTAAATAGAATTAAAAATCCATTTCCTCACTCACACCGGCCACACACCATATGTGGCTATTGGCTATTGGATTGGACAGCACGGATAAAGAACGTTACTTTCCAAAGTGGTTGCACCATTTTGCGGACCCACTCACTGTCAGTGTGTGTTGCAGTTTCTCTGCATCCTCATCAACATTCAGTATTGTCAATCTTTTTGCTTTTACCAGTTCTAGTGAGTGTATAGTGGTGTCTCATTGTGGCTTTAATTTGCATTTCCTTGGTGATCATTGATGTTAAGTATCTTTTATTTCTGAACTCTCTGGCTATTTGTATAACTTCTTTTTGAAATGGCTGTTCTAATCTTTTGCTTATTTTTCTTCCGCTGGGTTGCTTCTTATTATTGAGTTGTAAGAGTTCTTTACATATTTGGGCTCTAAGATACTTGTCAGATATATGGGTTGCTAATGTCTTCTCTCAGTCTGTGGCTTATCTTTGCATTTCCTTAATGGTGTCTTCTGAGGAGCAGAAGTTCTTATTTTGATGGAAAATAGTTTTCTATTTTCTTCTTTTATGGTTAAAACTTTTTTCTTAAGAAATCTTTGCCTAATTGCAAAGATATTCTCCTGAAGTCCTTCTTCTGGACTTCTAAAACTGTAAGTAGTTTTAGCTTTTACATTTAGGTCTATGATCCATTTTGAGTTAATTAGGTCTATGATCCATTTTGAGTTAATTTTTTTGTATGGTGTGAGATAAGGGTTCACATTTCATATGAATGTCCAGTTTTTACAACATCATTTGTTTAAAAGACTATCGTTTCTCCATAGAATTATCTTAGCACCTTTGTCAAAAATCAGTTGATTGTTTATGTCAATTGTATACATATAGGTATAGTTAAGCACTGGTGTATTTAAGCACTGATATATTTTTGTATTTTTTTCAAGCTAAATGTACAGCAACATCAAAAAACTGAATCATGATCTGTTATTTTACTACCCAAAGGAAATTGAAGGGAAGACCCTGGAGGTGACTTATCTCCAATTTAATAGGCTTATCATGAATATTGGTGAGATTTGTTGTTCTGTTAGGAGGACAATAGATAGAAACCACAACATTTTCATTGTTTTATATTATTAACTTGTATGCTTACAGATGAATTTTAGGGATTTTTTAAGTGAATAATATATCTTTTTTAAAAACTGAAACAGAATATGTATTTTTAAAGTGTAAGCTATTTTTTACTTAAAATATAAATTTAGGCAATCCATCATTAAAAAAAAAAAAGAGACTAGGATTGTTTTGGTGTTTTGGCTTATGTCCTGAATGTATTTAGGTTTGGGTTGGTGACTGGGACTGACCTAGGAGATCACAGTCAGGTGGTGTGCACCGCAGCACATTTCCTACTAAACGCCTCATTCTGTGGTGCTCCTCTGTGATTCCACAACAGGCACAGACTCCCTGAGCCCAGTCTGAGGGTGGCCTTCTGAAACCCTGAGGTCTCATCCTTTCACCCCTCACACCATCCTGCCCCTCCTCTAAATCCTGAAAGTACTGGACGAGAGGACCCATCAGGCTTTGAGGCAGAAGCCACCACACTGGTGATAATCGTCTGGATGGAGCCTTCCTAATGGGTCTGTAGACCATGCCCTGTGCCACCAGTGACTCTTTCTGTGGGACCACAAGAGTGTAGGAGAGAGTAGGGGTACATTTAAACTCTGCTCTATAGCAAGCCGTGGTTGGTAAGGTTGTACATCCTGGTTAATTGCTTTAGTTACTTTACTCATGCTTAAACTACTCACTGATTTTATTTAGAAAGGAAGAATGGTCCAAAGAGAGGAAGAACGCAGAACTTGAAGTCTAAGTCTTTGGTTGGAGTATCAGTTCTTTCACTTGCCTCATGTGTACCCATAAATAATAGGAATGATATCAAGTGACACACAAATAAGAGAACTCTGCACACTGTGTAACTCAAATGATATTCAAAGTATTTTTCCTTCAGTAGCCCCCCAAATTGCTGATATTCAGATGTGAGTCATTACTTAAATAGGCTCTGTTGAAATCAAGTGCATGATGGTTTGTAGCTACTTGCTGGATTCACTCTCTTTAAAAAGCTCATCAGCAAACATTTGCTTGCTGAATGATTCCCCTGTAGCCTTGAAATACGTTAAAGTTGGTTCTACAGAAGGATAGTTGCTAAAAGCCTAGGTCAGAGTCAACTTGTCATTTGTTAAGGGTTAATATTTTTGCTGAGGAAGAATTGAAAATCCTAGGAAGACGAAGGGCTAGAAATAGTGTACCATTGTCTATGACTTGTAAACAAAAACAAAACCAAAACCTTTTCCCAAAAGGCTACAGAAATACATTACTTCAAGTATTATAAAATAGGTATGATTACATTTTTCCCTGGTATGAGCTAATTTCAATAAATATTTTGTTGGTAACCATTTTTCCTCAACTATAATAGTGATGCAAACTCATAATAGAAAACTTGGAAACTACAGACATGTATAAAGTTGAGACTGAAATTCATCTACAATATTTGCCTCCAGAGATAATTGTTAACATTTTAATGAAAATTTTCCAGTCATTTGTACTCACATATGTCTGTATTTTTAGAAAATTTATAAACTATTCTTGGTATAGTTTTGTATGTTTCTTCCCCCCCCCCCTTAATAGCATAAACAAATGCTGATGTTGATGAATAGTCTCAGAAAAAATAATTTTGCAGTCTGCCTGATATTTTGTCTGAACTTAACATATCTAAAAATATTTATATATATTTTTTCCAAATTATTCTTAACTTTAATATATTAAAATTGAATTTTATCTACTTATATTCATAAATGTTAAACTTGAGTTGCTGAAAGAATTCTAAATTCTGTATAGAGGAAGGAAAGTAAAATATGTACATTCAGACACACACATGAATTTTAAACGTACACCATGCATTCTCAGTGGGGGCGATATCACTCCAAAGGGAGTGAAAATTGGTTCTGTTGGTAAAAAAATCTTACCCTTTTTATGGATAAAGCATAGATGTATGGTACATAGAGTAATATAAAGAGATATACAGTGTATCTGTAGAATTAAAATTCGTGAGGGGGAGGGGAAATTAGGGAAAAAAAAGGTTTCTTAGAGGGGCAATAATGAAAAAATAGTTGGAGAAACATTGTTAGGGGGGTGATTATGGAATAGGCTGAGATAATCTAGTAGAGAATTGAATCCTGCAGGGCAATTCAATTACTTTAAACCTAAGCTCAAATCAAAGAAATCAGTTTCTCTTCTAACATATAGAGTCTTCTGATGTAGTACTATAAGTTCTATCTTGTTTTAGCTGTCATTTCTTTTTGAGTACAGGTTGCAGAGGAAAGAAAATATGCAAGTTAAATTAAGGTTGGAATTCCATATGTTTCAGTTATGTTACACAGTATCACTATATTATAAAACTATTCATTGTCAAAGGGAAAACTAATATCTTCCACCTTAAAAACCCAGAATTAATCATTTACCTCTTAAAAGAAAATGTCAACTATTTTTTTGTATTTTAATTTCACAAACATCAGTGGTTTTCCAAGAGTATGAATTCTCATTTTACACACATCTAATAATTGAAAAGACACCATTACCACAAGAACAAAAATGGTAGCAAGATGCATTGACTTAGGTTTTTTTTTTTAAGAGCAGCTTTATTGAGATATAATTCACAGATGATAAAATTTACTCCAGAATGTATTAAGTATGCTCATGACTCCACAATAAAAAAGTTCAATGACTCCATCCACTCAAACTCCTTGAAGTGAAATACAGAGAGGTTTAGTAACTGTGTGTGCAGTTTTCTCATGAGGAAGATCATATTTCTGTTGTTTAATGGACTGAATATTATGCCCAGGTGGTCAACTCACTCTTTTTCTAACTTTGCCGGGAATAGGTATCATTATGGATGCATTCTGGTTTACTATAAAGTTGTCCTACTTTCATCAAGCATTCTTTCTGCTAATATTACCTCTGACTTCAATTCCAGCCCTAGAAATGTGTGGGTCACAGTAGGCTTTATTGGATTTTACCAAAAAAACCCAAAATTTAATGACTTAGACAGCAAGGCTTGCTAGCTTTTCATTTGACACCTTTATTTAAGCAAATTATTGCATGCTGTCACCTAATTGTTAGTCACAGCAGGCCTAAAATTACAAAACCTGCTTGAGGTATGTTTGTCTAGAAGCTATTAAATTTCAGTTGTCAACCTCCAACAGCAATGTTTGCAGAATAATCATGATGCATTTCTAGTACATCAAAACTAATCTGTAGTAAAACTGACTTCACTTCCAGAAAAAAGGTTAATTTTTATTTGGTCCTTTCACTCAACAAGTGGGAACAGCAAATGAATGGATAAGTCCAAAAGGAAATACAAAGTGTAAGAAATAGTTCCTACCTTAAGGAGTTAAGAGTCTAATTGGTTGATTTCTCTCACCTGTAGAGAAATTAGGCTAGCCCCACTAATAAGAGTTTATTTTGGCAAAGACTATCAAAAGAAATATAATTTAAATCTGGGAATATGACTGGAAAAGGGGAGAATCAGGAATAATTTAAGGATATTTGTTATTATTAGTAATTTAATTGTTCTAGAAATCCAAGCCAATGTAACAAGATAAGAAAAATATATAACACCATTAAAAAAATAGAAATGTACCTATATCTTTAAATGTGGATAGAAAAATTATCTGCAGGGATACATGCTAAACTATTAAAAGTGGTTGTTTCGAGAAGTGGGACCAAGAAGTGGAGAGGAGGTTGACTTTTGTTTTCCTCTCTACGTTTCAGTGTAGATTGAATTTTCTATTTTACCACAAATATGCATTAAATTGTTGCACTATTAAGTTAAAAAAAGTCAAGGAATCAACAAAATCATGAAGAAGGATCCTCCACAAGCCAGAAAGAGAAACTAAATGGGTTATCAAAACAGAAGTCACCTCAGAAGATTTTTAAGAGCTGGAGAATGGAGTCATAAGATTGGAGAGTTGGTGAGGTGAGAGTATGAAATGGTGAATAAAACAGACACATGGAAAGACTGACTGGGGAACCATCTGTGACAGTGAGGTTTCATGTGTATCATGAAGTGTGGGGTATCCATGGGATTAAGTGGTCATTATAAGATTGAAATGTGAAAGTGCACCAGTAACTTCTTTTTAGTGTTAAGCGAGGAAGTGATACAATCTGTTATAATTTACATTTTCCTCTCATATTTTTTATTTAAAATTTTCAAATCTGTGAAAAATTTGAGAAAAAATGGTATAATAAACACCTGTATACTTTCATCTAATATCATTGGTTGTTAACATTTGTCTCTCTCTTTCTCTCTCCATATATACTTTTTTTTTTTCTTTCCTTGAACCATTTGAAAGTAAGGTGCAAACATCATGACACTTCACCTCTCAATGTTTCAGCAGGTTTATAACACATATAACTGTCAAATCATAATAATAGCTATTGGTTTTATACCTCTTACCATGTGCCTGGTCCTGCTTTGCACGCATTCCCTTATTAATCCTTAAAATAACCCTTTGTGGAAGGTATGATTTCTCCCTTTTGTTGACAAAGACCAAGATGAGATTCAAGCCTATCCCCAACTGGCTCCAAATTCCATGCTTAAAAATAAGACAGGATGAGTGAAACAACATTCAGTTTCCATTGAACTTCAGAGGAGGGTGCAATCATAGCAGATCAGAGTGGTTTAGAAACATTTCCCAGAAATGAATACCCTTGACCTAGACTGACAGGAACATTTTTCTTTCTTTTACTATTGTTAGGAAGATATGTCCTAATAGCACTGACATTTAAAAATCCATCTTCCCTTTTTATTTCCAAAAGTAAAATTAACTGTATGTAAACATTTACTTCTCATCAACTTTTCCTTATGCATAACTACGATGTCATACCCTCAAATAAAAGGTATTATAATATATGTTACATGAATATATGAAATTTATTTTACTTTGATGGCATTAAGTATTTTCATGGTGGAAAATAATAGATTACTGTAAAAGACATTTCTGTAAGTAGCTGTATAGAGAATTTTTAAATCATAGGAGCTGTCATAGCAGGCCTATTTCTAATGTATATAGAGATGTTGTGTGTGCAAATATATCATCCAGAATGCACAAGATCAAAAGCGTGAAACTAAACACAGTTCATAACTCTACAAAACAAGAGTGAAGTTGTGCCAAAACAACTTTGCTCTTTCTATTTCCCATTACAGCAACATTTAAAGAAGGATTATTTCCAAAAATTTGCATGAGTCAGAAGTGAGGAATGAGTAATACTGTGCTTTGGACTTTATGAATGTTTTACTGCCAAAGGGACATTATCTAGCTTTTTTTCAGTAAGGCAGTGGGTTCCTGCCTCATCCTCTGATTCTTAAATAGCTTATTTGGAAAAACTTGAATATAATTTGAACAACCAAGGTACTGGCATCATCTAAATTTAGCACTGAGTTTCCTTTAAATTTTCTAATTTAGTGAATAATGCTTTAATCTCATTTTTACCTCAGTGGGAATGACTTCTGGGGGCTGAATGTTACAATAACCTTAGCATAGGTCAACAGATTCTTTAGCAAGTAAAAAACAAGATTAGATTAGATTGACTCATTCAAAGTCAGAATACACATGAAAATATATTAGTGTCTTGACATTTCATCTTTCTTTGTGGATTTAAAAACTCTATCATGATGAAAAGGTCAATGAAAAATATTCATGAGGCCCATGATGAAGATGAATTTTATGTCTTTTAATTTGTACATTCCAATGGGATCTGGAAGTCTCTAAATTCCATTCTTCTGTGTATTCCTTATCCTCACTTCCAGATTTCCCCCACTGAATGTAACATTTTTGGCTCTTATTATGAATAAGCCAAGAAACTTTTCTAAAAGGCCTAGGATTGGGTTGAGGGTCCCTATTTTAAGCCAGTGGGACCATGCTATTTTTTAACTCCTCAGCCACTGTTTACGGAGCATCAACTGTGGTTCCATCACTGGAGTTGGAAAAGTGAGCACAAACCATCTATTTTTTCCCCCATCTAATTCTTAGATCTCACAAATAAACCTTGTTTTCCCATTTGACAGACCCAGACTTTAGTACAGTGATCCTGGCATACACTTAACAATTAACAATCAGAGTCTTTTCGGAGGGAGCCCACTTGTAAGCTGCTGAAAGAGAATAAGGTTCTTCATCTTAGAGTAAGAGACATACTCTAAATTGCTTAAGGGGGCAAGATTTAATCTATAACCTAACTATGTCATTTTGTTACAGGAAGGGACTAAATAACACAAAGACCTATCTTTTTAGAGTAAAGGTAAGAGCAAAATACATAGCTTGTGAAGGCTAAAGTGAAATGGGGGGGGGGGCAGCAAGGGGGCTGCACTCTGGCTTTAGGAAGGAACCAGTAATATATTAATGAAGTATATTTTCCTCTTCCTTTTATTAGTTCAAGATAATCACTCATGTCATCAGTACGGACTGAGCATGGGGTCAAGAATAAAGATAAGATTTTGAAATATACATTTTGAAAATCTAAGAAAATTGTCACTAATTCACATCCTTAATCACTTGAGAACCTCTTCTTTAAAACAAATACAGAGGTTTAATGATAGACCCACTGTTCTATCATGAAGAAGAAAACATATGGATTGGCTAGTTTTTCAGCCAATGATGAGGAGATGATTGGACTTTTTATAGCAGCATCATAAGGATGTAGCTTGTTGTCTTGGCATCTGGAAGGTGACTGGTAGAGGAAAGTTATGAGTTGTTGGCCCAATTCTAGTCATCAATTTTGTCAGTAATTTATTTGAAGACACAAAATTATCCCTTTTCTAGTATAAGAGCAGTACACATGATACAAAAGTGAGACAGGACTAGCTAACATAACAGGTAACAGAATTAAGATGGGACTTTATTACGACAGACAATAAATCTACAGGTAGAACTTTGCAGGGAGAAATGCAAATTTCTGTTCTCAGGTTCAAAAATGTAATTGTACATTCAAAGAGTGAAGATGTCCTTAAGAGATCTTGAGAAATGTAACAATTCAGGGGGGAGTTACTATGCTGATGAAGGTTCTGAAAAGTATTTTATATGCATTCACTTTTCATTCATTCATTCATTTACTTATGTACTCAATTATCATATGCCAAGAATAAACCTGAATTCCTGGCTCTCAAAGGCTTACATTCTAATTGGGAAGGTAGACTTACAACTGATAATTACTGAACAATGTGGTGAATGGTAGAGGAGAGGGTTGAGCAGTTCTGCAGAAGCAGAGAAGGGTACAACTCTGGAGTTACCTTCACAGAGGGGCTGACTTTTGAAAAGGATTTTCAAGATTAAATAGGAGTTCACCAGAAACATAGAAGAACAGGCACAGCAGGAAGGGGGGACAATATGAATGAAGAAAAGGGGATATTTTGATCTTAGGGTGCACATTAGAAGTGGTGGGAGTTGAGGCCCAAACCTTAGGTGGGAGCCCATCTTGAAGGGCCTTTTGTGCTACGTTAGAGATTGGGGTCTTGGATTCAAACAAATTGTAGTGAGGGTGGGCTGGGGAGTGACTAGTAGATTTATGTGTTTTAAAAAGATAATTCTGGCCTGGAATATCACGGATTCTGGGAGGGCAGTTTAGAGCCTGTTGGGAACAACAATGTAAGGCTAAGGCCTTAACTAAGTCAAGGAGTAATAGGGGAAAGAACACAGGGGAAACACTAGGAAGACACCAAAAAGATAGAGTCCTATGAGATACAGTCAGAGGAAGTGAGTATGTTTAACCTGGAGGAGAGGAGGTTAAGATGAACAGGTGTCTTCTGATACCTGAAGGACTATGGTACCTGATATTGTTCAAGACAGCAGAACTAGGATCAGTGGGTAGAGGTCACGAGTAACAGTGGAAGTTATCCAAGAAGGGAAAGGAATTCCTCTCTGGAGAGTGAGTTCCCTGTCCTTGGAGGTATGCAAGTAAAGCCGAATCACCACGTGCCAGAGATGCTGCAGTAAGGATGTCTCCAACTTTGGGAGATAGGTTATACCATATAATCCCTACTGTCTCTTCTAGGTCTAAAATTCCATGATTCTTTGATCCCAATAAAAAGTCAAGGCATCCAAATGAGCTTTAAGAGACACTGATTCGTATCCTTCTAAGAGGAACTCTTGAAGTTCCACTCCAAAATGGAGAAAGAGCGAACAAATTGGTTTTGATGTCAAACAAAAGCAAACTGACTCTTAGTGCTTTTTAAGTCAAAGGCTTTCAATCTGCCCTCGTGATGGAGTGAAGATTTCTTACTCTGGACATTGGAAAATCCTCAAAGAACAGAATCATACATATCTCATGTCCGGTCCTGTTCCCACAGACCTGAGCCTGGTGCCTGACACACAGCTGATGCTGAATAAAATTAAAGAAATGTACTGGATGCTGTCACACATCACCCAGATCTGCCTTCAGGACAGATGGACCCATTTCCCCGGCTGCTGGGACTGCGGTCGGCAGATGGCCCTCAACCCTCTTCAGAATTGCCCTTGGCTGGGGGGGAGCTGCCTCACCCAAGGTCATGCCCTCTTTCCAGGGCAGCCAACATCGGATAACTGGTCAGTGGGAGGGTGCAAAGCCTGGCCTCCCTGCTCGCCCCACGCTGGGACAGGTCTGCAGGACATCTCGGCTCCAGAGCTCCCCGTGGGGCTGGCTGAGGCCTTTGCTGTGACAAAAAAGCCCATCCCAGCCTCTTCCTCCACCCAGTCCTGCTTCTTTCCCTTCCTTTTTACAGGCGTTGATCCTGATAATACTCCTAATAAACCCCCTACACACCCATCTCCATCTCAGAGTCAGCTTCCCAGGGAATCAACCCCAGGGAATGACCATCTGAATGAGAACCCTTGGTTTCTGACAGAGTTCTGTAGAACACAGAATGAAGGGTCCTTGGCTATCAACAGTTTTGACAAATACTTCTGCCCTCAGTTTCTTCACAGTGGGCCTTTCCATTTTATTCGGGGCAATAGGAATAAAACCCTTTTCATGAAGTGATGCTGTCAATTCCCCCCGTCCACCTTCCCCCTCCAGTTTTCTTACGTTGTTCAAAACACTGACTACTGTTTGATGTAAGATCCAAGGCTGAGCTTTCAGAGTGTGTGTTCATTTGGGGCTTGATTACTGCTCTTTGGCCTTGGTTTGTTTCCGTTTGATTTCGGATGATCATTAATCTTCCTGAGAAAGCCTCCAGGGACTGACGGTGCCCTGGCCTATGCACTGATATGAGCAGAATTATTCAGAAGTTCATGTATCATCCCCTCTTCTGACAACCTTTATCCTCTTAAAGTCCCCACGTGTGCAGTATTTAGAGGGAGAAGAAGGATATTGGAGGGCAAAGACGTCGTTTGAGATTCAGCAAAGGAACGTAACTGGGGCTGCGTTCTGGGTTGTTGGTGACATGACACAGGGTCCTGAGCTCTGGTTCATCAGCAGCTGGTGACCTAAAGCTGGAGAGCGACACTTCACAGAGGGCATTGGAGTTGCTCAACATCAAGAAAATCCCTCACAACCTGTGAGCCCATCAGGCTGTTGGTGTTAAAAACAAACAAACAAACACCTTTTCTGAAGTATAATGTACACACACCAAAATTCACCCATGTTAAGTGTATGATTTTCAGTAAATTTACCAGGGTTTCTTTTCTGAAGTAGAAAACACAGAAAGTGGTTGGAGTGACTATTTTCTCAATTCTCCCGAGGATGGTACATAGGTAATATAATTCCAGATGCCAAGGAAAGAACTCAATCCAGTATATACTATGAATGGATGTCTTAGGATCTTGAAGATTAATTCTCTCCTGGAACCCCAGGTGAAAAAGACAAAGCCTACTTTGCAGCATTTTAAGTTACATCAAAGAAATGTAAGTAAGTATACTTGAATGTCCCTAAGTCAGACAGTGTTGCAATTGCACTGTATAACCAAAATTTGGTAACTATTGTGGTCATGTTGCCATATAGCCTAGCCTTTCCTTTCCTTCCTTCATAAGCAGAAATATCAGTATGAGAAAAGAGACCTTACATCCATTGAAATACGATTAATGCAAAACTGCTTTGAATACGGTCACACACTGCATTTTTATGGCAGTATTAATATTGCATTCCTCACAATTCAGGTATTTTCTTTGTTGTTGCACAAGAACGCTTTTTAATATAGTTGTAAGGAACATTACATGTTTTATTGTTTAGGTTTTCTTTACTTCATGCAGCTTTACAGCCTCATTTTTTTGTGCATGAACAGTATCTATAGATATCCTACAGAACATTTTTATTTTGTTGATTTCACACTATTTTCTTAATCTGGCCCCATTTAGTGACACTTGAATGTTTCCAATGAACTGACATTATAAATAATGCTACAATGATAATACTTGTTGCTTAGGTCTGAATGTCTGTGTCTCCACCAAAATTCACCCATGGAAATCCTGATACCCAATGTGACAGTGTTAGAAGGCTTTTGGGGAGGTGATTAAGTCACGAGGGTGGAGCCTGCATGAATGGGATTAGTTCCCTTATGAAAGAGATCTCACAAAGCTCCCTAGGTTCCACCAGGTGAGGACACAGCAAGAAGGTGCTGGCTATGAATCAGGGATTGGGTTCTCACCAGAAAGTGGCCCTGCTGGCACCCTGATCTTGGACTTCCCAGCCTCCAGAACTGGGAGAAGTAAATTTCTGTTGTTTATAAGCCACCAAATCTTCAGTATTTTGTTATAGCAGCACGAATGGCATGAGAAACTTGTATTCATTTTTTTCTTTAGAGTCATTTATATGTATATATAAGTACATATGTATATATAAATATGTATGTATATATGTAATTTGTCAAATATTATCATGTTTATGTTGTCTTATCCAGTATAGTAGCCATTAGCCGCATGAAATGTGGCTAGTCTGAATTGATATGTGCTTTAGATGTAAAATACACACTGGATCTTGAAGATTAATATGAACAAAAGAATGTAAAATACATCATTAATACTTTTTATATTGATTACATGTTGAAATAATATTTTTTATATTTTGGATTAAATAAAAGATTATTAAAATTAATTTCGCCTGTCTCTTTGTACATTTAAAAATGTGGCTATTAGAAATTTTAAATTACATGTGTGGTTCACATTATATTTCTTTTGGACAGCACTGTTCTAATGCCTTGAAATTATTTCTGGATTTTCAATTCAATTGATTAATTTTTCCTAATAGTTTATACCTAATTCCTGTGGTTTTATAATTATTTTAATAATTTAAATACGCTTGAAATATGAGTACAATGATACCTTTAAAATAGTATTTGGTATTATTGATTTCTTATGTTTCCAGATGATGTGTACCATCAATTTATCAAGTTCTATATATTTATATCATGAAAACTTTTACTTTATAGTGCATTAAATCTTTTTATTAACTTAAAAATATTGTCATCTTTTCTAATTTTAGGCTTCCCAGGTACCTGATTTCTGCTTTATTATATATATCTTTATTTTTCCATCTGTATTTTACATTTTTCAAGCCAATTTTTCTGAGTTGACATCATTGACTTTTTTCATTGTTTTAATGGGAACTCTTCTTGTATTTTCTAGTGGTGTGTCATCAGTATAAAGCAATGCCATTGAATTTTGTGACTCTCTTCTTAATTCCTCTGATCTTTTCTTAATTATCTTTAATACTTTTATGGCTTGTTTAGTTCTACTTTCTAAATATAGCTGCATTAACTTACAAAAACAGAATTTAAAATTTCATTCTTTCCTGAATTTATATATCATTTTTTTTTCCTTCCGGAATGCAGCATGCTAGCATTTGTATTTGGCTTTTACTATTAAAGTACCTATGCTTTATTATACTAAGGTAGTAATCCACTGTGCTTATTTTGCTTATTTTTTATGATCATCTGGGGATCATAAAAAATGGGAATGTGGTTTCATAGATTTCATGCTATTGTTTTCTGCATTAACTGAGTTCATTTTTCTGTCCCAGTATATGATTAATTTGTAGAACTAGAAAGAATCTTTATAATCCCTTGCCCTATGATTCAATACTTTCCGTATGTCTGTTAGCTCTACTTTATTCCTTACATTTTTCAGCTATATTGTTTCTCTTCTATTTGTCCACAGATTCTGCCACATTCTTTTAGTCCTGAAATCTATAATTATATTTCTATGAGTTTGTCCTTGTACTTGGTCAGTTTCTCCTACATATGCCTTAGTCAAGGACTGGCTGCAAGGTCATCTCAACCCAGGCAGTAGCACAGGCTCCTGCTCTCAGAGGGGCCCTGTACTTAGTTTAATGCTCTGCTGTTACTGTTTTGAAACTCTTCATAATTTCTGAGCAAAAGGCCCTCCATTTTCACTGTGCAAGGCGCTGCCGCAAATTATGTAGCCGGTCCTGCTTGTTCCTTATATCCTGCGACTTTGCTGAACTCACTGTTATTACAAGCTGCTTGGAGATGATTTGTTGGATTTTCTAGATCAGTCATTCCATCATCTAAATGAAATCCTCTTCCAGCCAGGTAGCTTCGGGAAAGTCCTCCGGTTAGCCCTTCCCCACTCCCAGGGTGAAATCTCTTCTAAAAGTTCTCTCTTCTCGTCTCCTTCACTGAATGTCAAGTGTTCTTTTCTTACTTCCAGAGGCGCTGGAGGAGCTTGTGGTCAGGTGTCCAACAGATGAGACTCACTTCAGGCCTCCCTCAGCAGGACTTTTGTCTGGAGAAGCAGGAGGGGCAGCCAAAGTAAGCTCTGCCCCTCACCTCTCTCCCTCCCCACGGCCCAGGAATCCTCATTTCCTCAGCCTCCTAACGCAGAAAGGATGGGGCTTGCTCCCATGCACTTGGGAGTTTGGGCCGGTGATCCTTTTCTGCCGTACTCCTCTCTGCTTTAGCTGTACATATCGTCCTGGAGGTCCCAAACTCACTTTCCTTCAAACCTTAACCTTTCCAGGCATCCTGGGAGTTAGAGCTGCCGCAGGTGGGACCGGGTTAAAACCCACTGGAGCATCCCTGAAAATTTTAACTTGAGATGGGCTTGTCTCTTACCTGTGGTTTGGCCTTAGGCAAGTCACTTCACCTGTCTGAGGCTTCTTTGTCTGCCCATCTGTAAAATGGAGGAAATGACAGGAGCTATGCTTCAGAGTGTCTGTGGGGGTTAGGGTTAGGGTCCCTGAACTGGTGCCCAGGGTGTACCAAGTGTCAACGACGCTCCCCTGAGCTTCACGGCTGATCCTCAAGCCTGGCGCTAGCTCAACACCCTGAGCTCTTCTTTGTCTCTCTGGACAGTGACCTCAGGAAGGGATGCAGGGTAAGTTCTCCAGGTCTCTGGGCCTCTGGTAAGGAAGAGCCAACTAGGATGACTGAACTGGGTCTCAATCTGCAGAATATAATACAGAGAGAAAAATGTGTTCCCATAGCTACCCATTGTTCTTGGGCTGGACTTTCAAGGTGGGCACGCTGGCTTTTTTCCCCCTCAGGACTGCATAGTTGCTGAGTTAGTGGAGCCATACTTGGCCCTGGGCAAGTTACCTAACTTTGGGTGTGCCCTTGTAGCCACATCTGTAAAGTGAGATTAAATGCGTCCTACCTGCCCCTCTTCCTGGTCTCGACACCAAGTTCCTCCTTCCCTCTTGCTCAGGGAGGCTCTATTGGCTCAGAAGGAGATAAGCAGGCCCTGTATTGCCCGTTGACCCTGGTTCCCTTTGTCTCATTCTTCTCATTCCCCAGATTGACCTTCTTTATTTTTTTCAGTGTAGCTGCTGCCACATGCTGAAACTCCACTAACAGAAGTCCTACTTCCAGATCCTGGAGATAGAGTCTTGATGAAATAAATCCATAAAGCTTGACTCTCAAAGCAGGCCCACCCCCGAAGGGCCTATGTTTAGGCCTGGGTAAGGATGTGAAGCTGCTTCTCAGATGTCCTGCTCATCCCAAGATGCCCGCATGGCCTGCCCCTAAGGCCTGACATGGTGTGAATTTGCCCAGGGACACTAACTGCTGAGTACTTGGTTCCTGACCCCAACTCTACTCACACGAGAATCAAGTAGAGCTCTCGAGCCAGCTGCACAAGGAACACTCTAATTCCACTAATGCTTTCTGTCATTTTGATGCATAGGAATAATCCCGTTCCCAACCCATGACCCCCATTACTCACCCACCTTTCTGGATTGATAAATGGTTTTCTCCATTACAGTCTCTGGTCGCTGGGCTAGCCTCTCTCTTTCTTCTTGATGAGATCACAGTTTGGAAGGACACAATTTCTGTCCTCTCATGGTTTTGTGTTTCTTTCTCTGAAGAGCTATTAGCTTGTGAGATGCACTAGAAAGACTAAAAAGGTTTTACAACATGCTGTGTGCTGATGGGGGCATTAGTGGGCAGTTGTGAAATCCCCAAGTCAATGTAATGTACAGGAGTCAGTTGTCAATAACACCGCTAAGGAAATATAGTGTGTATGTTCCAACAAATATCCGTATTCTGTGATTGAGCAGACACTTTATTATATTCAAAGTGAAAATAAAGGGGGCCATTGAATGGGGCTCTGAAATTTGGGGGTATGGAAAGTTTTACTGTGAAATATTTACCACACCCCAAACTCATCTTTATGGGGACCAGTGAGAAGGGAAGTACATTAAATACAGATGAGGCTGAGACTTCCTGTGTGTGCCAGAGAAATCTTGTGGGTCTAACTGACCTTTGGGGGAAGTTACTTGTGAGCTCGAATTGCTACCTTTTCAATCAGCATTCATATCCTCCTTTAACACTTGCAAATGTTGGTCTGCATCCATCCCAGAAGGCAGGTTGGGAGGTAGGTCAGCGTTTTTATCCCTGTGTGACCAAAGAGGAAAATGAAATCCCCAAGGTTTAAAGGATTTGTCTTATGACAGACAGTGACTAAATGGCAGGGGTTCTGATTGGAACTCCTAACCAAAGCATCTCAGGTCTGGGGGCTGAGTCACACAGCCAGGCTTACTTCCTAACATCCTAAATTAGACAGAAGGTTTGAATTTCACTACAAGTAAGAGTGAGAACGGTAGATTGTTGGAATGAAATGTTTATACGCCACTGCAGAGAAAGGGGCTTATGAAAGACTTAAGATTTAAGCTGTGTGTTTAAAAGGAAAAAAGAGGCAGAGCAGAGATGGTTGGGCTCATTTTTATGGCTGAAGTGTCAGCATAGACTAATTCAGTCTTCGTAGGGAGATGGATGAATTAAAGAACACAGAGATGATGGATGAAGGTGCGAAGAGTTTATGGAGGCAGTAAGCCTGACTTTGACACTGGAGAATATGGTGATGACATTTTTAATTTTGGATGCAACATAGAGTTAAAAACCCAAGGTACTGTTATCAGAACTGGAGATTGAAGGTGATTTAAAATTGCTCCACATTCTCTAATCGCATTAACACTGTACTCTACTAGACACTTTAATTGCCCCTAACTGTTACAAACACAGCAAGACCTCAGCATCAAAGAAGTTACCATGTTAGGAAAAGAACCATTTTATAATTCCCCAAGTGGAGAGAATCTTCCCAGAGAAGAGAGTGTCCTGGGATAAAAAGAAACCAGGGAACCTAATTTAAACGGTAGGAAAAAATGGACCAATTATATGCAACACTTGAACTCAGACTATGGGAATACATGATTGCAAAGGTATTCCACTTCAAGGCAGCAGATGATGGGGAATCACCTCTCCACTGAGAAATACGTAGCTTTGGAAGAGGGCTGAAACATTACATTACACACAATAGTAATTCTCCTAAAATGAAGACTGCCAAGGACTGAAAAAACCAAACCAAACAACCAACCAAACGAACAAAAAACCCAACAGCTAATTTGACTTTAAAAAGTTTTTAAAAATCTGTGACTTAACACCCAGAAGCAGGTGGTCAAAAGAGTCATTCATTATGAATTTTGCCTTCGGGCTGGAGCGGCCCAGACCATCCTGGTAGATAATTGCCTACCCTATTCTTAAGGTTCTTGTGCAAAGGAAATTCCAGAGCCCTCTTGGTAATGCGGACCAGCGCCTAGTGGCAGCACAAGGATTTCCTCTCCATGGAGCCTTAGATCCCTGTGGCCCTAGTTTATCCATTTTCTCTTGGTCTTGTGCTAGTCCCAGGTGAGCTCAAGATCCTCTGTTTATATGATCACATGATACGAAAAGATCATTTAAGGCTCCCTGCACATTAGGTCTTAACAAAGGTTTAATAATGCAAGAAGCGTTTGGTTGGGTCTTAGTTTGTGCTCCTGGCTTCCCCAGGATGACCTCTGACCCCTGTTCAACAAGCCAGACTGTCACTTCCTTGAAGCCCTGGTTCATTCAAGTCTTGCTCCCATCCCAAGCCCCCTCCTGGGTGTTCCTCTGTACCCAGGCAGATCAGAAAGCTGAAGCGCATGGCTCCCAATCTCTCTTCACTTGCCCCAGATCCCTCCTCTGTTTTCTGAGCTTTTTGGGTGGTGTTGGGTGTGGCTGGCCGTGTCCTAAGCCTTGTCGTCCACCGCCTGGGTAGCAGGATTAACCTGTCTTTGCTCTCTCACTTGGCCTCCACATGTCTCTACCGAAAAGGACAAGGTGACATTTGGCTAACTGTTTGCTAATGTGCATGAGAGTGGGTGCTGTCTAGGGAAGCTTCCTTTGGCCAGGTAATTTGTACATTTTCACAGCAGCCTTCTGGAGATTTTGTCCTCTCTCCTGTGTTGTGTACTGCTACAGGTGGGCCTTTCTAACTCATTAAGAAAGGGGTTGGGCAGCGTGCCAAGCTGGAGGGGTAATGTTTTTGGTCTTGTCAGGTTTTGCTACATCGCACCTCTCAGGGCTAGGTCAGCATTTTTACTGACCTATGACAGGGCTGGGATGGCTCCTTTCATTGATTATTTTTAACTACTTTTTAAATTGGAAATGTAATGCATGCACAATGGGAAATAAACCTCCCTCCGACCCCAAACTCTCAGTTGCCTTCCCCGATAGCATCACATATGGTCCTTTCCATAAAGTCCATGTATAGTTAACAGATGCTAGCTTCATGAATGCATTTATTTGTAACAGATCATACGGCAAAACAGGAAGAAAAGTTGGAAGGCGTAGAATAAAACATACTCAGCATATCCAAAGAAAGAGACCTTACAAAATAAGAAAGGATTTTATAAGGATATGAGGGACAAAGATGGATTTTCAAAAAAGGTGTATTAAAATGAACACATTTATTGAGGAGATATAATGTGTCAGGTTCTGGGCTGGTGCAGAGAGTTTGAAGGTGAATCCTATGTACTGTCAAACTCTGACAAGCTCAGTTAGTATGGAGAAAAGGCTTGTAAGTTGTCCTCCGTTGAACTTCAACTCATATGGGAAAGAGACTCATAAATAATTACAATATAGTGTAATCAGGGCTGGAGTAGAGGTATGTGCTACTTTAAGAGCCAGGAATAGCAGCATACTATGTCTTCTGGATTCAGGAACATCCTAGCAAAGGAGGAAACATTTGTGTTTTCTTGAAGGATGCCTTTAAGTTCTTCCAATGGAGGGAGGGAAACAGGAATTCTTAACCTAGCAAACACCATGAGCAAACACACAGAGGGTGAGAATGCACAGCCTTTTCAGGGAAGTAGTCCTTGTGACTAGTATAGAGGGGGCATATCTGGCTAGGAAATGATACTGGAAGGGAAGCTGGGGGCCAGGTTATTATGCGCCATGAGTGCCTGTTAAGGAGAATGAAGTTTGTCTTGAATTGGGAACTGTTGGAGACTTTCAGGTTGAGAAGTGATCCCCCCAGGACAATTCTGAGGGTGGTTTGAGAACTAGATTGAAGCTGGGAGGGACTAGAGTTGGGCAGGGTTAGGAGGCTACTGCACCAGTCCAAGCCAAGTGTGATGAGACAGTAAACCAGGCCACTCTGGTGGAAATGGTTTGAGAGATATTTCTAGGTTGATTTACACGTTCAACTATTCCTTAACAGTTAACTGGAACAGGGGGATGCAAGGAGTTGAAGCCGATGCCGAGTTCTTCAGGAAGGCTGCTGTGTAGGTAGCGTACCACAGAAAGAAATGTGGAGTACAGGAGAACAGACATGTGGAGTACAGATTCAGTGACTTAAATCTAAGGCATGTTGAATGTGAGATTCCTGGGGCACAATCAGGCCCAGAATCTCAGTAGGGAAAGAGAGAGTTTCAATGATACAAGGAGAGTTAACATATCAGCTGTTTCACAAAGGTCAAGAAAGACGAAGGTTAAAAAGTAGCCATTGGCTTTGTTAATTAGTATGTCAACCATGACCTTTGGGAGGGCACTTTCATTAGAAGAGGAAGGAAGCCAGTTACAATAGGCTGGAAACTGAAAATTTGGGGGGAAGGCATTTATATTTATAGGTAGAAGAAAAGCAGCTAATGAAGAGAGAAATGGATGAAGAGATGTGACTAAACAAGCTAGGAGAGGTGGAAGGACAGCCCCAGTCCTGCCAGGTTTGCGAAAGAGAGAGAAACTGCATCTTTGCCTCAGGGATTTACCTTTTCTCCCAGAATCTCACCCATGGTGGCTGTAGCCATCACACTGTCTGTGGGCGTGAGGGAAGGGGCTCCCCTTCCTTTTACAGGCCATCTGTCCCTTTATCCATAATGGTATAGCTGGGAGGAGCTGTAATACCTAGCCCCTCATCACTGGCAGCTTGGGGGAATATACCACAAGAGCCAGGCAATGTCCCACTCCTCACAGCCCACAGGTCTGGCCTTAGGGGGTTTCTGATGAAGTCAGCTCCTTCCCCTCCTGGCTCCTGGTGGCCCTGCTCTCCTGCTAGCTGCCCTGGAGCACCCGTGAAAACTTGAGATGCCAGGCCCAACAGCAGGTAGACCAGAAGGATGGAAGCATTTCTTCTCTCATTGGTCTAAGGCTGCCTTCCAAACCCTTGATTCTTGTCCTTACTTGATTGACATTGAGACTGGCCACTCCTTCAGGGAAGACCTCACTCCACCTTTTACCCAAAGGAGGGTTACAAAACCCCTTGGTTCCCCCCCCCCAAAAAACAATCAAATCAGGAGAGTCCAATAATCATACAATCATTCATAGATGGTTTCTGATGTGAGGTTAGCCTAAGCCACAGTAGTGGTCGGTTAGGTAAGGATAAATGGGATGAAGGAAAAGTTAAAGCAGTTTATTTCTTGATGTACTGATATTTTATTGTCTCCGTGAAATAGAATCGTAGGACTATTGCTAAGATGGAGGGGCAGTGGGTTAGTTGGGATTTGGAGAGGAATAGTTTGGAGAATGGAAATTGGAGCCAGTTAGCAAAGGGTAATAGATTGCTTTAAGAGCATCAAAGTTCCCACTGACCCCGGAAATCATACACCTGTCCAGTCAGCAGAGCTATGATTCTTTTTCTCCAGCAGAGTGGCAGCCTGGGACATGTCGGGAGAAAGTCATGGTTGGATTCATGCGAAGTATAGATTGGCAAAGTATAGAAGGGCCTGGGCTGCTGGTGAGAATGTGGTTGAAAGTCTTGGTCATGAGGTCCAGGCTGGGTAGGGAAAAAGTACAGACAGGAGTGCTGATGGACTGAGAGAGTTGGGTGGGGTGAGAGAAGTACAGGTCTTGCTGAGGCTGGCAGGTGCGTCTGGGGGAAGTAAGGGAATGGGACTGATGAAAGGGCAGAGTTGTTGGCTAGACAATAGGTTTCTGACTTTCAGATTTCCGAGATAAAATAGTTCCAGGGCTGGGATGTGCGAGTGGTTAGATGAAGGGAAGTAGGTTGGGAGCCATCCATCCCACGTTGGGACGCAGAAAATGATGTAGTCATCAGACTTCTTGCACTCCAGAAAAGAAATCTGTTCTTGAAACTCAGATTGATGAGGCCCAAATAAATACCAGATTTGGGAGGCATTTGCTACGCTTTGCTTATCATGCAGTTAGGAGCTAGGGTAGGAAAGAATAAGCCTCTCTGTAGACCTTATAAAGGAACTATACGTGGAGACCTCACTTTGTGGGTGTCCTCTTAAGAGAATGCACTAACACAATATCAAGTTTTATATTCTAGATTTTTGGCTTCTCTGAAAGAACAAGATGATCCAGGCAGCACGGGGCCAGGATTTCCTCTCGGCAGCAGTAAGATTCCTCAGCAGGTTATCTGAGTCCCCACCACTCTGTATTGCTGCCTCACACCTGGCCGTTCATGGTGTCTTTCTTAGAATTAGGAGGGAAGTGAAATATTTCTTATAACCAAGGCACTTTCAAAAATTGGAAAACCAAAGATGAATCAGGAAGAGTATTCCTCTGTATTTGATATGCAAATATGCCACTGTTGAAAACTATAAATTGTGATGCTATTAGGAAACAAATCCTTCCAGCTGTACTCGTTACATTATCCACCCGGCTCCTATAGGCATGTGAGTTTGCAGTGACTCCTGTAATAAAATAATAGTGGAAGTAAAATCAAATACATGAGAGTTTATAAAAGTGGTATGATAAGCAACAGTAATTTTTAGAGTAAATCATATTGTTACTTTTGCTAATAGAATGATCTTACTGAATCTCCGGTAATTAATAGATTCCCTCAAAGTGCTACCTAACTCCTGAGAGCCACTGAGCCACTGAGAACAATTTAATGAATTCATGCAGTGGTTCCTCGGTGGCTGGAAATCGTCGATGTAATTCCCTGAGTGCCTAACTTCTTGGCAGCTATATACACGTGTAAGGTAGATCCAAGGAAAATGGGTGAAGGATCTTTAGTGTCAGAGGAGAAGAAGAATATGAAAATGAAAGCTTTTTGCAGGTCTAACTTGCCTCACGGGTGCCCAGGAAGAAAGAGAACTGCTACATATTTCTTGTTGAGGCTCATGATAAAATACACATAATCCAACCCTTAGGAGCATGATAGATTAAAATCAACATCTAGGATTAACTCAGGAAGCAAATGGGTAGCCAGTGTGGACCAGTACATTGATATAATCTGGTATTTCCTTAAAGCATTTTGGTCTTCTACTTTCTGCCCTAGTTAGCGCTCACTTTAAACATGGGGAGCAGTCGAATATGAAGCCTCAGAGGTTGTACTGCATCTTGAAAGAAATACAGAAATAAAATGAGATGGAGGTCTGAGAAATGGAAATTGTCATCACACACTGAGGGAAAAAATAATTTGAAGGCCAAGTGTTCAGTGAGTCGGAAAAATTTAGAGTCGTAAGGTTAGAGGCTGCGAACTGGAAACTAGATATGAATTCATAACCTACAAGGATATCAGTGACGGCAAGAAGTCGGTAAACAGCGTCAGTGTTATTTTGGGAGGCTGCAGGAAGCTTATTATGGACCAGGGAGCCTGAATGGCTCATGTTCGAGGCACCGTATTTAAGATATAAACAAACAGAAGATCGCGCAGTCAAGGGTGACAATAATGATTAAAAGCTGAGGCAGAATGAAATATGAAGAAAACTTAAAAGAGATACAGCTCTGTATTGATGGCATGATAAAAATTAATGAGATTTTTAGAGGTATTTATTTACTTTAAACATTATGAACAAATGATTCATCAGCATCTTACCATTGGAATACAGAGATAATAAACTGGCATAAGCACCATGGAGTTATGCAGAATGAGCATTTTATTAATGTCTTGCCTATCTCTTATTGCCCAACTCTGAAAAGTCAACTGAAGGAACCACTAGACAGTATTTGCTGAGGGATGACTATGATATTTTGGCCCTCTTTCGAAGTCAAACTTCTATGAATTTTACAATGCTGTGAAAACATTTCAGCAAGAATTTTGGCAAAATATTTACAATTTCTTCAATAACACTGTTCACGGAATAGGAGAAATGGAAAGCAATCACTTAGTAACTGCAGAGAAACAAGCAGGAAGGAGGAGGAACAACTGCTTACTGTGTTGCTTGTGATGAAAAAAGTCTGAGTTCAGCTATTAAAAAAGCCTGCTGGGGGCTGAGCACTGCACATGTCAGAGGCACATGCTGCTTCCCGTCACCACACAGGAGAGATGGTACCTACAGCCTGGGTGTTTGTGTGATGCAGAAGTACAGCTATAACATCTGCAGGCGTGTGACCTGTGGGAGACAAGCACTTAGGGGGATAAAAAGGAAACTGGCACAGGCCTTGGGCTTCTGGCATCGTTAGTCACAGGTCTGCCAAGATGCTTTGGGAAACATTTTAATTTAAATGCCAAGTGTATTTCAACGAAGACTCCCTGGTTTGACCTGTTGGGAGTCCAGAGGGAGATGGATAGGTGCTCATTTTGGAAAGCATTAGGAGAATCAGATGCTGGTTTTATAAAAAAGCATCCTGGAGGTTTAAATCTCTATATGTCCCCACTCACCCCAGGAAACTCATGGTACAAGCTGCAGGATGTATGACTCTCATAGCATATTACTAGTGATTGGTAAATGCAGGAAAAGGCAGAAATATCTCCAGGCGTTTATTAAAATATCAAAATTAGAGGACTTTGAGGATAAAGGCCTAGCATTCTTCATTTCCTCCCCACAGCATAGTCACTGGCTACTATGACTATAAATTTGATAAGGCCTGATTTGGATTATTTGAATATATTTTCCTGCAAAAATATCACAAGACAGAAAAAAAATTGAACCAAACTAGAAAAAGAAAGGAAGAAAGAAAAGGAAGAAAGGAAGGAAGGAAGGGAGGAAGGAAGGAAGGGAGGAAGGAAGGAATGAAGGAAGGAAGGAAGAAAGGAAGGAAGGAAGAAAGAAAGAGGGATGGGACTGAATAAAATATTAGAACATTGTTGTCCATCGATGTGAAAATATGTCTGTTAGCGTGTAGGCCCAGGTTGGCAAGAGATGGATAAAAGCTTGTCTGATGGGTTACAAAAACATGAATCCACAGATCAGAGGAATTAAAACACCCCGAGAATAACACAAAGGTATTTGAAGTTGCTTCAGAGGCAAGGGCGGGTGTGTATATGTATGTAAAGCTCGTTTCCTCTGAGGCTGCTTGGCAGTTTGCTACAACATCATGCTGATGAAAGCAGGGTCTTTAAGTTCACCCCCCAGCGGACTGTCAGTTTCTCCTTCGCGCCCTGCGGGAAGCGCATTCCCGGAAAGGGAAACACACTAGTTGGAGAAGAGCTGGGGTGCTAGAGAAAGGCTGGAAGCTGGAGCCAGGGATCCTGGGATGGAGAGGTGGGTGGGGCCAGGCTGGGTGCGGCCTCGGGTACCAACATGCGGAGATGGGGCCACGTCTGGCTCCAAGGGTGGAGAGCCAGGGAAGGTATTTGCTCGGGGGAACGACATGATCAGGGTTTTTAGGCTGGTCACTCTACCTGAAGCATTGGGGGAGGGAGGACGGAGGAAGAAGGAAGAACCAGAGGGACCGGCTGCAGTGATCCAAGTAGGATCCTGCCCCAAAAGATGAGCCTGACCTAGGGCGCGGTCTGCAGAGGGCTGGACCGGCTGGCGGCGGGACACTGGCGGAAGGACACTGGGAGGGAGGGACGCTGGTGATAAATCCCTGGAGGACGACTCAGAGGGCTCAGAACAGGCTCTAACGAGGTCCTCTGCTCCTCACCTCTCGCCGCCCCCTCCCCCGGGCCCCAGCATCCTTGCAACTAGTTGAATCAATTCACAGATTCACAGTTCAGGAGCCCAAAGGAACGGAATTAGCTTCTGTATGTGAAGTGGGTCTGACCCACGAGGGGAGCCCAGAGGGGAACGTCCGGAGGGCCTCCTCCGGAGCTGGGCGGGAGCGGAACGAGTCCCGCGCGCGGGGCGGGGTAGGATGGGGCGCAGCGGCGGAGCCCAGAGCCCGGGACCATCGTGCGGCCCGCGGCCTGCGCTGTCTTTGCTCCTCGGGGCGCCGGCGGGTGACTGGAAGTTGCCAAATCTCTAGGGAGGCGGGGAGCCTCCCGGGACCCGCGGCCGCCGCCGTCGCCGTCCGCTGGGCAGCGAGGTTCCTGCGGCCCGATGAGCCGGCCCAGCGGGAGCAGCCGCGACGGCGGCGACCAAGAGCGGGAGCCGGGTGGCCCGCGGCGGCAGGGGAGGGTCCCCGCGGCCTGTAGGGGGCAGCGCCGAGCCCGGGAGGAGGCGGCGGCGGCGGGGTGGGCGAGTCACGGCCGCCCTGCCCGCCGTGCGCTTACCCGGCGCCGCCGGCTTCGGCGGGGACCCGGGGGTACGTGGCGGGCCCGGCGCGCGACAGCCCCTGGGGAGTTGGGATCCCGGGAGACCCCGGCGTCGCCACCCGCCCGCCCGGGGCCGCGAGAGCCTCGGGCGGCGCCTCCGCGTGGCCGGGGAGCGTCTGGGCGCCCGCCGCTTCCCCGAGCCCGAGCGGGACGCCCGGTGCCCGCGCGGTGGGTGCCCTGAGCCCCGCGGTGGGCGCCCCGTTCCCCCGGGGAGGGCGCCCCGTTCCGGCGCCCCCGGCCGCGCGGTATTTGTGGCGCCCGCGGCGGCGCGTGTGCCGGGCGTGTTTCCCTCCCGGGTGCCGGGCCCCGGGCCCCGCCGCCGCGCTGACTGTGTCTCTCTTCTCCCCCTGCAGGAATCTTCCGAGAATCCTGCTGCCGCGACTGTAACCGTGAGCGAGGCGAGCTCGAAACCAACAGCACATCTAAATTAAAAAAAAAAAAAAAAAAAAAAAAAAAAGGCGGAAGAAGCGGCCGAGGCGGCGGCGGGAGGAGGAGAGGAGGAGGGGCCGCGCGGCCCGAGGCGGCGGGGACGCGGGGACGCGGGGACGCGGCTTTGTGCTGGCGGGTCGCGGGGCGCCCATGGCGGAGTGCGGCCGGGGGGGCGCCGCCGGCGGGGCCCTGCCCACCTCCCCGGGCCCGGTCCTCGCGGCCAAGGGCGCCCTGAGAGCCGGGGCCGGGGAAGGCGGCGGCGGCGGAGGGCGCCTCGGCCACGGGCGGGCGCGCTATGACAGCGCCGGGGTTTCCAACGGAGACTGCAGCCTCGGCGTGTCCGCGGACGAAGCCCAGGCCAGCCCCGCCAGGGGCCCCCGCGGCGCCGCGCTCGCCGCGACCCCCGGCCCGGCCGCCTGCCCCCTCCCCCGGGAGAGCAAGCCGGGCGGCCTGCCGCGCCGGAGCAGCATCATCAAGGTAGGTGGGAGAGGGGCACCCGTCGCCCGCCCCCCGCCGTCCGCGGGGGCTCTTCCCCCGAGAGGGGAGTAGTGGTGGCAGGAGGGGGGGTGTACGAGGAGCCCCCTGCTAACGGGAACCAGGGGTGCGCTGGTGCTTGGGGTGGTTGAGCGGGGATTGGGTGTATATGGCATTTGGGAAGAATGGAGAGGTGGTCCTGAATGTGCAGGGAGCTGTGCTCAGACATCCGCCGTGGAACTTAGGGATGTCACCTCTCCCAGGATTGGCCTGGAATGATGGCCTGTACCTGCTTGGCAGGGCACGCTCTCCTGTGGTAGCCTCGGCTGGTAACAGACTCCCTGCAAGGTTTCCATTGTATGTTGAAAACAGTTATCATGTGAAAACATTTTCTTAAAAATCCCAGTTATTTAATAGGTTTCTTCTGATCGCTCTATAGTTGCCTCTTGCAAACGGTTGGACTCAGAGGGTGCAAAAAAGTCCCAGGTCACTCAGCCTCACGGAGAAATGGAGTAGGTTTCTGAACATAAATGCCCATTTCAGCTTTCTTAGGCTCAGAGGCGCTGAGAGATTACAGTCCTGCACGGTTTAATCTTTTCCTTGCTGCAGTAGGCAGGCCTCCAGCTCTGTGGAAGTTCTTTTGGGCAGTTTGCTTGGTTTTGCTATCTTTTGCCTGGGGTTATTTAGCAAAAGGAAGTCAGCGATTGTTTTGTGAATTTTAAACTCCAGGAGTAATATAAGGAACTCCTGAGTTTGTGGTGGTTTCGTTCTAATATTACATTTTGGTCTGCAGTGCAAACATATTTCTCCTGACATGAAGTGAAAAAAAAAAAAAATTGATGAGCTAAGAAGAGCAGAGCCTTAGGAAGGGCTAGCTCTATCTGCTCAAGTTTGGAACAAATATGAAAATGTTGCTGTCTGAAGACTGAGAGGTCACCAGGGCAGTGAGCAGCAAAGCACCCTGACACGGCTGCCCCCACCTTCCTGTGGCAGATCATCAGTGGGAGAGGGAGAGCAGAACGGGCCACAGTGAAGAGAATTGGCACTGGTGGTATTTGACATTTAATTGGACCTACAGAAACCTTCTGAGTAGCATGTAGTGTCTGATGGTATTATCAGCCTCTGCAGTTACCTAGTGAAATATACAACCTTGCTACTGTATGTAACAAGCAGTTGTGAAACTGCTTTTCGCTTTGTCATCTGTTGGCCCGGTTTATGTCTGAGCAAGGGCACAGTTGGAGGGCTTAAAGATCAAGTGTATTAACTATCTGCAGCAGGCGTTTAGAGTTTAACTAAGGAAAGCAAAAGAGGTTTTTGCTGCCTGCCTACCTAGCTTTTAGTGACTTACGTTTTCTTCTACTCTGTCGCTTATGTTGCCATGGAAGTTGCTTTCAACCGTGCGTGGTACTCAATTCCCATTGACAGAGTTATGTGTCATAACTGTTTTTATTGGTTACTAGGTATTTGTGGTGATTTTGCACCGCGGTGTTAATGAAATCTGACGTGAAAATTCCAGAGAAGATACAAGCTGACCACATTTTAACTCCTCTCCCTCAATTTTTTTGAAGGGCCTGTTTTTGCACTTTTTAAAAAAAAAATTCAGATTTAATTGTTGTCTACATGTGGTTCACAGTGTAACTTATTTAATTACAACAGCATCTGTTTTAATTTTGCATTCATGGGAGGTTAGGAAGAAGGATGGTTTGCCAACATTTCTGACATGTGGAATTGAGAACTTGTTGGTAGATATCATTTCTTCATTGAAGATGCTAGAAGCACATGGGGAAATGATTAATAATTCAGAAATCACTGGAATTTTGAAACTTTCCCAGATATCTTCGTCACTTTTCTTCTTTCTAATGAAGGCAGTTGGTCCCTTGTTTGCAGTTGTATCCCTAGATATACATTGTGAGGAATGACACGTGCTTGCTTCCTGAATGAATGGACAAATGATAAGGAAGTACATGTTTTCTCTAAGTTCTTTTAATTTTTAAAATGGCTCATTGGGATTTACCAGTCTCATATCTTATTTATTGTCTTGTATCTCCTAAGATGACTTGACTCCTTTTCCTTGCCTCTATTTTCAATGTGCATTTTCTTAATCACCCTTTAAAACTATGGAAATAGTGTTGAAAGTTGATCAAGCCTGGATTTTAGGGAAGGAGTATGCTATATTTAAATAGGTAATTACTTGGTATTTACTCCCTTTCAGCTGGCGTCTTGAGGGATCAAGATTTTAGAAATTTAGTGTGGCATTTTCTAAAGACATGACAGCATCAAGTTAATAGTGTAATAGAATAAAGAGATCTTTTACTTTAATACCAACTTTCATAAAGCAGCAAATAGTGCACAGGTATTTTTGTCACACGAATGGCAGAATTACATTTCACTTTTGTTAAAATATAATAAACAGCTTAGCAGGAGCCCATGTGAAAAAGCAGTGGTGACATCTTTCTTTGGTTTCTTTTGAATAAAGGGATGAATGCAGCCAGGTGATGGAAGGGGAGAGGCGGGAATAGATTAGTGAGCATGGTGATGATGGGGGACTTCAGGGCATGGCACGGAGAGTGCATGCTCTCTAAGGATCAGAGGCTGGTGTTCACGGGGTTGCATTAGTTGCAGTGTCCCGCTATGCCTGTTTCCTAGTTCATTACAGTCTTGACCTTCCTCTTAGGTGGGGATCCCCAAATCAGAGAGAGAAATAACAGCAGAAATGGGATAAACAGTGGGCAAAAAAGGGGGACTATTGCTGAGGTGCAGGACGTGCAGAAATCCACTGTAGGCTGACTGGAATGATATTCCTTATTTAAAATTATTTCTTTGGAACTCCATCTGTTTTGTAAATGTGGTGTTGAGTAAGAAATTGTAAATTGTAAAACTACATTTTCTGCCAAAATAGATGCACAGATCCATACTAAAAGAGCTCCTTGGTTATGGTAAGAGTGTTGATGGAAATTCAGGGTGAGCAGCCTGGTAGGACCTTTCTAAGTACCTTGAGAAGAAAAATAAATCATGGAACTCATCACCAGACTTTTCTACTTTTCCTTAGCTTACTGAAAATAGTGTTACACTTTTTAGATTATTCTCAAAGGCCTATGACTAGATTTTTAGGGGAGAAGCCATTATGTTTGTCATCTTTAGTAATCTAGTAAACGAAAACATCACTTTCATTTTCTCTTTCCATATTTCATTTCATCACACCATTCAATACAGTCCACGCTTTATTTTGAAACAGTTAATTTGGTTAGCTGTTCAGATGGCATTCATTTTTTACAAATAGCTCTATCCTTTAATTCAGGAGCTTGGTCTAAAAATATGAAGTAACATTTTAAGCCTTAGATTTCTTTTTAAGTTTTGAAATAAATGAAGTTAAAATGTCTATTAGTTTGGATGGTTTACTTTAGTCAAAGCTAATTAAATATTTTGGATGGTACATTAAGAGAGGTGATTTAATTTGCATAAAATACAATTCACTCCTGTTGGTGTCTAGTTCTATGGAATTTGACAAACACATGTAAGTCATGTAACCACTACCACAACCAAGATCTAGAACGATTCTATCATCTCAAAAAATTCTCCCAGTCTCTTTGCAGCCTTCCCTGCCCCCTATCCCCAGACCATAACAACTATTGATTTGGATATTTAAAAAAAATAAGTTGGAAGTATAGCCATTATACTATTTTGGTATTTAAAAGTAATGACAGCAGCCACTGTTTATTAAGCACTTACTATGTGCAAAACACATGAAAAGTGTTTAACTTGAGTCTGTGACCTGGTGTTGCACCAGCCATGGAGGCTGAAGAAAACCCCAAGTTCAGAGGGGTCAACTGCTTGTCCAGGGTGCTGGAGCTGGTTGTTGTACCCCGCTTGGGCACTCCACTGACCCCCACATTACACTGGCAGTGTTAATTTTTTTGTATACTTAAGGAAGCATTGGTGGTTTGGAACACCAGATTTGGTTTTCCCCTTTAAATGTGGGAGATACTGAAGGGAAAAAAAGAATCTCAATTTCTTCTGGCAGAAGAAGTTGGCAGATAATATAGCCAGGCAGCTGTCTAGTCACCTGTTATGGCTGCCTGACTAGAGACTCTGGCTTCACTGGGACCAAAAGTTTGACCTTGTCCAAGGTGGCAGCCCTTAGTTTTCTTAATATCACTGCTGTCCTTATTATAGTATTACGGTGTGTAGGGGAAATGCTTTTACTAACTTTTCACCAACATAGATTCCCCACGTCTTGATGCTGAGCACTGCATCATGGGGAACTAGCAGGCTTTTCACATCTATTATGCATATTTAAACAAAATAGTTAAAATGTACATTATGGTGTAAATGAAGTAGACTCTTTGCAGGCCAAAGCTGGGCTGTATTTATCAGTTCTGCACAGAAAGCAAGCACTCAATCACCGTTTTCTGAATTTTATGTTAAGAATAATATCTGCATTTGACTTTAGACTTTTTTTTCTGAATGGGGGCTCGGGGGAGACAGCTGTACACCCAGCAAACCTGTGGGCATACCATGAATATTCAACCAACAGTAACTGGATCACAGAGTGAATTTGTCTGGTTAAACAGGCAGCCTTGGTCATTTAGCTCAGAAAACTCTGGTAGCCAATCAGCAAGTCTCCACTTGGCTTTGTACTGATGCATGGGAAGGAGTCCACGCTTGACAACTGCTGCAAGGCGGGCGCAGGGCCGCGGGTCTCAGCCACTCAGAGAGCTTTCGTCACACTTCAGAGTTCAGTTTCAGAAGTCATTAGGGGGTGTTCACTTTCAGACCCTAAAAATTACTTACCCCTTTTGCTTCTTCTCTTCCCTGTCTTCCAACCTCCCCTCCAAACAGTTATGCTTGACTTGTGGTGCTTTTCACCAGGTCCAAATAGACAACTGACAGGAAATTGTTTATTATTATTTTTTAAATTGCCTATCTTGGCCTCTCGAGTTAGTTTCTTAGAATGCTCTCTCCCAGAATCTGTTCCGTTCCTTTCATAGTTCTGTGTGCTCTGTAAGGGGTCTAAACGAGACTGCTCTTTTTTGCTTTTGCTTTTGCTTTTTTTAATGCTTAAGTTCCCCATGCCTCAGAATTCAACAAAATAGGGCAGTGCTATCTGCAGCCTAAATGCAGGTATAAATGAATTGTGAATATTCACGTTTTCCCTTCAGGCTCTATTTTATACATGTGTCCAAAAATAGATGCTCTGTTCCTTATTAATGCTAAATTTTGTCTGTCATTACTTGCTTGTCTACCAGACCTCCAGATTGGTTTAGCTACTTACTTTTTATTTCAAATTAATGGATTCTGTAGTACAGGGGATATTCATATATTTTTACCGGTGGGCCACAGGATCTGAAACTGTGCAAGCTGCCTGGCCGGCTTTTCTCTGCCATTGATAATGGTGAATCGAGAGGGTCGTACCCGGCATGGGTGTTAGTAGTGACTCAGACAAGTCGGAACCCCCAGGGGGGTTTCAGTGGGACCTATGTTCCTTGTGGCAGAATAATCCCATAGCTTTAGGGGGCTCAGAGCATATAATGACTTACATTGAGCTTTAGCAACAATTGTGTGAGTGGCCCAGTCTGCTGGCAGGACGCCTGGCACCTACCTGTCTCCGAAGGGCAGAGGAGGGCAGGTGGGAGGCCCTGCTGGCCGCAGGTGCTTGGTCACATGGCGGGGGATTAGGTAAAACTTGTTCTAGGTAGTAATCTCAGCTGGGCTGTACAGGCAGACCACCTTTTATTGTGGTTCGCTTTATTGCACTTCACAGATAGTGCGCTTTTTACAAATTGAAGGTCTCTGGCAACCCCGCGTCGAGCAAGTCTGTTGGCGCCATTTTTCCAACCGCATTTGCTCACTTCGTGTCTCTGTGTCACATTTTGGTAATTCTCGCAGTATTTCAAAATATTTCCTTGTTATTATGTTTGTGATGGTGATCTGTGATCAGGGATCTTTAATGTTACTATTGTAATCATTTAGGGGCACCACGAACCGTGGTGAACCCATGTCAGACGAACTTAATTGATAAATTTTGTGTATGTTCTGACTGCTGTCACCTCCCTGTTCCCTGAGACACAACAATGTTGAAATTTGGCCAGTTAATAGCCCTGCAATGGCCTCTAAGTGTTCAAGTGAAAGGAAGAGTCACACATCTCTCATTTTATTTATTTTTCTCATTTTAAGTCAAAAGCTAGAAATGATTAAGCTTACTGAGGAAGGCATGTCGAAAACCCAGATAGGCTGAAAGCTAAGCCTCTTGCACCAAACAGTTAGCCAAGTTCTGGATGCAAAGGAAAAGTTCTTGAAGGAAATTAGAAGTGCTGCCCCAGTGAACACACCAATGGTAAGAAAGCGAAACAGCCTTATTGCTGACATGGAGAAAGTCTGAGTGGTCCGGAGAGACGATCAGACCAGCCACCACATTCCCTTAAACCAAAGCCTAGTCCAGAGTAAGGCCGTAACTCTCTTCAGTTCTGTGAAGGCTGAGAGAGGCAAGGAAGCTGCAGAAGAAAAGTTCGAAGCTTAGCAGATGTTGGTTCATGAGATTTAAGGCCAGAAGCCATCTCTGTGACATCAGAGTGCAAGGTGAAGCGCAGCAAGTGCTAATGAAGAAGCTGCAGCAAGTTATCCAGAAGATCCAGGCAAGGTAATTCAGGAAGATGGCTACACTAAACAGCAGATTTTTCAATGTGGATGAAACAGCCTTCTATTGGAAGAAGATGCCATCTAGGACTTTCATAGCTAGAGAGGAGAAGTCAATGCCTGGCTTCAAAGCTTCAAAGGACAGGCTAACTCTCTTGTTAGGGGCTAATGCAGCTGGAGACTTGAAGTTGAAGTCAATGCTCATTTACCATTCTGAAAACCCCAGGACCCTTAAGAATTATGCTGAATCTACTCTGCCTGTACTCTGTAAATGGAACAGCAAAGCTTGGATGATGGCACATCTGCTTGCAACATGGTTTACTGAATATTTTAAGCCCACTGTTGAGACCTATTGCTCAGAAAAAGAAGATTCCTTTCAAAATATGACTGTTCAGTGACAACGCACCTGGTCACCCAAGGACTCTGAGGGAGATGCACAACGAGATACATGTTGTTTTCATGCCTGCCAACACCACATCCATTCTGCAGCCCATGGACCAAGGTATAATTTCGACTTTCAAGCCTTATTATTTAAGAAATATATTTCGTAAGGCTATAGGTGCCATAGAGAGTGATCCCGCTGATGGATCTGGGCAAGCTCAATTGAAAACCTTCTGGAAAGGATTCACCATTCTAGATGCCATGAAGAACGTTCATGATTCATGGGAAGAGGTCAAAATATCAACGTTAACAGGAGTTTGGAAGAAGTTGATTCCAACCCTCATGGATGTCTTTGAGGGGTTCAAGACTTCAGTGGAGGAAGTAATTGCAGATGTGGTGGAAACAGCAAGAGAACTAGACTTAGACGTGGAGCCTGAAGATGTGGCTGAATTGCTGCAATCCCATGATAAAACTTGAATGGATGAGGAGTTGCTTCTTACGGATGAGCAGAGAAGGTGGTTTCTTGAGATGGAAACTACTCCTGGTGAAGATGCTGTGCAGCTTGTTGAAATGACAACAGAGGATTTAGAATATTATACAAATTTAGTTGATGAAGTACTGGCAGGGTTTGAGAAGAGTGACTCCAATTTTGAAAGAAGTTCTACTGTGGGTAAAATGCTATCAAACAGCACTGCATGCTACAGAGGAATCGTTCGTGAAAGGAAGAGTCAGTTGATGGGGCAGACTTCATCGCTGGCATATTTTAAGAAACTGCCAACCACCCCTGCCCTCAGCAGCCACCACCCTGATCAGTTGGCAGCCATCAGCATCGAGGCAAGACCCTCCACCAGCAAGAAGATTACAACTCACTGAAGGCTCAGATGATGGTTAGCTTTTTCTTCTTCAACCAATAAAGTATTTTAAAATGAAGGTATGTATATTGCTTTTTTAGACACAATGCTTTTGCCCACTTAGTAAGCTACAGTATAGTATAAACACAACTTTTATATGCACTGGGAGCCAAAAAATTCGTGTGATTCTCTTTATTGCGATATTTGCTTTATCGAGGCAGTCTGGAACAAACCCCCAGTATCTCTGAGGTGTGCCTGTACGGTGGGGTCTTGGTCTGTCCTCAGGACACACGTTGCATGTCTGGATTATTCAGGGGGAAGAATACTGGTGGGAAAACTAGAGGGTGTGAAGTTCGGTGCTTGGATCAGATTCTGGCTCCCTCTCTTCCTTCCTATTGACCTTGGGCAAGATATTTAAGTCTGTGTGTCTAGTTAACCCATCTCTAAAACAGAGATAGTGAAATCCCCCTTATAACATTGTCAAGGAGATTAAATGAGATGATGTGTGTGGAATATTCAGAGCAGTGTGTGGCCTGTAGTAAATACTCAATAAGCAGTCCCTAGTATGTTTAGTTTCTCTTATTTAGAGTTGATCCTGAGATGAGCAAACTCATTTAGCTTCGTTTGAATTGGAGATCACTAACACTGCTATCCCCATTTTGAAAGTTTATCTTTTGAGACTGAAAGAATGTACCCAGATAAGTTTCTCAGACTTATTCTGAAGATGCTTCACGAATGATTTTTGTTCTGGTGCCTTTCTAAATCTGATGCGTCAGTACAACGGAGCTCATATCTTAATAGCCCCACTTCAGTAATCAGAGAGCACTGGACATTAGTTTTATTGCACCAAGCACCCATATGTCTTGGTTTGCCCAGCGTAGTCCGGATTTACCCTGGACAAAACCAGGGTTTTGTCCTCTCTGCTCTCCTTTGATGGATTTCAAAGCTTTTCAGGAGGGAATCATTTCCCATTTTTGTTTCTTTTTAACAAAATTTGATTTACACTCTTTAGGGTCCTGGAGAGTAAAGCAGGTAATAGTAACAATTTGTTTTCAGGTGAGTTTTTTCTGATAGTATCTATCCCTACTTTGTTTTGGAATTGTCAAATAATTATAAAATTATAGAATATGTTTATGCCTTCAACACATTACTATGAGTTCAGTATTGAGGTATCTTCTTGGAGTATGCTAAATATACTGATTTGGAAATAGCAGATATTACTATCCCAGAAACCAGGCAGCTGGATTTAAAAGTGATTAATCATGTAGATTCATGGGATTTTTAGAACAGAAAGAGATCATGCAAAATTCTTTCGTAGTTATAGAGAGGCAAGGCCATACTGATCAGTACAGCTAGCTCCTAGCTATGGTTGAGTTCATTTATTTGCATATTAGCATAGCAGAATTGGAAAAAAATTGTTATGTAATACTGCAGTATGTGAGTATTAATAGCACAAGATGTGGTCTTCCAAACAGCTATTTTTGAGAATTTGTTTTTTTGGCTATAGATAGCTACATGGGTACACATGCTACACTTGTGCACGCATGTACTCTGAAGCCTCTGTTTATAAATAGTAAAGATTAAGAACAAACCAAATAACATAGTGGTGGTTGGCACGAGTCCTGTCTCGTGAGAGACTGATGGGTAGCAGGTGTCTGCTCTCTAAATTGAAAATGCCCAGGCAGGGGGAGCCTGTTTTTATGAACATTGCTGATGCGGCTTCTGTTGCTTTTGACCAATTAGTGTGGCCACAGAGGGATAAGCGACCTCGTTTGCAGCTACCATTAGAATCACAAGCTGTATGACTCTCTCCACATGGTTTCCTGCTACTCTTTATTTTTCATCTTCCTTCTAAGCTCTGATACCCTGTGAGCATAAGTAGATGTAATTTTTAAAATACTTAAAATGGTTTAATGGTTATTCTTGGAGGAAATACAGCAAGTTGCTTAGATTTTTATTGCTATTAATCCATGCTAGTAGATTATATTAAATACCAATAGAATCATTCAGAGGTTTTCATATCGGAACTGATAGAATTCCTGATGTAATGAGGGTTTAACGGATGTGTTTGTCTTTGGAGTTTTTGGTGGTTTGTTGAAAACGATCTATATATTCTTTCAGGGCTTTCTCTGGTTTATGTATATTCCCATAAATGTTTTTTCTATGCACTAAAATAGTATCAGAAGTTGAATTGCTATGTTATAGGATATGTGTATATTCAGCTTCAGTAAATATTATCGTGTGCTTTTCCTAACTGACAAAACTAATTGACACACCCACCAGATTATGTGAGTTCTAGTTGCTCTAAATGCTTCCTAATACTTGGCATTGTCAGTGGTTTTTGTTGGTTTTAAATTGTATCTGTGATGGTTATGTAATGCACTGTGGCTTTTAGGTTGCATTTCCCTGATCACGAATGATGTTGAGCATCTTTTCTTGTTTTCTTGGCCATTAGTATATTCTCCTTTGTAAAATGCCTATTCATGTCTTTTGCCCATATAAAAAAATTACGTTTTTATATTTTAAAAAATTAATTTGTGAGACTTCTTTACATTTTCTGGATATGTCTTTTGTGTGATATGTATATTGAAAATTTCTTCTCCTAGTATGTGACTTGTCTTTTCATTGTCTTAAGGGGCACCTCTTAATGAATAATAAGTCTTAGTTTTAGTGAAATCCAGTTTATCAGGATTTTCCTTTATGGTTGTCATTTTTCGTGTCTTGTGTAAGATATTTTAACTTAGCTTGAGACCATGAAGGTATTCATTTATTTAACTTCTAGAACCTTTATTTTTCAAATTTAGCTCTGCAGTCTGTCTGGAACTTATTTGTGTGTGTGGTGTGAGGTAGGGGTCAAGATTTTTCTTTCCATGTAAATATCCAGTTAATTAATCCAGCACCACTTATTTGAAAATATCATTTTTCCCTATTGCACTGCATCAGCCCTTTGTCATATATCAAGTGACTTTATATGTGTGGGTTTGTTCTGAAGTCTCTTTTGTTAGATTGATCTATTTGCCTATTGTTTCGTTCATACTGTATTTTTTCCTAGGTGTATACCCAACAGATAATTAGTCCATTTGTGTATCAAAAGATATGTACAAGAATGTTTGTAGCAGCATTAACTGTAAGAGCCCCAAACTGGAAACAACCCAAATGCTCATCTTTTAAAATAATCATATCACACAATGGAATACTATGAAGAAAAAAGACAGACAGACAGACAGGAACAACAAAAAGAGCAGATGACTGCTACATGTACCGCTCTAGCCTCTCAAGATAATGTTGAGGGAAAGAAACGAGACACAAAAAGAATGCATATTGTATGATTCCATTTATATAAAGTTCCAAAACAGACAAACTGATTTGTGGTGATAGAAGTCAGAATAGTGGTCCCATTTAAGGCTCATGACTGGGAGGGGGGACCCAGGGGGCTTCTGGGTGTCACTGATTTTTGGTTGCTGGATCTGAGGGTGGTTCCACTTTGTGAAAATCCATTGAACTGTACACACTCCTGACTTCCAGAGGTATATCATACTTCAATAAATAAGTTGATTTACACAATTGTGAAAATTAATCAAAATTAGATACTTACAGGCTGCTTCACTCTGCACTGTTTAGGACACTGCCTTTCATAGTTTGCTGCTGTCTGTCGATCAACATGTAATACACCTTTTTGCTGCAGTGGGGTGCTGATGCCGCAGCGAGGCCTGGTGGAGGCCCAAGCTGTGTGATGGTGTGGAGTGGGGGGGTGGGGGAGATGCTGGCTGGAACAGCAGGAGGACAGGCTCCTTCCTGGGCTGTGCTGAGAACACATCAGGAGCCGGGCCTGGAAGGAGGGGGGGGTGGGCTGACACAGTGGTGAAGGAAGTGTTGGTCACTGGCGTCATCTTACTCTGTTATGATCGCTGGGAGTTGTTTTTTTTTTTTTTTAATTAATTAATTAATTTATTTATTTTTGGCTGTGTTGGGTCTTCGTTTCTGTGCGAGGGCTTTCTCCAGTTGCGGCGAGCGGGGGCCACTCTTCATCGCGGTGCGCGGGCCTCTCACGATCGCGGCCTCTCTTGCTGCGGAGCACAGGCTCCAGACGCGCAGGCTCAGTAATTGTGGCTCACAGGCCCAGTTGCTCCGTGGCATGTGGGATCTTCCCAGACCAGGGCTCAAACCCGTGTCCCCTGCGTTGGCAGGCAGACCGTCAACCACTGTGCCACCAGGGAAGCCCCTTGCTGGGAGTTTTGACGATCGGTTTGGTGTGATTTTGAGCGTTTTCATCCCTTCCGGTGCGCTCGAAAGATTTACTGTTCGAAAGTGTGCTGCTCACACAAAACTTTGAGAACCTCTCCTTTGTGGAGCACCTGTTCTCTACAAGATGGTTTTCTAGAGAGCACTTTTGGTCTCAAAAGCAGTGAACAAACAGAAACCAGTTATCCAGGTTTGTAGACAAAAGCGAGAGTTTTGTGTTGGCCACTGAAGAGCCATCTACCTGGGGTCCCAGGTGGCCAGCAGAGTTTTGGCTCTATTGGCATTTATCTTATCCCATCGAAATGTTCCTTCAGGTGGGGAGAACACCAGCTCTTCAAATGGGTCACACTGGAATTTTTAGGACACTGAATTATCTGGATTCTAAAACATACTAACGTGCAGATCCACTCTAGTCCAATTAAATCAGAATTTCCGGGGTTTTCCTAAAGCGCCCTGGGAGATTTTAGGGCATGGTCAGGGTTGAAAATAGCTGAAACCTTTCTCCTGTGTTGGGTCTCAGACTGGGTCAGCTCTGTTAGATATGACAGAACAAGCAGCCCCAGAATCCTGCAGGTGACAGGCGGTTGGTTGGTGGTCCTGTGGCTGGTAGGGCGCAGGGGGTAGGGTGCAGCCTTCAGCTGCCTCAGTGGAGCCTCTCCTTCGAGGAGTTGAGTTGCCCTTTTTCCAAGGGGGCATGTAAGACACTGATGGTGCTCGCCTTCATGAAGTCAAATCTGGAGAAACTGACTTACATGTAAAAATGGTGGTCTGCCCTCTGTGCTAATCATTGTACCTTAAGAATGTATTTTTGATCCAAACAAAGGAGTATGTTGCATCAATACAGGCCCTGGGTTCATTATCTGGGGCCTTAATCTACCTGGATTGATCATCACTGGGCAGCCACTGTATCCTGGTCCATCCCTCACAAGAGAAAAGACCTCTGTGTACCCAGGACCTTCTGCATCATGGAAGAAGACCTCTGCAGGAGGAATATTTTTTGAAAGAACTAATTTGACTGAGGCATGAGCACTGTTTCTAGAGAGAGGTGATTGTACATTTCAAACTTTAACCACCGCAGGCGGTGATGTGTAGTAAAAATTCTGTTTACTCGTGGCAGATTATACGTCGACCCTTGAAGACAGGTGTCTGTTTGTACAGGTAATTTATGCTGTGAGGAAGAGAACAATCTGGTGATGCTTCAGGGCATCCCGTGGTGGTGTGCCAACAGTCGGGGTGGGTGTATCTTGATCTTTGGGTGAACGTCTACTTTCTAAATGCTGTAGCCTTTTCCTCTTGCCACACAGACCCTTGCGGTCAGGAGGAATGACCATTGAACTCCCAGAGCATCTGTAAAATATATTTCGTTGAGCGCAGAGCAGTCACATGAAAACGTCAGTGTTGCAGATTCGTGGTCTTCATGACTTGCTGTGTGCTCTTTCTCCAGGACTTGGCTGCTCTTATCAACAGACCACCATTATTCATGCTCATCCTTTTAGGTCAATTGTTTTTCTCTTCCAAATTAACATGAGTGGATATTCCAGAATAGAAGCTTGATTCCCCCTGTCCTAGCTGGGAAGGCCGAGTCTTTGGAGACCCCGGTCTCTGGAGGCTGGAGGATGCAAAGTCTGGCAGCAGAGAAGTGTTCTCAAGCCTTCCTGACTGTGGTTGGGGCCCACTTATTCATACATAATTGATACACCTCTAATTGTCGTTTTATTTACTTATTTCTAAATGGGAGGCAGAGTAGAAATGAGCTTTAACATTCTTTGGGGGAGAAAGTCTACAATCTTTCTGTGAAAGTTTAGTACCAAGCTAATATTTACCAAGCTAAGAATTGGAGGGGTTTCCTTCCCTACAGCGTAATTAGCCAGATCTTCTTACCCATCTTCTCTGTTAGGGAAGAAAGTATTGTTGAAGATTATTTTTAATCGCTAAATACCCCTTTTGCCCCCAAGAATACCTGCCATTGATGAGTGATATCCTGAGGAGACTAGAAGCAAGAAGGTGAAACAAAGCAAGAGAAATAGGCAAGTAGCCTTGCTGCCTGGCTTCTCACTTAGTGGAGGATAAGTGTCCTCCCTCTGTGGCAGTGCCCCGACCTCTGTGCGTTTATTGTGCTGGTTGCCAGACGGCAAGGTAAAACAAGGAGGGAGATGGCGTAGAAGATGTCACCGAAATAACAGCCTGCGGTAGAGCTCCGGACCCAGATAGGACTTGGAGACTCTCAGGCCTGCCATTCCTACGAGCACCAGGGGCCGTGGGGTCCATACATTATGCTCCAAAAGAGTGCTTTCAACCTTTTCTACACCAGGCTACAGAGACAGAATGATGTAGTGGTACAGCTCAGTTTGAAGAGGTGGCTTGCGGCTACAGGCCCCCACCCAGCTGTGACGAGGCCAGGGATGGAAGGTGAGGGCTTGCAGGATGAGTATCCTGGCCAGCCTGTAATCCACCGGTGGCCCCCGGTGCTCTGCCAGGGCACCCACATTTAGTGGAGGCTGTGCTTTCCAGGTGGTGGAGAGGAGAACAGAGGTGTGAGGAAAGGTATGGTCGGCTCTGGGTGCTCCGCATCCATGGCTGCTGAGGTGATGCCCCCCGTTATGCAACTGCAGGGGCCGGCTCACCTCTGTGGTGGACGGGAGCTTGGCCCTGGGACGTGCCACGGAGCTGCAGCCACTGGAGCCGCGTGGAGCCCGTGCAGACAGCAGCAGTAGACAGGTGTGAGACCCGGACGGGATGGGGCATCTCAAGAGTGAGAGGGACAGTCAAGCACCTGCGTTCACAGCGGGGCCGATGCCATGTATAGAGAGGACTGTTAGTCTAGCCTTGGGCTTTTCTCCTATATCCGAACAGAGCCAACCGTGGGCTCATGTTTAAAACCAACAACAAAAGAGCCTCAAATACGCAGGGAGGCTGAACTCCCCGAGTTCCTCTGCAGAGGCTCAAGCCTGAGTCGAGGACTCCAGTTCCGGTGCTCAGGGCTCTGTTCTGTGGGGACCGGGAGCTGCAGGTGGGGAGCCCTGGGCTCCCGTCTGGGGTTTGTGCCTCTGCCCCATCGTAATGTTAAATGCACCCAGAGGAGTCCGCCTTCTCCTCTTTTGCATGTAAGAGGAACATGAATTCTCGTCTGCCAGATTTCTTAGGTGTGTTTTGGGCACCTGGGTTAGTACTTTCTGAGTCACTTTCTGATGTGGTAGGTAAAGGCTGTATAAATCTCGGGAGGATCTGTTTATCTGAATGATTCGGTTGCTGCTATTTTACTGTTTCAAATCTTTGCATGAGAAAGATCTGTGCTGTTCCTATAAGTTTACTCATAAATCCATTAAACCATTCACTCTCCATCCTAAAAATCCTAATGAGAGACTCTATCCTGTTTTAAAGGTCACATTTAATTTCCCACCTCTCGTATCATCTATAATATACAATGTTGTTTTCAATACTCCCTGTTCCACCTTATTTGAATATCATGTTTTGGTTTCATATTTTTAATTCGTTTCACTCTGGCTTTGAATTACTTACCATTTCAAGTGGAAATGCATAACCCCAGGCCCTGTGCCTTGTCCCCCAGCCGGTCACTTTTATTATTTTTCAGCGCTGGGAGCTGGTGGGTTGGCCTGACGGTTTTAGTCATGACCAGGATAGAGCCAGTGGGGTTTTAATCTCAGAGTTGTGAAAGGCTCTATTATGACCTAAGCAGTGACTGTGATACTAAAGAAAATGACCTTCATTTTTTTCTGGACAAAGTAACAATTCAGAGAAGAATTTAGGAAGTCTCTTAATATGATAATAATCATTTAAATACAGTTATTTCTGTATTTTTAGTATTTTTCAGTGGATTTGAAAAGACAATACAATTTTTAACTAATGAAATTACAAATTACACTTCATTTTATTCTTTATTCTATTCTCATTCCTACTGAAGACAGAAAATCCGAACTTTAGATCATATTTTGACTTTTAAGAAAATCAGCAAGACTCTTTATATCTCACTGTATTCTCTATAAATTGAAATAAAGCTACATGTTAATCTCCTCATTGCATGATTGTCCTAATATTTGAAAGAACGTTAAAACCCCTAAAGCAAGATGTTATGAAAACATAAAACGGTGGTAACAATACTTCATAACCAAAAAAGAAAAAAAAATAATCTGTGAAAGTTCATGTGTAAGCTAGTAACACCTCACATTTACATAGTTCTTTAATCTCCACCAGGCACTTTTTTTTTTTTTTAACATCTTTATTGGAGTATAATTGCTTCACAATGGTGTGTTAGTTTCTGCTTTATAACATAGTGAATCAGCTATACATATACATATATCCCCGTATCTCCTCCCTCTTGCGTCTCCCTCCCACCCTCCCTATCCCACCCCTCTAGGTGGTCACAAAGCACCGAGCTGATCTCCCTGTGCTATGCGGCTGCTTCCCACTAGCTATCTATTTTACATTTGGTAGTGTATATAAGTCCATGCCATTCTCTCACTTCGTCCCAGCTTACCCTTCCCCCTCCCCGTGTCCTCAAGTCCATTCTCTACATCCGCGTCTTTATTCCTGTCCTGCCCCTAGGTTCCTCAGAGCCATTTTTTTTTTTAAGATTCCATATATATGTGTTAGCGTACGGTATTTGTTTTTCTCTTTCTGACTTACTTCACTCTGTATGACAGACTCTAGGTTCATCCACCTCACTACAAATAACTCAATTTCGTTTCTTTTTATGGCTGAGTAATATTCCATTGTATATATGTGCCACATCTTCTTTATCCATTCATCTGTCGATGGACACTTAGGTTGCTTCCATGTCCTGGCTATTGTAAATAGAGCTGCAATGAACATTGCAGTACATGACTCTTTTTGAATTATGGTTTTCTCAGGGTATATGCCCAGTAGTGGGATTGCTGGGTCATATGGTAGTTCTATTTTTAGTTTTTTAAGGAACCTCCATACTGTTCTCCATAGTGGCTGTATCAGTTTACATTCCCACCAACAGTGCAAGAGGGTTCCCTATTCTCCACACCCTCTTCAGCATTTATTGTTTGTAGATTTTTTGATGATGGCCATTCTGACTGGTGTGAGGTGATACCTCATTGTAGTTTTGATTTGCATTTCTCTAATGATTAGTGATGTTGAGCATCCTTTTATGTGTTTGTTGGCAATCTGTATGTCTTCTTCGGAGAAATGTCTGTTTACGTCTTCTGCCCATTTTTGGATTGGGTTGTTTGTTTTTTTGATATTGAGCTGCATGAGCTGCTTGTAAATTTTGGAGATTAATCCTTTGTTAGTTGCTTCATTTGCAAATATTTTCTCCCATTCTAAGGGTTGTCTTTTTGTCTTGTTTATGGTTTCCTTTGCTGTGCAAATCTCTTATGTTTCATTAGGTCCTATTTGTTTATTTTTGTTTTTATTTTCATTTCTCTAGGCTGTGGGTCAGAAAGGATCTTGCTGTGATTTATGTCGTATAGTGTTCTGCCTGTGTTTTCCTCTAAGAGTTTTTTTAGTATCTGGCCTTACATTTAAGTCTTTAATCCATTTTGAGTTTATTTTTGTGTATGGTGTTGGGAGTGTTCTAATTTCATTCTTTTACATGTAGCTGTCCAGTTTTCCCAGCGCCACTTATTGAAGAGGCTGTCTTTTCTCCATTGTATATTCTTGCCTCCTTTATCAAAGATAAGGTGACCATATGTGCGTGGGTTTATCTCTGGGCTTTCTATCCTGTTCCATTGATCTGTACTTCTGTTTTTATGCCAGTACCATACTGTCTTGATTACTGTAGCTTTGTAGTATAGTCTGAAGTCTGGGAGCCTGATTCCGCCAGCTCTGTTTTTCTCTCTCAAGATTGCTTTGGCTATTCGGGGTCTTTTGTGTTTCCATACAAATTGTGAAATTTTTTGTCCTAGTTCTATGAAAAATGCCATTGGTAGTTTGATAGGGATTGCATTGAATCTGTAGATTGCTTTGGGTAGTAGAGTCATTTTCACAATGTGGATTCTTCCAATCCAAGAACATGGTATATCTCTCCATCTGTTTGTATCATCTTTAATTTCTTTCATCAGCGTCTTATAGTTTTCTGCATACAGGTCTTTTGTCACCTTAGGTAGGTTTATTCCTAGGTACTTTATTCTTTTTGCTGCAGTGGTAAATGGGAGTGTTTCCTTAATTTCTCTTTCAGATTTTTTCATCATTAGTGTATAGGAATGCAAGAGATTTCTGTGCCTTAATTTTGTGTCCTGCTACTTTACCAAATTCATTGATTAGCTCTAGTAGTTTTCTGGTAGCATCTTTAAGATTCTCTATGTATAGTATCATGTCATTTGCGAACAGTGACAGCTTTACTTCTTCTTTTCCGATTTGGATTCCTTTTATTTCTTTTTCTTCTCTGATTGCGGTGGCTAAAACTTCCAAAACTATGTTGAATAAGAGTGGTGAGAGTGGGCAACCTTGTCGTGTTCCTGATCTTAGTGGAAATGGTTTCAGTTTTTCACCATTGAGAACGATGTTGGCTGTGGGTTTGTCGTATATGGCCTTTATTATGTTGAGGTAAGTTCCCTCCATGCCTACTTTCTGGAGGGTTTTTATCATAAACTGGTGTTGAATTTTGTCGAAAGCTTTTTCTGCATCTATTGAGATGATCATATGGTTTTTCTCCTTCAGTTTGTTAATATGGTGTATCACATTGATTGATTTGCATATACTGAAGAATCCTTGCATTCCTGGGATAAACCCCACTTGATCATGGTGTATGATCCTTTTAATGTGCTGTTGGATTCTGTTTGCTAGTATTTTGTTGAGGATTTTTGCATCTATGTTCATCAGTGATATTGGCCTGTAGTTTTCTTTCTTTGTGACATCTTTGTCTGGTTTTGGTATCAGGGTGATGGTGGCCTCGTAGAATGAGTTTGGGAGTGTTCCTCCCTCTGCTATATTTTGGAAATTTGAGAAGGATCCACCAGGCACTTTTAATGCCAGCTCACTTTACTCTCAGACGCTCTTGTGCTGTAGGTATCGTTGGTGCCCCTATTTTACAGGTGGAAAACTTGACCCACGTGTACAGAATCACACATGTCACACGAGACATTAGCAAGGTTGGGCTGTGGACCCAGGTCCCTGCCCTGTGGCCCTGTCCTCCTCTCCCTTCCACGCTGCCCAGAGACCTTCAAACGTCATGTCCACGTAAACTGGGAAGGTGGCACTTCCTTCCTCACCCGCTGAATTAATGAGGTACAAAAATCGAACCAGGATCATCGAAAGGTGATCTTAGGGCAGCACCCATTTGAGGTGGTGGACTGTCTAGCTGACTGAAACACTGGAGAGCTGCTTTTGTGCTGTGAAGGGGACTGCAGTTTAATGCCTTGAACGTCTGTCTCTGCCCTGTTATTGCTTAGATAAATCAACCACTTCACTGCTTATTATGATAAGGCAGAGCATCTGGACGTCCTTGAAGTTAAAAAAAATTATTTCTGCACTAAATATTTAGCGAGTCAGACCTATTTGTCATTCCAGGAAGGTAACAGCATCGTGCCTGGCCATTCTGGAGGCCACCTGTTGCTTTCAAGAGCCACGTGGAGGGCGCTGCCCCCGTGACTAAAGACCCTTCATCACGTGGGGGGCTGCGTGTGCCAGCTGTGCGGGGCAGTCCTTTTCCCAAGGCCACGTGAGCCGGTGAGGACAGGGTCACAGGCTGCCCTGCTCTGAGCCGGCGGGAAAGACTCCGCTTCACACGGTCTGCCTCTGCAGCCCTGACTCTGGGTGGGCAGTGCCCACTAACGGGCCACTGTTGGCAAGGAGATCTGTGGGAGGCTGTCCTGTCACCTCCTCCCTCCCATCCTTGGACACAGTCTTACCTCCTGCTTCTTAGAGAAACCTCAAGGCCTTGTCCTTGGGACCCCGTACCCTGGCCAGTCCTCCCTCTGTTGGGGTGGGGGCTACTTTCTTCCCCCGCCCTGCCTCTAGGTCCCATCCTCTCCCTCCTGTGTCTGTAACTTCTGCTCCTGTGCTTATGTGTCCCCGTCAGCGTGGAAACGCACTCAGGTTCTTAACAAACACGAGAGACCAGAACCTTCCCTCTCCCCTCTTCAGCTGTGCCTGGAAAGAGTGACTGCGCCCTCCTGCTCCATTGCCTCTCCTGGTGTTTACCTCCCCGCCCTGTCCTTCCAGCGAGGGTCATCAGGGCTCACCGCGCCACCAGGTAGTGGTCTTCCTTGCCTGTCGCAGGCCTCCTCCCGGCCCAGGCCCGCAGCCTCAGCTGCACTCAGCCACGGGGACTCTCCAGTGACGTCTCTGCCTCAGGCTTGCCCTCCAGCGCAGGAACAGCTGTCCACTCGGCACCCTCTGCCCTGTCACCCGGCATCTCACTGCAACACATCTGACCTTCCCTTCCTTACCCTGCTCCCACCTTCCTGTCTGGTCCTTTTCTGGAGCTACTTAGCTTGGCAGATGGTACCCTCATCCATTCTCCTTTCTTCGTGGTCAAGGAGTCAGTCTGGATGAAAGAGTATTTTTTAAACAGGAGTTGGAAAGCTTAAGAAATTACAGCAAGCTCTTCTTTTATTAGAAAAATGGGGCTTCCCTGGTGGCACAGTGGTTAAGAATCCGCCTGCCAATGCAGGGGACACGGGTTTGAGCCCTGGTCTGGGAAGATCCCACATGCTGTGGAGCATCTAAGCCTGTGGGCCACAACTACTGTGCCTGCGCTCTAGAGCCCATGAGCCACAACTACTGAGCCCATGCGCCGCAACTACTGGAGCCTGAGCACCTAGAGCCTGTGCTCTAGAGCCCGCAAGCCACAACTCCTGAGCCCGCGTGCCACAAGTAGTGAAGCCCGTGTGCCTAGAGCCCGTGCTCCGCAACAAGAGAAGCCACTGTGGTGAGAAGCCCGCGCACCACAACAAAGAGTAGACCCCGCTCGCTGCAACTAGAGAAAGCCCGTGCACAGCAACGAAGACCCAATGCAGCCAAAAGTAAATAAAGAAATAAATTTATAAAAAAAAAAAAAGAAAAATGCTTCCATTTACCTTTTTTTTAAAAAAAGAAATGATCGGTTCTCATGTATATTGCTATTAAAACTAAGGAGGTGCACGGTTTCTATAGCAAGAACATAGGCTGATTGAATTAAAATGTATAACTCTTAAGTATAACTTTCTAATTTTCATGCTGAAATGGTTTAGAGGGAATCATTCTAGTATCTAGGTATTCATCTGCCTCTACCCTCAACCTCCAATTAATCTTTGCGAGTCTCTTATCACTACTTGCCATGCATTGGTTCACTTAAATTTGCAAAGCAAAATTTAATTGGTATCTGGCTCAGAAGTATTTGTTTCTTATAGGAAAGGTGTTATGAGTTAGGAATGGGCCTATTTGTGAGCCAGAGAGGGATAATTTTTAAGCGTTTCAAAAAGGAGAATCCACGTGAAGAACTTATTTTCTTTTAAGGTTTCATTTTGGAGTCTAATAATCTTTATTTTTTATACATATTTTAAAATTTATTTTATTGATTTATTTTTGGCTGCGTTGGGTCTTCATTGCTGTGCGCAGGCTTTCTCTAGTTGTGGTGAGCAGGGGCTACTCTTCGTTGTGGTGTGTGGGCTTTATGTTGTGGTGGCTTCTCTTGTTGCAGAGCACAGTCTCCAGGCGTGCGGGCTTCAGTAGTTGTGGCACACGGGCTCAATAGTTGTGGCTCGTGGGCTCTAGAGCACAGGCTCAGTAGTTGTGGCGCACTGGCTTGGTGGCTCCGCGGCACGTGGGATCTTCCTGGCCCAGGAATCGAACCCGTGTCCCCTGCATTGGCAGGCGGATTCTTAACCACTGCGCTACCGGGGAAGTCCCTCTAATAATCTTTAGACGATTATTGTCCTGGGATCCATGATTTACTATTTTTTCCTCATTGATTTCTTTCTCATTGAAATTTCTTTCTGTGAGTTTTTTTTTTTGTGCCAAAGATAGTACTAGGCCATGTTGCCACAGGTGGGGATCAGGTGGGATAAAATGATACTCTGTGTGAACTGAAGGTCACCCCTGGAGTGACCTTCATGTATGGAGCTAGTTTAGTTCCCCTTTGACAGGCACTGAAGCAGACCTGTTCTGCCGTAAGATCCTGGACATCTGTCTCTTCTTACACTGGAAGATGCTGAAGACAGCAAAGTGCATTGGTGCTCTAGCCCTTTCGTTTTCATTTCACTGCTGGTATGGTGACTCATGAAACCCCTGTGCCGGTTGTACAGCAAGGTCCGTGCCCAGAACAGTGTGGGGTCAGGAGGGGGTTCTAGTGAGCTCGGCAATAGGTACTCAGATGCTGGGAGGACAGAGCAGAAGCTTAGCAGGGTTGTGTTTCACATGGTGGGTGGGAGAAGCCACACCCGGCCAGAGAGCCGTGAAGTTGTAGTTCTGGGAAGTGGTGTGGTTGGGTTTGCGGCTGAGTACTGAGAAAAGAATTGAAGCGGTCTCTTTACCGAGGTGCCGCATGCCCACGGCTGCTGACATTTCTGATATTTTACAGCAGGTTTTGGCAGGACGGGTCCCTTCCGGCTGCACCTGGGTGAGCCCATGGGCATCCTTCTCTCCAGCCACGTGATACGGTGTTCATGGCTTATGCGTGGGTGGAGTTTCGAAGAATTCACCTTTTGTGATCTCTTTTTGGGAAGTGCAGTGGCCACAGAGATCTTTGACCTGTAGAACTGTGACAGTAAGAAAACCTTGGGAGCAGCTGGACATGGGGCAGCTAATCTGGCTTGGCTGTTGGGTGGTAAATGTCCCTTGTGTCCTGGGAACATGTAGCTTTCTGTGTCCCTGCTCGGTTTTGTCAAGCCTGCCAGCCAGGATTCCTAAAACACATTCGTGGCCTGCAAAGTTGTCAGTTTGGCCAGAGCCAGGCCATGACTTTCACTCCTAACCTTTTAAAGAGACCTTGACAAAGATGTGAGCAGACTGTGGAACCCCCTGGTTAACACGGAGGACAAACGTGAGCAGAGTGTGTGTGTCAGAATGAGCACGTTTTTTGTGAAAAAGGGAAACGCCTGTTTTCATGGGAGGAGTTTCCTGGTGGGTTGGCTTATTTGGTGGTGATCTGGCCCTTTGAATGAGGCCCGTCTTTCAGCTCAAGGCTTTGCCATCACCTCGATGGATGCTGGTGGAAAACTAGGAGTGCTTTGGCCCCCAGGCCAGCCTGGGAGCAGATAACCAAGGACGTCTGCTGGCCAGAGTCAGGGACACAGCTGGGGCAGGCTCTTAAGGAAGAACCGCAGAATGCTTTTGAAGGTTATTTTGGTTTTACATTAAAATGCGGACTGAATCCTCTCCTTGGTGACAGGGACAGCATTGGCCCCGTGGTGTGTGGGCACAGAGAGTGATGCAGAGTGAATGGAGCTGGAAGGTTTGGGGGATTTTCACACTCCTTCACACACGCCTCTCCTAGCCTGCTGGCAGAGTAGGCTGTGATTCCGCCTGGCACCACACACCTTTTATGATTAACACGGAAACTAGAAGTCAAAGCAGATTGACTGTCAAAGATTAGGACCCAATTTCAACTTCAGTACCAAAGCAAAGTAGCTGCCTTCTAGTTGGAATTTTCTTTTAGAATATAGTGTACTTTCTGTTTCATATGCACTATTTGGATTTATTTCAGTTTTTTTGGAAGAAACCAGTTAATTTTGTATTTGAAATGAGAGTGAGAAGTATTATTATTTACAAAATTAAAAAAAATCTTCTATGTGAAGGAAGTGAACTTCCAATGGTGCAATCAATTGTATGCAGAATTTGTGGGTATGTGCCTCTGTTTCTGAGAAGTTTTTGTCAGTTTTCAAAGGGATCTGAAATTTAAAAAAAAGCAACCAAACAGTTGATTCAGAGTGAGATTGTGCTGTTGCGGCTCCAGCTTAACTGTTTAAGCCTCATCAGAGTATAGGCAGCGTATGGGGAGCCTGTTAGCTCGGTGCCCCCATCTTTGGAAGAGGCTGGAGATGGGTGGGGGTCCCTGCACATGGAGGGATGGTTGCTGACCGGTGCCCACGACTTTCCGGGCCCAGCCAGGGCACCGCTAACCATCTTCTGCTTTGAGGAACAAAATCCAGGTCCACAGAGAAAGGCTTCTGGGACAGGAAGGGCGTGTACGTAGCAGGGCTGCGTGTTGACTTACATGGGTCCAGGCCCTTTTCTTTATGTGGGCTCCTTCCTCCATTAAAAAAATTTTTTTAAATTATTTTTTGCAACTGTATTGGTGTAAAGACAAACCTATTCATGTTATATATGAAAACATTTTAAAGTTTCTTTTTATTCCTTCTGGTTTTAAAATAAAATTAAACCTTTTTTTTGTGGGCTTCTTAAGAATATGGGTCTTAAGCATTGTGCCTACTGTCCAGCGGATAAGTTGTTCCCGGTTTTCTTTCTAAAGTATATAGAAGAAGTGGAATATCCAAAAAATATGTTGTTTTTTTACTTCCTATCTATTTTATTCTTGAGTAAAGTTGAGAGAAGCCATTGAGCGTGTTGTGAATTTAAATTTTGGAGAGAAGTTTGCATCAGTTAATACGTAACTTGCATCTTCGATCTAGGTTTATTGCACTGTTAATTTTGGCGAAGGAGTTCATTTTCAAAATTTTAGTATAATTTGAGTTTTAAAAATTAAAAAGTTACTGTATTAACTTCAGTAATTAATATTCTACAGAATTTAGGAAGATTTACTCTTTTGAGTGTATGCAATGGAAAATATTTTAAGCATTCTTTCTAGTTTATTTTATGAATATATAGTACATTCTACATAATAAATTATTTTCTAAAATAAGTCAGCTTTATAGAGGAACTTACATATGTCTCCTCCTGATTCTGAGAAGTCGTCTATGAATTCTTTGAGTAAAAATCTACTTGAAAAGATAACAAGCAATAATTTGTGACTTGGAAATTTCAGAGTGGCCAGGAAAAGCGTGCTACAAATAGCAGCTGTGTTTATTTGCTCTCTACTCCACCCAGTCTAAAACATAGCCATGTGGTTGCAGGCTTGGGGAAGGTCAGTGGTGACTTGGAAGGTGTTTTTTTCTCTTTCTTCCCCCTGTTGTAGAGTTGAGGGAAGAGATCGTCCTTTTAACTTCTGAATCCTGTTTCCTTTCTTTGGCAGCTCAGATGAATTATTTTCACGTGCTGTTGTCTAAAAATGAGTTTGACTTTTACGTTAGTTTAGTTTTGGGTTCCTTATCATCCGCCTCTCTATTTATAATCTAAGCACTGTCCCCTGAAAGGAAATTTTGAAATTGTGGGTTCTACTAATGATTCTGTTTTTAAAATTTGCCAGTTGATAGTTTTAAATGTCGCTGTGTTATTCACGATAATCTAAAAAGATGGCTACTGATCTGGCCGTTGTGTTCAAAAGGGTCTACATGATGAGTTTCGTTCCTGTGCAGGCTTATCCCCCAGGAAGGACACAAGCTCCCAGGGCTGCATGTTGACCAGACGAGCCCATCATGTGTGCTGTGCACCATGAGCACCGTGGAGGAGGAATGCACAGCTTCATGCGAAGCCATGACCACCAGGAGGGCAGCCCAGCGGCATCACACATGTCACTAGTCAGGCGCTTGAAAATGTCCACCCCTGTCAGGACCCTCTGCCCAAATGTTATTGCTTTGCAACTCTACAGCAAGGCGTAGGGTGTTGGTGGTGCCAGCTCCACAGAGCACTGCTTTGGAAGGAAGGCTTATTACTTAGGCTGTGGTGTCAGCCGCCTTGGGTATGAGTACAGGCGGGGGTCAACTACTAGTTTTAGTTTCCTCATCTCTAACATACTTACATATAATGAGATCGGCGTCCCTGGATTTTTGGGAGAATTGTTTGAGGTCATGCATGTAATGCTCAACCTTTAATAAGTGTTAGTGACCGCTTTTATACTAACTTACATAATAGGGGAAGCCAGCCCCTTCACACGGGCAGAGGACCTCAGCCCCTCTCGCCTGCTCAGCTCATCCTTACTCCCCTGTGGAGTCAGTTCTCTCTCTCCTGGGTCACTTCCACGAGCATCAGTTAGTTTGGTATTTGTCCCATGTTCTCGTGATGCCACTTCTCTGCCGGCTGCTGCCCAAGTTCTTTGCCTCTCTTGCAGCCAAACAACTTGCAGACCTGTCTGTGCTCACCATCTCCAATTCCCGGCTCCCATTTTTTTCCTAAGGCCCCTCCCTTCAGGTTCTCAGCCTCACTGCTCACCACAGCTGCTCTGGTCAAGGTCAAGGTCATGGGCCTCAGTCCTCCCTTCACTCTCCCGTCAGTAGCGTAGGACTTGGTCCCTCATTCGCTGTCTTGCTACCCTCACTCACTGGCGTCCAGGGCTCCCCACTCTCCCAGGCTTCCTCCTGTCTCACTCATCAGTCTTTTCCATCCCCTTGGCTGATTCCTCCTCTCCAACCTCGAAATGTTGTAGTGATCTCAGTCTTTTTCTCTCTATTCTTTTCTGTTTACGCTTCTTTGATGAACTCATCCTGTCTCCTGGCCTGAAGTGCCATCTATAAGTCAACCACCCCCAAATTTCTCTCTCTAGCCCAGTGTCTCTCTGTACTCGAGCTTGTACGTCCAACTGCCTCCTAGACGTCTCCACTGACCATGTCTCAACACAGCTCTGCTGTTTCCTTTCCTTCTGCCGCGCCCGTGCCCCCAGCCCGTCTCAGTTTGATGGCAACCTTCTGGTTGTCCACGCTGTGGGGTCTCTCTGACTCTTCTGTCTCTCATACACCACGTCCCGTCTATCAACAAATTCTTTTGGCTCTATCTTCAAAATACATCTAGAATATGAGAGTATTATCCCCGTTATAGAGGAAGTGATAGGTGCAGCTCTGATTTGAACACAGGTCTGTTAGGCTCCAAAGATTTCACTGTTATTTTGCATTATTATATTTTTTATTTTCTATTTGCATAGTTTTTTTTTAAATTTTATTTTTGGCTGCATTGGGTCTTCATTGCTGTGTGCGGGCTTTCTCTAGTTGTGGCGAGCGGGCTTCTCATTGCAGTGGCTTCTCTTGTTGCGGAGCATGGGCTCTGGGTGCGTGGGCTTCAGTAGTTGTGGTGCGTGGGCTTCAGTAGTTGTGGTGCGTGGGCTTCAGTAGTTGTAGCACGTGGGCTCAGTAGTTTTGACTCACGGGCTCTAGAGCGCAGGCTCAGTAGTTGTGGCGCACGGGCTTAGTTGCTCCGGGGCGTGTGGGATCTTCCCAGACGAGGGCTCGAACCTGTGTCCCCTGCATTGGCAGGCGGATTCTTAACCACTGCACCACCAGGGAAGTACCTATTTGCATAATTTTTAAAGTGTCACAGCTTAACGGGAGAGTAGGGAGACCATTCAGAACTCCCTGCCAAAGGGCAGAAAAAGAATATTCCAGGGTATCTTTAGAATTCACTTCATTTGTCTCCCTAGTTCAAGGAGATTTAAATCTAACTCATGTATTAGACTATGCTTTCTTCTGAACAGACCCAGGTCTTCAAGAAACAGGAGTTGAGAACCTCCTTCTCCAACTAGCTAATAACCCGTAAGCTTCACTTTTGTTATGATGGAGCTCGGCTCTCAGAGCTGGTGCCGTCAGCCTGAGTGGATGGGGGAAACCTGACTGTCTGCAGTGGCTGTTCAGTGTCCCTTGTGACCAGTCTTTGTGCAAAATGAAAATTACCATTTATTTGTCCCTTTGTTGTCATGGATAACGTATGGATGCCTTGCCTCCTAGACAGCCCGCCCAGTGGCTTAGTGTAACCATTAAATGATTTTGGTTTTAAATATTTGATTTGGATTTGAATTTGTGGAAACATTTTGTTTGTCAGTTTTTAAAAATATCCATGTAGTATTTCAAAATTGTATCGCAATTGTGATTGATCTTCAACCTTAGAAGCAAAAAACAGACATGCAAGGATGATCATAAGTAGGAGAAATGGTGAATTTTAGTATTGATGTGTTTGGACATCAGCGCCTGCATCACAACAAACAAACAAAAAAAGCATCCAGTTTGGTAAAATTGAAGGTCTACCTGGTATTTTTTAGAAAGTATTACTTGTTAGTGGTTTAACGTTTGTATGGTAGTTTTCCTCCCAAGCTCTTTATTTCACAGATCCGAGCTTGTTTCCCCCCATAACAGCTCACGAGTTGTATCCGTTTGCTCTGCCATTTTTCCTCGAAGGGAACTGAGACCCCTTTGGTTGTACAAGGTGATGAGCAGCATTGCTCAAAAAGCCAAAAATAGACTTGTGGGCTCCTGACTGAGACCAGGTGCTCTCCCCTGAGTTATTCTGCTTTCTTTGCTTTAAAAAATTATTAGTGCACAATACTGGATAAGTAATGACTGAGAGGAATCCTAGTTAGATCTATAAAAAGACACTTCCTAACCAAACCAAATCAACTATTCAAATAAAACCCCTCTTGAGATGCTGGTGTACGCAGATGGGCTCCTCCTACCGGCTGACGTGTTCTCATTATCCCCCGTATCTGTCCCATCATTTCTGATGCTGGTACCAGGCTCATGTCCCCATATGCTTGGACCATTACAAGGATTAATCTCCCTTCGTCCTGTTCCTCTCCCTTTCCCCCACATCTTTTTCCAGATAGTTTCCAGATGAATGCTCCATAACACTACTTTGTAAACTTCTTACTCAACAGTTCTGTGGATGCCCTTTGCTTTTAGACGGGAGCCCTGGCCTTCACCTTGGTTTTCAGGACCACCCCTGCTTTTTGTCCGTGGTGTTTCTCCAGGATCCCTTCCTGCTTCTCGCCAACCCCCATTCCAACGAGACGGGGTCTCGCGGACTGCAGCCACTTTACATCCCTTTAGTCTTGTATTCTGTGTCCTATTCTGGAAATACCCTTCCCCTCCTCTTGGTTAGCCAGCCCAGCCCTTGTCTAGGGGCACTTCTCACTCATTGGTTGAATTTTGATTGTAGGGCTGTGCTATGTCTTTGATACTCTAAGCTTCTCCTGCGGGTTTACTCATGTCTTCACCTAGAAAGTAGGATCACTTCCTCGTATGGGATGTGGTATTAAATTTTTCTTAATCACATTATCAGGTTATTGCTGAGATTCTGTTATGACTAATAAACATATAAATTTATATTTTAATGGTTTATTGCCTTCTTGTATGTTTACTTGAAACCATATCATTTTAATTTGGCTGTAAGGGACAACAAATGTTTAAATTTAGCCAAAGGTTTTGTGAAATGTAAAGTGACTTTGCTTTGAGAATGGGAAATTAAATCCACTTACTTAATAGAATATGAATATATAAATTATTTGTGTGTATACATATATGTATATGTATAAAACAGCTTTCATGAAGTCATTTTTATGACAGTGTGTTGCTAAAAAAAAACCTCATAATCATTTTTTAATAGAATGCTTGAGGTGCTGGGTTTAGAGATTTATTTTGGGGAAGTAAAAGTGATCTGCCTGTAAATTTTGTTCCTGTTAAAAAAAGTAAAAGAAGACTCATATTTCGATTATGGAAACACAGAGGCTGCGTTAGTGTTTTTCTTTTTAAAAATGTTTTCTTCAGTACCCTATGATGTATGACTTGCCAGATTCCTCTGATACCAGGAATCTTTAACAACCATAGTATGTATTGTCATAATGTTTTAAATTTGGTAACTACAAATGCAATTCAATTTGTATTTCATCGACATTCAACTTTTTCTTTCTTCTTGTTTAATGTAGAACTTCTGGTGTGTGCCATTCCTTATGAGAAATTGTTTTAGTTGTGAGCGGAGAATGTCTTTGGAGAGAAAATTAAGGCGACTCTAATATAGTCCATAAAGTTTTCTTGAGGGTAATAAAGTGCATTTTGTATATGGAGAAATATATATTAACAGTGAGGGGAGGAATTAGGGAGAAGCATACTAATTCATCTGAATTTTCTTAAGCACTAATATTATCTGGAAGAAAGACAAGGTTTCAAAAAATATATTCCTTAAGTTCACCCATCAGTAAACTTAGTATATTGAATTTAATTGTGAACTTATTAATTAAAATATTAGTGTACTTACATGATAAATTAAAATTGAATTTTCAAGTTTTTTCCCCCTTGGTGGTCAATTTTACTGGGTTAAAATATGTGGGTATCTGTATTTTTTGAATAGAGTTTGATAAATCTTAGTTTTCATGAAATTACACGATAGTAGAAATGAATGATTAAAAATTCTTACAGAGTTTGTTAGAGAGTCTTCCTGTTACAGGATTCAAAGGATATGTGTGGTTTAAGGATTTAAAGTTAAATTCAAAAAAATCCCTTTAATTTTGTAACACAATACTTTTGATTTAGGGGAACGAAGATTTCATCTGCTTATAAAAGCTGTATTAGTGGATGTTAGAATAAATCAATTAAAACATATCTCCTATAATGTGGTAAAGAAAAAATAAAATAAACCAAACAATGCATAGTGAACATTCTTTTCTCTATGAGGTTAATGCTTTGATTCAAGGCCTACAAGTTGCTTAAGACTTCATTGTAATCTCCATGTTATTCTCAACTTTGCTTTTTTTATTTTTAAGGTGAGAGTTCTGAGTAATAATGTCCACACATTCACTTTATGCCGCTATATAGCCAAACCCTGACATAGAGAAAGTCAGCACGTATTTGCTGTGAGAATCGCTGAAATTTTTTAGTGAGCATTTCGTGTTAGAGTTTTCCGTGCTCCATAATTCATAGGTTTTCAAGGCATTGGAAACAGTTAATTCCCTGAAGTTTAAACATATTCTCTGGTTGTGTAGGTAGGTTTGTTTGCTGCTCTAATATTTTTCCTTTAATTTTATGACTTTTTCCTCTTTTTTTTCAGATAGTGTTTCATCTCTGTCATTAGGAAATTGCTTCCCATTGATTTATTCTGTTTATGCTGTTTTTCCTTTTAAATTCATCATTTGAACTTGGGAAACCGATTATTTCTGAAAAGGTTATTTGGACACTATTGGGTCAAGCCAGGTTTGCTGTAGGGGAGGGACAGTGCCCACTCTGTGCTCACCCGGGTACCACTTGCAGATTTGTGAAAGGCTGGAGAGAAGAGGAAGGTCACCCATGCAGCCTGCACTCCGCAGCAGGGGATGCAACAAATATCATGAGGAAAATCCAGGCCCAACCTGCTCAGACCTCAGGATGTAATTCACAGCATCTAAAATAGTCCCATTATTGTTGATTAATTAAATCAAAGCATGCTTAGTAGGGTCCTATAATCTCGAAAAGCGTTCCGTGTTGTGTTTTGGTCTGACTGAATGGCTTGTTGGTTTTTTGTTTTGTTTTGTTTTGTATTTTTGCAGATCATAGCCTATTTTAATACTATGGCACCAGAATTAACAGAGGTACAGTTGACTCAGTAAACCTGCCATACTCAGAATAGACAAATTTGGGGAAGAATAGAGAATATGGAATATAAGATTATTCAGCTTTTTAAGACAAGGAATAACCCAATATTTTGCTTTTAAGCTAGTTGTTTCTCTCATGTCTTCATCAGCAAAATGTCCTTTTTTGGGTTCTAGGTTTTGCTGGTTTCTGTAGAGAACTAATTTTTCATCTCCTGAAAGTATCTTTCCTGGGGCTTTGAAGTAAGAAAAATGGTCTGTAAGGTGGAGGAGTGGTTGAGAGGGAAGTAGTCTCTCCCTGAACTATTTCTGATGGAAAAATATATTCTGCAGATTGGCATTTGAATTTGCTATTGCCAAAACTCCAGTAAAAATTTTCCACCAAGAACATCCAGTACGTTAAAGAGAAGAGCCTAAAAGAAGAAAATTAATACCATCCATATAAAGAGTCAGTGGTACTGTGGCATCTCATGAATGTGCTTCATAGAACTCTATCAGATCTTTTTATTTAGAGGAAAAATCCAAACGGTTGATGATGACTGTTTGGAATTATTTTGACACAAATTACCTAAAGAGACTTAAAAGTAATCATATTGTCAACAAGAATTTTGAAGGATAAAAGGTAGAGATAGTTAAAATACTTTTTCCCCCTCTTTGGTGTTCATGTCTGTCTGGTAATTATATCTTAGGCTTTCTTCTCTCTCTTGTGGTCAGACAATAGCCATGTGCCGTCTTATACCTCAAAGGGTTAAGGGACAGCTTGTGTGTCCTGTATCTACCTCTTCTCCCCTTGCCTGTGTTCTTTGTCTCAGGAGCCCCTTGGAGACTCACAGTTTCCTTAGGAGGTTGCCTGGCAGTGACTGGAGAATGAGATAGCTATGCTGGAAAGAGCTATAAAAGGCTCTTCCTTCCCCAGCCCAGCCTTTTCCTGGTACTTAGGCCTTTTCTGTTCTTCACAATCCGGATGTGCATAGGATACGGTCCTGTTTTGTGAAGGACATACATCCTCTGTGTCCCAGAGGGTTGATCTTCCTTTCAGTTAGGGTCAGGTCTGAAGGGTCTTTTTGACCTTCTGGTCTGTCTACCTCGCTTAACAAATGTAAGAATTAGTCCTGTAACTAGGCTCAGCAGTCATGTAGCGTTTTCAGGTTTTTTTAGTTTTTCATTCTTTGGCCACAACACACCCTTCTGGTTACCTGCAACTGTTTAACAAACCACCTTAAACTTAGTGGCGTGGAACAATGACCGTTTTATTATGATCATGGATTCTTTGGGTCAGCAAATTGGACAGGACACATCAGGGATGGCTCATCTTTTTTTTTTTTTTTTTTTTAAGTTTTTTTTTTTTTTTTAAGTTTTTATTTATTGATTGATTGCTTGATTGCTATGTTGGGTCTTCGTTTCTGTGCTAGGGCTTTCTCTAGTTGCGGCAAGCGCGGGCCTCTCACTATCGCGGCCTCTCTTGTTGCGGAGCACAGGCTCCAGACGCGCAGGCTCAGTAGTTGTGGCTCACGGGTCTAGTTGCTCCGTGGCATGTGGGATCTTCCCAGAACCAGGACGCGAACCCGTGTCCCCTGCATTAGCAGGCAGACTCCCAACCACTGCGCCACCAGGGAAGCCCCAGGGATGGCTCATCTTTGCTCTCTGGTGCCTGAGGCTGCAACTTGGGAAGATGTGAATGGCAGGTGACTCAAAACCACTGGGGCAGAGGCTGGAGGGTCCCTGCCAACATGCTCCTCTTCGTCACATGTGAGCACCTTGGTGGGGATAACGGGAGGTTGGGCTCAGCTGGGACTGTCCACAGAGTGCCTACATGAGGCCTTTCCAACGTGGTGGTCTCAGGTGTTCGAATGTCCCCCAGAGAAAGCCTCCCAAAAGAACCAGGTGGAAGCTGCACGGTCTTGTGTGACCTAGCCTCAGATGTCATGGTGAGTCACTTGTGCTGCATTCTTTTAGTTACAAGTGAATCATTGGCTGGCCCAGATTCAGGGAGAGGGAAAGAGACCACTTCTTTTTTTAAAATTAATTAATTAATTAATTTATGGCTGCGTTGGGCCTTTGTTGCTGTGCCTGGGCTTTCTCTAGTTGTGTCGAGAGGGGACTGCTCTGTTTTGCGGTGCGCGGGCTTCTGATTGCAGTGGCTTCTCTTGTTGCAGAGCACGGGCTTTAGGTGCACGGGCTTCAGTAGCTGTGGCACGTGGGCTCAGTAGTTGTGGCTCGCGGGCTCTAGAGCACAGTCTCAGTAGTTGTGGCGCACGGGCTTAGTTGCTCCGCAGCATGTGGGATCTTCCCCGACCAGGGCTCGAACCCGCGTCCCCTGCATTGGCAGGCGGATTCTTAACCACTGCGCCGCCAGGGAAGTCCGAAACTACTTCTTGATGGGGGAGAGGCGAGGTCTCTTGGAAGCTGAGCATGGAGCATAAGGGACATTGTAGCTGTCACTTTGGGAACTTATGCAAAAGGGAAAACTGCGTCATGTTATTTGGATTCCATAATGCCAAATTTCTGTTTTCTTATACGAATCATTCAGATGTCTGATCATTTGAAATTTTAGCATTATGTAGAAAAAAATTTGGATGACTGCCTGAATAGTCTCCTTTACATCTTTGTGTGTTAGAATTTGACACACAAATTCTGTAGACTGCAGAATCAGAGGCGGACTGTTCAACTCAGATTCAATTCATACCCTTAATCTGAGAAACTAAAATAAGATGACGAGATTATGCCAGGTTACTATAAGGAGGGGCAAATTGTCACCATGAACTTTACAATCAACAAGGCATTTCAACCAGAAGGGTAGAAGGAGAGAATGTTAAAATAATGGAATTTTTTTGTTTTTCTAGATAAAGTATGACAACTCCCCTTACCTCTAATGGCTGTGCTCATTCTAGACACTGTGTCACAGAGAGATGCATGCTGGGGCTTTAGCAACAGCTTTGTATTACCTTAGTAGTGAAGGTAATGGGGCAGAATTATGTTCCACAGAGTACAGGGTACAGAATCATGGCTTTGTGTTGGAGGAAAAAGACTAAGCTAATGTAACAACCTGGCAACTTACTTCACCTCAGTGGGTCTCAGATTTGTCATATGTAAAGTGAAGGGTGGAGATCTCTTCTATCTGTAGAATGCTTTGACTTTATTGTTCTTGCACTTACATAGCACTGGAATACGGCAGTTATATGGCAGCTCAAAGTTAATATTAAATACAGAAGTACAAGGGTCATTCAGTCAAGTTCCAGAAAGTTATTGAATCCTTATCACTTAACTCTTGGCAACATATATAAACTTTTATTAACTAATCCCAAAAGTTAAATAGAAATACTATGGGAAGACTCTGGATTAGGTCAATTGTTTAAAAAGATACGGACAGCATTCTTACATTTGAGCACTTATGAATCATTATAGATATGAAATATTCTAGTTGAAATTTTTAGTTTTATTCCTTTGAACCAAAAACCTGAACTCAGTCATTTGGAGCCAAAATTTCAATTCCTAAAAAAACAGTTTAATGGGAAATAGTGCAGTCGAGTTTCTGGGGCTTGTTTTGTTTTTCTGGGCTTTGACAGTGCCTTTAGATATATATACAAGTAACTACTTTGAAGTCCAGGCACTGCATTGTTTTTATGGTGTTTGGTTATGTGATTTTAGGAATTTGTCCATTTTGCCTAAGTTTTCAAATTTATTGACATAATATTCACCATATTCTCTCACCTTTTTACAATCCCCTGTGTCTGTAGTTATGTCCTTCTTTTCATTACTAGTATTGTTTATTTGTTCTTCTTTTTTCTTGATCAGGCTTGCCCGTGGTTTATCAGTTTCATATTTTTTTTCAAAAACCAACTTGTGGCTTTGTTGATCTTCTCTATTGCTCTATTGTATCCCTTTTCTGTTTCATTAATTTCTGCTTTTATTTTTATTACTTCCTTTATCCTTATTATTTCTTTTTCTTTGCTGTTTTTCTGACTTTTAAAGTTATATGTTTGGCTCTTTAATGTTTAGCCTTCCTTTAGGGTGTTAATTCTGTGGCTTGTATTGTTGGCTTACAGGAAATACGGACGTTTTATGACTGACCTTTTTTGGAGTCTGGTGGGGTGGGCATCTGTTTTCCTGCAAGTGCTTCCCTGAGAGTAAGGAAGAGTCACCCTAGGTAGCAGCACATGAATAAGTGTCCATTCCAGGGAATCCTCATTGCAAAGATCATGTGAATATGGACTTCAAAATGGTATTTTCTGGCAGCTGTGGCATAAAAATAAGCAAAGCAATTGAAAATTCATTCAAATTATAAAATAGCTCATACCATATATATAGCATCTACCTAAAATTTAATTCCCAGAATATGCTCTTGCCAACCAACCCAACTTTTTTTTCCTCACTGCTTCTGTGGGTAAAAAAATCAATGAGGCAAAGAGCCTGTGTGTTTTTAAACAAATTAAAAGAATTTTTCCATAATGTTTTGTTAATGGTACTGTTTGTAGTTTCGTTACTTTATTGTCTGTAAAATTCTTCCATGTTGTAGCAGGGAAATGTGGCCACAGATACTGGAATCACTCAATTAGATTCCAGAAAGGGTCCACGTTCAGAAGGCTAGTGAGGAAATTACTTCTTGGCTTTAGAATATCACTTAACTTTTTAAAACTGTGTTTATTACATATGCTGTTAATCCTTGTATATTTTTCGTCTTTAATAGATGATATGACATAGCTTTGTATTCGCCTGTAGAATATTCCACCTAAATATAAGTTAATTTTATTATTTAATATGAATATGTGATAAACTTCTATTTATTGAGAATCTAAACCACTAGAAAGATCAATCCAAAGTTAAAAAGTACGTATGTAGATAACAGAGAGAGAGCAAGAAAGCAAGAAAGCAAGCGCTTTGATACTTGTAAGTGGCTCTTGCACTCTGGCTTAGCTATTTGTGGGGTAGAGAGGGGCCAGCCTTCTGTGGAGGACATGCCCACATATGCAGGAGTGGCAGTGCTTGTGTGGGGTTTTTATTTATTTTAAAACTAGATTTACTTCTCATTTAACCAGAGGCCACCCAGTTCCTCAAATACTATGAAAAAAAATAGTTTACTGTATTGATAACCATTGTATTATAACCACTACTAAATGAAAATACAGTAAAATATTTTGAATATTAATTCCTCAGCATCAAGTCATAATCTATAAATATGTTTTTAGTTATCCCACATTTATAGTTTTCCTTTGTCCTTGCCACTTGGAAGAAATTTAGTATGTGGTATCTTCCATTAAAATGATATCAATTATATCTCACCTTCAATTAAAGTTTGAATTAGGAATTTCATCCAGAAGGACAGAACAGATCAAAACCATAAAAAGAAGTGCTTAACATTTTGACTTAAAAGCATCTTTAAGCATTATGTACTTTATTTGCGGATCTAGCCCATATGGTAAACTTCTCCAAGGGCAGGAGACCAGGTCCTCTGCCTCTTATGTATGTGTTTTTAGCAACAAACACCTGCTACCTGGTAGGTAGAGAGATGCTAGTCAGCTATTTTAATATCTTTAAAAATGGACCATTCCAGAATGAAGTTGCCTTTGTAGAGAATCTTTCTTTAAAATGATAACCCAAGTGGATTGTTTTATTTTTAACTTAATCATCTACCTTTATCAAAAAAAAAAAAAAGCTTTAAGTGACCAAGGGGTAAAGTACCTGATGTATTGGAAAGATCATTTACCTGCTTAATGGCAAATTGTGAATTGGTGATTCTCATACCCATTCTTGGCAAGCTGATGAAATCTAGTAAGTGGTAAGATCATTGAACACAGGAGCTGAGAACAATCTTTTGAGGAAAACAGCATCCGGATTTCCCTGAGAGGAGATCCTGTTTCACCAGGCTTTCAGAATTCTTCAAAGCCCGGGTGAAGATGTGGATGAGAAAAGCAGGAGATGTATCGCCACCTGTATTTTAGAAAAATGTGATGTCCACTTTGAAAGGACAAGGTTCTAAATTCCCAGAACATCACTATTCATTTTTATATACAAGTGCAAAAATGTTTTCTAAAGACAGGTGCAGATCATTTTAGCATGATCTTTACTATTGCCCCTTTCTATTAAACAGGCAATCATGAAGACAGAATTGGGTTATGAAAGGTCTAAATAGAAATATAGTCTCCTTAAGTAAGAACACAGGAAATATTAAGATAGCTGTGTGGAAGAATCTCATCCAAGAAACTGGTAGTTGTGGGAAAAACGAAAGTTGAAGATGCTTTGATTTTAGTAGGTTGGTTGAGTTATACATGTTTTTAGCAGGACCAAAAAAAAAAAAAGAAAGAGAGAGAGAGAGAGTTGCATGCAATTATTTAAAAAGAATATGATACAACAAAAGCTGTTTTTAACCTGTGGCAGGGTAGAGGAAATTTTATGGTTTTTAATAGTTATGAACTTTTAAAATTAATTCCTGCGAAGTAGAATCTTTACTGCTAGAATTTGACTCTGCAGTTTTTGTTATGTTAAAACTTATTCAGGCAGAATTTTGGTGTTCAGAATTCAGCACTGCAATTCAGAGTTTGTAATAGAAATCAAACCTATTTTAAGCATATAACCCCTCTCAAAACTTTAAAGCAATTGTGAAATTTTAAAATGGTCTAAAAATGGGAACTTTAAAGATTTGAAATCTTTTCATGCATTTCTCACTGGATGGAACTTTCTTTGATAATGCATTCTGTCTCTTAACTGTCATAAAATGTTACTTTCTTTGTCAAAAGAAATCATTCCTAAGATCTTCTAGTGCCACCAAATATGGCTATGAATGAGACCACATTTGGGTAATTAATCTTCCTATGCATGTATGTGTTAATAGTACAATGTGTTTAACAGAGGGCTTAGCAATTGGTAATGGTATTAGGTACTATTGAAATATATCCTACTTGATCATGGAGTATGATTCTTTTCATGTGTTGTTGGATTCAGTTTGCTGATATTTTGTTGAGGATTTTTGCATCTATATTCATCAAAGATATTGTCCTGTAATTTTCTTTTTTTGTAGTGTCTTTGTCTGGTTTTGGTATCAGGGTGATAGTGGCTTCGTAGAATAACTTTGGGAGTGTTCTATCCTCTTCAGTCTTTTGGAAGAGTTTGAGAAGGATTGGTATAAGTTCTTCTTTGTACGTTTGGTAGAATTCCCCAGTGAAGCAATCCATTCCTGGACTTTTTTTGCAGGGAGTTTTTAAAATTACAGATTCTATTTCACTTCTAGTGATCAGACTGCTTAAATTATCTGTTTCTTCTTGACTCAGGTTTGGCAGGCTGTATGTTTCTAGAAACTTGTCCATTTCTTCTAGGCTGTCCAATTTTTTGGCATATAACTGTTCATAGTATTTTCTTATGATGTTTTGTTATTTCTGTGGTATCGATTGTTATTTCTCCCCTTTCATTTCTTATTTTGTTTATTTGGGTCCTGTCTCTTTTCTTCAAGAGATTATCTTATTTTGTATACAGTGTGAGGGAGTGTTCTACCTTCATTGATTTACATGAGGCTGTCTAGCTTTCCCAACACCACTTGTTGAAGTGACTGTCTTTGTTGAAGATTAATTGACCGTAGGTGTGTGGGTTTATTTCTGGGCTCTCTGTTCTGTTCCATTGATCCATATGTCTGTTTTTGTGCCAATATCATGCTTTTTTGATTACTGTAGCTTTGTAGTATTGAAGTGTGGGGGGGTATGGTATGCTTCCAGCTTTGTTTTTTCCCTCAGGATTGCTTTGGCAATTCTGGGTCTTTTATGGTTCCATGTAAATTTTAGGATTATTCATCCTATTTCTATGAAAAATGTCATGGATAATTTGATAGGGATTGCATTGAATCTGTAGATTGCTTTGGGTGGTATGACCATTTTAACAATATTAATTCTTTCAATCCAAGAGTATGGGATATCTTTCCATTTCTTTAAAATCTTCTTCAATTTCCTTTATCAGTGTTTTATAGTTCTCAGTATATAGGTCTTTCACCTCCTTAGGTAGATTTATTCCTAGGTGTTTTATTTTTATGATGTGATTTTAAACAGGATTTTTTTTTTTTTTTTACTTCCTGATATTTCACTGTTATTGTAAAGAAACGCAACAGATTTCTGTGTCTTAATCTTGTATCTTGCTACCTTGCTGAATTCATTTATCAGTTCTAATAGTTTTTGTGTGGTGTCTTTAGGGTTTTCTATATAGAGTATCATGTCATCTGCATATAATGACAATTTTACCTCTTCTCTTCCAATTTGGATACCTTTTGTTTCTTTTTCTCGTCTGATTGCTGTGGCTAGGACTTCCAATACTATGTTGAATAGAAGTAGTGAGAGAGGGCATCCTTGTCTTGTTCCTTAGTGGAAAAGCCTTCAGCTTTTCACCGTTGGATATTATATTAGCTGTGGATTTGTCATAAATGGCTTTTATTATGTTGAGCTATGTTCCCTCTACACCCACTTTGGTAAGAGTTTTTTTTCATGAATGGATGTTGAATTTTGCCAGAGGCTTTTTCTGCATCTATTGAGATGATCCTCTGATTTTTGTCTTTTCTTTTGTTGATGTGGTGTATCACATTGATTGATTTGCATGTGTTGAACCATACTTGTGACCCTGGAATGAATCCAATTTGATTTCTTCAAGAGATATCATACTGAGTGGACTCAGTCAGACAGAGAAAGACAAATATTATATGATGCCACTTATATGTGGAGTCTAAAAAATAATACAATTGAATTTATTTACAAAATAGAAACAGACCCATAGACATAGAAAACAAACTTATGGTTACCAAAGGGGAAAGGGGTAAGGGATAAATTAGGAGTATGAGATTAACAGATGGAAGCCACTATATATAAAACAGACAAATAGCAAGGATTTACTGTATAGCACAGGGAACAATATTCAATGTCTTGTAATAACCTATAATGGAAAAGAACCTGAAAAAAAAATGTGTATTACTGACTCACTTTTCTGCACATCTGAAACTAACACAATATTGTAAATCAACTATACTTCAAATTAAAAACAAGAAATATATCCTGAAGGTATATCTCTGTCAATAGAAAAATCATAATTGGCAACAGGCAAATGAAACATTCCATCTTTGAATGGACACAGAATCTTTTCTTAACTCATGATAATTAAAACAAAAATATTATATTTTAGGGAAAAACAGTCTTTTAGAGACAGCTAAATATGCTACCTCAAAAAAGAAGTAAAGTACAGGGTTTAATTGAAGACAATCTCTCTCTCATTCCTCCTCCATCAGGGCATCCATTAATACTTTGGAGAAACAAAAAGCTTCTGGAGGCAAAATTTTGCATAAGGAACCCTGATTTCCCTATTGATACCTGCCATAAAAGTAGAAAAGTGTTCACTGGAGAAAACAGTAACCCTTTCATAATAAATATTTAAAATATAACAACCTTTTTCTAAGAGTGAATTTGAATGATCACTAGCTATAATAAAATATTGTAAGTGCTCAAAATAAGCTCACTTCCTGCCCCCTCCTCCAACCAGTGATTGAAATGTGGTTTGTGTTGGACTTCTCTGCTGGTCACAGCAGTCAGACTTCCTTGTCAAAGGGAGATGACAGTCTTAGTCTATAACAGTGGCTGCCCCCCACCCTGGTGATTTGGCAGTTGTGGGGGGAGGTCTACAGGAGGCATGGGGCAGTCTGGCTGTGAGGAGTGGGGAAGACCCCAGAAATAGCAGCTCACAGCTACAAAAGGGGTAGGAGGGCAGGGAGAGGGCAGGGCCGTGGATGGAGGCCCAGGTTTCTCTCTGCCGCTTCCTCTCATTATCTGGAGGATATTTAGCATGGGGTGCTTTTAGACCTACCACACCACTCACCTCTCACTGGATTTTCATTCACAAGGCATTCTCTTCTATTAAACTCTCGCTCTTCCTGTGTCAGAAATGCCAGAAATGCCCAGTGGCTTGGTTCAGTCGTCTCATACAACCACTTCTGTTAGTTTTGCCCTTGAGTAAACATCAGTTCTTATTTTTCATCAAATTTGGGGAGTTTTCTGCCGTTATTTCTTTAACTATTCCTCTGTCCTCCTGTCTTTCTTCTTGTTCTGGGATTCTCATCATGCACACGTTCTATGACTAGTGGTGTCCCAGAGGTCTCTTAGTCTCTGTTCATTTTTCTTCATTCTTTTTTCCTTCTGCTCTTCAGACTGGGTCATATCAGTCGACTTATTTTCATGTTTGTGGATTCTTTCTTCTGCCTGCTCAAATCTGCTAGTGAGCCCCTCTCATGGAAATTTCAGTTCAGTGATAGTACTTTTGAAATCCAGAATTTCTATTTGGCTTCTTTTTTTAAAAAAAAAAAATCATTTCTATCTATTTGTTGATGATCTCTATTTGATGAGACATCATTCTCATGATTTCCTCTAGTCCTTTGTACAGGATTCCCTTCAGCTCTTTGAGCATATTTAAAATAATTGATTTAAAGTCTTTCTCTCATAAGTCCAATGTGAGGCCTCCTCAGGGACAGTTTCTATTAGTTGCCTTTTTTCTTCCTGTATATGGGCCGCACTTTCTTGTTTCTTTGCACGCTGTGTAATTTTTTGTTGTTGAAAACTGGACATTTTTAATATTTTAATGTGGCAATTCTGGAAATAAGGTTCCACACCCCAGGGTTTGTTGCTGCTTGTTGTGGTTCCTGTTGTTTGCTCAGTGACTTTTCTGTACTAATTTTGGGAAGTTGATATTCTGTTTAAAAACTTATTTATTTATTTTTGGCTGTGTTGGGTCTTCGTTTCTGTGCGAGGGCTTTCTCTAGTTGCGGCAAGCGGGGGCCACTCTTCATCGTGGTGCGCGGGCCTCTCACCATCACGGCCTCTCTTGTTGTGGAGCACAAGCTCCAGACGTGCAGGCTCAGTAGTTGTGGCTCACGGGCCCAGTTGCTCCGCGGCATGTGGGATCTTCCCAGACCAGGGCTTGAACCCGTGTCCCCCGCATTGGCAGGCAGATTCTCAACCACTGCGCCACCAGGGGAGCCCAAAGTTGATATTCTTTGTCATGTGTGGCTTCTGATGTCTCTATTTTGTTAGCTTAGTGGTCAGCTAGTTCAGATCAGACTGAAATTGGCAACTCTGTCCTAGCCTTCACTTCCTGATTGCACAGAACCTGAAGGTTAGCCAGAGGTGACGGTTTTGGGCTCTTGGGGGACTTTCCTGAGCATGTACGCACGTAGCTGCCTAGATTCCCAGGAATATGTCTGGTCTTTTTCAAAGTCCTCATTTGCCAAAGCATCTCATCCCCCAGCCTTTCTTCCCAAGCTTTTTGGTTCATTTATTGTTTACCTCAACTGTTATTCATTGCTCCTAGGCAACAGCAGCAAATATATTTGCATTTAAGTGTTTTTGACAAAAGCCCAGGGTTGCCACCTTAACACTGTTAGAGTTTCAGTTAGGAGAGATTGAGGCAAGCCCTCTGATCAAAACCAGATCAAAACAAACAACCACAATTCTTTCCGAATAAGCCCTGTTCTGCTTCTTCTGGTAATGGTATGTGAACTGGGAATGTGGGCTGTTGGCTTCTAGGTTCCCCCCCTCCACTTAGCTGGGGAGTGGAGGATAAGAACAGGGCAAGTTATAATACCACAAAGCTGACTCTTCCTCCTGAGATTCAGCTGTTTTTTATTGATTAAGTGTTCCCCTGGTTTTTGCAATCTCTTGGTTGTTTCCACAGTGCCAAAAAAAAGTTGATTTAGACAGTTTTGCCAGTTTATTTTTTGTGCAGGAATGGACTTTTAGAGTGTCCTAGTCTGCCATTTTCACTAATGTCACTTAGCATCTGACTTTGGTTTTATGGGCTGCTGTTAACTTCAAACTGTAGCTGTTTAATTTAACATCCAACTTGCAACCCTTCTTGATGAATCTTTTTTATTGAAATATATGAGTGGATATACTCTTTATTGTTTATATATTCTGTATGGCAGCATTTGCTTTTCTTAATTTTACACTTTCCGGAACCCTCTAGGGTCTATAAGCACATCCAGATCAAGGTGATTTTCCCAAGTAATGCAATAAAAATTACATGTAATAATAAAAATAATAAAAATTAATGCAATAAAAATTTAAAGTCTAATATCTTATTTTAATAAAATAAGATTCCCTTGAATGACAGTGAATAACATAAAGCTTGGAGATTCCTAATAGTTACTATAAGATTCAGCTTTCCTAGAATTTATATAATTTCCAAATCAGTAATGTTCAATGCACACTTTTATATGTGTATTTTATTATTTGATTGATGACGGTCTTGCCCACTGGCCCGAGAACCCTCTAGTGCAGAGATAATCTCTGTTTTTATTCATCTTTGTGTCCCTAGCACTAGGCCTGGTGCCTGGCTCATAGTAGGTGCTCAAGAAACATTTGCAGAATAAATGAACAAACACAGAGGCTGTTAGATGAAGACTATAGAGTGTAGACCTATACTACTTGAATCATCTAAACCTTTAAATTGAGTTAAGTAGAATAATGGAGTTACAGGAAAGTCTCCTGAGTTTTAGCCTCAGTTTTTGTGGCTTACTTAGAAAATACCAAAAACCAGATTCTCTAGGACCCATCTCTTTTAATGATTTCCAGTTGGACCTGTCAGGACAAATTTTTTTTTCCTTGTATTTAAATGAATACAAAGTGCTCTTACGTCATTTAATATCTTTAACAAAAAGAGTGAAATCTAAAGTAGAAGTCTAGAATTTTAACATTCTAGGCTTTGGAACTGTCAGCTGTATGAGGAAATCAACTTTTCCACAACCCACTGTCAGCCTCTGATTGTCTGTGCCAGTTAAGGGTCATTGGCATGAAGGGAGGACGATAGATTCCACACACCCGCCCAGCCCCACCCCGCCAATCCCCAGCTCTGTAATGGTCACTGCTGTTTCTAGTTGTTGGGTGGAGTGTCGTTTACCAGCCTTGCTCAGTGTACGTCAGTGACTGGGAGTAACCGTGATAATAGGTATTAGAAGATACCTCTAGGTCTGAATTTCAGATTTTATTCAGCTATATTTCATGTATATGGAATTTAAATCTACAGGGCTTTTTTTTTTTTCCTATGAATGACCTAAGTCATTATGGTTAATCAGCATGTCCACTTAAAATTCCAAAATCCTGTTGGTACACGAATTTGTCTGAGCCGATTCAAGTTATAAACATGAGCTTATTGTTTATTTTGTTTATTGCAGTTATCCAATCTGCTTTTTTATTGGGATGTAATTCACATAATGTAAAATACACCCTTTTAAAGTGTACAATTTATTGGTTCTTAGTATATTCACAGTTGTGCAACCATCACCACTATCTAATTCCAAAACATGTTCATCTACCCAGAAAGAAACACCGTGCCCATCGGCAGCTGCTACTAGCCCTGGCAACCACTGATTTACTTTCTATCTCTTTGAATTTGCCTGTTCTGGACCATTCATATAAATGGAATCATACAATATGTGGTCTTTTGCCACTGGCTTTTTTTTTACTTAAGCAGAATGTTTTCAAAGTTCTTCCATGTTATAGCGTGTAGTATTAGTACTTCGTTATTTTTTTATGGCTGAATAATATTCCATTGTGTGGATCTACCATGCTTTGTCCACTTATTAGTTGATGGATGTGTGGGTTCTTTTCACCTTTTGGCTATTATGAATAATGCTGCTATGAAAACTTGTGTGCAGTTTTTTGTGTGGACAGTTGTTTTCATTTCTCTTTGGCTGTATACCTAGTTGTGGAATTGATGGGTCAGATGGTAAATCTATGTTTAATTTTTTTGAGGAACCACCAGATGTTTTCTAAAGCAATCCTGTCTGCTTTCCAGGTGACTGTTTCCAGTTCACAAAACAAAAAAATTGGCCATATTTGCTGTCAGTTCTATGAACTAAATGTTTCAAATGCTAACAATTTACAGGGAGAGTGTCTGCATGAAAACAGTTTAAATTATTTTCTTTCGATCACTCTCTTCATTTAGGATGTCTAAATGTTACTGCCATGCCCATCAGAATTAAGTCTTTTGCTGATTCTTCATGATAGCTGACATTTCTGCTTACGTAGCTTTGAATTGCTCACAAACAGACAAAACAAGGCCTATTATTCATAAAATCAAATACTCTAGAATCAGACACATGTGAGGACTGGCTGTTTTGTTAGGTTCCTAGCAAATGTCACTTTGGGGAATAATTCCCTTTCTTGAACCTCAGTTTCCCCCTTCTGTAAAATGGGGTTGATAATAGTATCTATTTCTAGGTGTTCCTGTAAGTATGAGAATGAGATCATGTGTGAAAAGCACTTGCCTGGCACTTCCCAAGTGCTCAATAAGTGTTAATCATTGTAAAACTTATTATTACTATTATATGATTATTTAACTGCAAAGATTTTCTTTGGAAGAGTAAATTAATAATATTTTAAAATACTCTCTGAAACTACTTGGGGATGAATCTTGCTTTACTATCGTGATCAGATTTTCATTCTAGCAAACAAAATAATTTATACTCAAAAACTTTTTAAGGTGAGGGAAGAATGGAGGGGGCAGCTGAAAAAAATCCATTTGAAATTGCTCTTTGGTAGTTATTCATTTTATCCTTCGATGTATATAAAATTAAAGCAATTTGTTTTTTTTTCTTTTCCTTCTTTCCTGAAGCAAATTAAATTTAGACGCAGAGAAATTTTTTTTTTAGCTAAAATGACATATTAAAGTCATCATTCCTTTTTGCACTACTTAAGTTATTCTCTAAGACAGAACAGGGTAGATCCTTCACAGAATGTTTACAAGACATTTGATTGCACAATAGGTTGTCAGCTGTCACATTTCTCTTTAATTTTGCTTTACTTGTTATAGTAAGTAACCAAAGTGATTTTTCCAGTTATTGCCCCATCACGTAATGCTACTAGTATAGTGCAAATAAAATATTGACAAAATGCACAAATTGAAAATACACATGTGAAATAAACAGTTGAAGACATAAATGAAAATGGCCAGGAATGGTTGGTGAACATTTTGATCAAACCCTATTTGTCAGTTTAAAAGGAATGCATCTTTGCCCAGGCTCTGTTCTAAACGGGATGTCCCATTATCTCCATGTGAAGCGTCTTCGTATGTTTCTGTGGTTCAGTAGCATCAGCAGTTTCAGAGCTGGAAGGGACCCGGATAATAAAGATCAGTCTAGCTCAGGGTTTCTCAGCCCGGGCACCGTAAACATTTGGGGCTGATAATTCTTTGTGTCCTGTGCATTGCAGGGTGTTGAACAGCATCCCTGGTCTCTACCCACTAGATGTCAGGAGCACCTCTCCCCTGCCCCCCGCCCCTTTGTGACAACTAAAAATGTCTCCAGACTTTGCCAAGTGTCGTCTGGGGGCAAAATTGCTCCCCATTGAGAATCACTGGGCTAGTATTTGCCAAAGCGTGTACACTACTCACTCCGGAGGGTCTGAGACACTCCAGGAAAAGAAGATTCTGTGGTCAAATGAGTTTGGGAGACCCTTATTTAAACAACAACAAAAGATTGTCAGAGCTCTCACTGTGCTCTCTAATGGCTAGAGGGAGACATGCAGAATGTCTCAGCTTATTTGACTACGGACCCTTTTGGAAGGGCAGCTTGCAGGATGTAATGTAACACCCTTCTGTGCCCCTGATTCATTGCTGTCATTTTCCAGGTGAGGACGCTGAGGTCAAGGGAGGTTACCTGCCTGGCCAAAGGCTCTGTGGCTCCGTGTTAATTAATTTCATAATCACCGAGTGAGCACTTATTGCATGCTAGCCCAGTGCTGGGCCCCGGGAACAGCGATAGTACTCAGGATAGGCAGAGATCTGGCAACTACAGCGGGGGGTGGTCAGGGCGAGGAAAGAGGCTGTGCAGGATGCCGGGAGAGCACAGGAAGGACCTAATTCAGGTAGGGGGGAGGAGCTGAGGTCCCCGTGGACACATTAACCCTGAGACGTCTGTGAGGGTGACAGTGGACCAGTTGGAGAGACCAGTGAGTAGCCTGGCCAGAGGGACAGGTTGTGATTTCTGTGCATAATAATTGAGGCCAGGAACTGGATGAGAGGGCCCCAGGGATGAAGAACCCAGTATAGAGCCTGGGGAACATCAGTGTTTAAGGGGCCCCAGCCAAGAGCAGCCCCAAATGGAGACCAAAGGAGGGAGGAGAAAACACAGAGACAGGCAGCTTGTAAAACCTCCTTCATCGACTTGTAGTGAAGATGAGATGAAGTCCGCACAGTGTGGAGGGTCGTAGGTGGCATATAAGAAGTGCTCAGTAGACCGGTGATGCCATCGTTGTGATTATCAAATAAGACAGGACTCAGAAACTCCTCTTGCATCCAGTATCGTGGAGGTTGTGGGTGGCCTTGGTAAACATCCATTTCAATGAGTGACAGGTTGAGGGGTGAGCAGGAGGTGAAAAAATAGGGGCTGGAGTTCAGAAAATTTCTCAGGATTAGTGGTGAATGGTTTGGGGAGCTGGATTTTTGAGGACGGGTGGAGAGGCTTGAGCACATTTAAATGCTGAGGGTTAGGGTTAGGAGAGCCAGGGGGATGGGAATGGGACCAGGGGAGACCTGCCCTTTGTCAGGACTCACCTCGGGGTGTCTAGATAGGTCTGGGATGAGATGTGTAGGTTCCTAAAAATCATGGTGTACTGCACCATAAAGATAACATTTCCAAATCCAGAAAAGGCTCCTGAGAAGAAAGGCGGGACACAGAGCAGCTTGATAAAGTCGTCAGACACGCGGGTGCAGACTCACTTTGTAGTCTTGCTTAACTTTAGAAAAGAGCCTCCCAAATCTCACCCCACGGAACTGCAGCCATTGGCTCTTCCCTTCTGGTTCCTCATTGCACAGATACGACTGCCAGCATTTCCTCCTGCTCTGGTGGCCTTTGATGTGTTTTTCTGACCAGGGAGCGTGGACCCTCCCTCCTTCCCAGTCTCCTGTCCTGGGCAGGTGTAATCCCCACCATCCCCGAATCTTGGGGGAGTGGGGAAGCCCGGTCGTCCCGAAACTTAAAGGGAGGAGAATGCACTCTCCTTCCTGACGTGGGGGCTTCTTGAGCGGAATGGGGCTGCCTCCTGCTTAACCCCAGAAGGAGCGAGGGGATGGTTGCTGTACGTCTGTGTGGTGCCTACAGGTGACCTGGGCTGTCTGTCCAAGCTTCTCCCAGACCCTCCAGGTGAGCTCTTAGGAGGCCTCCCTTTACAGACGGAGATGTATCCTAGGAGGTCATTCGCCCAAGGATGCGGAAGGGTCACGTGACCCTTAGCTCAGATTGTGTTCTCCCAGCCAGAATGCGCCTGGTGTGTCTTCTCTCCCAGGACCTAGAACAGGCTCTTCAGAGGTAAACACCCCTAGTTTGTGGCCTTTTCTTTTAGTCTAAAAAGGAATGTGGGTTAGAGGATGCTTTTGATGATTTCTCCATTTAACTTGAGGAAGTAAGCTCATGGGTTCCTACTCTTGTTTTTCTCATTTTGAAGACAGGCAGGATTTCCCGAGTAGCTAGAACACCCAAATCTGCGGGAGCGCTCCGTGGGCATTGGTGCTTGCGGCTGAGAACAGGCAACGGCCCTCCCCTTGCTGCAGGAAGAGCCGGCACTGGGAACAGCTGTGTTTGAAAGTCCCCTAATTGTTATTTATTCTGTCTATGTAGATCTATAGTCCCACAAGTGTATGAGTAGGACCTTTGCTGATCATCTCTCTCTGCTTTGATCAGAACTGCTATAAATAAGAGAGCCGTGGTGTACTGTTTTCTGAAACTCCAGGGCTTTCACTACAAGTCAGTGTTTTTTTCTTCTGATGCAGACTTCTTCAGCCCTCTGTTCATTTCTAAGAAATTGAACCAAGAATGGTAAACAAGCGATACTTCTGTAAACTCCCTGAGGGACTATCCTCAGATCTGTGAACCCCGTCACTCCTCTAAACTGGAGTGGCTTATTTTCGTAAGCCTCATGGAATCTCTTACAGCATCTGGAGTTCACCATGTCCCAGAGACTATTCATGATTTTCTCCTTATGTCTGCTTCTCCTGCAATAGTTCCTGTGGCATTCCTAATGGCTTTTTTTTTTCTTTTTTATGACCCAAGCAAGAAACCTTGGAGCCACCTTTGTCTCCTTTTTTGCTTACCTCCTGTGTACGTTTGATCACCCCATGCTCTGAGATGTCTCTCTGTACTTTTTTCTCTATCAATGCAGGTGGTAGGGTAGGGCCCATATCTTTCCATTAATGCTTCTGCTTGGAATTCTCTTCTTCTCGGCCGGTTCCCATTCCTCTGCCAGATGCTACCACCTCAGCAGAACCCTCCCGCCACAACCCCCTTCCCAGAAGATGCATTAATTCCCTTCTTCCTCTGGATTGCCATGTAATTTTTTTACTCTAATACTCATGAAATTATTTAGTCGTTTTTTATTTGCAGGTCTGGCTCTTCTGCTAGATTACGAGATTTTTGAGCGTAGGGACCCTTTTGGTGCTTCTATCGGTGTCTGGCACACGTCGGCACAAAAACGAGTGGCTAAGTTTAATTGACTTGAATTTAGAAAAAGATATATGGAATAGAAAAGGAACCCCTAAATGATGCTTATTATTTCTTGTTTGATCTCTTTTTAGTCTTTTTTTTCTCTCTTTTCTCCCCATTTGCTTCTCTTACTTAGATAAAACCAAAGAAAAGTTCCATCGCTATAAAAACAGTTTAAATGCAGACGTTCTATATGGGCAAATAGAATAACCTGGTCGAGATATCAGTGTTCTGTCAAAAGGCATTTTAATTAACATTGACATTGTTGACAGTAAGGAACAGAAAAGAAAACCTCACGAATAGTATTTATAAAGGAAAGTCGTTGGTCTCAGAACTTGAGGGCCCAGGTTCCAGTCCTGTTGTTGGCACTTAGTACCTGAGTGACCCAGGCAAGGCTACAGTGTCTTTTAGGTTCAGTTTTCTCCTCTGCAAAATGAGAATAATAATATCTACCTGACATTGGTGGGAATGTAAATTGGTACAACCACTATGGAGAACAGTATGGAGGTTCCTTAAAAAACTTAAAATAGAACTACCATATGATCCACAGGACTTCCCTGGTGGTCCAGTGGTAAAGAATCTGCCTTCCAATGCAGGGGACGTGGGTTCGATCCCTGGTCAGGGAACTAAGATCCCACATGCTGCGGGGCAACAAAGCCCATGTGCTGCAACTACTGAGCTTGCGCGCCTCAACTAGAGAGACCTGCGTGCCACAAACTACAGAGCCCACGTGCTCTGGAACTTGCGTGCCACAACTACAGAGTCCATGCACCCTGGAGCCCGCGCACCACAACTAGAGAGAGAAAACCCACAAGTTACAACTAGAGAGAAGACCGCCTGCCTCAATTAAGACACGACGCAGCCAAAAATAAATAAAATAAAATAAATAAATAATAAAGAAATCTTTAAAAAAAAAAAAAGAATTACCATATGATCCAGCAATCCCACTCCTGGGCATATATATCTGGAGAAAACCATAATCTGAAAGGATACATGCACCCCAATGTTCATTGCAACGCTGTTTACAATAGCCAAGACATGGAAGCAGCCTAAATGTCCATCAACAAAGGAATGGATAAAGAAGGTGTGGTACATATATATAATACAATGGACTATTACTCAGTCATAAAAAAGAATGAAATAATGCCATTTGCAGCAACATGGATAGACCTAGAGATTATCATACTAAGTAAAGTAAGTCAGACAAAGACAAGTATCATATGATATCAGTCATATGTGGAATCTAATTTTAAAAAGATACAAACGAACTTATTTACAAAACAGAGACAGACTTACAGATATCAAAAACAAACTTTATGTTTACCAAGGGGGAAACGTGGAGGGGAGGGATACATCAGGAGCTTGGGCTCAACATATACACACTATTATGTATGAGATAGATAACCAACAAAGACATACTGTACAGCACAGGGAACTCTACTCAATATTCTGTGATAACCTATATGAGAAAAGAATCTAAAAAAGAATGAATACATGTATGCGTATAACTGAATCACTTTGCTGTACACCTGAAACTAACAACATTGTAAATCAACGATACTCCAATAAAATTAAAATATTAAAAAAAATACCTACCCCCCCAAAGTTATGTCAAGGATTCAGTGAGTTATTGGATATGAGAGCATCTTCTGTGAGGTGAGACAGAGTAAGTTCTGACATAGAATAAGCTCTCACTCAATTTTTAGTTTGATTTGAATTTATATATATTTGTTAGACCTGAATTTGACAGTCATCGTACTAGTTAGTTTACGTAGTGTCAGCCGTACGCATATGTGATGTCTCAAGGACTAAGTTTTCAAAATCTGTCTTTATGTCAGGTTCGTAACATCCTCTTTTTGGTGACAACAACTAATGAATATCATTTCCACTGATGGTGTCATAAGACAGCTGGACTGAATTTTTCCTTCTCATTTAAGAATTTGCATAATATTCCTTATTTCCCTCCCATGTTTGGATAATATTGAATTAATGGAGTCTTTTTTAAAAACTTGGTAATTAAATTTAGCAGTTTTGTTTTAGAGGTATTTATTTTCATATTGGTGTGAAGACAAGAAGTAAGATGGTTCATGGTTATCGTTATTTCGTTTGGAGTTTCTGCTGAATTTTCTCTCCATTGCAGTCCTCCATTGGGAAAGGGCCTTCTCTCCATAGCCATATGCTGGTCACATGGAGAGAGCATGGTACCTGGTTGGCACTGGGATTTACACAGGAGATCCAGAGTGTATTTCTCCCTTGCACACATCTTTAAGATGTAGGAAAAACATATCTGAGGTATGAGCTACAACTTATTAGTTATAGACAGGATCTGTAACCCGATACTAGTCAAGAGGAAATCAGCCTACCCTGTTGTCCTGCCGCGTTGGCTGTACCAAGGGAAAGGAAAAGGAAAAGCTCTTTTTTTCTTCCTTTTCTTGTTTTCTTTAGTCTCTCCATTCATGTTTTCTTTAGTTTACCCATTCACTTTCTTTGTAGTAATATGGGCCCCAAAAGCAGAATTTGTAGGGTGTGCTGTTTGGCTGACAATTGCAGAGTGTTGCTTTTCCTTCAAGGCTGATTTCAGCACCACGTACTGGGGGGAAAGCGTCCTGGCGTCACAGGCCTCTGGTGAGATGGGTGCCTTTGCCGCTGTTAGACAGAGGGGTGTTTTGCAGTGTCTGCTCCTCAGGACGGTCTAGGGTGAGCACTGAGAAAGAGGGGCGGAGCGGACGGAGGAACGAAGGCACCAGCCAGCTCCTGACACTCCCCTAGATGACCTGGCAAGGAAGCTGTGCCACTGCTGCCGCCTGGCAGCCTTGTTCAAGGGCACTGGGAGTTGTAAGGGGGTTTCTGGGGGGAAAAGGGGGTGTTAAAATTAGCCTTTGTGCTTCTCATATAAAGAGTTTTGTCAGACATTCATACCTGCTTAGTTAAGTAAACATCCAGAGTAAGCTGTCGTTGAAATGCATAGTAGACTAACGAGGCTGAACAGTGAGAGATTTATACAGAGTGAAGTCTGTCTCCCCATCCCGGCCCCTGACAGACACCCAGTTTTCCTCCCCACAGGTGGGTTCTCCCAGGGATATTCGGTGCATGAGCCGGCACACGTATGCACGTGCCTGCCCTTTTTAGACACGTAGAAGACTGTTACATTATTGTTCATCGCTTTGCTTTTTTCCACTTTATACTATTTCCCGACGTTTCCGAGTGAATGTGCATGTAAAGACTTTCTCACTCTCGTGGCGGTACCGTCCTCCGCTGTGTTGACGGATACTTTATTTAATCAGTTTCCTCGTGAGGGACATTAGGTTGCTTTTCCTCTTTGATTATCACCAAAGTTGCTAGAAGGAAGGATCTATTTTTAAAATTCTCTCCTTGGTTTGTGAAAGCTGTCATGTTATAATGTGCTCTCTTGAGATGATGAACAGCTTATCCTAGAAAAAAGAAGAGCAGGAACTATGTGGGATCTCTGTTTCCAGAACAACACAAATCACAGTTGATAGGGCTTAAAGGATTTCTCCTTTAATAAGGACCCAAGAACCACACAAGCGGTCTGTAGGATGTGCAGCGCCAGCCCCTGTGCCCAGGGTCGCGTGGTCTCAGGCTGTGAATGAGGGAGGGAGCTGGTGGGCACGCAGAGACATCTGTGTCCTCTGAGAGGGCCGAGCAGTGACAGAGGTGACCCGAGCTGCCTGCAAACCAAGCAACCCACAGTTAAACCTCTAATTCCCACCCAGCGCAGTCAGTGCTATGACTGGACAATTGCAAGGCACGTGGCAGTGAGCACGGAGGAGCAACACCTGCTCAAACATAGGACGGGGAGAGGGTCCCCGGAGGCAGTGCCCGCCGCCCTGCGCCCTGAGGATGCTCTGGACGGGGACGGCTCAGCTAAGGGCTGGAGCGACGGGGGGGGACCCGTGTTCAGGAGAGGGCACGGCAGCGTGCATGGAGACCAGCTTGGCCCATTGCACGACCTGCAGAGCGTGTCCTGGGGGTGGGGGTAGGAGGCTGGCGCCGTGACCAGGGGTCAGGAGAGCTGCAGCGCTCTACAGGGGCTGAGGAGTTTGCACTTCAGGCTATGGAAGGCCCTGGAAGGCTCTTGCCAGGGGTATGAAGTTCCCCGGTCTGTGTTTTTAAAATCTCATTCTGATGGCCAGGTGGAGGGAGTACGACCTGGAAAGGGGCAGATGCTGTTGAGGAAGCGGCTGCGATCACCTGAGTGAAGGGTGATTGGGGCCTGAACGACGTAACGAGGGTGCAGGTGGGCAGAGGCGGGCGTGGGGGGCCCTTTAGACAGTGGGGTCGGCGGGTGTGGAGGCAGATGCGTGCAGCCCCAGTTGTTCCCTTAAAACGGTAAGCAGAGCATTTAATACATGCATCTTTACGGACGTCTCACGTTGTTTCTTTTGGATAAACCCTGGAAGTAGAATGGCTGAGTCAAAGGAAACAACATTTTAAAATCAAATTGCCTCTATAAAAGCTTCACTTGCTTACAGGCCCGTGAGCCGTGAGGAGGCCGCTGGCTCCCTGTAGCCTCAGCCCCAGTGCATGTTAACATCGCTCTGAGCTGACACCCATTTACTAGGCGGAAAGTACATATCTTTTCTTTGTTTTAATTTGTGTTTCTGTGAGTGCTGGAGAGATTGAAGTTTTTTCACGTTTATTTTTCCACCGATTGCGTATTTGCTTATGCAAAAAATAATCTTTGCTTATTTTTCTCTTCAGCCATTTATCCTTGTCTTTTTGATTTCTAAGGGCTCTATAAATATTTAGTTGCTTAACACCTTGTCTTTTGTATTTGTTGCAGTATTTCCCTAGTTTGTTATTGTGCTTACTTTTGTTTACATTGTTTTGTTGATATGGAAAATTTTTCTAAAATGTAATAAAATGTTTTGTTCATGCTTGTCTTTTTTTTTTTTTTTTTTTTTGCCTGTGCTGCACAGCTTGCAGGGTCTTAAATCCCCGACCAGGGATTGAATCCGGGCCCTGGCAGTGAAAGCTGAAGTCCTAACCACTGGACTGCCAGGGAATTCCTGTGCTTTCTGTCTGTAGTTTAGTGTTGAGAGAGTGCTTCCTCAACCCTGGGTTATATAAGTATTGGAATTTGTGTAAATATTCACATTTATTTTCATTTTTTACCTTTAAATCTTTAATTAATCAGGATTTTTCTGGTGTAAGATGTGTTGTAGCAATCTACCTTTTTAGTTCCTAACAGTTAAAAAGAAAAGTAAAAAAAAAAAAAAAATTTTTTTTTCCTGAAACCAAAAATCAGGACACACACCTAGCCTAAAAGAATTTTTATGCAATTTGTGTGTGGGGGGCAGTCTCAGAGTTGAGATGTAGAGATATTTACATTTCTAAGACATTTGGTGTTATATACACGGTTAAAAGAATAGAATGTTTGAAATCAGGAGTGTATGGGAAAGTTCAGGTCATAAAATATTGCTCATGGTTTGTGTGGTTGCAGCCTGTATTTCACTGAAAGCTCAAATTTCCTTCCTCTTTGAAACATTAATTGAAACATCGAAATGACTTTTCAGGTGGACGGCGGCTCTAATCTTTACGCGTTCATAGGTTCCTTTCCACGCAGGACACCCGAGACAGCCCCTTCTCTCGCCTACGGCAGAGGAAATCAGAACAGAACCAAAGATTGTGGAGTCCTGATCCGCGGTTACTAAAGCAGAGTCCTCAGCAGGACTCCGGGTATCTTAGGAAATAAAATGCCGCAGCCCCTGACATGTATCATCTTGGCAGCAAGATAAACGTTTCCTGAACTTTTAGAAATAATTTAGGGGCCTGATGGAAGTCTTAATATTTTTTTATTTATTTTATTTTTGAATTCTGGAGCTTGATTGGTTTTTCCTAAGAGAAAACACTGTCCTGGTCTGGCTGTTTAGTAGAAATTTCGGGATGAGTCTGGTGACAGGACTGCTTGTTTATACGTGCTTGGCTTGGGGCTGTGTTGTCCACATCAGCCTGTGCCCCTGGCTCCCCAGTGAAGCCTGGCTTCTCAGTCAATGCTCTTTGTAAGAGCCTGAGGTGGGGTTCCGGGACTTTCAGGCCACCCAGAGTGCCATGTGTATCTGTTTGATAAACTCTGTGGTTTGTCTGTTCTCTGTGTTTCTGCCAACTTCTTTAAAAAAAAAAAGACAGAAAAGCAAGCAAGCAAACAGACTATGTTAAGTGTTTATCATTTCACATGAATTTAAGGAAAATGTAACTGTAATTGCATTTCTAAAAGAACAAAAGATTGTCTCTCTGGGGAGATTTTTTTGGGGGGGCATTTAGTCTTTTTTTTTTTTTTTTTTTTTAAGGCTGTGAATATTAACTACGAAAATGGATATGTGAGTTTGTAATACATTTATTTCAGCAGGCTAAGCAATATTTTTTTTGCAGATCAAGGCTGTAACTGCCTACCCTTGGCGTATCAGAGACAGCGAGAAGACTGAGGGGTGGGAGGCGTCGTTTTGTTTATTAGGCACGGGCTTCTGTGTCGTCCAGGTGTAGGTGGAACCCTTCATCTTATCTTCACAGTTCAGGGTTTCCAGACTCAGCATCCTTGACTGAGTTTGGGCTGGATAATTCTTTGTTGTGAGGGGCTGGCCATTCATTGTATTACAGGATTTTTAGCAATATCCCTGGTCTCTCCTCACAAGATGCCAGTAGCCCCCCACCCCTCCCCAGCCATGACAATTAAAAAAAGTCACCCCAGACCGTGTGAAATGTCCCCTTGGGGGCATCTAGTCACTGTGTGAGAAGTTGAGCGTGGTCAGATCGGGATTTAGGTTTGACTTTTCCATGGTCTACTTTCAGGTCAGATGGTTATCTTCAGGGCAGTAACAGGCTCCTGGAAGGCACCTTTACATAAACGTCAGTGGAAATACAATTACATTTCACAGCACTGAACGTCACTACCTGAATTTGTCATATTGCAAGTGAAACCAGTGAGCTGAGACCTGAGGGTTGGCTGGAGACTCTGGGAGGTTGTTTTCTAGAGAGACTGATCTGATGTGGGTCTCAATCACTCCAGCAGAAGGCAGGGATCATATGGTACTTCTGAGGTGAATCACTTATGGTTGTTAAATTTAGTTATTTGCTGTGCTAATGGCATAAACCAAAGATCAGGATGCTTCTTTCCTAAAATATCCACCTGCCCTTCTAGGCTGTGCAGGATTTGCAGGTTGTGGCCTTCTGTGGATGGTTGACCTACTCAGATGAAACACCCACCTGCTGGGGAAAATCTGGAAAGTCAGCCAAAGCCTGTAACAAAACCCTCACTTGACTATGTGTTTTAATGACTGCACTTGACTACGCGTTTTAATGACTGCAGGTTATACACTCGGCCAGGATTTAGTGGCCTGTGTTTTCCTCATGTATGGTTCAATTTCCCTCTCACTGTTGCTGATTTTTAAAGATGCTTCCTTTTTAAATTAACACTGACAGTACAGATCAAACAAAAGGCAAAAGAACCATGTCACAGACTCAGTCTCTAAAAGAGAGTGTTATCCAGTGCATTAAGTCTGGATAACAGGTTATGGTTTTATATTGGGTTTTTCTTAATAATGCAATAATTACTGTATGAAAAATTGGTCTGAAAGGTGGCAATTGATGTGCAATTTGATGTTTCTCATTAAAATTTACTTGGCTTACATCATTTTTAGTACTACTTTCAAGCATAACTGCCTATATAATGCAATGTATTAACTCATTGCTAAAAGTGTTTTTATTAATTACTTAATTGGAGTGAATTACAAATCTCTTGCCAAAAACATTGCTTTGCTTATACTGGACAAGCAATTAATCATGTTTGGATCTGTTTTTTAACAAAGTTTTGATGATTTTATAAAGCTTTTGGATAATTAGATGAACTATTTCTGCACTGTATAAAATGCCCTTTAATGCATTTTAAAGGACTATAAAGTAATAATTAGAAGTTAGAATTATAGTCAGCCTTCAATGATCACTTCAATGACGATTGCTAATAGAGGGAGGAAGAGGCGTTATAGAAACCGAGAAAGCATTTGGAAAGAAATACAGGAAACCTAGCCATCCTCAGTGTCTCTCTGTCCAGACTTAATGTTCTGTCTACCGTAGGAGTTGCCTGACCTGTAGGAGGGAAGAGCCACAGCCTCAGAGACGGCGGTCCACTTTGGAAGAGAGCATATTCACAGTTTTTTTCTCAGCAGATTATGACTGGCCCTTGTCAGAGTACATTTCTATATGGAACCAGGAAATAGGAACCCACTTTTTGTTGCACATATAGTGCAAAGGTAGCATTTAGAAGCATTTAATGAGACTGACACCAGGATCCGTCATAGCTGGATGCCTGCTTGGAAACGCGGGGAACAGGAGTTGCCTTTAGACCCCTTCTCCCTGGACCTCTTCTCCTTCTGTTAATGCCTCCCCCAGGCACGAGTTTTCTATGTTGACGATTTACATTCAGTTTACTGCTTTTATACTTGTGCATGAAACAAAGAGAGACAGCTAACACTGTCACTCTAAAGATTAGAGCTGAAGAATCCAGAAAGGTGAGGACAATGTGTACAAGTGTTTGAGGGGTGATATTAGCCCTGTCTCTAACTTATTCAATTTGAAAAACTTGTAAGCAGCTAGCTGTATAGTTTGTTTGAATCATCTGACCCTGTCTCTGTCTAAATATAGACATTTCAGGAACACAGTCAATCCATGCTTTATGTTTCGGCTTCCTGAAAATCAACCAAGACCCATACGTGCTTGTGCAAATGGTGGAAATACAATTCTCTCTGTAGGCAGCACCTAGGGTGAAGGGTAATCACACGCTCTTTCTGGTCATGTCTTCTTTTAGGGCAATAGTCTAATAGCTGTTGGCGTTCCGATAGATTCAAACTACTAGTGTTTAGTCTTCCAGAGTTTCTAATCTATTGATTTAGAAACAAATGTAAATCTTCAGCCTGTGGATTTTTATTTTTAAATGCTTATTTTAGAAAAGTCTGTTGGTTGAATTTATTGGGGCTCAGGTCCCAGGCTTGAGTTCAGCATTTAGTACTTAGCTTTGCCGGATTCCATGATTGTATTGTATGGCCTCCAAAGAGGTGGTCTCCAGGGGGGCTGTGTTCAAAGAGGGCATCCTCTCATCCCGCAGATATCTATGAGTGTCTGTTGTGCTGGGCACACACCAGTAAACAATTCAAACCATAAACCTGTAAATACATGAGAAAACTATCAGATAAGTGCCCACGGATTGTTATAATTGGGTGAAGCAATCAAAAGGTAGTTATTTCTAGAATAAAATCAATAAAGATGGATTAGGCCTCAGTGGGACAAAAATGATGGTAGAATTGCAGTGCCTCTGAATGTACAAAAGTCCAGGGTTTCATTCTATTTACATTACACAGACTATCGGGGACAGTTTACATGAAGGGGCGATGTTTTCATTATTTTCACTCCATCTGTTTCCCTGCAAAGTGACATATTTTAGAAAACCTCAGGAAAATGTTTGCTCCCAGACGTTATAGAGGGAGAAGAAACCAACCGAGCAACTGTTCCTGTCCTGCAGACGGGGAGCAGATGAGATACCCGAGCCTGCGGGCGGTGGACGATACCTGAGGCCTTCCCTCTAAAGAAAAAGATTCATGCTATTCAACCAAAAAATTCCGTATTTGAGACAGTGGCGTTCGAAACCCCAAATGAGTGGAGTTTGAGGGAACCCGTAGAGGATGAGAAGGGGCTCAGTAAATGACAGGGAGACAGGGAGCGTCTGGATGACTTTCCTGTGCAGGGGACCTAGGCGGCGCCCCTCCCACCTCCGGCCTCAGGGGGCACAGGTCGGAGAGCGTCCCTCGTCCAGGGCCACCACCTCCCGTCCCCGTTGTCCCTCGGGCCCCTGCCTCATATTCCTTCTCTGGCCCGGCTGTCCTTGCAGCCCGCGAACCTGCCCGCCTTGCTCACACCCTAAACCAGCCCTCTTTTCAGGGGCGGCATCCTGTGTTTGGGTTCCCTCCTCGTCACTTTTATTGCAACAGATGTCTGTTCTCTCTTTTTCACCGTCTCTCCTCCCGTTTCCCCCACAGCTGTGTCATCTCGTGTTTGCTTTCCCAGAGGCCGCGACTAAGTTCCGCGCCGTCAGGTTCAGTCCTTTTAAGATAGGCCTCAGCGTGAGCTTTGAATCCTGACCCTGCTACAGGCGAATCGAGTGATATCAGACAAGTTACTTAACCTCTCCGAGCCTTACGTTATAAAATGGGATGCTAATACCTTTCGTTATAAAGATCAATGTGATAAAGTGTGTAATGTACGTGATACAGTGTGCAGGCCTGGTGCCCGCCCGCAGGAAGTGCTGGGGAGGGGGGAGCTGCCGTCGCAGCTGCTGCTACCAGACCCGTGGCTGTTGCGATGCCGCAGGCCCTTGGCTCCACGTTTGTCCTCTGTAGGTTTGCTCTGGCCTGCCTGCAGCTTTCCGTCTCCTTCGTGGCCTCCTCGGCCTTTTCCCAGCGCTAAGCGGAGGCGGCTGCCCGGGACTCAGTCTTCTCACCGCTTTGCTGTCCGAGCCCATGGTTGTCACGCGCCCCCTCCGCCCCCTCTGTGTGCTCAGGACTCCCACGTTTATCTCTGTTGCCCGCTGACATTGTCACTGGGATGCCCTGCACACCCTTCGCTCAGAGCATGTGAAAAACCCCATCGCTGCTCAATTCCACTGTTGCATGAGCTTCTTCATTTCTTTCTCCTTCTGTTTTTGCCTTCCTTAAATTTAGTTGTCACGCAGGCAGAGTGATTTCTGGAAAAGGCAACTCAGATTATTCCCTGTTAAAAACCCTTCAGCCAAGCCCTGGTCCCACAGCACAAGCTAACAGCCCCGCACCGTGACACTCAAGACCCCCTTCTCCTGGCCCCCATGCACTCAGCACCGCGGTCACCATTCTTCCCTGCATCACGGTACCTGTCTGGTGACGTCCGGGGCCAGTAGGTCCACTTTCTTTGCCTCACAGGTTCACGGTGTCTGCTCTGCCTGGAGGTCTGTCCTCCTTTCTTGGATTAACTCACTTTGACCATCCCCGGCCCAGACTTCCTCTCCGTGCGGCCTTCTCTGAATCCTGGCTGGGCTAAGGGCCCCTCCCCTGTCCTCCCACTGCACCCTTTCTATTTCTCAGGCTATAATTGTGACCCCATTTTAAAAAATTAAATGAAACAGAGCAGAAAGGGCTAGAAGAGAAAATGCTATTTCACATGTTTGTGTGTCAGTACACGAAGTGTTGCTGTATAAGCTGTAGGTTTTATTCAGGGTCACAACAAAAAGTTTGAAAAACACATTTGTCACGCGCGGCTGAAATTCTGTATGTGTTTCCCCATGGATTGTAAATCCCTTAAGAGCAAGGCCTGTTCTTAACTTTTTAGCCCTAATGTTTAGCAAAGTATGTAGTCAAATAAAAAGCGTGTTAAATGGAATCTGCTGATTCTCAAAGGAGCAAAGGTGAGGGGAATAGGGGAACACATGGATTCCTAGGATGAAATAAATGGTTGTGTGAAAAGCTGCTTTTCTGAGTCTAAATGAGCTGCTGACTCTGGGCCCCTCGTCCCGTGGACCATCGAGTCCTGTGCAGGAATCCTCACGTGAGAGTCTGCAGGGGAGATGCCTCGGTCTCCTGTCCCCATGCGTGTGAGCAGACACTGTGACGATTCAGGGGAAATGAAGCTCTTTTATCTCTTTAGAGAAGCAGGGCTCCTACCCTCTGAGACTCTGGAAGGGCTTCCCTGCAGCCAGGGTAGCCGAGGAGGAAAGGGCGGCCAGGTGGAAGGTTCCATAGTCTTTCCTGTACATTTTCCTGCCGCCAGCCAGGAAGCGCGCCCTGGGGAGGAGGGGTGCATCCTTCCCTCCCAGGGCCCCCCCCAACCCCGTGTCCCCACGCTTCCCTCCCTGCGTTCCTTGGCTGCCTTCCTCGTCCTGGCAGGGCCGGACATGGCTCTGTAACACACGCCACCTTTCCACTCTGCTCGGTTGTGCTGTCCTCTTTTTCAGGCACCTTGTCTTCCAAATTCAGTGTTCATTTGGAGCGTTTTTATTGCTTCCTCTCATATTTTCACCACCTGTCTTCTTCCTGTGCCTTTTTCTTCCTCATTTTATCCCATTCCTCCCTTCCACCTCCTCAAAAGCAAAGAATAAAAGAAACAACAATTGAATATTACTCAGCCATAAAAAGAAACGAAATTGAGTTACTTGTAGTGAGGTGGATGGACCTAGAGTCCGTCACACAGAGTGAAGTAAGTCAGAAAGAGAAAAATAAATACAGTATGCTAACACACGTATACATGGAATCTAAAAAAAAAAAAAAAAAACAACAATTGACAAAACTTGTAAAAGAGCGATGTTATCAGATGACATATTATCCAGGTCATTGGGGCGCCTCCACTTAATAAAGGGAACGGAGTTTGTGATAGCGTCACAGGCCACGTATTAAAAATGACAGTGGTCCTTAAGAGGCTGTGCCTTCTTTACCTTTATCTTCGTAGGGCACAGCCTGGTGCGTGCATAGAAAGATGAGCTCAATAAGAATGTGCTGTGTCCAGCAAGCGTGAACTAATGAGTATTAAGCATGATGCTGCAACCACTTTTGGGTTGCCTCGCCCCTAAGCATTTCCCCTGCTCTCTCTTTCATGCCCTTGTCTGCCTCCTGCTTTTAAACGTTATTATTGGTGTTTTATTTTATAATCCTCAAATGACTTTGACATAAATGACAATCTTGACAGATTTGATATTATTAAAAAAATACCAACTGAGTAATATGCTTGCACTTGTTGAGGTCAGACACTTCATTTGGGAAAAGTTGATTCTCTGGGTCTAAATGAGTTATAAACTGTCAGTACAGTTATCCCCTGTGCCAGCTGTCAAACGCTCCCATTGACAAGTCGCTTCTGAGGGTTGCTTTGGGTGCAGTCAGAGCCACGGGAGAGAGGTGACTCCAGAAGGTTCAGACGCCAGCCTGGTCCTGAGAGCCCCCAGGCTTGGGGGAAGTTTGAGCAGCAAAGTGTAAAGGAAATAGCTTTGAAAAAATCTTTCTAGATTGGCAATAGCATTGTTGTTTTTCTGATTTTACAAACAATGCATATTTACTATAGAAGAAAATCAGGCAGAGTAGAAAAGTTTAAAAAAGAAAGTGAACATTATCCACTTTCTTACCATCTCTCCTTTTTAGTGTATGTTCAGCTAGATTTTTGCGTATACTTATGATATTTTTAAAAGATTATTCTAAAATGTAATTTTATTCCCTGCTTAAAAAAAAAAAAACAACAATGTAACACAGATATCTATCCATGTAATCCGTGTAGCTCACCATTGTTTCATGGTTGCATGGTGTTTTATTGTAAGGTTATTCCATAATTTTCTAACAAACTACACTTAGGTTGTTTCCATTTTTTTAGTAGTGTAAAATAAAGAATATTCTAATTAAAGTCTCTTCTGGGTAGCTTGAATTGGACAAATGATTTAATCACCGTTTGAATCTATGCTTACTTCTAGAGTATAGGCTGAACTTGATCAGCTCTTGGGTGTCATACTTACGGTTAGTTTTGATCACATTGATGGTGATATTTATGGTTTCCTGCCTTCCCTAGTGGCTCTCTATGGCAGAGGGGGTGCAGACAGTGGTTAAGGGCATGCCTGCTGCAGCTAGGGTGCTTGGATCCAAATCCCTTAAATTCGCTTTACTGGCTGCGCGACTTTGGGCATATTGTGTAACCTTGTTAAGCCTTGGCTTCCTGATTTGTAAATGGAGATGGTAATCCTGACATTACAGTGTTGTGAGGATTAGTGAAGTGATGAACGTAAAGTGCTTAGCGTGGTGTCTTACACGTACTAAGCACCCGATTCACGTTAGTTGACCTTTTTACTATTTTATAGCGATTTCTACTGCGAATGCCCTTCTCCATGCATCAGAAGCCCAACCCGTCGTTCAGCGGTGAGCTCAGGTGACTCTCTACCTTTCCACTTGGGCAGGCCAAAAACCTTGGAGTCGTCCTGACACCACATCCCTTGCGGGAGGAACTGTGTCTACCCAAAATAGGTGTGTTGAAGTTCTAAGCGCCCCAGTGCCTCAGCCTGTGACTGTATTTGGAGACAGGGTCTGTGAAGAGCTGGTTAAGGTTAAATGAGGTCATTGGGATGGGCTCCAATCCAGCATGACTGGTGTCCTTATAAGAAGAGGAGATTAGGACACAGACACTCACAGAGGGGAGACCACGTGAAGACGGAGGGAGAGAGAACATGGTGTCTACAAGACAAGGAGAGAGGCCTGAGAAGGAAGAAGCTGTGTGTCGGCACCTTGGCCTCAGCCTTCCAGCTCTATGAACTGTGAGAGAAGGAATTTCTGTTGTCTAAGCCCCCAACCTTCCATTCGATCCATTAGGAAATCCCATCAGCTCCCCCTTCAAAGTATGTCGCCATCTGACTGCTTCTCATCACCTTCCCCTGCTATCACCTTGGTCCACGCGCACACGTCTCCAGCCTGGATTATTCCGGCAGCCAGAGGGTGTGAAGTCACATCACATCACTCTTTTTTCCTTAAGCTCAGCTCATGCAGAATCAAAGCTCAAATCCGTCCTGTGGCCCATGAGTCACAGTGATCTGGCCACTTTGTAGCACATCTACCTGTAGGTCAGGACCTTTCCGGCGGAGGGGCCTCTGTGGAGATAGAACGATGGAGATTGAAGACTGACCATCAGCAGGGTTTCGGTAGAAGAGAAGGGGAGGTGGGTGAAGTAGAGGGAGGTGAGAAGCAGGGAGGAGAGAGCCCCGTCCTGTCCAGCAGCTTCCCGGGTGCCAGGGCCTCGGGCGGCTCAGCGGAGGGTGTGTCTGGTCCTCCTCATTGTGCTCAGGCAACATCGCTTTTTTTCATGCACTTGATTGAGGAGGAGGAGCAAAGAAAAAGCTAAAATTTTATTTTTTAATGAATTTAAATTCTTTTCCACTTGGTTTAATTCCTAGATTTCAGAGTAATTTCCCCACTTTTTATGTTGTCTGTATACATTATTTTAGCTACACTGTGGATTAAATAGGCTTTTCTGGGTTGGTCTGAGATTGTAAGCATGTTTACATTGTAGTTTTTATGGGATGATGAATGTGGAGCTGCAGACAGCTGACTTAACACAGAAACTTTGGGTGTCACATTTTGCTTGTCTGGTTTATAAGTGGAGCCCAGGGTAGCTTTTTTCCTTTGATTCCATAGTACTCTATGCAGCTAACCAAAGATTCAAAACAGGTTATAAGTCCTGTCGTAAGTAATTTGATTTCAAATTTCTTATTATAACTCTTAAAAAAAGGATTAATAGTTTTTTTTCCTCTGCCTTTTAATCAGATGATAATCAGGTAGAGCCTTTCTTTTATATTCTTTTTCCCTGATAAGAAGAATAAGTGAATGAATACAAGATTAAATATTTTTCTCTTACCAATCATCATTATTTTCTGTGGGAGCTCAAACAAAATTGCTAGAAGAGCAGTAAATAAAGATTTCCTTAAATTCGCACCTTGGTGGGATCGGGGCGCGAGTTCCTTAGGAGAAGGGCTGTTGTCTTTGTCCCTGGAACCTCACTCAGTAAATGGGGCTGAAGGCATAACAGTTTATACTGAGACAGGCGGAAGATGGAGATGGTAATCCTGACATTACAGTGTTGTGAGGATTAGTGAAGTGATGAACGTAAAGTGCTTAGCAAAGCCTTTGGGTGGCCCCATCTCACCTGTCTGGTACCTTTGTACTTTTGAAGGGCAATTCATTGCATCCACGGGGAGGAAGTGCTTTAAAAACAGAGTATCCTCTGCTTTTCAATAATTTTGTCTCCAATTATTTTATTATTCCAAATAATTGTAAAAATTCACTCCAAGTCATAGTGCAAAGTATGTTTGCCACCAAAATGTTCAGTTACTCCAGTGACTGGAAAGATTTAAACAACCCCCTACCCTGACCCCTGCCACTGTCCAGAGCACCCTTTCATTCCTTTCTCTTCAGAAATTCTCATCAGTAAGTTAATTGCTGGTCAAGGGTATTTCTCCAGTTACAAAAACTCATGTCTTAATATTTAGCATCTAAGAGAAGGTTAATTTGGAAGTTAGTTATGGTTAGTAGGATACCAATGATTGTTTCCTGTTCAATATTTTTATAAAATAGCTCATTTGGTTCATTAAGGATTACTCGTTTGGATGAATAAAGAAAAACATGTACTTGAATTATCCTACTTTCTAAATCATCCAGCACACATTTACATAGAATTGTTCAGTTTTTTTAAAAACGCATTTTGACTTATACAAGGATGCTCATAGCAGCATTATTAATAATACTCAAAAAGTGGAAACAACCCAAATATTCATTAATTGGTGAATGGATAAATAAAATGTGGTGCATCCATACCATAGAATATTGTTCAACAATAAAAGAAAAATGAAGTACTGATATATGCCACACATGGATGAACCTTGAAAACGTTATATGTTAAGTGAAAGAAGCCAGTTACAAAAGGCCATACATTTATGGTTCCAGTTATATGAAATGTCCAGAGGGGTAAATCACTTTGTTTGAATCTCAGCTGTTGCCATCTTGAAAGCTTTGCATTTCGTTTTGTACTGGGTCCCCCAAATTATGTAGTTGATCCTACTAATATGTTATTTTAGGTTTAGGTCTTTAATTACTCTGGAATCTATGTGTGTGTCACTTGTGTGAAGAAGAGACTTTATTATTTTTTATTTTGTGCTTTTTGCAAATTATTTCAGCACTGTTTGTTGAGTAGTTAGTCCTCTTCCCATGATTTGGAATGCCACTTTGATTATATTTTGAATTCCCTTGTATGCAATGGATTGTCTCTGGAGTCTGTGTTCTGTTCTGTGAATCTGGTCATCTATTCCTGCACCAGTATTGTGCTGTTTTAATTACTGTGTCTTCACAATGTTTTTTTGATATCTGGTAGTGCAAGAGTAGTGTTCTTTCTTTTTAAGATTGCCTCAACTTTCTTGTATGTTTATTCATTTGCTTTAATTTTCTGTATCAGCATGTCAAATTCCTTGCAAATTCTATTTAGTATTTTATTAAGGATTTCATTAAATTTATAAATAATTTGGGGTAAAAAGTAAAGTCTTTATAATATTGAGCCTTCCCACCCAGGGACAAGCTATGTCTCTGCTTTAATTACTTTATGTCCTTCAGTAAAGTTTTATATATATTTTTCACAACAGTCTTGCATGTCAGGCATTTTCAAATTGTCATTTCGAATGGATTTATTTCTAAGTTTTTCTAATTGATCATTGCAAATGTACACAAAAGTTAATAATTTCTGGTTTTGATCTTGTATTTGACCTCCTTGCTGACATCCTTATAGATCTCATAGTTTGCCAGTGAATTCTCTTGGCTCTTCAGGTAGACAATTAAAAAATCTGCAATAATGACTCTTTTGTGTCTTGTTTACTAGTGTGTATATCTTATATTATTTTTTTTCTTGAGATACTGCTTTGGCTGTACAGTCTTATTCTTCAATTGGGATGCTTCCAGCATTTCATCATTAAATAAAAAGCTTCCCATTGGTTTTTCATAGATTCCTTTTTTCAGGTAAAAGAAAATTTCTATTTCTGGTTTGTTAAGAGTCTTAACCATGAATGTGTTTTGCAACTTATCACATCTTTTCTCTGCAATAATTAACACAATCATAGGATTTTTCTCTTTTATTTTGTTAATACAGTAATTATCTTCATGGAATTTTCTCTTATCAAACACCATTGTATTTCTGGAATAAATTCTGCCTGTTCTTGATAAATTGATTAGCCACTATTTTATTTAGGCCTTTTGACTCTTTGTTCGTAAGTGTGAATGATCTGTGGGATTTTTTTTGATTTGTTATTGTCTGGCTTGAGTATCAGGGTCATGCTAACCCCTGCAATACTCAGGGCAGCCCCTCCTTCTCCCCCCAGTTAATGGTCCTGTCCAAAGTGTCAGGAGTCCTGAATTCGAGAAAGCTTGTGCTCAACTCATAAAATAAGCTGAGTGGCTTTCTGTTTTTTTCCTAAGTTCCTGAATAGTTTATATAACATAACATTTACCTATTCTTTGAAAATTTGGTATAATTCACCTAAAATGACCTGAGCCTGGTGCCTTTTAAAAGGCTAGGTCTTTGACTACCTTTTCAGTTTTTTCTAGGATGTGGATCTCAGTGGTTTTTTTCTTCTTGAGCTAATTATAATAATTATATTTTCCTGGAAAACTGGCTATTTTGTTTATTTCTAATTTATTCATATTAAATTGATTACATTTTTCTGAATTTTAAAAATAACAGTTCTATTCTTTGTCTTTTTAAAATTCATTTTGCCACAGATGTGTTTGTTTCATTTGTCCTTGAAAATTAGCAGGTTTTGGTTTTATTGATCAACTACAATTTTTGTTTATTTTCTTTGAATTTTGATTTCTCATTCATCTCTCTCTTCTTATACCTTTATTAACTGCTCTTTTCTATATGTTTTGTTTCTCTTTTTTCTAGTTTTTTTTGAAGTGAAAACTTAGGCCACTTAATTTTTTTTTTTTTTTATCGAAGTATAGTTGATTTACAATGTTGTGTTAGTTTCTGGTGTACAGCAAAGTGATTCATATATATGTGATATATATATGTATATATATATCCTTTTTTCAGATTCTTTTTTATTATCGTTTATTACACAATATTGAATATAGTTCCCTGTGCTATACAGTAATCCTTGTTGTTTATCTGTTTTATATATAGTAGTGTGTATCTGTTAATCCCAAACTCCTAATTTATCCCTCCCACCTTTCCCCTTCGGTAACCGTAAATTTGTTTTCTATGTCTGTGGGTATGCTTCTGTTTTGTATATAAGTTCATTTGTATTTTTTTTTTTTTTAGATTCCACATATAAGTGGATATCATATATTTGTCTTTCTCTGTCTAACTTACTTCACTTAGTATGATAATCTCTAGGTCCATCCATGTTGCTGCAAATGGCATTACTTCATACTTCTTTATGGCTTTTTTCATACTTTTTTTTATGGCTTATTTATGGCTTTTTTATGGCTTTTTTCATGCTTTTTTTATGGCTTATTTCATACTTTTTTATGGAATATACTTTTATATTCCATTGTGTGTGTGTGTGTATCTCACATCTTCTTTATCCATTCATCTGTTGATGGACATTTACGTTGTTTCCATGTCCTGGCTATTGTAAATAGTGCTGCTATAAACATAGGGGTGTATGTATATTTTCAAATTAGAGTTTTCTCTGGATATATGCCCAGGAGTGGGATTGTAGGATCATGTGGTAACTCTATTTTTAGTTTTTTAAGGAACCTCACTACTGTTCTCCATAGTAGCTGTACCAATTTGCATTCCCACCAACAGTGTAGGAGGGTTCCTTTTTCTCCACACCCTCTCTAGCATTTATTATTTGTAGACTTTTTGGTGATGGCCATTCTGACTGGTGTGGGGTGGTACCTCATTGTAGTTTTGATTTGCATTTCTTTAATAATTAGCGATGTTGAGCATCTTTTCATGTGCCTATTTTGGCCACTTATTTTTTATTGTTCTTATTTTCTAAACAGGCAGTTAAGGCTGTAAGTTTTCCTAAGTGTTATTTTTCCAGCAGCTTAATGGTTTTGTGGTTCATTTTTGAACAGCTACTGATTTCCGTTTTGATTTTTTTCTCTAACCTAAAAGTTTTTTGGAAATGTGTTTTAGAATTTCTACATGTATAGGATTCTTTTGGTTATATAAATCTGTCAGATTATTTGGCTTGGATGTTTTCTGGGTTGAGAATGTTTTTGAGTGCTCATTTGTGGCCTAATTCAAGATCACTTCTGTGAATATAATAAAGACTAATGCTTGTAGAAGTTTATTCAGATGCTCTTATCCCTAGTTTTCTGTCCTTGATTTGATGATTTCTGAGAAAAGTATGGTAAAAGTCTTTCCATGATTACTGCTTTGTCAGTCAAATATACTGGTATTCAAAGTCATGCAAAATACTGCAAAAAATTAGAAAAAAACATTTATAAATATAAAGTTCAGCCCAGCCATGGTGCCTGTCTTATCCTAAGGAAGTAAAGAGTCACCTCCATAGATGGGGCTATATCTAACAGATGATAACAACCTAAGGACTTGATGTCGCAAAGATATGGTTCATTATTTTAAAACAAAGAACCTGTTCTAGCCACTCTTAGGAATCTCTGTAACCTCACAGAATACTCAGGGGTGTACTCAAATAAAATTTTATGCATAATTTATAATAATGAAAAATCAGAAGTAAAAATCCAATAGTAACTGCTAAATAAATGAAGACATATTATGTGGGCTTTAAAAATCATGTTCTTGGGCTTCCCTGCCTGCCAACACGGGGGACGTGGGTTTGGTCCCTGGTCTGGGAAGATACCACATTGCCGCAGAGCAACTAAGCCCGTGTGCCACAACTACTGAGCCTGCGCTCTAGAGCCTGCGAGCCACAACTGTGGAGCCCATGAGCCACAACTACTGAAGCCCGCGCGCCTAGAGCCCATGCTCCACAACAAGAGAAGCCACCGCAATGAGAAGCCCGTGCACTGCCACGAAGAGTAACCCCCGCTCGCTGCAACTAGAGAAAGCCTGCGTGCAGCAACAAAGAACCAACACAGCCAAAAATAAATATAAATAAAATAAACAAATTTAGAAAAAAAAATCATGTTCTTCAAAAGACTAAGATTATGAGATTATGGGGGAGATTATTACTGTTAATTTAATAAATCAGCATATAAAATAGTATATGTTATTATTACTTTTTGAGAAAAACAATATATGTGCATTAGATATATGTATAGAATAAAAGCAGTATCTCTTGAATGATGATACAATTTCATTTTATTCTTTATATTTGACTATTTTTACAATGATGATTTATCTAATAATAAAATGTATGCCTTTGGAAGCATCTCTCACCACATTATTTCTTTCGTCTAGAAGGTATATAACCCAAAATCAGGTGAGTGCTAAAATTTAATATTGAAATATCTAATTATAAAGGCAGAAGTACATTAAATGATTGTGGCAGATTTAATCTAAAATATACTCGATGAAGTTTAAAATAGTTTCAAGGGGACAAAGTAGAAAGACGGATACATTTTGTGTTGGAGAGAACAAGGGGGGAATAGGTATTCTAATCTGCTGTTGATAGCAGTGGTAGGCAACTTGTGATGGGCAATTTAGCAATGCGTGTTAACATTCTGAACATTTATATTCTTTGATTCAGAAAGTTCTCTGCTATGAATTAATTCTGCAGCAATTTTTTTAAAAAGTACTGAAGGATTTCACTGAGTACTGTTTATAATAGTGAAAAAATTGGAGGAAGAAAATCCTTATATCCATCAGTATGGAAGTGGCCAAATAAATTGTGTTATATCCAAACAAGGGAATTATTATACAAGCCTTAAAAAGAAAGGGGCGCTTTATGGATAATGACACGAAAAATGTCAAAGACACATTTTTAAGTGAATGAAACAAGTTGCAAATACTATGTATAGTATGATCCCATTTTTTGTAAAGAATGGGATGTGTGTGTACACATTTACACACACATATTTACATGCATTAAAATTTTTTTGAAGAAGTACATATGAAATAGTTAACCTACCTTTGAACATGTATTATAATTTTGGATTTTTACAATAAACATGAATTCCTTTAAGCAAATTTTGATAAAAATAAATTTTAAAAGGTAAAAAATGCTATCACTGTAATCAGATACTACTTTTTTAAAAATAAATTTATTTATTTATTTTTGGCTGTGTTGGGTCTTCGTTGCTGCGAGCGGGCTTTCTCTAGTTGCGGCGAGCAGGGGCTACGCTTCGTTGTGGTGCGCGGGCTTCTCATTGCAGTGGCTTCTCTTGTTGCGGAGCATGGGCTCTAGGCATGCGGGCTTCGGTAGTTACAGCATGCGGGCTCGGTAGTTGTGGCTCACGGGCTCTAGAGCACAGGCTCAGTAGTTGTGGCACATGGGCTTAGTTGCTCCGTGGTATGCGGGATCTTCCCAGACCAGGGCCCGAACCCGGGTGCCCTGCATTAGCAGGCGGATTCTCAATCCCTGCGCCACCAGGGAAACCCTCAGATACTACTTTTGCACTGATATTTCCTTTCTGTGTTTGGTGGTATGCCCAGCAGTATAATAAGCATGTGAAATAGAATGACTGCCCTGGAGGAGCTTGCCCACAGATTCTCTTTTTCACAGGTATACAGCGTTCATATAATTATTTTTAATGGGTAGTAATATGATAACTTAATTTGCTAGAAGTCCAATAATTACAATTTAGTAATTTCTTTTTTTAATTTTAAAAATTGAGGTATAATTGGCATATAACATGTTAGTTTCAGGTGTACAACATAATGATTCGGTATTCATATACATTGCAAAATGATCATCATAATAAGTCTAGTTCACATTTGCCACCATATATAACAATTTAGTAATTTCTTACTTCAGTGAACTAGTGCTAATTTCATGGATGTTTATCTTCTGCGGGTCAGATAATTCCAAGGTGGATATTTAACTTATCTGAGAAAGGAATTGTATGGGTAAAATTATTATTAGCGCAGGCTTTAAAAAACTCCATAGGAGTTCCTGCTAAACATAATAAAACTTATAATGTTTGCACCATTGTGTTTTTCATAGTAGACTTAGAAATAAGTGTTAGAAGAATTTGTTATTTATGATGGGTCACAAGTATCATGTAAAGTTAAAAAGATCAGTGCAAATGTTTAAATTTTTAGCTGATTTTTCATTTTCATTTAATGTACCTGATGAACTTTAAAATACCTTTTGGGGACTTCCCTGGTGGTCCAGTGGCTAAGGCTCCATGCTCCCAATGCAGGGGGCCCAGGTTCCATCCCTGGTCAGGGAACTACATCCCACATGGCAAAACTAAGAGTTCCCATGCTGCAACGAAAGATCCTGCAGACGGCATGCCGGCGCAGCCAAATAAATAAATAAATATTTTTTAAAAAGTAGCTTTTAATTCATACAATATTAAACTATAATTTTCACTCAGTGGCACTTGATGTTTCTTGAGAAGTTCTGTTAGTTGTCCATTCCTTAAGTGCCTAGCTACCATAAAACTTTAACTAAAAGCCAAGCTTCGAAAAGGAGGAGCAATAAACCATTTATTGTAGGTAATTGTGAAGCTAGATTTTAAAGCAGGGTTTGTAGAAATGTCACATCAATATAGCTTACATACTCAGTGTTTGCATGCTTCCATGTTTTATTTCTGATATCTGAAAATGTGCTTTGTGTACAGTAAATGTGGGTGCCATGTTAGAAGTAAAACTATAATAAAGCAAATTAAAAGTGCAAGCAAAAGGAACAAAAAAATAATTTCATCTGCAGTGTATTCCCTGAAATTTAGTTGATAGGTAAGGCAATGTTTTCTTTAGGATCATTGGCAGATACTTGAAATCAGTGACACTTTGAATGATTGAGCTAAATTCCCGATATGACGATTATAAAGAAGAAACAATAAAGTTACTGGCCTAAAATAATGATGTCAGACTCTTGTGTGTGAAAAAGTAAAGTCACTGTGGGTAATTTTGCAAGATTTCCACTTTTATTCACGTTTAAACTCATGCATCAGTTTTTGTCTTACCCTGTTGCACGCCTCTGAGCTCTAACTAAGCTGGTAATTTGTCTTCAGTAAGCGTTACGGTTGAGAACGCATGCCTGTGTCAGGAGCAGTGGTGAAGGTGGACCTTGGGAGCTGCCAGAGGAGGCCTCTGGTTCCCAGCAGCTTTGCCCCCTATGGATAGACTTTACCCCCTTAACTCCCTGCCCCTTTGATTGAGATGAGATATCTTTGTATTGTTTTCCACTACCAAAGCCAAACTTCTACCTGTATCCTCATCAGCACCTCACCATCTCTGGCTTTATATATAAATATCCTTCCAGCTTCCCATTCACATGCAGGGAAAGGCTGCCCTGCTCCGGTGCTCCCCCTGCACCTGAACCTGAGGGCATCACCCTCACCCGCTGCAGCTCTTGCGGCCACGCTTTCCCCACTCTCTCCAGGATCTTCCTTCCACCCCTCTGGATCCAGCCCCACACCTCGCCACCTCTGTCATAATATTTGCGCCTTTTGATGCCTCTTCTCTTTTTTGCTCCTTTTTACTACAAAACACACTGAACGGGAGGCTGGTGCCTACTGTCTCCTGTCCTCTCCCAGCTGATTTTCATTTCCACAGCCTACCAAGCAACTTCTTTCTTCTGTGCTGCCCTCGATCTTCATGTTGCAAAATCCAAAGGTCTCCTGTTCATTCTTTCTCATTTTGGCCTTTCCACAAGGCCGATGCCGCTGACTTTGCCCTTCGAGAAAATTCTTTACCTCTGGTCATTCTCACATTATCCATCATAACTCTTCTCCTGCCTTGATAGCCAGTTCTTCCCGGCTGGCTTTGCGGTTGCTCTCCCTTCTTTGTCTGGCTGTGGGCATTCATCACGGCTCTGCCCTCAGGTCTGCACTCTCCCGTGTGGATGTTCCCCCCTTGGAGAGCTCTCACAGCAGCAGGTATTGCTTCTACACTCAAGTCTTTCTTAGTACAGTCCCATCCCTGGTAGGCTGTCACTTGCCTGGTTACCAATACCATAGCCACCTGTGTTCAGAACTTTTCATGTAGATGTTCCACTATAACGTCCTTTCCAACTTGAGGACCTGTGATTCTTTGGGTGAAAAGAATCATCTTCTCCATAAAACTAGTTCGTTCATAAAAATTCTTTGTTTCAACAAAGCACTACCATTATTCTGCTCTCTGTAAATGACACCACCTTTACTAGCGATTTAGCTGAAAAGTCTAGCAGTCTCTTAAATCAGCCCACCCCGTTATCCTTTATGGGGTCGTGCACTGATTGATGGCGGTTTCCCAGCACAGAGCCAGTACCCTGGTCTGGCTCACCTTGCCCGGCCTCCCACAGTAATTCCTCTCCAGGGTCATCACCATCTGATGGCACTTCCTAGACACCGCTGTAGTCAAGCTACATGTCATCAAGCGGTCCCTTCTTCATGTGATGCTAGTTTTAGCTCCTGGCCCTGACTCTCAGGACCCTTGGGAGTTTGCCCCTCTCCCGGTCTCCCACTTGACGTTGGGTGGGCCATGTTCTCTCATTCAGGCCTCACCCTCAACTATCCTCCTGTTAGGACTGTCTGCGTCACGCCATCCCAGGTCCTGCCTAGCTGTCGGGGACCGCCAGCGTCTCTGTGAATCTAGGTCCAAAGTCAGTACCCCACACTTGAATCAAATATTGTTCATTTTCCATCTAGGTGGATAAATAAGCAATCCCCTGGGCATAAACCTCACCTTCCCTTTTTCTGAAGCCTTTCCATTTTCTACCGTTTCTGAAAACACATTTGAGTCATAGTTTCCCAACTGTACTATAAGCTTCTTGAGGGTCGGAATAGACCTCATCCCCTGTTCTGTCCTCTCTGGTGACCGCTTTTATACAGAGGGAAATTTCAGTAACTACTTACTTATTGATTAATTGTTGGGCGTCACAGTTTGAATACTTAAGTTTTCAAATAATCCAATCATCTATATTCAATGAAATACCAAAAGTTTCTGTTAGTAACATATACCAGGGCCTAACATCCTTGGAATTTAAAAAAAATGTTTTCTAGATGAAATACTTGCTATCAGAGTGTCTGCCCGCTTGTTTCAGTGGAGAGCCTGCCCCTTTTCTTAGGGTCACCTTCTAACATTTACAACAGAAAACCATCTCGGGCTAGAAGGTGCTGGAGTCGGAGAAGGCTGATGCCAGAAGGGGCCTTAGAGAGCGTCTTGGCAGGACTTTCTCTTCTCACAATCGAAGCCAACAGAAACTTAGGGACAGCTGATACCACTAGCAAATGTCGAGGCTGGGACTAGAGGCTGGTGTTCTTAGATCCAGAGACCTTTCCACTGCACATTTCCGTATGTTCCAATCACTCCTTTATTCACTCAGCACATCCTTAGTGAGGGCCTACTGTGTGTCAGTCCCTGCTAAGCTATGAAATGTGACTAAGAATAAGACGCAGTCCCTGCCCTCAGAGAGCACAGTCTACCGGAGGAGACAGATGACTCAATGTCAAGTGGAAATGCAGTGGGATGCGAGGTGGAGGAAACATTTTTTGGTCTATGTTGTTCTAATATGGTCAAGATTTGAGGAAGTTTAATGCTGAGGGAAAGTGCCAATGGCAGGGGAAAGTCTGAAGGTTTGGTTGCAGGGTAACTGGTGCAGTGGTGTCCCTTTGAAAGTGTGTGAAGGGAACGGGGTCCAGAGCACAGGTGGGGGCAAAGCCTCAGAGCAGAGAGGATGGCACTTCCAACCAGACTGGAGTCAGAGAAGAAGAATGGAAGCTGAGGATGCGTGCCCATCAGGTGCCCCTCCTCTCTGGTGAAGCAGGAGCCAAGGCCTTTGGCTGAGACGAGGGGAGGGCAGTAGGGAGGAGAATGAAGAGTTGGTGAAGCCCCTTGAGGGAGTGCAAGTCCTGACCTGCTCAGGCATGTCGGGGGCAGTCATCTAAAGCCCAGGAAGGGAAGAGGTGGGGAAGGGCAAAGGTCTGAGGCAGCCCTCACGGCTGCCCAGCAGAGGCCCACCACTAGGTGGGTAAGGGGTTTGCTGGGCAGGAGTCGAGCCCTCTGATGCTGCAGTGTCCAGGTGCCCAGGATCCGCTCCTGCTGGGAGGAACCTCAGATGATGGGCGTGGTGAGCGGTGGTTCTGTAAGGATGATCCGACATCTGCATGGGTCCTGGGCGGTTCCGGGATGATGCTGGAGACAGACAAGCGTGGTGCCCACAAAGGAGACATTTTCCTTTTGTGGCAGTTGATGTAGAAGGCGTAGAAAGTCAGCTGAAGGAATGGAAGGGAAAGGATGTTAGAGGAGAGATTATAGGACTTCCCTGGTGGTGCAGTGGTTGAGAATCCGCCTGCCAATGCAAGGGACATGGGTTCAAGCCCTGGTCCAGGAAGATCCCACGTGCCGCGGAGCAACTAAGCCCACCCCGCTCGCCGCAACTAGAGAAAGCCCGCATGCAGCAGCGAAGACCCAACACAGCCAAAAAGAAAGAAAGAAAGAAAGAAATAACACAGAAAAAAGATTTATGTTGAACGGTATGGTCAGTTAATTTAGACTTGAAGTGCAGCCCTAGGCCAGCAGAGACATCCCCGTGAGGAGGGCTGGTCAGGGCGCGGCATCTCCATCCGTGAGTGAGGGCGGACCCCAGCCGCTCACGTGCTTGGGACCCAGTGATAGGTCCTCTGGGTGCTCATCGCAATCACAAGCAGCCCCGCCTAGGATCTTTCTTCCCCAGACCTTTCATGTTTGACTCTTATGCTATTACAGTTCTTCAGTATGAATAATTCAGAGTCAATTGACTTTAATAACCTAGCTATAAGTAATTAGTGAAGAGAATTAAAGGCATGGATCTACTCAATGATATTTTCATAACCCTCACCCTGCCCTGTGGCGTTGCCCACTACTGATCAAACTCGATATTGCGAAGTTTTATGCAAAGAAATGCAACGATGAAGAGAGCAAAAGCAATTAAAACTGCTTGGAAAAATAAAGCCAAGAACAACTGACATGGAAAGGAATTACTGGGGACCTTTCTAAGCTGAAGAAATAGTGAATAAGAGATTTGAAAAGCAATGCCTCGAAGTATTAAAATCTCCCTCTTCTTGATTCCTAAAGATAATTGGATCTAGTAGTAAAAAGTAAAGAATATATGTGTGTACGATCACACACATACACATTTGTATGTACACACATATTTAAGTATTTGAGGCAATATATCTTATCAAACTTTGAAAAAAAGGAACAGGCCATCCTAATCATGAAGATGAAAAAAACAGCTTATCTCGAGAGAAGAGTAAATTGTGTATTATTAGTTCATGAATAGATAATAAAATCAGATAATAAAATGGCAGGTTCAAAGCCTGTGCCAGCAACCTCTACGTACCTGAGTACAGCCTGTCTGACTCTATGTTAAAGTTATGTTTTTTACTAATCATTTACTTGACCTTTTGACTGTGAATTCTTTAGAAGTAGAGAGCAGTCTTATTGAACTGTGTCTCCAGCAGGTACTCAAAAAAGTAATCAAATGAACCTGGGTGCTGGGGCTCCAAAGCCCACATAATATACAGGGCAGGGGACATGTTACTCATTTTTATATTCCTAATGCCTAGCACTGTGTGGAAACATTGTAGTTAGTCAATGAAAGTGTTTGACGGAAAGAACAAAAAAGTTACAATATTTAAGTTTACCTATATGTAGTGAATGAATTTTGTAACTACATAAATTGCCAGAAATCTATGTATCTCTCTTAAGTATTTTTAAATTATGTTTAAGATAGTGAAAAGAAAAAATGAATTTAAAGACCGTTGTTTCTACAAATACTGAGAACCCTGCAATGTGATCAAGAAGAGTCACGTGGGAGTGAAGAGGCCCCACCCAGCTGCTGTTCCCGCTGCTGTCACTGTTCTCTGTGACCTGGGCCCGAATGAGTTTCATATACTCATCACTCAGTACATTTTTATTCAGGGTCTGCTACGTTTCTGCCCCTGTGCTGGACACTCGGGCACAATGTCTAGCACTTACCTTACTCTCAAGGAGCTTAGAGTCTAGTGGGAGAGACAGACATTCATCACGTAATGAGACAATGAATATAAAATTGTGATGATGACAGGTGTTGGACAGGCGAGGTCCATGGGCCTGAGAGAACATATAATAAGAGAATGGGACTTAATTCTGGAGATCCAGGAAGTGACCACTGTTTTGAAATCTGAAGACTGACTACGAGTTAAACTAAGCAGAGAGGAGAGGAGAGGGGAAGATCTTTCTAGGCCGATGGAACAGCAAAGGCAGAGCCCAGCAGATGATGGAGGTTGGGGGTATCAGAGAGGGTGGTGGGGAGGGTGAGACTGGACACCTACAGAGCCTTGTGGGCCTCTTTAAGGAGCCTTATCTCTACCCAGAGAGGGAAGGGGAGTGTCAAAGAGTTTTGAGTAGGTGCTGTCAAGACCACATCCCACAGCTGCAGTGGTCACTGGGCTAGAGGGCAGGACTTGGTGACAGTGACAGGCTGGGAGGCCGTTATGTCCAGAGGCACAGTAATGGTGTGGAGAGGAAGGAAGTGGATGGGTTGGAGCTGGATTTAGGAGGCGACATGCACAGGAAGAACGGGAGGAAGTACGATGGGTCCGAGAGGCTCCTGAGCTTCTGGCCTGCGGGGGTGAAACCCTTGCTGAGGAGGGAGCATCGCCGGAGGACCAGCTGGGTCCAGTCTGCCACATGCTGAGCTTGAGGTGCCTTTGAGACCACCAAGAAGAAATACCTGGGAAGCAGCTGGAGATGCACGTCAGGTGCTCTTGAGAGCTCCAGACTGTCGTCACCCGAAGGCCGTGGTCTCCCCCCCCCCGCCAACCCTGAGTTCCCACAGGACTTTGTGCCTCTTGCGGCTGCCATTAAGAGTTCCTGTTTGGGGTCAGCGTTATCTTTCTGAGCCTTATATTGTTTACTAAGTGAAATCTAAGTCCAAAAGTCCTTGCCCCGTAGCGCTAAGATTTAATAACCTTTGCAAATGCAGTTGTGTCTCACTTTGCATAATAGATGCTTATTGAATAATGTTCACAGTTGTCCTCACGAGACTCTGAGTGCGTGGAGAGGGAAAGGGCTGAGGTCTGCAGTGGGGCACTTGGCGTTGCTCCGGAGGCCCCTGCTTCTGTCCGGGTCCAGTTCCGGTGCTGGCCCTTCTCTGATTACAGTTTCTCACGTGGGGAGATCAGCTCACGCGGAGGAAAGGGCGCTTGCTTCAGGAGGTCTGGCTTGTCTGGGGGATGGCGGCGGGGGTGGGGGGCAGTGCCTCATGGAGAATCTCAACCTGGGCTCTGAGAGCGCGCCCTTCCTCCAGAAGGTCACAAGGGACAAAACAGGCTCTGCTCACGAGCCTCAGATTACACTGAGTAAACACACAGACCTTTCACGGGGCCTGGCGGAGGTGGGCTCGCCAGGGGGTCCTGGTGGCTTTCCCTTAGTCATGAGGGGAGATGGAGGCTGGGATTCAGTCCCTCACTCACTCCATCAAGGCATCGCGCTCAGTGAAGACGCGCTCAGATTTCAGCCCCCTGCGCTCTCAGGTAGTGCATTCGGCTGCTTTTGCAGTATCCAGTGTGGAGCATGACAGCCGCTTACTGGGAGCTTTCATTGTAATAGTTTTGGACCCCTGTGAAGATCAGACTCCCAGGTCACAGAGTCCAGAGGATGTGGCTCTCTGGACCGTTCACACTGGCAGAAAAGTCCTAGAGGCCTGGGTAGGGTGGGGTTTGTCAGAGGGGCTTCTCGGCCGTGTGTTGCTCAGACACAGGCACGTTCTGGAGTCCGTGGAGCTTCTCCCAGGTGCCAGGGGTACGGGTGGCTGGAGGACGTGCCCGTAACTGAGCGGCTGGAGACTGACTGGTTGGTCAGACGTCCGGGGTGACTGATGGGGAAAAGGAAGCCGTTGAACTGAGGTGCTCTGAGCGGATGGGGCAAGTTCTTCCAGGCACCATGCCTGGGGGCAGCTGGCCTCTTCCAAACCCCACTCGCCAGCGGGAAAGCCACTGCCAGTCCCTCAGAGGGCCCGGGTCCCCTCCCCCCGGGGCTGGCGTGGCTGATCGCGGCTGGTGGGATGGCTCGGGTGGGCTGGAGCAGCCGTGCCTGACGGTGCCTCGAGGCCCATCTTAGGACGAGCTGGCTGGAGAGCGCAGGTGGAACCTTGCCACCCAGGAGGCTGCCTCTGAGAAGCAAGTGGAGAAGGAGCACCCTGGACCTCTCAGACAGCTTGGAGGACCAGGGGGTGGTTGTGAAAGAGGCCATAGTCAGATCACAGTTGCGTTAGTCAGGGTTCCCCAGAGAAACAGGACCAATGGGGGGGCGGTGTGTGTGTGTGTGTGTGTGTGTGAGAGAGAGAGAGAGAGAATGAGAGATGGATTTTAAGGAACTGGCTTGAGCGATTGTCGGGCTGGCCTGTCTGAAATCCGTAGAGCCAGCCAGCAGCAGGCTGGAGGTTCAGGAAGAGTTGATGTTGCAGTCTTGAGTCTGAGGTCAGATTTTCCATGCTGCCATCTGGATGCAGAATTCCTTGTTCTCAGGAAACCTGTCTTTGCTCTTAAGACCTCAGCTGACTGGTTGAGGCCCATCCACATTGTGAGGGCTAATCAGCTCTACTTAAAGTCAACTGACTGCAGATACTAATCACATCTACACTAGTGTTTGACAAAACTTGTCCTACCCAGCTTAACACATAAATTAACCGTCACCACAATGCTCAGGGAATGTTGTCATCTCTCAAAGGAAGGAAGGTCGTTAGGTAACCGTTTCCCCTTTGACAGAGAGTGGAAAGGTGGAGGAGAGGAAAGTACTGTCTTTATTTGTGGGGTTTATTTATTTCAGTCTTGAGCTCCTTCTCTTTTTTTTTTTTTAATTTTTATTAATTAATTAATTTATTTTTTTATTTTTGGCTGTGTTGGGTCTTGGTATCTGTGCGAGGGCTTTCTTTAGTTGCGGCAAGCGGGGGCCACTCTTCATCGCGGTGCGCCGGCCTCTCACTGTTGCAGCCTCTCTTGTTGCGGAGCACAGGCTCCAGACGCGCAGGCTCAGTAATTGTGGCTCACGGGCCTAGTTGCTCCACGGCATGTGGGATCTTCCCAGACCAGGGCTCGAACCCGTGTCCCTTGCATTGGCAGGCAGATTCTCAACCACTGCGCCACCAGGGAAGCCCTTTAGCTCCTTCTTGAACTCAGAGTCTTCCCTTGGCCCCCACTACGGTGGCATTTGGGGGGCTGACTTATCATAGATCACTTCCTTCTAAAATGGTTACTCTCACTGGTACCAGGCAGAGTCTCGGCCTCTTGGTTCTGGATGGGCCCATCTGTAATAGAGGGAAGCACCTTAAGGGTAGAATCCGTGTTTGGGCATCATGGTAGCCCTGTGGTGTCTGGCGTCTTGGCGCTCAGCCTCATACAGGATGGACATCATTTATTCAGAAAGGTTTCACGTCCTCCAAGCTCAAGGCACTGTACTAGGTATTAGAATAGCCATCGAATATGTATGTATTGAGTGAATTATTTCACGTCACTTTATGTTATGATTCGTATTTCCTTTTTTCCCTGATTAGAGGGGAAAGACTTCAAACTAGCGTATCATAGAACAAAGTCCTGTTCTCCTGGGCTGGCGCTCGTGTTTCCTGAGATCACCTTTCTACCTAAGCTCTCACTGTTTCTCCCCCAGCCTTCACTCCGGCCACGCAAACTAGGTGCCCTTCACAGGCATCCCGAGAGCCTTTCCACTCTTACGGTGTTCCTTTCACCTGAAATGTCCTTTCTTGCCAGTTCCTTCCAGTTCTACCCATTCGGATCCATTATCCAATAGACGTGAGCTCAGGAGCCTCCCTGTATCCAGATCATCACGGCCCCTTCGTAGACCTCTCTTCCCATACTTACCACCTAGGTATTTCTTCCAGCCTCTGGGTTGAAAGCTGTGTCTCATTCCATATTGTACATTGTATCCCTGCCCAGTACCTGGCGCTCTGCAGGCCTGAATGAAGCAGAAGTCACTGCGGCCCCCAGCAGCCCTTGCCTTATGTTTGACACATGTGTTAGGAATCTATTCAGCCAGTGCATGATTATTTTGAGCTGATTATCCAGTTCCTGGACGATCTCAGACATTGCTTTTCTTCTTGTATTTGGAATGTAGTCAGAGGACAGAAGAAGGAATGAAGATCCTACATTTTTTATTGCTGGTAAGAGGGTCGTTAACCAAAAACAACCACACTCATTTGAAGGTTTAAAATGATTGGCTGCAAGACAGCTTAAAAATGATTTCTGACTTCTTTATCAGGGGGCCTCATTTCCATCAACGCGCACAAATTAGTTAATGATGCGTTGCCCTGGCAGCCAGTGACAGCAAGCTGAAGCTTCATTTTTCTTATGACTCATGCTTAGTTGCCACTTGGGAACTCTCAGTCCAGGAAGATGAGAGGAGAGAGAAGGGAGAGGGTCTAATGGGCCGTAGAGAAAGAGGGTGGGCAGAGGCCTGCCTTCCTTTCTCTGCAGTTCAGTGCTTTAGGTCCAGCCTAGATATCACCGCCAAAGGGAGGAAAATGTTCTCACTGTGGGGAAGCGCTGGCAGCCACGAGGTTCTCAGGGATGTGATGATGTAAGGACAGCCTTACAAGCTCATTAGTTTTCTCACCATAGAGGCATTGGTGCGCTCAGATGCCAGACAACATTGTGTCAGTGCAACAAGCCCAGAATCCTAGCAACATTTTTAGATGTTGGAAACTTATTGAAAATGACTCTTTTCACATTAGGAGGTTTTGTTGGCAGAGAAGAAAGCAGATTGTGCCCTTTGCCAAAGCATAGGAAAACTCGTGTATAATTTTCTTTTGGTCAGCCCTGGCTGTTCTGTTAGAACTTTTAGCTGATGCAAGGATGCTTGCCCAAAGAGAATAACTGTCAAGAAAATGTAATTCTAAGGAATGATGAAGTCTTGTTTTTGGAATGTTTACTTTTTCACAACATCAGCAATTTGTTTTTGTTGTTGCCTTGTTTACTTTTGGCTGGTATGCCTCTGGACCATTATAAGCCCAAATAGGAATTTATAAATTTGACTAATATTTCAGAATCACCTGATTATGTGATTTATATACTATAGGGCACACAAGCCACATTCATTTTGTGATTAAAAGCCTCAGTTAAGTCTAAGGCATGAACTCTTGTTTCTCTTAGTTTGTATGCGTATATTCCCCTCCTCCCAGGGGGTTTCGCACACATGAACTCTATTTGACATTTGGTTTGAACTACAACTTTGAAAAAGTAAACTTTATCAAACCCATCTGAACTACAGTTGTCATGATTTGTATTTGCTGGAAATGCATTTATTTAAATAATATAATATTGATAATATACAGATCAAGTAGCAAAGACGAAAATAGCATGCTTCCCCCACCCCCAGTTTACTTTCCATTTTAATTTAAGCAAATTTTGTATCAGTTAGTTTTTTAAAAAATAATATACTTTAAAATTTTATATTGAGTGTTTGGAAAAAGAAAGCCAACAATAATCTTATGATTAAAATTGTGACTCCATCCTCATTTTCACTGTCTATGAGAAATGAGTAGCTTCAATATTAGTAGGGCATTATCTGGAATTTAAAAGAGTAAGGAAGTTTTCTACGAGTTTGGTTATTTGGTTCAAACGTAGGTACATCTTCTGAAAGATTTATATTTTGTTTGCAGCATGGCCAAAGATCATACTTGAAGGTTAATTTAGTTGTTAACTTTTACGCCTTAGAGGTTCTGTTTCCTGAGCAGAAAAGTAATTGCCATCTACTTTATTTCCCAGTGCTTTTTATACAAGAAATATGTGATGAATCGCATCTTGAATTTAGTTTCTGAAAGTTATTCTTAGCAAGGACTTTTGCTTGCTAAATTTTGTTGGACAGTAAATATGTGTAACCCTGTGAATTGCCATTTGTGACCTTTCTGTCACAGAAATTTAGTATCTCACTATAGCAGTTTATTCACTTCAGGTGTGTGGTGACATCGTATCTTAAAGCTTCTTTTAGATGTTCTATTTTCTTCACCCCAAATTATCCTCTTTTGTATTGTGCTATAAACTTATGCCACTTCAGATGTGTAAGTAGGCAGGGTACTCATTTCTAAAAATATGTTTTCTGGTTAACAGTTTCAAGGAGGAACATCTGAGGCAGAGAATGCATTTGCTTCATGTTCATTAGAAAGTTCCAGCACCTAGAAGGTGCTCCGTGAATCCCTGTGGATTCGGGGGGCTGTACCACATGCTAGATCTCTCCCCAGACTGTAAAATTAAGACCCGTTCTCCGTCGGTGCCTTTCTGTCTTCATCCAGCCTCTGACCTCTTTTTCATTTTACCAGTTGATTTAGGCTTTTGCAGGTTTTCAGGAAACATTATTGTCCCCCCGAGAATCCTGTGAGCGCTTCCGAGACACGGTGTTCACAGGGCTCGCTCTTCTAGTTTCCTTTTCCTGCTTTGGGGTAGATGCATCTTTGGTGGACGCATGGGTGATGTTTGTTACCATAAAGGCAGCAGTTGGGACCTACCGTATTTATCAAAACCCAGGAATGTGGCCCAAAGTCAGGACAGAAATGCACACTTCTGGGCAGAGGGTTTTCAGGCATCTTGAAGTGAAAAGCAGGTGTTGGAAGCAGGGCCTGGGGCGGGGTGGCCGGGCCTGCCTGGTGTAATTTAGCGTCTGGTGTCTGGCGGTTGTGTCTTGTCTTTCCCTGTTACCTGTGAGCCCCTTGGCGCAGGGAGAAGTGACTTCCTTTATCCACAGGGTTGATGCTCCCGCTGCATTGACAAACTTTCTCCTCTTTCCTTTCCTCCAAGGAGAGAAGCTACTCCACAGCTGCATATTCTCTTACCAGAAAATCAAAAAAAAAAAAAAAAAAAAAAAAAAAGAAGAAAGCCATAGTGGAGGTTTCTAAAAATGAAATCCATTCTTCCTTATTCAATGACAAAAATAAACTTAATCTGTGAATATATTTTTAGTTTGATATAACTCTATCTTCCCCCTTTTCTACATTTCTGTATTCTGTGTAGATACTAATCTGATAACCTATCATTAGTGGGCCTTTGGGTTGTTTTTCCGTAGCAGTGGCATTTTTTTATGTCATTAAATGTTTTGTATTAATTTAAAGATGATATAAAGCATATATTAAAGAACATTTTGAAAAACAATCCCTCTAGGTCTCATCCCTCCCACACAGCTATTTTCACTCTTGCATGTTGCGTTCCAGGTGTACACGTATCTATGTAACAACATAGATGTTGTTAAAGGATGCTTTCTGTTTTGTTCAGGGTTTGACTTGTCATGATCCAGTCTCTAATCTACCTACTGTCATGAGGATTTACCAAGGCCCGACCACATTAAAAAGAACGTCTGTGATTTGCAGCCATGGTTCAAAGCAGAGCTAAGTGACTCCCGTGAGAATAAAATGGTCCATATGGGATAAGAGCTTCAGCATCTGTAGACTATGCTCTAACCAAATGAGGTGACCAGAATTGTCCACTACTGGCCACTCATTTTATAATGCTAGTAAGGACTAAACTGCAATGATTTTAATAAGGACAGAGAAATTCTCATTGTAAAGACTTTTTCTACTTTATCCAGAAAAGTATTCTAAAACATTTATAAGATACATTTGAGCAAATTCTTATTCCTTAATTATCATGAGATATGTCTAAGGCTTCCGTTGCATTTTGGAGTCACATATTCAAATGCAATGATTTTGTACTTCATTGTAGGTCAGCAGCAAACTCCATTTTTTTCTGTATGCTGTGAAGACATTTAGTCAAAATGTGAAAGCTATTTATTTTCAGCGATTTAGGTAAGTTGTTATTTACAACCAAGACAGGAAATGGGATAATTCTGTGGTTTCTGCCAAAAGCCATTTTATTATTTCTCTTCATACCTAAATGTGTGGAGGGTTATTTCTTTTCTAATATGTAAAGCTTAAATAATAAAGCCCTATTGACAGGTGTTGAGACTTGTTTTTAAAAGAAATGAGGAATTGTATAAACAGCTGATTTTTTTTGTAAGATTACAGCTTTTTTTAAAGAAGAAGTAAAGGTCTAATAATTCTAAGAATAAAAATAACTTCCCACTAGCTGTTTTCACTGGCTCTTCCTTTCTATTTCACCTATTGATTTTGCTTAGTAGACATGTAATTGGTTGTAAAGTACTGAAATTTGGGGAAAATAAGGTTTTATTAAATAATAAATCATTTCCCTGGTTATTTGATTGTAAGCCTTTCTTTGTGGACAGGAGTGTTAGAGATTGCTGTTTCTATGTGAATCTTTTCAGGGTTTACCTCTTTGGATAATCTACTTGGCTTCTGATCTCCATAAATTAGAACATAACAACAATTCATAATTGACATGGAAAGTCAGAAAGAAGAGGATGTCACCAATAAGGGGAAAAAAAGGGGTTATGATTTAAGAATCAGACCCATCCTTAGCAATTTCAGGGATAAATGGGTTACTTAAAAGAAGCTAAGGTGGATTGCTTTCGTGAAGTGGAAGTGCAAGTGGGTTCATTCCTAATTTTTGGACGTAGGATTGTCTCTTTTGCAAAGATAACTTTTCATGGAATTTCTTTAGTTACTTCTCTTCAGTAGAGGATGCAGTAGCTGTGGCTGTGTGTATTTTGGTTATTTTAAGGCTCAGGAGTCCTAGGAAGCCTTCCCTGGACCCGTAGGCTGGGAATGGTGGCTCCACCCCGAGTGCCCGCAGCTCCCTGGGTGTGCTTCTATATTACCTTCTAATCACGGACTTTTGAATTGTTATTCCTGCCATCTCCACTTGACTGTAAGGTTTTTTAGTACTTCCACTGTACCTGGCTCATGATGCTTTAATTATTGTTTGTTGAACTGAACTAAACTAAAAGCCAAAATAAAAAGCATAAAAATATACTTGATGAGTATACTATTTCGTTATTACACACATTGAAACATGGAAGGGTGACCATGAGGGAGACTTTTGGCTTATTGCTCTACTCCAGTGTCACTTTTCGTTTATTTCCTTAGGGAACCGAGTGATATAGTGGTGTCTGCGCTAAATTTGCGTACTCCGTGTGCTGTTGTCCCACACAGGGAATGTGTGAAAAGGATTTAGGGTTGTGGCGTCTATACGACCTGTGCGTGGGCAATGCCAAGAGTGAAAACAGCTACTCTGCGGTGCCCCGGAAGGCACTTTATATGAACTCGCTCTCAGTGCGGAGGCACATGCGGGTAACATCCAGATGGCAGTGAGGCACAGGAGAGTGTTAGCCTGTTTGGAGCGGCAATTTCTGAGGGCTTTGCAGAAGAAACAGAGTTGGTCATCAACACTGAGGGACACTACTCACTATTCCTGGTCACCCCTTAGAGATACCAGGAGGAGGAGAACAAAAACTGAGATGATCCGTGGAATTATGACATCCTGAGCGGTCCATGAGTCTGAGCAACCCTGGAGATGTTGATCGGAGCAGTCAGTGGAGCGAAGACACTGGGAATTCCAATCCGCGGGAGAGGGGCCTTGTCCGACCACAGACACAGTCAGAGGAGCTCGAAGGAGGACCCAGCCAGACATCTGCCAAGCTGAGTTGAATGACCCCGCAAGTCAAGAGAGAAGTTACGGGAAATGATGTTGAGCTACCTATACCTTTGTCACTGCAGACAGCTTTCCTAGCCTCCCTGAACATTGGGTTTCTTTGTAGAAGGTAGAAGGCAATGACATCTGCATCTTGGAGCGGTGTGGGGTTTTAAAGAGGTGTCCGCGTGATTCACCAGCACTGGGCCTGGCGTGACTGACTGTCCACTGTGTTAGTTCCTTCCTGACCTTGCAGTTCTTCTAGAGTGAATCACCCACAGATGGAAGGGCTCTGCCCCTCTGGTGCTTTAGCTCCTGTTTTGGGCATGGTAGAACTGTCTTCAAAGCTCTAATAGGGAAAACCAAATAATAACCTAACCATCGACCAAAAAAGGGTCACGTGTTAGAGAAACTTGGGCTGGGGGCCCAAGCTGGTGATAGGCTTTCAGGTTACAGCAGCCCTTATTACATATAAGTTATTTTTCACAGCAATACATGTTTAAGATTTACAGTTCCTCTATCTCTTTGCTTCAAAACTGGAGTGTCCATTTAGTGCAGAAAGCCATGTGTTTTTAAGGGGAATTGGAGGAAGGAGGCTGACATATGTGGGGCTTCTGAGTGCCAGATTCTTTCCCTTTCCCTCCGGTACTTCATTTGACTCACGGCAACCCTGTAGAATAAATTGTTATCCTTGTGTAAGGGATGAGAAAATCAAGGCAGAGAGAGGACGAATCTAGTAGCCTAAGGTCATGAGCAGCTAGGAGGCAGGGTCAGAATTTGAACCCAGGTCTGCAGGTGTTAATGCCGGTGCTCTTTATCTGAAATGCAGAAAGGCCGCCTGGAGGGAGAGGTTTCAACGACAGGACAGCGGCCCCTCGGCACCGGCACCGTGAGCGTCTGGGAGGCCGGGCTACAGGCTCCATGTGACCCAGGGCCCAGCCACGCTGGCACAGGGCAGACTCTGCAAAGATTTACTGAGTGAATGAAAGTCACAAGTTAAGGTACAAAACTAATTACTTTAGCAAGTGACAGGTTGTCAGCCATATGAATTTTGTCATCAGCATTGTCGAATTACTGAAAGATATGTGACACGTATTCACATAGGCTCCACTCTGTTTAAAGGTCTGTGTTATAGTTGGACAGTATCTGAAAAACTGACACAAAATAAAACTCAAAAGATGTCAACAGTTTTTCAGATGACTAAAGAGACACACGCTGCCTCTGGAGAAAAGTAAACTGATAAACCTAAAAATAATCTTCTAAAAAGTAATGATATAAATTTCGATTCATGTATTCTCCACTTCTTCTCCCCGAAGTTTAAATGTTCAAAAGTTGCCATTTTGGAGATTTTTAAAAGCACTATGTATTTGCATGTAAAAGACAGCACAAACAGCTTTCAATCAGTTAGAAAATTAAAAGTAAATGTAATAATTTAAGAACTAATATACTATGCCAGTTCTTGGCCAAATAAATGAAGCTATTAGCTGTGTGTTTTGTAAGAATCTTGTAAAGAGCTAGCTGAATGCTGGTATTTTAATTCGTGACCATAGACCCATGGATTCATCAAGCCTGGGATGTGATGGAAATTCTGCTAGGTTGAATAAATCAAGTTTTGTTTAACTGAGGATTTTTCACTAAAGGTAAAAAGTCAATTACTATGGCCATGGAGCTATTACAGTTGGTTGAATCACCTCAGTTCCCCCTACCCCGATAGACAGGAGCTGTAACAGGAGAGCCGGTACAGTGAGATGCCTTTTCCTTGGAATCCATTTGGTCAAAGCGTATTTAGAACTAGCAAAAACCAATAAGTGCCTTCCTTTAGCGCTAGTTGACTGTTCCTTAGAAGTTCATTTCACAGTCTTAATGAAGATACACCAAGTAGTTTGCAATTTCATAAACTTCTGTTGAGGCTGCTCGTTTCCTTTTCTTGAGGGTAAGGGAATGCCTCTGGAGCTTTGTGAGAAAGCCGGGGCTGACAAGTGGCTGCAGTCTGGGTCGTCTTTCAGGGGACGACAGTGTTGGTGTCAAAAGGAACTGGATGTTTATGATTTCTGTACCACAGGTTGGAAGGAGCTACCATCTTTCCTTGGGCTGATCTGTATTGTGTATTAGTTCTATAAATAGTGCAATTTTGTGGCTTCAGAAGCTACAGATTATTTTTAAGTGGTTATCTTGACTGAGCAAGTTAATTTGTATCAACTAGGTGAAAGGCAAATGTAATTTGCATTTATTAAGCCTCTAAACCGCCAAGTAAAACATGCTTTTAGTAAGCCTGAGGGGGAAAAAATCATCATTTTCCACAGATTACTTGGTTGAAATCTTAGTTTTTAATTCCTTTTCAAGTTATGTCTGTGTCTTAGCATACATCACAACTTCTTACATAATATCAAGCCTATGAGGTCATTTAAATAGTATTGGATGATTCATTGCGGTCATGTATTATGGAGATCTCATTAGGACCGTTTTTGATTTCTCTCTCCCCAGCCCCCTTTTTTTCTTTTTTGGAGGACAGTTAACCCTGCTTTTCTCTTTGTGTATAGTGTGGCTTTGGGGGTGATATGAGGGTGAGTGAACATTGTGGGATTTTTTAGCAATGATGTTCATTTGTAATTTTTTAAAGTGTAAGACCCACAAAATGTTATTCCAAGAAGCTTATATTGGCCTTGCTTGCTTGCTTTTGTGAGTGACAGCCCGTCTTTCCAGCCATTCATTCCTGAGTTCAGTGAGGAAATTTGCTGAGGGCTTGCTTTGGGCAAAGCCCCGCACTAGAAATGTCCTGGAAGCCTGGGGCGCGGGGCGTTGGAGTTAAAATATGACTAGGCCCTCTCATCAAGGAGCGTGTCACCTAGACCTGCTCTGTCCTATCTGTTAGCCTGGGAGCCTGGCGGTTAGTGGGTGCTGCTGTGTGGTCGGTCAGAATTGAGCTGTGCTCTAAGTGTGTCCCGTGCTCCCTTTCAGAGGCTCAGTAAAGGCGAACGATTTTAATTTTTATATCGATTACATGTGGAAATGATAGTATTTGGGGTTAAAGAAAATGAATTATGAAAGTTTATTTCATCTGTTTCTGCATTTTTAAGGTGGCTACTAGAAAAATTTTAATTACAAATATGACTCTCGTACTTTTTGGCCGCTCCTAAGCGAGACAGTGTCTCTGCCTCTTTCCAGTGATGTCACCAAGGGAAAGTGTCCATCTACCCAAAGATCACTCAGTGTTTTCCCCATAAATACTCATGTTTGTAACCACAACAAACAATAGCAGTCAGAGTATAACAGGATAGGAAATCAGAGCATATATTTCTCAGTAGCTCTTTAATTAGCCCATGATTATGTAAATATGTGGTGAGATAGCACAGTTTTTTCTTTCACAAGTATGATTAAAAAAAAAATGGTAGTAAACACGAAACCAAGGTTCCCATCTGCTTCGAATTGAAATAAAAGAATGAAAGGGGGGGAGGGGCCGGAGAGCCATCCTCCTGTGAGGCTGGCAGCCCGTAGGGAGCGAGGTCCAGGCGGCCACTTGTCTGGGGAGGACTCCGGCAGAAGGGAAAGCTCTGACCAAAGCCTCCTAAAATGCTCACTGTAGGAGGGAACAGCGGTGATGCCGATACCAATAGTAGTGATAAGATCACCACATGAAGTCCACTGACTTAGGGCATGGAGGGCTTCCGCAGGCACGCCTGCCCTCTCCGGTTTAACACTGCGCGGGCAGTCCTAGGCGGCGGGCACTCTTTCTAAAGCCCTGGGCCAGGGTTACCTACACGGGAAGTTGCGGTGAAGTCAGCCGCAGGCAAGGCAGCCGTGCCGTGTGCAGATACCACGGGGACCTTTGGCCAACCCCCTTCCCTTTTGCTGTAGGAGAGATAAGCGTTCGTGAGCTCCCAGAGAGCCTTAGGAGGAAGCTTTGTATAAGTTGTACCCATTTAGGTCCCTGAGTTTAATTTGGGTGAGCTCCTTTTGCGCTGACCAGTAATCCCAGTAAGTAAGACTTGAAGACTCATAAGGTAATGGAAAAGTCTTAGGAAAGTCAGCCTCCGCGGTGCTTTCACATTTATTTTCTCCTTCGTGCCTTGCCAAGCCGTGTCAAGCAATTGAGGGCAAGTAATTACTTTCCTCATTTGATAAAAGTAGCGGCTGAGGTTTCAGGAGGACCTTCCCAAGGTCACAGCCGGTCCCCTGGGATGTGGGAGGACTCAGCGGTGGCTGGCGGAGCAGGTCGGCCCGGGAGAGGGAGGGACAGGCCACGCAGCCTCGGGGCCTAGAAGCTGTGCACAGCCAGGTCCTGAGCAGCTACGGCTTCAAGCACTTAATCCCTCAGGGTCAAGACAGAAAAACAGGACTTCCCTTGAGTATTTAATCTAGGGAGTTGTTACAGCTGCTGGAAGAACCACGAGGCCAAAGGGGGAAACAAGGCCACCCAGAGGTGAGTAAGTGCAGAAAACCATCCCAACCTGCAGGTGGAGGGACGGGAGCAGCTCGGTGCTGAGCCCGGAGGCCCTGGGGACACAGAGTGCACACGGCCTCTGCTGACCTCTCCCCTGCAGGGAGGTGGAGGGAGAACCAGCCAGCTTCGCCCCTCTTGCCCGGCCTCAGGCCCCGCCAGAGCCTCATGGGTGTCACCCAGCAGGTACCCAGCTGACTCGGGGGCTGAGGAGACCTGCCACGAGGACCAGCTCTCTGCCACACGGGGCAGAGCGGGGTTGGGATAGGAAGCTTGCCATCTGCCTGGGAGAACTGTTGCGCCTCTGAAATGGTGGGATGATAGGTCCTGCCTCACAGAGTGGAGGCCTCAAAGAGATCATGTTTGTAAAGTTCCGTGCATCATAGCAGCTCAGCAAAGGTCAGCCCACCTCCCTGCCCCTGTGGACGGCTGCAGTAGTTGCCGTGTGGCCCCAAAGCTCAGGTGTGTGACAGATGAGACTGACTTAGATCCTGACGGTCTCTCTGACCACTGCGTGTGTGGTCGCAGGTTATTCTAGTCGCCAGCCTTACTTCACTCTTCTTTCTTTCTGAAATTTTCTCCCTTCTCAATTAATTCGTAAAGAACATCAATTCATAAAACACCCACTGCATTACCTAACTGGAGGACACTTCTGCCGCTGTCCAGGAGTGCTGGGCTACAAGAGCGAGGGCTGCTCAGGCGGACTGGTCCAGGCCGTGTAGAGGGTTGATTTTCCCACATTCCTAATCCTGTCTTATTTTGAAAAGCCCTTGGTCTCAAGTTTTAGTCTTATTAAATTAAAAACATCCCTACAGTAACGCTTTTAAAAGCACAACTAAATTACTTGAAAAACAAATTTATAATTGGAATAAACGTGGTTCAGCTAAAACTCCAGCTCTTTCCAGAGAACAGAATGTGATTTCTGTGTTGCTATTATAATTTCCAGTCAACCCAAGTGAATTTTACATCCTGTTTGGTTTGGGGGAAGAGGGGAGATGCATCAAAGCAGATTAAAAGATAAACTTTTAGCAAATCTAAGTTTTAGATGCATTTCTCACGTGCCATGAGCCACAGACTAACTCAGCAACTTTACATTTCTGAACCTGGAGAGTTGGGTTTTGAGGTGACCACAGGGTAGAGAGTCCTAGATTGTTGATGGTGACACGTATCCCAGTGATGATGTCATATGTGTCTAATACATCATGTTTTGATTTAAAGTGAGAGCCACAATGCACATCCATTTGTTGGGGGGCGGGAGGGGGGGAGATGCGATCCCTAGAAGAGCTGATCTGTGGTCTGTTGAGATGGTCGGTTGGAATGGCACAGGCATCAGCTCCCTCCCCCTGCCCTGCACCAGCTCCGAGAACCCCTGCTCCGTCCACCTCCCATGCGCCCTTCTAACAACTGTATCCCCTTTGTGAAGGCTGCCCTGCCAGTTGCCCGCTCTCCACAGCGCTCCCCCACCCCCACCCCTCCGTTCATCACATCCAGCAGATCGTAATTCCCATTTGTGTCTCGCTTCCCCTTTTGGGGGCTGCACGGGGCCTGCCGTGAGGTTTGCAGGAAGGCCTGGGCCAGTGAGAGTCATGGGAGAGCAGGGCTCTGCATGGCTAATAACAGCTGGTCTGATTGTGCCCCCAGATCAAGGGGCGCCCCAGCCGGGAGCTGGGCAAGGACTTACGGGCCAGCCAGGCAAGCTGGGGACGGGGCTAAGGGTCCATCCCCACAAAGGAGCGGAGGGTGGGGAGAACCGTAGAAGCCTCGGGAAATAAATAAGCAGCAGCCATGAGGATTAGGCCGCCACGCCCAAAGGTGCACGTGGCTACCCTTCCACTGATTCAAGGCAGCAAGACTAAGCCCGACCTCACCACAGGTAGAGCTGGCTTCCCAGCCTGGTAGCATGGGCTCTCAGACTGGACAGAGACATGTCCAGACAGACCCAACTGGCCCGCCTGCCTGCCTGCCTTCCTGCCAGTCAGGATGGGACCATCCCTGAAGCTGAGATTGGACTTTGGTTACACCTGAATCTCCAGTGCCTGGCACTTAGCAAGGATGTCACACTTTTTTAATAAGGTCGCTTTCAAGGAGGGTGAACACCTGTTTCACTTTGCCCAGGACAGCCCCTGTTGTGGTGACATATTTATTAATAATTCCCATTATCACGCAGAAGTGCCCCCGTTTGATGTCACTGCCCCGCGGGGAAATAGAGTCCAGCGGTTGCTGGTGGTTCCAAGCATCCCCGTGGTCTGTGGGTGCTGCCACCCCCGTGGGATCCGTCGGGCACTGCTTCGCTTCCCAGCGCCTTCTCTCCGGAGCCTTCTCCGTAAGAGCCGGGGCCTTAGGGACTCGGTGCAGGGTTGCAGAATGGAAGGGTCACCTTCGAAACTCAGAAATCAAAGCACTCTTTGGAAGTGGCAGTTGGTGTCACAGCCAGATTCTTGGAATAAGGACCACATCTTGCTTAGTAAGGGCTTTTGGGGATTTGTTTGCAAGTAGACCTAGAATTAGTCCTTGTTATTACTCCTGGATAACTTTAATGAAATAAAATACAGTATAATTAAATGTGGTGTTTTTAGCTTGTATTATCTTAACTTCATGTAAAATCTAGTCATGCCTGATAAATGCCTGTATTTCACTCTCACACCAGTATCCTGAAGCATATTAATAAAAAGCCCTTCTAGTTCCAAATCTCAAAACTAAAGTCTGCAGCATGTACTTTGTAGGATGGCTCTAGCTTCTTGGTTTTGTAATCGATACAACTTGATACAGAGACCCCTGTTAATAGTGTGTTCTGTGTTGTATTATTTAAAACATGAATCAGGTTCAGGAAGCTGTATTTAGGATGAGTTTTGTACCTGCTGCGTGAATTAATTGTGCACTTGGTATCCTGTCATGTCTCTCAGTGGTTGCGGCTTACAGCAATGAGGTCTAGAAATGGTGACACAAGATTTCACTGAAGCAGTTAAATTGCTTTAGTCACTGGCGGCGTAGGCCATTTAAAAATGCATTAATGGTGAGATTTTGCTGGGTTTTAACACTGCTTTTCATTTCAGTTTGGTGAGCTAATTAATTTGGAAGGTTCTCGTGGTTTTAAAAGGGTATATATACGCTGATTCAGGAGAATGGCAGGACTGGACCTTCTGCCATTCAAACTGGCATTGCTCTGTTTTCCAAACGCTCTCGCTTAATCGCTTGAGTCTTAATGGATTCCTGCCATGTAAGCATTGGCATTTTTATTGATTTCTTAACCAAAGTGTAGCTTTTAATTTAAAAAAAATGGAGGGCATATTTGTGGCACTTCAGCAGGTGTTTGTGTTAGAAAATCTGGTATTTGCATATAACACCTCTGTGTAGAAAAGTGGTAGGTTGGAAATTGACTATAACTTAAAATTTTTTCAATAAATAAAAAATTTCAATAATAAAACAATTTTTAAAAACTTACTGTGGTAATCATTTCATGATGTATATAAGTGAAATCATTATGTTGTATACCTTAAACTTTTACAGTGCTGGATGTGAATTAAATCTCAATAAAACTGGAAGGAAAAAATTTCGATTATGACAATGTATACTGTAACATTTTGGGATAATCGTAACTGTTTAAAGAGTTCTTTTAAAAGGATACAGGTTTCTATCTGGTGTTTGAAATGGTGAGCCTTTAAGTGGTAATCTTTGAGTTCATTCATTTATTCAGGGAGGTTTATAAATATTTAAGTGTTATTATCCTTTAGCTCAGTTTTAGGCTGTGAAGGCAGAAATACCTACATGAATGGGCTGTTGATTCTCAAGTTATAAAACAAATGAGGCCTTTTTTATTTGTTGACCTTTTAAAACATGTTGTGAGTTGTATTTGCACACACAGGAAAAGTGCACTTGATTATGAGCTTTGTACACATTGGTATTTCTCCGTCTGTAGCTCAGGAGCACGTGCTGCACCCAGAGGAGGTGCCGAGTCCTCTCCCTCAGGGCTGCGGCGTACCTCTGCAGTGTTCCCCGCAGGCCTCATGCCAAGCCTCCTCTTGCCCGCCTCCCCTTATCCTGTCCCCAGGCCCCGTGAACTTCTTCGGACATTGCAGGCTCTTTCTCATCACATGTCTTTGTGCATGCTGTTCCTTCTGATTAAACTTCCCTGCCTTTACATTTCCGTCAGGATCCAGCTTACAGTCACCCCTTGGGGTCCCATCTCCTCTTGCTTTTCCAAGGACTTTGCTTCTTCAGAGATCTGTTCCCTTCTCCTGCATCATTAGTTTCCCTTCCTCACGGGACAAATCCCTTCAGCATGGAACCTGCTCTCATGTCTCCAATCTGAATGAAAAAAGAGACACACACACTCTAACTACCAATTCCTTTCCCTGGCTCCTCCTTCACAGAGTTAACTGCAGTCACTGTCTCCATATCTCATTAATCTTTGTCTCCAGCTCATCCCAGGAGGCCTTCTGGCCTTTGCTACTACCCTGAAACTGCTCTTGCCAGGGTCACCAAAGAACTCTGCCAAATCTCAAACATATATCACTAACTTACATCAAAGAATGCATTAAAAAGGGAATAAAGAAATGAAAAGACATGGGACATATAGAAAAGAAAAAGTAACGTGGCAGATGCCAATCCAACTGTATCAATGATAACATTAAATGCGAATGGATTAAATAATCTAATCAAAGGCTGAGATTGTCAGACTGGATTTTTTTTTTTAAAAAAAGATCCAACTATATGCTGTCTACACTTTTGATTCGAAGATTCAATACAAATATGTTGAAAACAGCAAGGTGGGAGAAGATATATAGTGCAAACGGCAACCATAAGAAAGCTGGAGAGGCTATGCTAATATTAAGCATGCTTTACTTTCCTGACCTTACCTCTCAGAAGCATCACTGACTATTCCTATTTAAACACTTTATTTCATGGCTGCTGCAATACCACAGTATTCTGGAGTCACTATTACATTTCTGGTTTCTGCTTTCTTGCCTCTTTTGCTAGTCCCTCTTTCTCTACCCAACCTAAAATATTGGGATGCACCAGATTAAATGCTAGGCCATCTTTTCTGTCTCTCCTCCTTCACTAGGTAATCTCTTGTGGCCACCAAGGTGCTATGGCTTCCAAATTTACATCTGTAGGCTTGACCTCTCTCCAGATTTCCACATTCACATATTTAACCGCCTACGTGACATCTCCACTTAGATATCTAGAGGCATCTCAAACTTATCATACTCAAAATAAAACTACTAATTTTACCCCCCCAAAAAACGATTCCTTAATCTTCCCCATCTAAATAAATGGCACCATTATGTGCCATTTAATCAAGCCAGAAACTTGGCAGTAATCTTAGATTCCTCCATTTCTGTCATGTGCTGTGTCAATCCATCAGCAAATGTTGTCAGTTCTAGCATTTATATTATCTTGAAGCCATCTACCTCTCTCCATCTCTGTTGTCACCACTGTGGTCCCAACTACCTCCTCAAATTCATCCTTTGTATTTCTGTGGTATCAGATGTAACATTTCCTCTTTCATTTCTGATTTTATTTATTTGAGTTCTCTCTTCCTCTCTTTTTTTCTTGGTGAGTCTAGCTAAAGGTTTGTCTGTTTATCTTTTTTTAAAAAAAAGAAAAGAACAGCCCTTCGTTTCATTGATCTTCTCTATTGTTTTTTAGTCTCTACTTCATTTATTTCCACTCTGATCTTTGTTATTTCTTTCTTTCTACCAACTTTGGGCTTAGTTTGCTCTTCTTCTTCTAGTTCCTTGAGCTGTAAAGTTAGGTTGTTTATTTTTAATCTTTCTTGTTTCTTTTCTTTTTTTATAAATTTATTTATTTATTGGCTGTGCTGGGTCTTTATTGCTGTACACGGGCTTTCTCTAGTTGTGGAGAGCGGGGGCTACTGTTTGTTGCAGTGCACGGGCTTCTCATTGCGGTAGCGTCTCTTGTTGCGGAGCACGGGCTCTAAGCATGTGGACTTCAGTAGTTGTGGCACATGCACTCTAGAGCACAGGCTCAGTAGTTGTGGCACACGGGCTTAGTTGCTCTGCGGCATGTGGGATCTTCCCAGACCAGGGCTCAAACCCGTGTCCTCTGCATTGGCAGGCGGATTCTTAACCATTGTGCCACCAGGGAAGTCCTCTTGTTTCTTAATGTAGCCATTTATTGTTATGAAGTTCCCTTTTAAAACTGCTTTTGCTGCATCCCATAAATTTTGGTATTTTGTGTTTCCATTTTCATTTGCCTCAGGTATTTTTTTCATCTTTGACCCATTAATTGTTCAGTGGTATATTGTTTAATCTCTGCATATTTGTAAATTTCCAGTTTTCTTCCTGTAATTGATTTTTAGTTTCATACTATTGTGATTGGAAAAGATACTTGATATGATTCACTCTTAAATTTATCAAGGATTGTTTTGTGGCCTAGCATGTGATCTGTCCTGGAGAATGTTCCACGTGTAGTTGAGAAGAATGTATATTCTGTTGCTTTTGGATGGAATGTTTTGTACATATCTGTTAAGTCCATCTGGTCTAACATGTCATTTAAGACCAGTGTTTCTTTATTGATTTTCTGTCTGGATGACCTAACCATTGGTGAACGTGGAGTATTAAAGTCCCTTACTATTATTCTGTTGCTGTATATTTCTCTCTTTTGGGTCTGTTAATACTTACTTTATATATTTAGGTGCTCCAGTGTTGGGTGCATACATATTTACAGTGTCACATCCTCTTGTTGGGAATACCCCTTTATCACTGAGATACTGATTCATCAGAAGGAGTTACTGTTCTGACTGCTTGAATTGGTCCAGCCAGCCATATAGAATATAAGATATGGCCCATTCCTTCAAAACTTGTACTTTCCACTTGAGGAGATAAGGCTAACCCACATAAAACAATTGGAGATCTGAATAGGACTATAATTAAGTGTTAAATTATAGGGTAGAGACTATAAATACTGTACAAGTTTGGAGAAGAGACAACATTGAGGGCTGGACTAGTGCAGGCACATGAATGGCTTGGGACTTAAAAGAATATTTTGTAGAAAGCTGAGTTTTCCTTTCTTATGAATTTTTTCTCTTTTTTTCTGATACTTGCCCACCTCCCACTAATTTCATATGCAAATAAACCATTGGGTTAAAAAAAGGCCCTTGGAAGGTTTTTTTTTCTCCCTACCAGACAAGATAGAAAGAAAATAATAAACAAGAGGATGATAGAAAATACTGTTGGTGAAGCAATTTTCCTTTAAAATTTTAATTTAAAAATAACTGTGGAAATATTAAAATTCCTGACTGAAAGATCTACTGTTGTTTCTTTTTTATGGTGGATATAGCCCACGGCAGTAGCTTTGCCTGTGTATGGATCTCTATGGAAGCTTTTCTTTTGACTCTTGACTATCCCTGAACTACCATCATTTTCCTCTCAATGCAGTGACAGATTTAAGGATTAAAAAATGAGGAAAATAAATTCTTCCTCCTAAGCTACTCTGAAGTAGTGAAGAACCAGTACAATTTAGGGGGAAAATTGTGACTGAGAAGGTACTCTTAGAATTGATTGTATTTGTAGCTAAGAATTCACATTATGTAATTTGACTTGCATACCTTTTAAAATTAGGTATGATTTACCAGTTATTAACAATTAGGTTATGTAACCGTATCTCAAAACAGCTCTGCAGTATAGGAAGTCGAAAGGCTTTAGAATGTGCTAAATAAGGAATTACCATATACACAGTTGAGAAATACTTACAGTTTTCACCCCAAAGTGGACCACTTAAGTACCATTATTATGGATTATAAAATAAAATTCATTAGCATCAGTATTTTCACTGGAATGTAAAGTAGTGCTGGTGTAGTTTGTAGGGCCTCAGTGCTCACCCTTAAGTTTTTTATTACTGGAGAAAACCAATGAATTTTATTGCAGTTTACATTGGACACAGATGTAGATGATGGTTTTGTAAATTTACTTTGAATAAATATCTCAGTAGTAGTGAAAGTGTATCACCAAAAGAGTGTGGTTATGAAAGTATTATATTCTATTTTGGTCCTCTGATTTTATAATTAAAGACCCCAGTGTTTTAAAGACAGGTGTAACCCAATACATCGAGTGACTTGGAAGCTTTAACCTGACCTTGAAAACTTCATTTTACAGGAACTGGAAATTTGTTTTCTTTACATGCAATTGTTTTGAACACTGTAGGAAATAATATGGGAGCATGAAGTAGAAGGAATCATCTGAATAATTCTGATCAGAGAGTACCCTGGGTAGTCATTTGGTTATTTTTTAGAGAAAACTATTATGGGGATCATTGCCTCAAAATTTTTTATATGTGAATACTTATACATGAGTTAAATTGTAATTGTCACTAAATTGATGGGATTTAAAATTAACAAATGACTTTAAGAAATGGTTTACTTCTTTGTTCTTTCTCGACATGGGGATGCAGCCTTCTGAAGCTTTATTTTGAGAGGGCATCTGGCTATTTTTGACAGGTTCTCAAGGTATCTTGGGCATCACATACGTTTGGTCATGCTCAAAAGTTCTGTGGTAGCATTAAGTAGTGGCCCCAGTTAAAAAAGACCCAAAGAGAGTGATGTTCATTCTGTTTCTTCTGGGATGGGGCTAACTTTCCACAAATCCTAAGTGATCAGAGTATTGCATCTACACATTTATGACAGTGTTTCTTTTTATTCTTCTTTCATGAAGAAATCATTTCAGTCTGAAATGTATTTACTGAAAAGTGTCTAATGTAGGGTGTATAAAACTTCAGGCAGCATTTAGAGCACTTTCCCAATATGAACTCATTCTTATCATTATAACAACCCTATGAAGCAGGGACTATAAATAACATATGGGGGGTGTGGGTATTTTTTTGATCTCTATTTTATAGGTGGGAAAACTGAGGCATAGAGAACATGCAATACTAGCTTACATCTTGTGGCCCATAGCATTTCCACGGGTGATTCTTAAACTAGAAAGTTTATGAACTGCTGGATTATTTTGTTCTACTTTGGAATAAAGAAAACCATTTCACAGTTATAAATAAGAGCTCTTTCTGTGATTGATTGATTTTGCTGTTTTTATTAGCAAAATTCCATTATATATCCATAAATGATGTCGTTTTCTCTTTCCCCTCTCTCAGTTTGTCATTTCTCTTTTGGATAGCCTTAAAATTTCCTTTACAACCCTGTAAAACATTTATCCTTTGCCTTTAACACTTAAGGCTGACATTCTTAGGAAATGATAAACCTTTTTCTTTGCCTTCTAAAATTTATGTTAATAAAGCCAAGATTCTAAACTTCGTAGAATGGGTTTACAAATTACTTTCAGAATCCAATCACAGTTTTATGGAGACTCTGAAACTCACCTGTGACCCCTTAAAGACCTACATCTACATTAGGGACACCTTCGTCTGGGGAAGCAGAGGGAAATTTAGGGAATACAGTCCTTTAAAAGAGAATCACTTTTCCCATTAAACTATTAAGCTGGGTCAAGTAGACATCCTGTGGTTAGATGTAAGTAGATCACCTGTAATCCATCTGAACTGTAGTTCTTACCTACATTCCTCTGTATCTCACTTTCTTTTTTACTCTGGATACCTTAAAGCTTTTCTCTTTGTATTTATTTTTTCAGCAATTTGACTATGATAATATAGGTCTAGGAGTGTGTGTGAGTGTGTGTGTGTGTGTGATTGTGCTTGAGTTTCTTGGATCTAACTTGGGAAAATTCTAGGACATTATTTCTTCTTCTGCCATATTCTCTCTTTCTTACCCTGCTGGGACTCAATTTTCACATATGTTCTACAGCCGCTCTGGGATGCACTGTTTTATGTTGTTTCACTTTTTAAATCTTTTTGTGTTTTAGTTTGGATAATTTTTATTGACACCTCTTCAAGTTCACTGAATCTTTCCTTGGCTATGTTCAGTCTGCTTATAAGCCTATCAAAGGAATTCACCACTTCTGATAGTTGGGGTTTTTAAATAGCATTTCCATTGGAGTCTTTTTTTATAATTTCCATCTTTCTGCTGAAATAGCCCATTTGATCATGAATATTGTCTACTCCCACCCCCAGATTATTTTGTATATTAATAATAGTTGTTTTAAAGTTCCTGTGTGATAGGTCTAGGTCACCTCTGAGTCTGGCTCTGTTGATTGCTTTGTCTCTTGACAGTGGGTTTTTCCCTTACATTTTGTGTACGTGTGTGTGTGTGTGTGTGTGTGCACGCACGCTGTAATTTTTATTGAGTGCTAAACATCATGCTTAATAGAGACTGCGGTAAATAATATTTATGCTCAGAAATGAACATGCCTCTTCTTCTTCTAGGTCATTAATGTTTGGGGAAGTTGAGTCAATCTAGTCAATAATTGATCTGGGTTTATGTTTTGAGTTGCCATTGTTACCTTCAGTGTACTGCTGGCTTCAAATTCCTCTACCTGTGGGCCACCATAACCGTGTGTCTAGGTGGGGACTGGGGTCCTGGAGGGTTTACTCATGGTTCCTGCTCTGCCATCTGCTTTCATCTGCAAAGGCCTGTGTCAGAAAGGGCTCTCTTTCCACGGTCTTATGCCTCCTCCGTGGTACACTGCCTGCTCCGCGGTGCCCAGCGTCGGCTGGAGCCGGGGATTTCTTAGTCCTCCTGGTCTAGTTTCAATCTTAGGCAGCCCTGTGCACCTGGGCCTCAAGGGTGGGACCTTCTGGGCATTCCTGGCCTGCTCCCCAAGGCAGCCAGACTCTGCCTATATCTGTGGTGAGTTTCTTCCCCTCTCCTGGTGGTAGTAGAGTTCTGCTTTATTGGTACAGGCTCCTGAGTCCAAGGGCCAGTAGATCTTTGCTTGGCTGCGGAAGGAGATGGATTTTTCTTCTACCCATTCCCCAGTAGCCCAGGGAGAAAGCGGGCTTGCTGCCATTCCCCCAGTGGCTTAAGGCTTTTGCTTCGTCTGAGAGGAGGGTCGGGGAAGTAGCAGAGTTTCATGGTGTCCCCATCACCTGCTGCATGCCTGTGTCCTGGAGAGGGGCTCTCTCCTGCTCTGGCCCCAGTCTTTCTCAGGAGCAACCTGTGAAGGCTTTCATGTGAGTACAAACTCTCCCTGTGTCTGGGGTACCCAGTTGCTCCAAGCTGATATAGTAGTCCACACTTGGCCTTTAGGATTTCCTTAAAATTTTAACTGATTTCCTTTTTAAAAATTTATTTATTTATTTATTTATCTATTTTTTGTGGCTGCATTGGGTCTTCGTCGTGGCACACAGCCTCTTCATTGTGGTGTGCAAGCTCAGTAGTTGTGGTATGTGGGATCTTAGTCCCCCAACCAGGGATCGAACCGGGGCCCCCTGCACTGGGAGCACAGAGTCTTAACCGCTGGACCGCCAGGGAAGTCCCTTAACTGATTTCTTTTATGTGCTTCCATGGTGGACTCTTCCTCCCGTGCTCTACAAACTGTGAAACAGTGTCTGTGTCTTCTCTCTCCTTGGAGGGGTTTTTCACTCCTTGGAATTCAGTTCCCTTGTGATCACAGTTCTCTGATGGGTATAAGAAAAGTTGTGATTTTATTGATAGTCTGGCTTTTTCTTGTGAAGTGGGAGTGATGTTCTCTCTTGGCTTTCTGCATCCTAAGCTGTCATCTGAACTGGACTTGCCCACATTTGGGACCGTCCAGTCACCCATAGGTTCCCAAGCCATTAGCAGATCCGTGAGGAGAGCATACTCAGGCCAAGCAGCTTTCTGTTACTTGCAGTAAAGGGCCCTTCCATGTGAGGGGGAAGCAGCTTTTGACCATACCTAGCTTTTCTTCAAGTTATTTTATTCTTTTTCAATTCATCTGATTTTATAAAATGACCTTCAGAGTGACTGTTTTTGCTCCAGATCCTTTTTTTTTTCTTCTTCTTTTTTCCTTTTTGCTCATCTTGGAGAACACATCAAAGCTTTAAAGATGTATGAAAAAACCTTGCAAGGTAACCCTGATGTACCCCGGCATGACTTATTCCTTCAACTCAGAGCTATTGTTACTGAGCTGAAGAAAGGTCAGGCCTTGCTGTGCTTGTTTAATGGGCCTCAAGTTGTTTCTGGGGTTTTTTGTTTTGTTAAGGATAGAAATTTTTTTTTATTTTTTAACATCTTTATTGGAGTATAATTGCTTTATAAGGATAGAAATTTCTTTAACCAGTGTTTCCAAACTCTCTTTCATCCCAGACTCCCTTCAATAAACATAAAGATCTCATACTCTTCTTTAATGTTACTTATACATCAGAGTAAATAACTGGACTCAAAACAAACCAGAAGGATAAAGGGCTGCTCTGTCTTCAGGCTCCATCCCCTTTGTTAGGGCACCGTGTCAGTTTCTGCCAGCGTATTGAATCTGGAGGTTGATTCGTCATTTTCTCGTGGTATATATTGAGAAACAGTCAAACAGAAAATGGAAACAAATCAGTTTAGAAATACAAGAGGAATGCAGTAGGACCCAGCAGGCCATGCTGTCCCAGCAGGACATCAACTCCTGGGCCTTGAGACCAGACTCCGACTCCTCAGACGGGTTTCCTCTTCTCTAGAAGGTGCTACGGTAGTTGCATCAGACCCAAGCACCTTGTTGCTGGCAAAGAAGTGAGGCCCACCTATTTGCCACCTCATTTCAGGATGAGAATTTATGAAATTGCTCACGCCCATTTATGAACTGCTACCTCTGAAATACCCCAGATGGTCATTTTAAAGGCCAAAAGGTAGTGACAAACTTCTGTTAAATAAAGTAGGCAGTCTTGTTAGAAATAGGTATGTTTTTCCATTGGGTTCAATGTGGCTACTTCTGTTTTTATCGTTAAATATAAGTTCTATAAACATTTTTGTTCTTCCTGAGTTTGCTGTGATGCAGAAAAGCTCGCTTAGCCTCTTGCTAGGTCATTGCTTTCACAATATTCCTGATACAAAAATGTTATTCTGTAAATAAGCGTTGGTTAAACATATAAATGAATCTTTAAGCTTCTGTCCCGTTCAAAATTTTATGATGCTTTACCTAGAATTCAGAATTTCAGGGTTGATATGGAGGTGGGTTCTTTTGGAAGCTGCTGGACGTAACTTTTGTGTTTCTTCTCTTGGTATTAAGAAGTGCTGATAGCGCAGCAGAAATGCACCAGTGGACCAAGTTTATCTACATGTTGTGGTTTCCACCACTCGGAAGCTTTAGGTGATGAGTACTTACAACATTAAGAGCCAGTTCTGAAACATCATCTGTACCATTTTAAAAAGTATTTGGAGGGGGCTTCCTTGGTGGCACAGTGGTTGAGAATCCGCCTGCCAATGCAGGGGACACGGGTTCGAGCCCTGGTCTGGGAAGATCCCACATGCCGCGGAGCAACTGGGCCCGTGAGCCACAACTACTGAGCCTGTGCGTCTGGAGCCTGTGCTCTGCTACAGGAGAGGCCGCGACAGTGAGAGGCCCGCGCACCGCGATGAAGAGTGGCCCCCGCTTGCCACAACTAGAGAAAGCCCTCGCACAGAAACGAAGACCCAACACAGCCAAAAATAAATAAATAAATAAAGAAGCTTTCATTAAAAAAAAAAAGTATTTGGAGGCATCTCCATCTAAGCAGAAACTTACGTTTTTTTCTTCTGGTTTTAGGTGATTAGTGCATGTAAGTTATACATATTTAGTTTTCCTTTAGTAAAAAAAAAAACTGTATGTGCAGCACATATAGTTTGATCACTTTTTAATTTTAAATTTAAACTAACTAACATTAAGACGCAACATAGAAAATAGATTCCAACTCTGCTGCCGACGGGCTGCTTAGCTTACGCGAGTACGTGCTCACTGCTGGGCTAAAAAGCGAAGGCTAGGTGGAAATATGTAGGATGGGATAAAGATTCTGGGACAAAGCCAGGCAGGTTGGGGGCCTGGGTCTCCTGCTGAGGAAGCCCAGTTCTCCCTCCCTCTGCCTTCCTCTTCCTCTCCTCTGGGCTGTGGGGGACCAGCTTGCCTTCACATCCACCTGTTGCTTCCATCCAGTGATGAGGGCCAGCTCCCGCCTGCTCTGTTGGTCTCCAAGCAAGCACGCTTCTCTTTTGATGTTTTCTCATAGCTTTTTCTGCTAGCAGGGAAGGAGAGACAGACCTTTTCATTCAGGCCTCCATGTGCTGAAGTGGTAGTCCAGTATTAATCAATATGTTGAGAATGACAGAATAAAAGATTACACTGTTGAGAAAATGCTGTATATATATTTCAATGAATAAATGGATAGGCATCTCCATTTATCTTTGTGATTCCTTTTACTAGTGGCAGCTTTGAGATATAATTTATAAAAATTATAAAATTCCCTCACTTAATTAGTATGTTGTCTTTGTTAAAGGTAAATATGTATTTTAAAGGTAAAGACAACCCTCATTCTGAAAAATAGGAAATTCATGCATATGTTTCATACCCTTATACATGGCTGATTACAAATTTAATTTCATGCCAACTTGCTTGAATAGACAGAATACAATCTAAGTTTTAGGGATTGGAACAGCTGTAGTATTCAATACAATGTATCTTATAGATACGATTACCACAGCTTTAATGTCTTTTGCACTTTATTGCTTGGAGGATACAATTATAAAGAAATACTCTGCCTTGTGGCTTTTATGTTTCATGTTGGCATTCAGATCACAAAAGCCTCTTTGGTTCATTTTGAAACTTTGAGGGAAATGATACCTGTATGATTTAAAGTTTAAGCTTAATTGCCTTCTGCAAATTGCTTTTGGAAGTATAGGTAGTCAAAAAGTAAAAGTAGTTTTAAATTTCAGATGCAGAGAATAGCATAATCACTTTTTTAAATGTAGAGGCTTTATTCAAAATAGATTCTCTTGGGGACTTCCCTGGCGGTCCAGTGGTTAAGACTCCACGCTTCCACTGCAGGGGGTGCGGGTTTGATCCCTGGTCAGGGAACTAAGACCCCACATGCTGCGTGACACGGCCAGAAAAAAAAAAAAAAGATTCTCTCAGAGCAGGAAAGTTAGAATGCCTTTGTACAATACTTTGCATGCTCTTTTCTTTATTGCATGAAAGTCATATAAAACCAACCTCCATCTCTATTTCTTATTTATGAATATAATGACTTACTGAAAATTTATCACAAATTTCATATGCCTCCTGAAAGGCAATGTCGAGTTTTAGGTTAAAATTGTGAAAGATGCTGTGAGGCCATTTGAGCAATTTAAAATAATAATAATAATAAAGGCATCTATACAGGGAAAGAACTTAAATGCACACATAGATGTGGCATCAGCTCCTTGAGGTGAGCACCTGCTACATCATGCAGGAAAGTTGAGGAGTGCATTATTGGTGATGCAGACTGCTGTAGAAATAGATGTTGCCTGAAGTTTTTCACTTGGTAGTGTTACTAGTCTGTTAACATTGGAAGGACTTAGGTGACTTGTTCTAAACATTCACCTGGTGCATGGGAGCAGGCTTTAATAAATCCAACTCCAGAATTTTAGAAGCACCTCTAGCTGAAATCTGGGCCTCCCACCCAGACTTAATACAACGACAGAAGTAAAACCATATCTATTTGAAGTGTTTAGGACCGTGACTAATCTAATACGAGGCTCTGAAGAGCCAAGAATTGCCGCTGGAATTTCAGTTTCTACTCACGTAACACATAATTTAATGGTTCATACTTAGTTTCCAGAAATAGTCCAGACAGCTTAGTGAGTCCAAGTGGTTAGAGAGTGGTTTTAAACTTTATTGTACATTCCCATCACCTAGAGTGCTGCCTAAAATGTAAATTCCCGGGTACCACCTCCTGGAGAGCTGATCCCATGAGCCTAGGAATCTGCATTTTACCCAGGTAACCCAGGGGATTCTGAGGAAAGTGGTTTAGTGACAACCTTTCGGGAAACACTGGTGTAGGAGGTGTATATCCAGCAGGGCCTGCCTCGTGGGTGTATTACCGGTGCACTGTACAGGCCCCATACTCAGGAAGGCTGTGTAGTTGGCTTAATGCTCTTCCATGGCCTTCTTAAAATTCTTAATTTCTGAACGAGGTTGTTCATTTTCCCCTGCATTTTCACTTTCCCCTGGGCCCTGCAAATTGTGTGGCCAATTCTCTATGCGAGCTTTTATTATGTATTACTGGAATTGGGTTTCTTGATCCTCATGGGTTGCAATAATTCAATAATGATTTTTTTTTTTTTTTTTTACCTGTCTGTATTAGGCTGTAAATGCCAAGGCCACTTCTAAGCTTTAGAAGTGAATGAGTATCATTCATTATAGAACATACAATTGGAAATCCTAAGAGTATGATGTTTTCCCAAGGAAATTAAATTTTTATTCCTAGTCTTGAACATAGAAACCTATGTTTGTGTTATCCTAATACACTATGATTTTTTTTCTCCTAGGATGGTACAAAACAGAAAAGAGAGCGGAAAAAGACGGTCTCCTTCAGCAGTATGCCCACGGAGAAAAAGATTAGCAGTGCAAGTGATTGTATCAATTCCATGGTGGAGGGTTCGGAACTCAAAAAGGTTCGCTCCAACTCTAGAATTTACCACAGGTATTTTTTACTGGACGCTGACATGCAGAGCCTGAGGTGGGAACCATCCAAGAAGGATTCTGAGAAAGCCAAGATTGATATTAAATCCATCAAGGAAGTGAGAACGGGAAAAAATACAGACATATTCCGCAGCAATGGCATTTCTGACCAGATATCTGAAGACTGTGCATTTTCAGTCATCTATGGAGAGAATTATGAGTCACTCGATTTGGTTGCCAACTCCGCAGATGTTGCAAACATCTGGGTCACGGGACTGCGGTACCTAATTTCTTACGGGAAACATACACTTGATATGTTAGAAAGTAGCCAAGACAACATGAGGACTTCTTGGGTTTCACAAATGTTTAGTGAAATTGACGTAGATAACCTGGGACATATAACTCTGTGCAATGCCGTGCAGTGTATCAGAAACCTCAATCCTGGTTTAAAAACGAGCAAAATTGAGCTTAAGTTCAAAGAACTGCACAAGTCCAAGGACAAAGCTGGTACTGAAGTCACAAAGGAGGCATTTGTTGAGGTTTTCCATGAGCTTTGTACTAGACCTGAAATTTATTTCCTTTTAGTTCAGTTCTCAAGCAATAAAGAATTCCTTGATACCAAGGACCTTATGATGTTTCTTGAGGCAGAGCAGGGTGTGGCACATATAAATGAGGAAATAAGCCTTGAAATTATTCACAAATATGAGCCATCCAAAGAGGGTCAGGAAAAGGGCTGGCTTTCCATAGACGGGTTCACTAATTACCTTGTGTCATCTGACTGTTATATATTTGATCCAGAGCATAAGAAGGTCTGTCAGGACATGAAGCAACCCTTGTCTCATTACTTTATAAACTCATCTCATAATACATACTTAATAGAGGATCAGTTCCGAGGTCCCTCTGATATCACAGGATACATCCGAGCTCTAAAAATGGGTTGCCGGAGTGTTGAATTGGATGTATGGGATGGGCCAGATAACGAACCTGTGATTTACACTGGCCACACCATGACCTCGCAGATCGTCTTCCGCAGCGTCATTGATATTATTAACAAGTATGCATTCTTTGCTTCAGAGTACCCTCTCATCCTGTGTTTGGAAAATCACTGTTCTATTAAACAACAGAAGGTCATGGTTCAACACATGAAGAAAATTTTAGGAGACAAGCTCTACACAACCTCACCCAGTGCTGAGGAATCTTACCTGCCATCCCCAGATGTCCTGAAAGGGAAGATACTCATTAAGGCAAAGAAGCTGTCTTCCAACTGCTCTGGAGTAGAGGGCGATGTTACTGACGAGGATGAAGGGGCAGAGATGTCTCAGAGGATGGGCAAGGAGAACGCAGATCAGCCCAACCACGTGCCTGCCAAGCGCTTCCAGCTCTGCAAAGAGCTGTCCGAGCTGGTGAGCATCTGCAAGTCGGTGCAGTTCAAAGAGTTCCAGGTGTCCTTTCAGGTTCAGAAGTACTGGGAAGTCTGCTCATTCAACGAAGTGCTTGCCAGCAAATACGCCAACGAGAATGCAGGGGACTTTGTCAATTACAACAAGCGCTTTCTCGCCAGGGTTTTCCCCAGTCCCATGAGAATTGACTCCAGCAACATGAACCCTCAAGATTTTTGGAAATGTGGCTGTCAGATCGTGGCCATGAACTTTCAGACCCCGGGACTGATGATGGACCTGAACATCGGCTGGTTTAGGCAGAACGGGAACTGCGGCTACGTGCTGCGGCCGGCCATCATGAGGGAGGAGGTCTCCTTCTTCAGCGCCAACACCAAAGACTCCGTCCCAGGAGTCTCACCCCAGCTCCTTCACATCAAGATCATCAGCGGGCAGAACTTCCCCAAACCCAAAGGATCGGGTGCTAAAGGCGACGTGGTGGACCCTTACGTCTACGTTGAGATCCACGGGATCCCCGCTGACTGCGCAGAACAGAGGACGAAAACAGTGCACCAGAACGGAGACGCTCCCATCTTCGACGAAAGCTTTGAGTTCCAGATCAACCTGCCCGAACTGGCCATGGTGCGCTTTGTGGTCCTGGACGACGACTACATCGGCGATGAGTTCATCGGCCAGTACACGATTCCCTTCGAGTGTCTGCAGACGGGCTACCGCCACGTGCCGCTGCAGTCGCTCACCGGCGAGGTCCTCGCCCACGCGTCTCTGTTCGTGCACGTGGCCATCACTAACCGGAGAGGAGGCGGGAAGCCTCACAAGAGGGGCCTCTCTGTGAGGAAAGGGAAGAAGTCCAGGGAGTATGCGTCCCTGAGAACACTGTGGATTAAAACTGTGGACGAGGTCTTCAAGAACGCCCAGCCCCCAATTCGGGACGCCACCGACCTGAGAGAGAACATGCAGGTACGGCGCGGGGGCTCGTGTGCGCCTGCGCGCGGTGTATGAGTCTATTGGAGGGTTTCTTTAAACAGTCGTATCTCTGATCTTAAATACTTTGTAAATTCCCATCGCTTGTAAGAATGTTTACCGCCGATCTAATTTTTTTTTTATCATGTGAATTTCCAAAACGGCAGCTGGGTATTGAACACACTCTATGGGAATGAGACAGCCTTGTTGCTGAGTCCACACCCGTCCTGGTCCCTGTTAATCACCAGGGAGCAGTCCCCCGTCTTCTCTAAAAGCGCACGTGGGAATCTCTGGTATTTCTGAATATTCCTTAGCTGGAACACACTGACGTCAAGCCCATGAAACTAGAGGGACACGTTCCCGTCCTTTCTTGTGGGGCCGTCATGCTGCGGGAATGGTGAGCCTGTAAGCAGCCCGCGGGTTTATGTATTGAGCCTGCTTTTGACTCTGGAGCGCAGCTATCTAACTGTGTAAGTAAAAGACACGTGACACCTGTATTTATTAGACGTCTGAGATAATAATTACCTCTGAACCGCATAGTGGCGAAAAGCAATCAGTCAGGGTTAGGTATGTAATTAAGGATTGTCCACGTGTCTAGCAGGATACTGGGGCTACCAGTGATGCAGAAAGAGGCTGCGAGGGCCACCTCACACACGCACCTGCCCCAGCCCATCCCAGTGTGTGATGGATCACCGCTCAGTGTGTTTAAAAACGATAAAAAAAAGATACATATATATATATATATATATATACACACACACACACACGTGTGTATATGTATATATAATCTTTATAACTATTATGAGCAGAATGCCAGCAGCAAGTAAAATTAAAAGACCTTCCCACAATGGAGACATTTTGTTTTATTTCTTGCCTCCTAGTAAATGTGGAGGGTGTCTCCCTGTCTCTGAGGGTGCCATGGTCGGTGGACCTCAGCTCTGAGCAGGCCGCACGTCCGTCCCTGCCCTGCGGCAGCTGTCGTGCGCATGAAGCCGAGCGCCGTCCTTCCAGGGCCGCGTGTCTGTGCCGAACCCACATTGCAGTCGGCGCTGTGTGATGCCCCTGCCACACACGGGCGGTCGGGCCAGCGATGCGGCAGGAAACAGCAGACTTTAGTTGGGGGTGGGCAGCAGATAATAAACAAATAGGACAACGGCAGGTGAAGAAGAAGTAACCGGGGAGTGCGAGGGTGTGACCGGGGGCCCCCCCTTAGAGCTCTCAGTAAGGATTTATTGTTATGAGCAGTCAACATCCAAGTGATTTTGAACAAAATGATACACAGCTTGATGCCCATATTTAAAGCAATATTAATAAAAAGAAAATGTTTAAATGTAAAACCAATGTGCTGCTCCTTTCCGAGGACTGGGGTGTTTGAAAGCAGAAGGCACAGGGCTTGGGGGGCCCAGATGCCTCCCCTCTGGCTGCCGTGCTCAGCCCAGGTCAGGACCCAGGTGTGCCCGGGGTGACTCCGTTTTCCATTGGAATGTACCTGTTCTGGCAGCACAGCGATTAAGAGCAGAGGCCTCATCCTCAGCAGACTTCAGGTAAAATCCTGACCCCTTCACCTGCCAGCTGTGTGACCTCAGACAAACAACAGAGACGGGCCACAGCTGAGGCCGGCCTCCTCGCGCCCAGCGTGGCTGGTTGACAGGGTCAGATGGGGTCACGTATATTACATATGCCTTGCACACAGTGCTCAGAGAACACCGACTCGTGGCTTTCTACAGTATGGAAGGGTTTCCTTTAATGGGAATTTTAATGGCACCTCTGGTGATTAGAGAAAAAGAGCATTGAGAGCAGAAGGAGAAGCAGCATGGAGACGGGACTAGGGGAAGGGAAGGCCGTGGTACCGGGCAGGAAGGTCTCCCGCCGGGCACATCTCCACGGAAACCACAGCCTCCTCCAAGTTCCTTTAGCTTTGGAACCAGCTGGTATGAACAGGTGAGAGAGACTCAAGTTTCTGTCTTGCAAATATTCCTCTTTTTTTTTTTTTTTTTTTGGATGGCTGGCATATTTGATGCTTATTTTAAGCCTGATTTTTTTTTTTTTCTGAATCTTTACCTTTTTGAATGCAGAAGCCATTTTTTTGTTTGCTCATAATTACATATCAGCATTAGCACTGCTGTGAACTTTGATCTGAAAAGCAGCTTTGCCCTTCGAAAGAATTTAACTTATTTGCCTTTTCCATACTTTTGATAAATTGGTATTACAAATATCTATAACTATGTTTACTTTGGAAAGTAGCCATTTTTCCCAGGATAAGATAATCATTAACCATGTCTGTCATAACACTGCTAGTAACTGTTGTATCAGGCAGTCCAAGGATAACCAAGTATATTGAGTATAACATCCATGAGAAATTAAAACCCTGGTGAATGACAAAGCGCCTTCTTCTTTCCATTGAGCAGAATGCAGTGGTGTCCTTCAAGGAGCTGTGTGGCCTCTCCTCCGTAGCCAACCTCATGCAGTGCATGCTGGCGGTGTCTCCCCGCTTCCTGGGACCTGATAACATGCCCCTGGTGGTCCTGAATCTCAGCGAGCAGTATCCCACCATGGAGTTGCAGGGAATCGTGCCTGAGGTTCTGAAGAAGATCGTAACAACTTACGACACGGTGAGTGGCTCTTTGCACTTTTATGGAGCCCAGGGGAGAGAGGTGTCTTAGGACAGTACCCCGACATGCTTAGGAGCTCTTGCTGAGGTGTGCTTTCCTAGTTCATGCTTCCTTTACCTGTGCTGGAAAAGTTATCCCCCTGATGTTGCTGTATTTGAAAGACTTTAGTGTTTTGTTGTTGCTATTTTAGAAAGCAGGATTCAGACAGCTTTTCAAGAATGTATCCGAATTGATTTCTAAAGCATACGCTATTTTCCACATATATATAGGAGGGAATTTTTTTAACCTTTTCCTGCAATCAGCCATTGAGTCACTCATTTTTATTTTGTTTTCAAACTGGTAAAGGTGAGAAATTTAGGTTTTTTCCCTAAAATACACTTAAAATACCATCAGAAGCAGGTGCTTCCACTACATGACTCTATATTGTGCAATGTTTTCCTTCCTTATAGCAGCTGCTCTGTGGCGCCTGTGATTGGTAATCAGCTTAGCGTTAATGAGGAATCCGCAGGACACCTAGAATATTGCATTTTTGCACTTAAGGTCTATCTTGCGTTTTCCTAATCTCTTCCTGCTCTCGCTGTACTTTTTGATTTATCTATCGTAACTCTGAGGGATGAGTTAGTGGGTGAACAGTACCGTTTCAAGCTCGCGGTGTAGCTGAAGTTGTCAAAACACCGGTGAGCGCCGCAGGTCCTCCCCTGCGGTCCGGGTTAAGGGTGGTGCTGGACACTCCCCTCCCAGATGGGCGAGGCTGTCAGCCTGTACCGCCCGGGTGCTCAGAGGTAAGAGGCCTTACCCACCACCGCCTCCACACTAGAAGCAGGAGCTCCGACCACAAAACTCAAGGCTGCTTCTCAGGTAGCCTGCTGTGGTCTAAGACAAATCAGGAGTGGCACTGTAAACCTTACAGAAATATATTTTTTTTACTATTCTGTAAGTTGACCTGAAAGCTGCAATTCGGAGGGATTTATACAATTTCCAGGAAAGAAAAAAATGCTTTAGGTCAGCGTTTACCACAGTGTCTGCTGAGGAACCTTGGTTTCTTAGGATATTAATAAGTGTCACATGGGAGAAAGGGTTCCATGTTGAAATAATTTAGGGAAATACTGGTTTGAGCAAAATTAATCAGATGTCTTCACTGCGGGACCGCGTGGGGCCTTTTGTTTGCTGGCAGTGGCTTTCCAAAGGGTGATGGACATAGTACGCCCTATTTCACAAACTGTCTTGACCGTGGGGTACTATTTCCAAAAACAAAAGTGTGGAAGGATTTTTGCTCTTGATCTTCTTCACTTCTTGGCCTTGTTCACCCAAATCTTTGGGTGCATAAGATCTGGAAGTCCAAGTCAGAAACATGCAACATTTTTTTTTCTTTTGCTCTCTTTCCCCCAGTTTTATTGAGAAATAATTGACACTCATGTATAAGTTTAAGGCGTACAGCATGATGGTTTGATTTACGCATATTGTGAAATGATTACCACAGTGGGTTCAGCTGACATCCATCTTCTCATATAAAAAGAAGGAAGAAGAGAGGAAAGGAAAAAACAATTTCTTGTGATAAGAGCTCTTAGGATTTATTTTCTTAAATTTCCTGTGTATCAGTCATCATGGTATATATTACATTCCTAGGACTTATTTATCTTATAACTGGAAATGTCTACCTTTGACCATCTTCCTTCAGTTCTCACTGTCTGCACCCTTCACCTCTGGTAACCACAAATCTGATCTCTTTTTCTATGAGTTTGGTTTTTTGTTTTTGTTTTGTTTTGTTTTACTTTCCACATATAAGTGGGTCATACAGTATTTGTCTTTCTCTGACTCATTTCACTTAGCATAATACCTTCAAGGTTCATCTGTGTTGTAGCAAATGGTAGGATCTCCTCATATTTTAATATATATATGTATATCTCACAACTTCTTTATCTATCCATAGACATTTAAGTTGTTTCCATATCTTGGCTATTGTAAATAATGCTGCTATGAATATGGGGGTGCATGTATCTTTTTGAGTCAGTGTTTTTATTACCTTCGGATATATTCCGAAAAGTGGAATTGCTGGATCATATGGTAGTTCTGTTTTTAATTCTTTGAGGATCTTCCATGCTGTTTTCCCTAGTAGCTATACTAATTTACATTCCCACCAATAATAAGAGTGCAGTATTTTAAACAGCTTATCAGTTCATTACCTTAAGAAAAAGTGGTATTTGATCTTTTTCCTAAGTTCCAGTGCAATAACCACACATTGTAGCAGGTGCTACAGGTATTCCCTGCTCTTTCCAGCTTAGAGTTCACGGTGATGTAAGATAAATAAGGACCGAACACTGGACACTGCAGGCAAACTGCAGGGAGTGGCGGTCACCCTTCAGAAAGAAGGACGGCCAGGGGCAAATGTGTCTGTAAACATGGGTGGGGGGAGCACTGTGCTGGGTGCTGGAGGGGCCACAGGCATGAGCATAAGGGGTCCCTGTCCTTAGGGAGCCGTCCAATCTGCTAGGATGGCAGCTGGGGAACAAAACAAAGAAGCTTATGCTGAGATTCCTTTGGGGGGAAAAGATGGAAAGATAGGAAAAAGAGGTAAAATGGAAAAGTCTGAAGAGCTCTTGCATGCTGTGCCTCAGGCTACCTAGTTAGTTTTATGAGAAGAAGCCCAAAGAAGTAGCTGATATTTGTAAATGCTTTTTAAACTTAAGCCACAAATAAAATCGTTAGACATTTTGCAGACCCACGTCATTGACCAACATCTAAGATGACTTACCGGCTCAGGTGTGTTACTGGTCACGCAGTGACATTTCTTCATGGTAACCTTTTTAACAGGACCTTCCTGAGAGTGGGATGTGGTGCCCCAGGGAGGTGTTAACTGGAAGGGTTGGTACCCAGGCGCTTGTCCAGGCTGAGCCCAGAGCGGGAGTGCTGGGTGGATACAGTGCCCACCGTATCACTTCCCCCGCCCCTTCCTCTCCCTGGGCTGGCAGATGATAACATTTACTATGTAACTCTTATCTACATACAACTTTATAATTGTGTTGTTGTAGAAATGATAAGACAGTTGGCTTGCTGACATTTTTAAAGTTGTGAAATTAGTCTTACATAATGTCTCATTGACATAGCTGGGCTGCGTTATACCCCTAGCTTTATTGATTTGTTCTCCTTTTCATTCCACCTGATAAACTAAGCTATAAAGTACTTAAAATTAAATTCAAATTTTTATAATTTGCCTTTTAAAGATTGTCATATTGCTATGGCAATATTATAGCTCTTGTAATATTTTATAGTCCATTTATTAGTGACTTAATTATTTCTCACCTTCTGACAATTAATTTATTAAAGCTAGCTAAAGAATAGATGAAATACTGATGGGAAATGTCATAAGGTCTTGGATAGCCTTTATTTTTGTAATGTTTGTTATATTGAGCTTAACCCAAAATTAGCCTTAGAAATAAGATCTTATTTCATTTCGTTGACTTCCCATTTATAGTTTGAAGACTCCAAATGAAAAGTAAGCGTAGTTTGAGAAATCCACCCCTCCCCACAAAGTCCTGTGTTACTGCGAGTCTGCACTGCTGAAGTTGCCCTCCAGTGAGGACTGCGGTGTCTCCTAAGAATGTGCAGATATGTATTTATGCTGTGAAGATTGTGACTATTTTTCTGTCTAAACTCTTACTAATAAACGAGTTGTAGCTGAAATATGTCAGTGTCTTTGTGAAAAAGGAGAGTGCAGGGAAGGAGCTGATTGTGGAAATGTGGGCACCATGTAAGCCGGTGTGGAGGCTAGGAAAGAGGGCCCACGCTCAGGGTGGCCTGCAGCCCCATTTGCCTGGGACAGACCCTGCTTGTACACCTGTTGTCCCAGCATAATTATTAATAGTTCTCCCTTTAACCCTTAAAAGTGTCCCTGTTTAGGTAATTAGTTGTGTGGTCACCCTGCCCACGGCCCCTAGATTGTCCTAATGGCCCTTGTGATCCCACCAACAAACAGGTCTTCAGAGTGGCCCAAACTGTGGTTTTTTGCCCTATTTGTGGTCCCTCCTTGGATCCCGGAAGTGGTGAGGTTTGAGGCTGGGACGTTGCTCAGGAAGGCGGGTGTCAAAGCCACTCGGGAGCAGAGGAAGTAAAACACAGACACCTTCTTAGATCAGGCAGATGGGGGAGAAATAGGGAGGGACTGGTCTGGAGAGTCAGGGTGACTGTGTGGTCACACGAGGGAGGCTTTTCTTCCCTGGAGGAGTTCACAGTTTAGTGGAAGAGATGAAACGTATCCAGAGATAGTGAGAGGATAGATGATAGATAGATGTGTTAAAATATGTAAACAGATTATTTGGATGTTCATGGGAGAGAACGGTCAGTTTCAAGTTTAGGAATTAGGGAGACTTCAAGGAAACACTGGCCTCTGACCCTTAAGAACGACTCAGATTTCAGCAGGTGAAGAAAAGGAGACGGTTGCAGGCTGAGTTCACAGGGTGAAACACCCTCAGAAATAGGAAGCACGTGTTCTAGGAAATTCAAGCGTGGACCGTGGGAGTTCTTGCACATTTTTGAGCAGCAAAGGGCCATGCTCAGAATTAAGATTATGGACTGTGGGAGGGTAGGGGTGAAAGAGAACTCAGAGGCCGCCTGCTGAGCGTCTTTATTTTGCAGATGAGAAAGTGGAAACCCAGTAGTGCATCAAATTAATGGCAGAACCATTAATGGTTCTAATGGCAGGTTTAGAGCATGACTAGTCTCTTTGTCCGGTTTTTGCCCTGCAGTCCAGAGCAGGAAGATGAGCCATGTGTGGTGTGTAGATGACTGATGAATCTGCCCATAAAGCCCAGATAGCGCCAATAATCATGATCTGACGTTGTTCACGTGGGGCTCTTGAAGTCCCAGGTACCGTATTTCTGATTCTTGCTCCCCCATGAAGGTGGAGAAGAATTCGTCTTGCATACTTTGGCGTATGTCAAAAGGCAGATCTGATGAGCTTAAAATAAGGAAGACTGTATTCAACAGATTAAGTTCCACTCAGTGGAATCTGATTATAAGTACCTGAATATATCTTTTGTATTATTACTTCAGAAAACAGAAAATTTAAGTGTTTTACTTAAAAGTGTGTGTCAGTGAACTTGAATGCGTCCACTGCTGAGAATCAGATATCACAGTTGAGCTCATTCTCTCATGTGTTTAAAGGCTGGTTTGGAGAAGATAAGGATTACGTAACCTGAGTAAGAGATTCTGGCGAGTGAGTGGGTCCCCCCTCCGTAACACACAGTGCTCCTGGGATGGTCTGCCGGGAGGGTTCAGGACCACGTCTCCCCTCTCCCGTCATCCATCATCTTTTTTTTTTTTAATAAACAAATTCTTTTTTTTTTTTTAAATGAGGCATGTTTTATTTATTTATTTATTTTTAATGTAATTTTTATTTATTTATTTTTTTGGCTGTGTTGGGTCTTAGTCTCTGTGCAAGGACTTTCTCCAGTTGCGGTGAGCGGGGGCCACTCTTCATCGCGGTGCGCGGGCCTTTCACTGTCGCGGCCTCTCCTGGTGCGGAGCACAGGCTCCAGACGCACAGGCTCAGTAGTTGTGGCTCACGGGCCTAGTTGTTCCGCGGCACGTGGGATCTTCCCAGACCAGGGCTCGAACCCGTGTCCCCTGCATTGGCAGGCGGATTCTCAACCACTGCGCCACCAGGGAAACCCCATCCATCATCTTTTTATACTAAAGTGGTTTTTACCACCCTTTTTAATGTCGATGAAAGTAATGATTCAGCTCTCCAGCTATCTTTGCTTATTAGTTTCAGATTTACCGTCTGCTTTACGCTTAAATTTTTTAAAATGTTATGAGATCTATGCTAACAAATAGAGACCAAGATGTCAACATTGTTCCTCGACTGAGAGAAAACACTGAAAGTTTAAATATTTTGTGAAGTGTTACATAAAAAGAAAGTTCTCTTTAAAATTTTTTCATTGGACTTTGAGGGCAGTATTCTTGGTGAAAGAAGCCAGACACAGAAAGACAAGCCCTGCGGGATTCCACTTAAATGAGGTATCTAAAATAGTCAGATTCATAAAATCAAAGACTAGACTGGTAGTTACCAGGGCCTGGGAGAGGGGGAGATAGGACGTTATTAATCAACAGGCATGAAGTTTCAGTTAAGTGAGATGGAGGAGTTCTAAAGACCTGTGTACAGTAGCACCTTGTACCTCTAGTCAACAGTAATGCATTGTACAGGTAAGCATTTGTTAAGAGGGGTAGATCTCATGTTAAGTGTCCTTATCACATAAACATTTTTTAAAGAAAAAAAGTCTTTTTCCTTGGTTTTGCTACAATTTTTCTGCACTATGAATATGCTTCAGTCATTGTAAGTAAATTGACGATGAAGTCACAGGGATGAAAAGGAGAGAAGAGGAAAAAGGAAAGAAAGGATGCCCAGCTCTGTCACAGACAGCATGACTGTTCACATACACAGTGGCGGACTCTCGAGCAGCCGATCTGAAATTAATTTGTTTCCATCTTTTACAGCTTCACAAAAATCTTGATTTTAATTGCCTCCACACTGAATTAAGACAGCACTCTCTGAGGAATCCGTTTATCCAGTAGAGAACAGTATTTTTTAGTGTTTAAAAAAAAAAAAGGAACAAGATGCTTTGTCTAGGAGCATGTTATTTGCTTGCTGTGAATATTTTTATGTAAGTTACTGAATAGTCCCTTCTACCTCATGGCTTTAAATATTCTTAAATAAAACAAGGTCCTTTAAATATAATATGAGAAACGAAGGGTTTTTTTCTTACACAGATATGTTGGCACTCGGCATGCACATCAAGAGTGCTCTGCTGTATGTTGTTGGTGTGGGATCCTGTATTTTGTCTGGTCACTGCTTAACGCAGGGAAGAGAGAAATCACACTTCATAATTGATGGAGTCTCTGCCCATCTGGACCAAGCAGAGATCATGTGTAATAAGGTTATTATTGATCCCCATCTCCTCTGTGGCTGCTTTTATCACTCTCCTGCCTCAGAACTTGACATTAAAAGCATCTTTTAATTGGAGGTGTCAACTCTCCCAAATTTTATAACTGTAGAAAAATAGAGTATTATGCCTTGGGATAAGACTGAGCTACAAAGAGGGGGAAAAAGAGACAGATTAGGGAAAGGTGAATGTACCCTGCTACAGGGGGGAAGAGCAGAAACCCAAAGCCTCTAGTTTAATTCAGTGACAGGGGAGGTCCAGCCAATGACGTTTCCAAAACGGTTTCTCTGGCATCATCGAAACCATACAGCTGACCCACTTCAGAGCGACTGCCAACCCCACGGGAAGGGAAAAGTAATGTTTAAAGGATGGAATGTGCTGATAATATCACTCGTATCATCAGATCAGATATAGAGGCTGCCACTCAGCCATCAGAAGCAGGGAGATTGAGAAACTTAGGGGAGATGGTGCTTCACGGTGTGATATGGTGGTGATTGCACGACTGTATCTCTCATCCGCTTTTCATGTTTTACATGTCTCCACAGAAACCATCGAGGGACACATATGTAGAAGTATTCTTACACACACACACATATACACACACACACACACCTGCAGATACTAAGCAAGAACAGTTGCGAAACACACACCTGCAGATACTAAGCAAGAACAGTTGCGAACCAGTAGCATTTTAGGGGCTGGCAATCCCCTTGAAAGAGCCTTCATCAGCGCCTGTTTTTTACCAGTTAAATTTGATACCCAGCCCCAGACTCTCTGGGAGGACAGAGATGCAAACCTTAACAGAGTCCCACACGTTGTCAGATGGTGTCTTCAGACGAGAAGTGATAAAGTACGAAGCGAGCCACTGTACCATCTGACGCACCAACTGCAGATACTATTCTGCAGTTTACAATTCCTGAGTAACTGCGGCGCTGTCCCACCGTACTGGTAAACGAGAAACGGGAGCCTGCTATTGGCATCACTTCAGCCCTTGAACCAAGCCACCTGGGGAGCGGTTATGGGGCTGTGGCTCGGGGCCCTGTGTTTGGTGGGGTCTCCCACTGTTTGACTTCTCTGTTAGAGCCTTTCTGTTGCTTCTCAAGGGGGCAGAACAAGATTGCTTATTTCTCGAACACTTTATTTCACTGAATCTGGTAGGAAATATGTATGTAATATATCTGGAACCTAAAGCTCCAGAAAAGTTAGGGAACTTCCTTTTAAGCAGATGCATTATGCAGAAGAACACTACTACATTTTTGATAAAACTAAGATCGTTGAAGTGCTGTAGTCTTTTTTTCTTCCTGTGCAAGAGGAGAGGAATTGCTTCCCATGTTCCCATCAGATCCCACTTGAATGTGGGATTTTGCTCTTGTATTATTCCTTCAGTGTTTATTTTTGATATATTCTCTTCTTGACTAGAAATAATTTATTTTGTTTCTTCAGTGGCTAAAGTTACCTCCTTAAGTTGTTTTCTGAGTCCTTCTTTCTGTGAAAGACCCACCAGGACATTTTTTTCAATATTTATTTGGGTGTGCCGGATCTGTAGTTGCAGCGTGCGGGATCTTCCTTGTGGCATGTGGACTCTTAGTTGTGGCATGCATGCGGGATCTAGTTCCCCGGCTAGGGATCGAACCCGGGCCCCCTGCACTGGGAGCACGGAGTCTTAGCCACTGGACCACTAGGGAAGTCCCCAGGACATTTTTTTTTTTAAATAATATTTTAATGTAACATTTTAAAAAAATTTTTGGCTGTGTTGGGTCTTCGTTTCTGTGCGAGGGCTTTCTCTAGTTGCGGCGAGCAGGGGCCACTCTTCATCGCGGTGCGCGGGCCTCTCACTATCACGGCCTCTCTTGTTGCGGAGCACAGGCTCCAGACGCGCAGGCTCAGTAGTTGTGTCTCACGGGCCTAGTTGCCCCGTGGCATGTGGGATCCTCCCAGACCAGGGCTCGAACCCGTGTCCCCTGCATTGGCAGGCAGATTCTCAACCACTGCGCTACCAAGGAAGCCCCCCAGGACATTTTTTAAAAGTCTGTACATCTCTCAAATTCTGAGTGTCCTCTATCAATAATAGACGTGGTTTTCTTGGTCAGTCGCCATGTGCATCGGCGGCTGGTCAGAGCTGGGAAGAAGCGTTTGCCTTCCTTGTCCTGGTTTGCTCGGTCAATTTCCTGTCCCCACTAGGCTTCGAATAAACAGAATTGGGCCGAGTGGAGACAGCAGCGCTGGCCGACTTCCAGTTTCTTCAGCCTGTTGTCACCTCATGCCTGTGGGGCAGAGATTGAGTTCAGACCACACACTCGGCCCATATGGGGAAGGAAATGCAGCTTTCCCAGCTCTCTTAGGGGCAGGTGGGTGTCCCTCAATTTTAGTTCCGTTTCGTAACCCTGATCCATTGCCTTAATTCACATTATCCATTTTGGGTTGTGGTTGCTTGGCTCTTTAGGTAAAATGCTCAGTCTCTCAGACTTTCTCTCTTCCCTCAGCTCATCTAAGAGTGGCCACTGGCTGCCTGGAGAGGGTACGGCTGCAGAAAGTCTCCTTTCTGTGTCCTTGCTAAAGAATGTCCTCCTAAAGCTCACCACCGCCCACCCCAGTGCACCTTGGGGCCGGTGCGCGCAGCGCAGGGATTTCCTGGCTCCGTCCTTCGTCCTCAGGGCTCCAAGAGGCGGGCTCCCAACGTCCCCTTCACTGCCCCTTTCCTCCTCCTGTCCTAGGGCTGCAAACGCTTGGCCCAGCCGTGGTCGGTGGAGGGGCATCTCCTCTACCCTAGGGGTGATGTTCTGGGACCTATATGTGTTGTTCCTTGATATGTTAAAATAATTTAGAAAAGAGTTTCTCCTTGACAGATCCTGACTGTCAAGCCTGTCGTTTTGGTGGGAACCCAAATAAAAATCTAATCTGACCTTTAAAACTGAGAAGTGTCTTTGTTTTAACACGATAGCTGCTTTTCACCCAGGCTCTGAAACTTGCTCTTTGAGTAGGTGGAAAGCCCCAGGGCAAAATGATTTATAAACTATGGCAACATCGCTGGGGAAAAAACAGCTTTACACTCTCCCCGTTACACCTCCCACTGCTGTCGCCATGCAGCTGGCGGCGTTTCCCTCCCCACGGGCCTTCATCTCCTGGATTCCCAGAAAGACAAACTTCCGGAAATATCACCTAGAGAGAGACCTGGGTGCTGAGGCAGAGTCAGAAGTCTGACGTGCCAGCTGTAAGAACTAGGAATTATGTAATGATCATCAAGAGAAACGGAGTCTGAATACTTTGACTAGTGTTGTTAAGTGAATAACATTCTTCTTAGAGCATCTTGGAAATGTGGCCTCCCTTTGGCATGTTGGGATTGATGAAGAATTTATGTTAAGCCTAGTAATTGCCAAGAGAGGGAAAAAAGGGGGGAAATAACTCTAGGGACATGTATCTCATGCATATAGTCTTGTAGCAATTGAAGTTTTCCAGAATCAGAATTTCTGATTTGCTATTGAAACATGCATCAAACACTATTAATAGTATATAGCCGGGGCTTCCCTGGTGGCGCAGTGGTTGAGAGTCTGCCTGCCGGTGCAGGGGACACGGATTCGAGCCCTGGTCTGGGAGGATCCCACATGCCACGGAGCAACTAGGCCCATGAGCCACAACTACTGAGCCTGCGCGTCTGGAGCTTGTGCTCCGCAACAAGAGAGGCCGCGACAGTGAGAGGCCCGCGCACCGCGATGAAGAGTGGCCCCTGCTCGCCGTAACTAGAGAAAGCCCTCGCACATAAACGAAGACCCAACACACCCAAAAATAAATAAATAAATAATTAAAAAAAAAAATATATATATATAGCCCTTTCTTGAAGGGAACACATTTTACACCATCTGGAATCTGTTTGACATCTTGAAGTTTGTGATCACTGTTGTGGTGTGCACAGCGTGGTACTGTGTCTACAGCCAGTTTTGTGGATGTGATTGTCCTCTGTGGTGGAAATCCTTTTCAAATAGGAAAGTGATGATCAAGAAGCAAAGGACTGAGTTGGCTTTTGGTGTGTGATAATTTATATGTCTTTAGCAGCTTGTGAGTTCCGAATCCTTTCAGATCCACAAAAGTGAAGACTGGCCAATCTAGAACCTACCTTTCACGGCTCACTGATGCGTTCAGCCTGCTTCCCCCCTGGTGTCTGGGAGCCCTCTGGCTTGCTCTGACCTTGGACTCATAGGGGAGCTGCGTCTCTCCTTGACCCTCTGACCTGTGCCGTTGGGACAGAGGGAGCTGTGCCGGCCCGTGCTGGCTGCTTTGAGAGATCATTGTGTTCCTCTCCCTCGTCGTAAGCTGTCCTGGGACAGAACCCTTGCAGCCCCCTACATATGGACTCTACTCTGAAACACCCAGCACTCTCTAGGCCACGCCCCACTGGAGGACCCAGGAAATGCACCTTCACTGTTTATCTTAGTTCTCCTAGGGTGGTGGTTTCTGACCAGATGGGGAGTTGGGGGTGTGAAGCCCATGGTGATTCTTCATCCCGCTCAGGAAGGTGGCTGCCTTTGCCACCTGAGCCTGTGGCTGCACCTGCTGTCAGCTCCGTGTGGGATTCAGAACATTCTCCAGCCAGTTAAATGGGGATGTTTTGCCTGTGTGATTATTTCAGCAGTGCTGGCTACAACTAACCAGTAAGAATCACACACGTGAACCTTTTTTTTTTTAGAAGTATTTTTCTTCTGTCAGAGATTCATCAAAAAGATGAATTGTTTAATATTTCGTTGTGTCCCATCATTGTCTGTATTCAGGTTGAAGTTTAGAAAGGATGTAAGTTGCAGTGATAACAGAATTTTATTGTTTAGCATCTCGATATTCTGTTATCATTCCCTGACTTTTCAAATGCACGATCCATTCACTGGAGCTTAACTTGATTTATTGACACCCATTCTTATATAGTTTAGAGAAGCCAATGCTTTTCCATTGAGAAAACCGGCAGCGTTGCAAATCCCATTTGGAGTTGAGTTGGAGAGGTTGACATTACTCAGATACCTCTAGAAAATTGTTAGTGGTGGTACATAGATTGGTTTGTAAATGCAATGATGAGTCTTCTCTGTTTTCATGGACACATAGTCTCTGGATGTGCAATCACATTTTAGAAGACAACTCTCTAAGAAATGGGATAGTTTGGATGGAACCTGCTCCATGAAAGTGAAGCTATCAAAATAACCAGTTTATATGAAAGATCATATGTTTCAGAATTTTTTTGAGTACTACATGTAATTGTTGACACTTACTTGGGACACCTTCTGGCATCACTTCTTGGCAGTAGGATATACTCATTTCTGACCTTTTTTTCCTGTCTGTTATGTCCCTAGTCATGACCAGGAAGAAATTTTTTAAAGGTGTTTTTCCACAGTCTTTTGAATAATGAGGCAGTAGTGATTTTTCTCTGCAGCTTGATGTATTCCTGACAGTAATATTTGGCACTTTCTAAGCTTTAAGCATATATTTTGTTGATATGTTACATTTGACCTCAGGTTTATAAGAGAAATAAAATTCAGCACTGCCTACGGATTCATTATTTCTATTTTTGTGTAGTGGGGAGGGCTCACCCCCAGCCTAACCAAACCCCTCTAATCAGCACTTGTCTGGTGGTAACTCTCCACCATACACATTAGCCGCTGTGCCAGTGGGGACCGCAGGAACTGTCACTTATTATTCTATTTTAACGGTTCCTGGTTTTCATTCTGTTCACTTATATTCACCCAGATTGCTGGGAAATAATTAATGCCATTCATCCCACTGAAATAACCACCCTTGACACCAGAAATCTGATTTTACTACCACATGAATTTATCAGTGATAAAAATAGCACTTAATAATGGTTTTGAAGTCTTTTCTAACTGAAGACATTTAAAGTTCTGAACCATAAGAAAATTACTCTCCCAGTCAACTCAGTGGGTGGACAGTATGATGTGTTGAGTTAAGTTTAACTCTGCAAGCTTAATTATCAATTAACTTAAAAATAACATGTTAAGTAGTTTAAAACATTTCTTGCCCTACTACGTTTAGTATTAGTCACATCTTTAGGGCTAACTCTTATAGATTTTTATGTGCAGATTTTATACAGGAAGTCCTTTATCTACTTACGGAAATCTTTAAGTATTTTCTTTGAAACCAATGTTGATTATTCTAGTTTTCTTTATAATTATTATACTCCTACACCAGAGAGAGATTAAATGGAGTGATACCATCATTTATGTCATTATATGGCACAAAATAATTTTAGCTTTGAATAATCACTTATCTGGTGCCAAAAGAAAAAAAAAAAATCTGTCTTTGTGAATAGAGATAGCTGTTTTGAGTATTTGGCTAAATGTAACCAAGATGGTAGTTACTCATTTTTAGTTGATTTCCTAAAACTAACCTCTAGCTATGTTATAAGTCCGTGAAAGTCTTTGACCAATGTTACAATTCTCTGTGACCAAACTTCTCCTTCGTTTTACATATAACATATGTTTATGCTTTTAAAATACTAACCGCACTTGATTTTTCATGTTCTGTTCTAAAATGTGCATGTAGCATGTCAAACTGTATTCTCTGGAATACTTTTAGTCCAGTATCACCAAGTGACGCATGGTGTGGCATTTCAGAGCAGGGTCGGGCAACGCTGGCCTGTGGGCCTGGCTGGCACCACCCATTTGTGTGTGGGCTGCAAGCTTAAAATGGTATTTACATATTAGGCGGTCGAAAAATAAAAATTCAGGACATGTAAAAATCATATGAAATTCAAGCCGCCGTGTCCATAAGGAAATTTCGTTAGAGCATGTTCATGACACGTTCTCTGTGTCTGCTTTCACACTGTGAGCGCAGAGGTGAGCAGTCGCCTAAAATATTTACTGTCCGCTCCTTCCCAGGAAAAGTTTGCCAACCCCTCAAAAAGAGGATCAGGGAAAAAGTCCTTAGTGTATTTTGATGCACTGGTTTCCAGATTCACTTTGGCCAGCTTAAATCGTGACTTTAAAGGTTTTCTTTCTTCTTCTTTTTTAAATAATGTCCTCAGTGCGTTTTGAACGTAGATCCATAGAACATCATTTTACTCTGTTACCCCAGTAGGAGGAGGGCACCTGAGTGCTGTCCTGGAAGAGGCAGTGGACCCCAGAAGAAGTAAAACTACTTGTTAGTGTTTGACGGTCAGAACTATAAACACCAGAGGCGGGAACTAGGAGAGGAAAGGCTGTGAAAATTCCAGTTTGTTTACAGTGCCCATGAGGACAGCGTGCTATTCCAGCAAAAAAATGGTGACAGTCAACCAGAATCTTGTGTTATAATCCAGTAAAGTTTGTCACTAACTTTAGTTCACACGTATTTAGCGAGATGTATAATTGTGATCGCGCTGCTTGGTAATGAGGCACGAAAACGAGCCGTCTAAGGATTGAGTTTAAGCAGTGCTCCTTTTCTCAGTCAGGTCAAGCATTTCTTGTTAGGGGAAGGGGAGGGGAGGGCAGAGAAAGGGGAATTGGGTGGAGCCGGTGGGCAGGCTCTGCATCTCTTCTGAAAACCCCTGGTTTCCTCTCACCCTCCCCTAAGGTGGGGAGGAGGACTTTCTCTAGAATTATAAAATCCAACCACATTCTACTTAAAGCTCTCTCCACCTCCACCTGGAGGTGAAGCCCAAACCCAGACCCTCTCCCACGGCTGCTGGGGGTAGGCCTGGAGGGTCACACACCCGGCTGTTCTTCATGCTCTTTGCTGCTTTCTTACACTCATCACGACCTGTAATTATGCATTCATTGGTTTGATTCCTTTTCTGAAGGTACCTCTCTCTCTCGCCCCCAGATCTGAGCCCCCGGGTGGCCGCGACCCTGTGTGTCCTGCTTACTCCTGCGTTCTCATGACAGAGCCTGCCACAGGGCAGGCCCTCAAAATATATTTATGAACGAATGAGTGAATGAATGAATGAGTGAAAGAAAATGCCCTTGATCCAGAGGACACAGATATCAGGTGTCCTTCCCACCCTACATCCATGTCCCGGAGTACCTACATTTCCCTGAGCTTGGCTCATTTACGCGTGCCCGGAAAGCCTTTCTTGGGAGGGTTAGGTTTGGGGCTGGCGAGGGCTGGAGGGGGGAGTGGCTGTCCTTCCAGTCTCAGTACCGGAGGGTCTCACCGTGTCCGTCCTCAGGCGGTGAGTGGCACCTGTGCGGGTCCAGGAAGAGGAGGTTCCTGGACAGCTCCAGGTGCCTGTCGGAAGGGCAGGGCCTGAGGCGGGAGGCCAGGCCTGGGACAGCTGAGAGGAAGGAGGGCACGAGCGTCTCAGCTCCCCAGACCATTCACCTCTTATTCAGACCCTCAGAGTCTCCCCTGCCCTTTACCAGAGGATTCTTTGCCCTGTCTGCAATGCCCTACTCTTAAAGATTCATGGGTCCTAAGGAGGACACACCCCCAGGGTTGAGGAATGGAGGGGAGAGGAGGCCAGACAGGAGAGCAGCTTGATTCAGCAAAGGCCGCTGAGATGGGAACACGGCTCACGTACGAAGAGTGTTTCATGCTTTTCCAAAGCACGCTCAGAAGTTGAGTGCCACGTGAGCTAGTAGGTGGGCATGGGCTCCCGGTGGGCCAAACAAGAAGTCCCTGAATGCCAGACAGCCACCGTCCCTCAGTTGTCACACCCCTCATCCCGACGCTCGCTGGCCCTGGTGGGTACCACACTGCTGTGCTCCCGGGGAAGGAAACCCGGACCCCGCACGCAGTATCCGCGGGCTGTGGATCCACCTTGGCCAGTCTTTGTCCTGGTCCTTCTCTCACCTGCGTCGTGAGCTGACGCCCAGGGCACAGGAGATGTGCCCTGGCATGTTCTGCCAAGGACACAGCTCCGTGAGTGCAGTTGTGAGTTCAGACAGCCCCGGGCAGGTGGGCATGGGTGTGAACACGTGTGTACAATAACGTTCTTGCACAAAGACGCTGGGACTAGCAATTGGGGGAGGAAGGGGGACCCTGCCTGCACCCTGGAAGTAGGTGAGTGGGGGCTTGGGGGACGGTGGTGCCGGCAAAGAAGATGAGCCCTGAGCATGAGAAGTCCCTGCTCTGGCGCTCACTCTGTGGCCCGGGCACCTCTCTTCTTCATCTGTAGCATGGGCAGGGTCTCACCACCTCAGAGCGGGTGAGATCACACGTAAGTAGCCCAGGGCATAGGAAATTCTCAATACACGGTGCTCATTATCATGTCAGTATGAGTTCAAAGGCTAGAAACAAGCAGCTCCTGATGCTCTAAGACTTCTCTGTGTGTGTATCTCAGCATCACTGGAACTTCACAGCAGCAGCTTTGCTGTATATGGAGACGTGGTTACTCCGTTTCATAAAGGCAGGTTTAAAATTGCAAAGTGAAAAGCAGAAGGTGAGGTTTCCCACCACCTTGCGTGGGGAGTTGCCTCTGTCCTCAGAAAGGAGAAGATGCAGGAGCCTGTGAGTTCTGTGGTTGACACCAGAAAGGCCGTAAATACTGTAGTAGCTGGTCGAGTGGTTCTTGCCCTCCTCCCAGCTCTGCTGTTCCAGAGTACTGCAGACTCTTTACTGGGCTCAAAAATAATGCTCTTCATTACAGAGAAGTCTCCAATTGCTTTCCTCTGTTAACTAACATCTAGACTTAGCTATCACAGACCTGAGAGAAACTAATGACACCTTACAGTAAGACTATGATTGAATTACCGTCTGTTAATTAGGAGTTTCTAAATCACCTTGATCCCCTTGGAGAAAAACCTTGATATAAGTAGATGGTAATAAAAGTGGAACTATGTTTAATTCAAACTGTATCTTTTGAAATTTAATTAATTTCATAATAATAGTTTTATTTATTTCTTAAAAAAATTTTTTGGCCGCACCCCGAGGCATGTGGGATCTTAGTTCCCTGAGCAGGGATCAAACCCACGCCCCCTGCATTGAAAGGCAGAGTCTTAACCACTGGACCACCAGGGCAGTCCCTCATAATAATAGTTTTAAATGAGCATGTCAGAACTCTCAATGGTCCTTGGTCTCTTGAAAGAGTTCTGTAGCATCCAGAAGTTCCTAATACAGTCTCCGGAAGTAGCTTGCTCACTGAGTAGTTGGCTTTAACGAGCTCGAGTTCCCCTTTTCTCCTGCAGGGATGACTTAGGCCAGGTTTTAAACCAGTCTCATCAGTTCTTTGGAGACACTCCCCTCCATCAAAGATGTAGCCTCTGAACTCACATTCTTTAAAACTTTGAAGACTGGGGGAGTCACAGTGGTGCCCTGGTCCTCCTTTCCCTCATCCCAGACATTTACTGGAAGCAGAAGCAAGTGGCCGGCTGTAGACTGCATCCCCATTGGACACCCTGGCTGCCTCCTGGCCTAGTGGAAAGCTCCTTTCCCAGCTGCTAAGCCCCCCTGTACTCATGTCCCTTCCTGCTGTCGTGGCCACAGAGGGTATTTGAGCTCAAGGTGCACTTAAATTTCATGCTGAGATGGTACGAGGGTGTCACGTAAGCACATCGCTACTATAGTTGAGAAAATTGGAGAAGTGTTTTACAGCGTTGAGAGGCTGCCCGTGACCAAGGGCCCTGGGGAGGATGGGGTATGCATGCACCCGTGAGGTCACCGTGGTGCAAAATGATTCATCATGTGCTGTAAAGTAGCCTAGTTAGCATGAGAATGTGGAATAAGGCTTCCCACAGTAATCATGTGCAAAATGACATGTAACATCCCGAGTGCTTCCCTAAGGAAACTTCTGATTGTGTGAGGTTGGTCATAAGATGGAGAAATAAGAGGGTTATTATCATTTGAGTGCATGTGAACTTACTATATACATGCTCTCTACACAGAAAAAAGCACAGCATGATGTGAAGTGGTAGGAGTTATTACATAGTTTTTCTGGATAGCTTTATAGTTGCGTTGGAATTCCTTTTTAGGGTAGTTTGGGTTCTGTTTTGTTGCTCAATTTTCAACCGTTTTTGTTTTCTCTGAGTATCGTATCATACAGCAGCAGAAGCAGTACAAGATCAAAACCAAAATTCTTTTCCACTTGTTGACATTCTGTGTACTTCTGAAACTAAAACTATGCAGAAAATTTAAAACTTTGCCAACAATTTACGGTAGAATAAACATTTAAAATCTGTACATTGAGTTCGTAACTAATCTCTTGGTTTATTGGAACTCCCAGCTTTTTCAGAGCCCTTTTCTATTTTCCCTGTGCTATTCTGCACTACCGAGCTTCACCAGCCCTGACCTATTTAAATATATTTGGGAACATGGAGACTTCTAGTAATCTAAGTCTCAATTAATCTAGAAATATGAGTGAATTCCTTTCACATAAAGGTTTGGTTGTGGCTTTATAGTTTATTAACTTGTCTGCATAAAATAAAAATTTCTTATCTGATTTGAAGGATGGTTTTTAATAAGGTAAATCACCCTTGTGCATTCACTGTTTTAATTCCTCTAAGCTCTGGCTCTGTGATTTTATTGTTCTTTTTTCTTTTATTCCTCTATATAGTGCTTTTTTTCCCCCTCCTTAATTTCCTCTTTATGGTGTTTTCTCTGTCTTTGCTCCTTTCTCCTCTCCTCCAGCCTACAAATGTGTATTACTAAGGACTTCTAGTGGCTAATGCTGGAAGTGCCTCTCAGAAATACCCACAATGTAAGCGTTTGGTCCATCCCAAGTGCACGAGCACCAAAGCAACTAGGAGAAAGAAAGCACCTAGAGCAATAAATTGGTTGTTTTGACTACATGATACTATTTATTTCCATGAATTGTATACTGAATCCAAATGGTTATTTAGATGAGTACAGGCAAAACCTGTATTACTCTGTATAATAAGCATAATGTCTCTTTGCTTTTATATTGACATGGTAATTCACTTCAGGAACTACCATTTAGTTAAAACTTGAAGTTTAATCTGTGAAATGCAGCCCTTTCTAAGTGTGTGAATATGGTTATATATTGATTTAGAGTGAGGGGGGTAGATGGAGACATTGATTGTGGTAGGAGAGGCTTTTCATCATGTGAAAATTCAGCTAGATACTTACAGATGAAATGGGATCTCAGTTTACAGGGTTTGATCTGAAATGTAGTGCATGAAGATTCAATGTGTAGCTCAGATAAAAGGTAAGTAACAGGAGAGCTACGTGCCTCACCCTTAGGTACATACCACCCTAGCTTTGCAGTGAACTTTATGACGAATCAGAGCATGTTGAAAAGCTAGAGAATTCTTGGCTCCCTGAATGTGGACTCTGGGTCACTCATAGCTCATAATTTGCTCCAGATTTATACAGCACTTGGCATCTCTTCTCTGGCAAGAAATGATTGTTAAAATAGTTGAATACAGTGTGGAGGAGGGCTCATATGATGCCAAAAGCATACTTCAGTTGACTATGATAGATACTGAGAGCTTAACTTTACTTCACAAGAAAATTGCATAGATCTTGAAATACTCTCCCTTTTATAGTCAGCTATAACACTTGTTTTGAACATGCACATTTATTTGCATGTGATCAGTACAGTAAGGGATAATTTTAACTGAACGCGGATTTTGTGTTTACCTGTGCACGGTTTTGACGGCAAGAAACACTAGCGAGCGCAGAACACTGCACCTGGGTGAACTGAACGCACACACCCACCAGCTGCTACATCAGATCACCGAGTGGGTCCTGAGCTGCGCCCTCCGCATCTCAGTTATAACCTCTCATCAGACATCAGACCCCCTCCTTCCACCACTCACAGTAACTCAAGAGCTGCAGCCCTTCCCTCCAGGTCTTTTTCAAGGTCAGGTGCCACAGGCCACGCTCACTGCCGCGTTTTTGTGTTCCTTAACTACGTAACATGTGCAGGACTGTGCTATCACTTGTATTCTGCTCCTGCCTTTTGTAATGTGTCACTGCAGAATTTCTGAGTGTTGTGCCCCGACCCCATTTTCCCCACAAACCTTGTGTTTTTTATCACACAGCTTTCTTATAGTGTGGTGATTTTTAGGAATACGTCTGTCACACAGCAGAACTGTCGGTGCTGCCATCTTATTCTGTCCCTGCCCCTCTTACCACGCCTTCTGTGTCTCTTACACAGGTTCCCTCTGCTTATTATTATCTGCAGTGTTGCTGTGATGTTTTCACCTCATTTATCTTTAAAATTCCTCCCTCGGAGATGCAGACATTCTTTCGTCTCAGCTGCTACCTTGGTGCAGAAAACTTCCGATTTTCCAGCCCTAGAACCAAGCTTTCCCACGGCTTCTAGCTGCTGCTACAGATTCTCAAAAGACCGCCCCGTTCACTGCCAACTCCTCTGCTCAGCTGGGGCGGAACTCCGCTTCCTGGATGAGTTAACACCTTAGACACACAGTGTAAACGTGGAAAAGCTTTGCAGCGGTCGGGTGGGGCACAGTCCCCTCATCTGTCCGGCTTACCCTCTTTGTCTTTGGCTCTTCCTTCTGTGCCCACAGCACATCAGTCACTGGGTCCTGCTCTGTCCTTCCCGATGCACCCTCTCCAGCCCATCTCTCTTTCCCAGCCCCCCTGCGTCCTGCCTCCCTTTCATACCCCCGTCCCCCATTCCTTCCTTACTCTTTGTTCAGAGCCTGAAATTCTACCGTGATCATAGCACATCTCAGCTTAAAATCCTAATTCCTTATCCCATCCAGTCTGGCCCTTTTCTTTTTTTTTTTTTTTAACATCTTTATTGGAGTATAATTGCTTTACAATGGTGTGTTAGTTTCTGCTTTATAACAAAGTGAATCAGTTATACATATACATATGTTCCCATATCTCTTCCCTCTTGCATCTCCCTCCCTCCCACCCTCCCCATCCCACCCCTCTAGGTGGTCACAAAGCACCGAGCTGATCTCCCTGTGCTATGCGGCTGCTTCCCACCAGCTATCTATTTTACGTTTGGTAGTGTATATATGTCCATGACACTCTCTCAGTTCGTCCCAGCTTACCCTTCCCCCTCCCCAGGTCCTCAAGTCCATTCTCTAGTAGGTCTGCGTCTTTATTCCCGTCTTACCCCTAGGTTCTTCATGACCTTTTTTTTTTTGTCTTAGATTCCATATATATGTGTTAGCATGCGGTATTTGTTTTTCTCTTTCTGACCTACTTCACTCTGTATGACAGTCTGGCCCTTTTCTAACCACGTTCCCTACTTGCCTCTAACGCAAGCGGAAATGTCTAGAGAGCCTAACGATGCTGCACATGGATCTCTGTCCTGCCCCCTCCCATCACACCTGCAAGGGGGTCGGTATGTGGCAGCAGGCACGTACACTCCTCTCTACATATTCGTTAACAATCCAGTAGTGCTTTCTGTCTGGCAGAGTTCTTTCCTTTTTTTTTTTTTAATTTTATGTTTTAACTGACGTGTAGTTGATTTACAATGTCATGTTAGTTTCAGGTGTACAGCAAAGTGATTCAGTTATACATATACATGCTGTATATATATTCTTTTTCATATTCTCTTCCATTATAGATTATTATAAGATATTGAGTGTAGTTCCCTGTGCTGTACAGTAGGTTCTTGTTGTTTATCTATTTTATATACAGTAGTGTATGTATATTAACCCCAAACTCCTAATTTATCCCTCTTCCCTTTCCCCTTTGGTAACCATAAGTTTGTTTTCTGTCTTTGGGTCTATTTCTGTTGTGTATATAAGTTCATTTGTATCATTTATTTTTTAGATTCCACATATAAGTGATATCATTTGATATTTGTCTTTGTCTGGCAGAGTTATTTCTCTCATTTTTCTATTATATAGGTTTTTTTCTGTAATTTTCTATAATTTGCATGGTGAAAAATGTGGAAGTAGAAGTCAGGTTTCATGAGGAAACTAGGACAGATTACTCTGGAAGCAGTTTGTTGTTTAGAAAGTGTTTTCCTAGTGACCTTGCTGGAAGGGACACTGACCTGGAACGCCTAGGCCCCGGGGTGGTGCCCGCACAGCGGCCTGTGTGAGGTGGAGGGGCTTTAACTGCAGCCTGCAGGTGCCTAAAGACCGCCACAGCCATGTGACTTTTATGCCCCAGTTCAAACGTGTGATTTTTATATTATTTTCTAGTATTAAAAAGCTATGTTGTAATTCCCAACAATAACTTTATAAATGGTTTCTCTTCCATTAGTTCAACTCTGTGACATTTTGCTGTACTTGGAAGCTTTCACGAAAGGAAACGTTACCTCTGCATTTCAATTTAGAAGTCCCGGATCAATTTAGAGTTCCCGCATTTGATTCAAAAATTCTTCACCCACACAGTAATAATTATTGTAAAGTGTTAAAGACAAAAGTAGCATTGTTAGGACTTCCCTGGTGGCTCAGTGGTTAAGAATCCGCCTGCCAATGCAGGGGACACGGGTTCGAGCCCTGGTCTGGGAAAACCCCACATGCCGCAGAGCAACTAAGCCCGTGCGCCACAACTACTGAGCCCGCGTGCCTAGAGCCCATGCTCCGCAGCAAGAGAAGCCACCGCAATGAGAAGCCCATGCGCCGCAACTAGAGAAAGCCCGCGCTCAGCAATAAAGACCCAACACAGCCAAAAATAAAATAAATTAAAAAAAAAAAAAGTAGCATTGTTAACTGAGGACGTTACTTTCAAGAACACAGGACAAAAAGCACCAAAGCTGACAGATTCCAGAGGGAATTTCATTTTTATTTTCTGTACGTTCTCAGCGTTGGTGAACGAACTCACTTTGTAGGGCCGTGTAGCACAGGTTGCAAAACAGAAAATAAAGAAGCGGTCTACAGAAATCTAGTAATATAAAATATATTAATGTAGTAATAGTTCTCATAATCACACCTATAAACAGAGACGTTTGCTTTATACTAACATGGGGAGTTACTTTCAAAACAGGGCATTCTTACAAAAGGCATTTCTGGTTTCCTTCCAGCTTAATAAAATATGAATTTTAATATTTAGTTTGCCTTTAGTTGAAACTTCCTACTTTCCATCTGCTTGAGACCTATATTAAAACCTTATCTTAGGGGCTTCCCTGGTGGCGCAGTGCTTATGAATCTGCCTGCCAAGGAAGGGGACACGGGTTCGAGCCCTGGTCCAGGAAGATCCCACATGCCAAGGAGCATCTAAGCCAGTGCGCCACAACTACTGAAGCCCGCGCGCCTAGAGCCTGTGCTCCGCAACAAGAGAAGCCACCACAATGAGAAGCCTGCGCGCCGCAACAAAGAGTAGCCCCTGCTCGCCGCAACTAGAGAAAGCCCACGCGCAGCAACAAAGACCCAATGCAGCCAAAAATAAATAAATAAATAAATTTATTTTTAAAAAAAAACAAAAAAGCTTATCTTAGAGTTGATCGAATTTATGAAATGGGTTTCTGAGCTATGTTAAATCTATAGATTTTCCTAATGCATTCGTTCCAGAAATTTAGGAGGTACTGGTAACTGGACACTAATGTAAAATCCATTAACAACAGCTATTTGAAAGCATCTTGTACTTTGTAAACAATATGAGGGTCCACGTGGTAAGTTACTCGGGCCGGCAGCCGGATGTCTGATTTCGGTGCTGAGACTTAACACCTGTGCATTTAAAGCGAATCGATGAAATTTGCATTAATGCAGATCATGCTTATAAAACCAGTCACTCTACCAGACCTTGCGTTATAGTCACATATTAATGTAATATATACAGATAAAACGAGATAACTTAAAGCAGTTTTTCCCTTTGACTCATGTCTTGATGTCACTCCCCACGTATCTGCTTTTGTCTAGTCTGAGATGCTTATTCTAGTGGTTTCACATGAAATATAAATGATTTCTGATTTCTGTTTTTTAATAATGAATTGGTTAGTGGAGCCAAGTAAACTGTTTAATGTTGTCATTTGAAAAAATGTTTTCCCAAAGTGCTTTATAGAAATATCACTTTATAAAGACACACTTCTGGGCCTGTGTCAGTAGCTGAGATGATGCCACATGTCATGTGTAACACCTGTCGGGAGCCAGGACGTTCCCTAACGCGTCTGTCCATCCTCCTGGTTGCAATGCGCTTTCGTCCTGTTCAGCTGCTGCGCGTGGTCAAGACCTTCCTGGTATCGTGGAAGCAGCAGAGGCTTTGAGTCAAACGGAATCCCCGTCCCCCTGTTCACTAGTTACAGCCCTTTGCTCCTCACTGCAGGCGACCTTGGGAAAGTGGCTTCACTCTCGGGTCCTCAGTGTTCACATCTGTGAACGCAGCACCACCAGCGCCCACCTCCCATGGACTTGGTGAGCATTAGAGGACATGGAGGACGCCAAGTACGTACCTGATGCCAAGGAGGCGTTGAAATACTTCGCTTTTGACTCATTCAGCCAACACTTGTACTGTTTGTAATTGCACCTCGTCACAGAGTGGCAGACCCAGCCTTAGTGGCAGCGCCCCTAGATCTGATGGCGCCTCCACGGTCTCCCTGCTGTGTCCGCAGTGCATTCAGTCATGGTTGTCAGCCGTGCGAGAGCAAGACCTCAGCCAGCCGGGTAGGCAGGCAGGGAGGCCCGGCCTGGCCTGGTCCTTCCCTCTCGGCCCACTGGACCTTTAACTGAGTGCGCTTACACGAGCCCACAGGCCAGAGAGTTCCCTGAACAACACCTAGACGGGCCCTTTACTCGAGGAGAACTCACACGAATATTGCAGGAGTGGAGGGTTAATGGACTCAAGCTGTGGACGAGAGCTATAAACCTTATTATAAGTATGTGCCCTGCAACCATAAAAAGATACAAACTGGCAGTTCATCCTCCCAGAGGGAGTGATGCATTCATTCCATGACAGGTGTGGCAAAGTGAATCATCTCTGCTGAGGTCTGGGTGGGTTTTCTTTCTTCCTGTGTCCGAAAGTTGCTGATTGGTTAGCAGGTACCCACCTCTCCTGGGCCGACTGCCTCTGGAATCCCCTCTGATAGGCTCTGCAGGGACCTGCCGCTGTTCACTTCCAAACCGGGGGGGCTGGCTTTTCACTGTGTTTGCATCCTTCACCTGGGGTGTTAGCCACCTTCATAATTCATATACTGCACATAAGTCGGGGGGCACATTCACCCCCGTTACCGGGAGAAGGGCTTGGTATTGAACTGTCCCACTACCATGCCCTGGCTTCGGAGCATCTCACTGTCACCCCCAGGAGCACGTGGGCAGCGGTGGCACTGCCACGTTTTATGTGATTACTGTTTGCCTGTGGCCCCGGGTCATTCTGCTCTTCATGCGTTCTCAGCACCGACCTCAGGGTCCCACACGTGCAGCCTCAGCGCATGACTGTCCCCAGAGTAAAGGATCAGTCCTCCGGCATCACAGAGCACAGGGGCAGGGCAGCGTCCTTCTCTAGCCCCTGGAGGTGGACGTGCGTTTCTGAAGCCTGTCGTGTCTTTTACAGTTAAAAGGTGCAGCACTGGGCTTCCCTGGTGGCGCAGTGGTTGAGAATCTGCCTGCCAATGCAGGGGACACGGGTTCGAGCCCTGGTCTGGGAGGATCCCACATGCCGCAGAGCAGCTGGGCCCGTGAGCCACAACTACTGAGCCTGCACGTCTGGAGCCTGTGCCCCGCAACAAGAGAGGCCGCGATAGTGAGAGGCCCGCGCATCGCGATGAAGAGTGGCCCCCGCTTGCCGCAACTAGAGAGAGCCCTCGCACAGAAACAAAGACCCAACACAGCCATAAATAAATATATTAATTAATTAATTAAAAAAAAAAAGTGCAGCACTCTTTAACCTTTGGCAATACTTTAAACTGGAAGATGCTTCTAAGAGTAACAGTGCGATTTGTTGTTTCTCTGAGCTTCTTCACACCAGGCTTTTCAAGCAAAACTAGTATCAGTAATGGGTGTGTAAAACATTGCCAATGAGAACAGGGCAGGAAGGCACACTCATTCAGCTAATTGGGGGCTTCCAGAAGGCGCTCTGCCGGGCCCCCGGGTGAGTGCGGAGTCCACTGCGACTTCACCATCGGCAAGTTCCAGCCGCAAGCATGCTCTCCTCTAATCCCCATGATATTATGAGCCCTCATAATGTCTTTTATTCAGCTCAGTTTACAGGTAGGAAATTATGGCTCCGTGATGTTTAATACCTTGTCCTAGATGACAGAGCTGAGGAACCCATGTAAATCCGTGCTCGTTCTGTGCCTACCCCAGCCCCGATGTGGATCTGTTTTTGACCACCTTCCCCCGTAGGCTGTCTGGATGCGTGAGTCTGGCCTTAATGCTGCTGCTTTGTTCTTTTGCATTCCTTCTGTTACTGCTCCTGTCCTGCCCACTTGTCTCATGACCAGGTTCATTTCGTTGCTTTTTCCCCCTGTTTGAATGATGGCGGCACGGTTGGCCAGTTCTTTGATACTGAGCTGTGACAACCACCGTCCTTGCTGGGGGAAGTCCTTGCTTTGTGATGCCTCTCGTTTGGCTCAGCATCAAAGCTGAAGAAGGTTACTGACGATGGTATGAACCTTTTCAGTATGCAAATTATGTAATGGTACAAATGACTTTCTATCAGTATAATCGAGTTCTGAGCTATTCATTTTTATCACTGCCTGTTCAATATGTCAAGCTGTAAAGTAGAATATTTAAATTTGCAGGAATGACTCAGATCTTGAAGAACGAATGTGAAAATACCGAATTCCTAAGTGGGAGCTGTGCCACTGGGCTGTGCACTTCCTGAAGACAGGGGCTGTGTCCTGTAGGTCACCCTGCCCCCATTCCGGCTCAGCGGCTGCCCACAGGACACTTTCTATGAATAATGAATGAAGGCATAAATGAACACCTGCTTTGGCCTTCAAACCTCACAGTGTTTACTATAATTTTCTTAGAACAATGGAAGTTGATAAATGCTGTGTGACTCACTTTAAGAATCTGGGGTACTTCTTAAGAGGCGTGTTGATTATGCTTCAGTTTAAATAAGTATAACTAATAAAATATGGTGTTCTTCGAGTTATATAAATAATCCAACCTACGTATATTTAATTTCTATAAAATAATTACTATGGCAGCTAGTGATAAATACTATAAAGAAAAGGCAGAATTTAAAGGAATAGGCAATGATAGATTGGTATTTGTTATATAAAATAGAATGGCCCTGTAAAAGAGATGAGTAATATTATCATGTGAAATATTTAAATACAAAAAGCTAATAATCAACAGGGGCCTACTGTATAGCACAGGGATCTCTACTTATTATTCTGTAATAACCTATATGGGAAAAGAATCTGAAAAAGAATAGATACATGTATATGTATAACTGAATCACTTAGCTGTTCACCTGAAAATAACACAACATTGTAAATCAACTATACTCTGATATAAAATAAAAATTAAATTAAAAACAAAAACAAAAAGCTAGAGTCTACAGTTATGGCAAGGATCATAATTGTCCCCATTTGAGCCATGAGAACTGAATCTGGCCATCCCATTTTCATAGTGATTTTAGAGCCAAAAAGTTTACTTCAGACAGATCTTTTCCCAGCATTTTGGTGAGTGAAATAATTGGTCAGCTGTACCCTGTTCCTTTTTCTTAATTCAAGCGCGGCTCCTAAAACAAGCACATGCAGTTTAGAACAAGAACTCAACACTGAATTTTTTAAATCACTGATAGGCACATTAAAAATACTTGTTTGGGCTTCCCAGGTGGCGCAGTGGTTGAGAGTCTGCCTGCCAATGCAGGGGACATGGGTTCGAGCCCTGGTCTGGGAAGATCCCACATGCCGCGGAGCGGCTGGGCCCGTGAGCCACAACTACTGAGCCTGCGCATCTGGAGCCTGTGCTCCGCAGCCAGAGAGGCCGCGATAGTGAGAGGCCTGCGCACCGCGATGAAGAGTGGCCCCCACTTGCCGCAACTAGAGAAAGCCCTCGCACAGCAACGAATACCCAACACAGCAAAAATAAATAAATAAATAAATAAATAAAAATACTTGTTTGAGTGTTAGCATTAGTAATGCATCAAAGAAATGCTGTTTTTTGATCCTCATCGTAAGCTTTAAACTGATTCAGATGGAGGCATCTTGGCTGAGGTGAGCAAGGCATGTAGGCGCTGGAGCTTTCCGTAAGGTGACGCAGGAGGTTTTGTTAAAATGAAGGACAGATTGGGTGTGCACACATATTTATTTGTAGCTTTTCACACTGAAACGAACTCAGGTACTGGCTTGAGGTTCAAATCCAGTGTTGTATAAGCCTGACCCCCCCAGGAACATACTCTGCACAGTCTGGTCTAAGCCCTTGTGTGGGGAGGTGTGACTGTATCATTTAACACGTACACACATGAACTTGAGTAGTGGGACGTCAGATGGAGGGACGAGTCGCCGCATCCCCTCAGCCACGTTGGGGGCAGAGCCTCGCGCCCGAGCGTGGACCCTCCTGTGTCCCGCTGTCTGTGTGACCTCCTGTCTGGATGTTTCCTCTGCAGATGATCCAGTCCCTCAAGGCACTGATTGAAAATGCAGACGCTGTGTATGAAAAGATTGTACACTGTCAGAAGGCAGGTGAGTGAGAATTTGTTTCTTTTCTTTAAAATAAAGTTAGTAGCGTCATCTCTTTTGCCCCTGAGCTATTTCATCTTTTTGATACTATGTCAAGAAAATCAGATATAAAAAGTATTTCTTCATGGCTAAAGAAAATACTAATTCACTGGTTCTCAAGCCTGGATCATAGACTCACCTGGGGGAAGCTTTAAAAATACATTGACATAGACTGGGGTGTGGCTTAAGAGTTCATAGCTGTTAAAGATTCCCAAGCATTTCTAAGCTGCAGCCCAGATTGAGACCCTCTGTGCTAAATCTCTTCCACCTCCATGGGCACCAGTTACAACCTCTTGAAATTGTTAATGCACTGGCATTTTCACATGCTGAGGAATTCATTCATTTCACAACCAAATGTTATGCTAGATTATGAAATTCTACTTACATAAACAACCATCTCAATTTTAGCTGCGATAAAACCAAAAAGTCAAGTGTTCTGCATTGTAATAAGAATAGGCAAAATGCAATTCTTTCAGTTTTCAAATTTTGAGTGTCAATTTGGAAGGTTCTAATGTGGAGAATATTTGTAATTCTTAAATAAGAGTATCTGTTCTTAATTTCTAGGGTTTTTGGTTGCTGTTCTTTCAAATCAAGAGACCATAACTGTTACCTAGCCGTAAAAAAAATGTCATCTCTTATCTCAGAAACGAACTCGTTTAAAATAGATGAAAGGCAAAGATACATGCGACAGTTTCTCTTTTGGTGTTTATTGAAGAATATGCACATTAGTGACTAATCAACAGACAAAAATCCTCATCTTGTTAGCAAAATATTATTAGCAAAGTAATCTTTCTACTTCTCGTCCTTTCTGGGACACTTATGACCACAATTAAAGCAAGTTACGTCAAATACCACTTTTTATCATGCACTACCCTATACAAAATCATTGAGTAGCTGACCAAATCTAAACTTCCAACATCCTATGCAAAGTCATTGCCAACTGGCCCACCCACTTTGCCAATGTTATATAAAAAGTATTAAATTAAGTCATCTGTTCATTTAATAAATATGTTTTGAACTTGTACTATGCCTAAGATACTTGTAAGAGCTGTTACATACCAAAATAGTAAAAAAATAAGCAAGATTGGTTTTTGTCTTCTAGAACCTTCAAATCAAACAGGACGTATGGAAGTAACCACACACAGTCAGACGCATTGAGTACTTACTGTGTGTGACTCAGGAGCCTGAACTTGGCTTGTGAGGCAGTGGGGAACCCCTGATTTTTTAGTGGAAGGGGAGAGAAGTTGAGCTTTCAGGTGACGATCATAATAGCTGTGTACAGAGGACTGTTGTGGGCAGGACCCACTGGAGGTTGTTGGGAACAGTGAGGAAGAAGATGTGAGGTTGTTTGTCCAGCCGGGCTTTGGGCTGCCCCGCGCCCCCTGCCATCCCCTGTGTTTCCACTTAGATTTCCACAAGGTAGGACCTCTGTCTCCCTCCTCTTTGCCAGCCTGTCCTTGTCTTCTTCTCATCTCATTAGTCTCCAAGGGGCTTTCCTGATTCCGGGATGTGTGTTCCGGACCCATTCCATTCAGCCCTTCAGACATGTATCTGGTTCAGCCGATCAAGCCTCTTCGGTCACTGAGTCTTTTATTAACGTGTCCCATCTTCCAAACAGGACAGTGACCTCCTGTGCACCAGGCTTGCATGCTGAGTGACTCTCTCTATTTTACCCGTGACATCTGTTCTAACATCTGCACAGCGGAGTCGCTCAGATATTAACTGGCTAAATGTGATTTGGCTTTTATGAAGTATTCGATTCTATTAAATGCATGTATTGCTATGAGAATTGTGGACCATTAGAATCTGAAACCACAATTTATCGGCAAAAAAGAACTGGCTATTAATTTAACAATTTGAGTTATTGGCAATTCTTTGCAACTTCCTCGGCTTATGAAATTTGATAATGTCTAGCATCAGGCAGCTTTATGTTGTTTTTCTGTTCGATTTCAGTACGGGATATATTTGCTTGTATTTAAAAAGCTTAAGAGTCTTGTCTGTTAAGGGTTTTGCTTGGGGAGGTAGGAGTGGGGATAACCACTGTTAATGGTCTGAGTTGCTTCGGGTTGAAAGCCCTTCAGAAGCACATAACGATCATCTCTCGGTTTCATAATTACTGCCGACCGCCTACACAGCCCTTCTGTTGTCCCAAGTGCTTATTTTAGAGTCTCTTGATCTTTGTTTCTTATGTTTACAGTTATCGTACGGCATATCGTTCTTAGTCATCTGAAGAGTTGCTAATTTGTATTGGGCTCAATAGCATTTTCATAAGATTTTACTTTTGGTGAGTAATTGTTCTTCTGCTTGCAGATCTTTAATCTTGCAATGACAAAGTGAAGGGATAGGTCACCAAAGTGCTGGAAGAGAGGATTATTTTAGAAGTATTCCACACTTTTAAACACAAACCTATATTCTCATTAGATAAACCTTCATGTAAATAAGTGAAAATAAGGAGTCACACGCCACCCGCCTCCAGTCCCGTGTTGAAAAGTGCGCCCAGTTGGGACAGGTTCAGACTCCCCGCTGTGTAACTGATTTTTTGGAGCTAGAAATGAGTCTGCTGATGCTGATACCGGGAGGAGAGACCGAGGCCGGGGAGGAATGCTGGTAAGTGAAGACCCGCAGCCAAGGTGGGCCAGGAAGCTGCTCGCGCAGCAGGCAGGGACCCAAAGGGACCAAGGAAGGGAGGTGAGAACAGCCAGGTGAGGGGCAGTTGGGGCAGCCTGTGTAGTCCACTCTTTTAAGAAGAGAATATGCCAGCGCAGAAGTTTGGCAGGTTAAAGGGAAATCTTAATAAGGGAAATCTTAATAAGAAAACCACGTTCCTAGGAATATGGAAGATCCAGTGAAGAGACGAAGAGGAAGATGCTAAAAGATGAGCCCAGGATGAAGGATGCAGGAAGTGAGGAGGCAGGAATGAAGCGTAGCTGTGAAACACTTGACCTTGGAAAGGGAGAGCCGTGGCGTGTGGACGCATCCTGGGGTGGAGGAGTGTTTTCCACTGAGAAGGGGGGGATGCCGGCTGTGGGGTGCGGTGGAAGGGGGTACAGGAAGGGCAGGATGTGGAGCATTTGCTCAGAGCCAGAGACCAGTGGTGCCAGCGACAGGGACTGACTGAATGTTTGGATCGCGGGGAGGGCTGTGGGATGAGTGGATCTGGGCTGCCATGCGAGTGAGAAAGGCAGAGAAGTGATGGATGGCACGGCCGTGCAGGAACGGGTCTGTGTGAAGTAACGAGCACACGTCCTCCTGGGTCTAACAAATGCTTGTTCTCCCAGGAAGTATCCAAGTGGGTGATGGAAAGGAACACACACAGGGGGGCAGGGCCGGAATCTCCAGAGGGAGAAGCACTGTAAAAGTTCATACAAGTTCTTTTTCAAAAGTTTATAAAATCAGATAAAAGATTAGCCGGATTCTTTCAGGGGAAACATCTTTTCCACTTTCTAATGTCTAGCTCTTTCTCTCCTTCAATGGCCCCAACACGGCAGCCTGTGTTTGAATTTTAGTTAGTCACTGAATCGATCTGTTCCGTAAAGAATAGGAAGATGATCTAGGAGGTCGTCCAGACTGCTTTGCTTCGGTGCATTGAATTTAAATGGAAAATCATTTGTTCTCTGGGAAGAAAAAAAGAAATCAATGACTTATTTCCTGTCAGTAACTTACTTCCTGTCCAAGGTGGTGCATTAACACATGCATTTAATGTCCACTCCCTTCTGAGCCTCATTAAAATGACAGTAGGGTTTTTTTTTAAATAAAAAACTTATAAGGACAAAGAAAATGGGAACAACAAAATTTTGGAAACAGGAAAAGGAAAGTTGACTTAGCTGACTCAAGAAAGCTGAGCCTGAAGCTGGCGGGGATGGGGGCACAGTCTGACTTCGTGGAGATCCCCCAAGGCCGGGACCTGGTGGCAGCAGATGACTCTGGGGGTCGGGGTAAAGGTGGGAATAAAAGGGGAAAGCTGTCCGAAAGCTGGATTCAGGAGCAACTAGGTCCCAGACGGCCGAGAGTCCTGACGGTGAGGAGCTTGAAAATAGCCAAATTCTCATCCTTCATCTGGGCAGTTTAATAAGTAATGCTTGGGGAAAAAAATCTGAACAGTATATGCCTTTTACTTAGCAATATGGACATAGATACTCAAAAAGGAAACAAACTCAGCTAAAGGAGTTGAATGTAACTGCTTCTGGAGAGGGGGGATTGGTGACAACTCTTTATCTTTAAACTAGGTGTATGCATCCTTCTGCCAAACATTAAATCACTGCTAAATTTAAACTTAATTTAATTTACTAAGTTTAAGAAAGAGGAAGGAAGGGATGGAGCGGTGGAAGCTGCGACAGGGATCCTTGACCTGCGGCAGGAATCCTTGACCGAGGTGGTCCTGGAGGAGGCGTGGCCACGCCCACCAGGCTTGGGGCCAGGTGGGTGAGGCAGGTGCTTGCCGCCCAGGACCCCTGCCACCCCGGCTTTCTGGGCAGGCCAGGTGCAGAGGTGGCGTCTGCACCCAGTGGGCGAGAGCCTGGCTCCTCTTCTGGAAGGAGAGTCGGGTCCCTGCTCTTTCCAGTGTCCTGTTGGGGGGGGGGGCAGTCAAGCTCTAAGTGAAAGAAAGCCCAGCCACGGCCCCCCAACCTGTTCAAGTAGAAGCTTCTCTTCTGAAAGCTCTGAGGGGCTCCCATGCACGGCAGGGGTGCATCATTACTGAGTAAAGTGGGATGGAAGGCAGCTTTCGAAATAACAAAAGCTTTAATTACCCTTCCTTTTAATCTGCTTACTGGAAATTTTTCTGTAATGGATTCTACACATCTCTGCTTTCTTAAATTTGGCTGCCAAAAGTAATTTGAACTTCTGATGACCCAGGGTAGTTATTTGCTGTGGTTAATGCGGCGATGCCCCCAGGAGCCTTACGTTTTCAGGGCCCTCGCGCTGTGCACTGGGGCTTCCTGTTGAGATCCCATCCCAGGGGTCACAGTTTAGTTCCATCTCCTCTCCTTCGACTTTCACTCCCTACTGCTCCTACTGTTTGTGCTGCATTTCCCACTGCCTGTTTGTACATGGCTCTTTTGTTCTCTTTCTGATTTGCTGCTTCTGGTCTGCCGGCCTTTCCCCTGGGACCAAGCTTGATAGATTTATCTTACCTCGAAGCAGAGAGAGCCTGACGCGTCCACGTGGGGAGAACAAGCAGGATGTCAGGCAGACCCACATGACATTGCTCAGAGGCCTCTGTTGTTTTGCAAACTTCTGGGATTTCAGTGTGTTCTCGGCAGCGAAGGTTTCCGGATAAGTAACCTGTCACCATCCATCACTTGCTTTGCTCACATCATTGTCTCGCTCAACACAGCAAACGTAGAATCACCTGTACGAGTCATTCTGAAAACACTTCGCAGTGTTCTGTTAACAGTGTTTGCAGAAGGAAGCCTGGGAGGCTATAACTTTTGTCTTCGCTTATGTTAGGATGTTTCTCAGCCCCAGTTGACAGAAGTAAGAGGTTCTTCCCTGGGGATCCAGAGACCTGTGCTTCTGGGCCCCCTGTACCATGTCTTGCTGTGTGGTATTACGTTAGTCACTCGACTTCTCTCTGGCTCATTTTCCTCCTTCTAAGTGACAGTGAGTTGTATGCGTCCCCGATAGCCCCACGGGTTCTAGAATACAGTGACCTCAGATCAGTTGCCTATGCAGCAATTTTGGAATGGCCTGATTACAGTCACCTAAAAAGAGAAGATCAAATAAGTAATCCCATGCGATGGCATGGGTGCATGAGTTGCAGCCTGTCAGCGTGCGTTTCAAGGGGGAGAGTTAACGCCTCACTTTGAAGGTGAAGAGTGACCTCTCTGAAGGTGAGACACATGAACCCTTAACTCCTTTGGGACCCTCGGCCTCTTTCCTTTTCTAAGAGTCACCAGATGCTCTCCGGGGCACTTTAATTAACTAACAGTTAGTGAAGCCACAGAAGCCAAGAAGTAGGAAGGTCATTGTCGGTGGGCCAGCCTGGCCCCCCACCCCCGCCGCCCCATCCTTCTTAATTCCCTCAAAAGGAACCTTTGCTGATGATAAGGGAGGGTAGAGGGATGATCACAAAAGTGACAACTAGACCAACTCAGGCAGGAAGTCTAAACAAGGAAGCAGCCTGTAGGAACCAGCTGTCTCACCACACCCCACCGTCTCGGGTGTCCATCACCCCATCCTGCCTTCAGACGACCACATAGCTGTCATCGCAGCAGGATTTCCTACAAGTGTGGTCAGAGTCTCCTAGGGACGCTTGTGTAAAGTGCAGTTTCTTTGCTTCGCCCCCCGGTATTGAATCCTCGGGGTTGGGGCCCAGGAACTTGCACTTGAACGAGAAGCTCTCTTTAGAGGGTGGAGCAGAGAGGCCCCTCTGGGTTCATGCTCACCTCTGAGCCTCTCCCCACCCCTCCCCGCCCTGCAAAGGGTGACCGCTCTGTGCCTGCCTGCCGGATTGATGAGAGCGATTCCTTCTTCCCAGAATGGCTTTCACTGGTGACATTTCCCGGTGCCAGGAGTGAAGGGGAGGGAGATGGGCGGATGTGTGACCTCCCTGGATATCTGTCCTGTGCGCAGATCCCAAAGCTGTGCTTTCTTGTCGCTTCTTCCTCTGCCTCCTCCTTCCCTGTAAACCCACAGAGTCTCTGAACGCATCACTTTTCATCTAAATGGCAACTCTCGGGCTTCCTGGTGGCGCAATGGTTGGGAGTCGGCCTGCCAATGCAGGGGACACAGGTTCAAGCCCTGGTCCGGGAAGATCCCCCATGCCGCAGAGCAACTAAGCCCATGCACCACAACTACTGAGCCTGCCCTCTAGAGCCACAAATACCGAGCCCACATGCCACAACTACTGCAGCCCGTGCGCCTAGAGCCCGTGCTCTGCAGCAAGAGAAGCCACTGCAATGAGAAGCCCACGCACTGCAACGAAGAGTTGCCCCTGCTCGCCGCAACTAGAGAAAGCCCGTTCACAGCAACGAAGACCCAACACAGCCATAAATAAATAAATAAATAAATAAATAAATAAATAAATAAATGGCAGCTCTCAGCATCTCAGCAGATTATCTTCTGGGGAGGGGTCAGGCTTCCTTCAACTCTGGCACTCCCATAAAAATCATTTTTGTTATTATTCCATCATACATGTTTATTAAATTTGAGAAGAACCACAAGTCAAGTCCACAGTAAATTAAATCATCTTTCTCAAATACCAGAAGGTTTTATGCACACACACACACACACACACACACACACACATACACACACATATATCTGATTAGGTATTCTTGGATCTAAAATGAAGTAAATAGCCTAGATGGTCTCTAAGGCTTTTTCTGTCTTTCAAATTCTGTGGTATACAAATCATATGATATGATATATGATATATAATATAATATAATATAAATAAGGGACTGTAGTGGGTAAAGTGAACAAATGCATTCTAAGAATGTTTTAACAATATTTAGAGGTAAATCTTCTAAGAATAAGGAATTTGAAGCAATTTTAATTAACCTGTATTCTTTCATTATAGGTCAGTGCCTTGTCAAAAATATGTCATTACACATGTTAACATAGTAAAGGAAAAATGCAGTCGTGCATCTGTGGAATGTGTTTAATGACAAGATGCTGTACTAAGTATTGATTAGAGATGCAAAAACTAATGCACGGGCTCTGCTACCACTGAAAGTTATAAAACACAACCAAGCCAGTAGATTAGGCAACGGGTATAAGTGGAATCTGAGAGACGGAGCAGGCCAGGGGGTTTGTTGGTAGGGAGGGGGTGGGGCTTGAGCCAGGGGCTTGAGAGAGGCACGTACAGTCCGTGTGAGGAGAGCGGAGGGACGGGGCTTCTCTGGTGGGCCAGAGGGGAGAGGCTTCATCGTCCAGGTGTGCTTTCCATGCACATGACGTATGTTGTCCTGTCCGAAGGGAAATGTTTGCTTTGGGAAGCAGCAGAAATTAGGGTTGGAAGTAGAGGTTGGGTTATATGACGGGAGCCTTTTAATTCAAGGACAGAGTGTTTGGCGTTGACTTCTAAGGCCAACATTGCCCAAAGCCTGATTTGAGGGACATTAGCCATGCTCCGTGGGCAAAGGGTTTCATCACCAAATCTTCATAACACAGCGTATTCCCCTTTGGAGACTCTTGGGACACATCAGCATGCTAAATGTTCCCTAGTTTAACACAGCATTTCCCAAACCAAATGTATTCGGTTATAAAGCCCTTCTTTCAAGCTCTGTCTGTCAACGTCTTGAACACTTCTGGAAACTGCCGTAGGCCGTGGGGTCATGAAATAGTTTGGGACAGGCCTGGGGACTCACTGACTGACCCATCTCTCTCCTCTGCCCTCCGTGTTCCGATACTCCACACAGCACTGGAATGTGGGGGCCTGAGCTCCTGGGGAAGGGGGAAGGTGACTGTGAAGGTCTGGTTCAGGCGTGCTGGGCCTGGGATCATGTAGGGTGGCTGTCTTGGTCCAGTCGGGCTGCTATAACAAAGTATCACAGACCAGAGGGCTTAAAACTACAGAGACTTACCTCTCACAGCTCGGGAGGCTGGGAAGTCCAAGATCGCGAGGTGAGGGCCCATTTCCTGGTTCAGAGCTGGCACTTTCTTGCAGGGTCCTCACATGGTGAAAGGGGTAGAGCTTTAAAAGAGCACTAATCCCATTCATGAGGGCTCCATACTCCGGACCTAAGCACCTCCCAAAGGCCCCACCTCCTAACACCATCCCTTTGGGCATGAGGGTTGCAACATAGGGATTGGGGTCGGGCAGGGGGACACAAAACAGACCATAGCAGAGGGTCAAATGGAAATACCTAGCACATTGTCGAAGCAACTGTAGTAAAGCTTGGGGTGGAGTGGCGTCTACAGATAGAATTAGTATCATCCAAATGGAGGAGTTATTTGAATGGATGAGTTCTCGGGTTTTTTTAAATTAATTTTCATTGGAGTATAGTTGCTTTACGATGTTGTGTTAGTTTCTACTGTGCAGCAAAGTGAAACAGCTATACGTGTACATGCATCCCCTCTTCTTTGGATTTCCTTCCCATTTAGGTCACCACAGAGCATTGAGTCGAGTTCCCTGTGCTATGGATGAGTTCTTTAATGAAGAAAGGGTTGGGAGGAAATATAGGCGATCCCAGGATATGATTATGAGTTTGTATTAATAATTCAGAACTGGATGTTTTACTTCAACCTCAAACCTTAAAAACATCCCGGCACGTCTGAGCCCCTGCCCTGCTCTACCTTTTTTTTTTTTTCCTATAGCAGTCATTACCTTCCAACCACAGTATCATTTGCTCATGTTCCTTGGTTATTGTGTGTCTCCTTCCAACTAGAATGTAAACTCCTTGAGAGCAGGGAGCTTTGTTATTCATATCATCTCCCACCGATGCCAAGAACAGCGCCTTGCCAAAGCTGGCACTCAGTAGATATTTGCTGAATTGAATTGAACGTGGAATGCTGCGGTTGTTCGTCCATTTGTTTCTTCACAGACATTTATTAGGTCCTACTGTCAGCCTGAGGGAGGCTGGAGACCTCACTTCCCCGCCCCAGGGCTCCAGGCCGAGAGCAGGAGATGCGCAAGCAGAATCCTCACTGCACAGGGGACTTGGTCCTCTGGTGAGAGGACAGCACAGCCCGTGACTGGCCCATCGGGTCAGCACGGAACCAGAGTTCGGAGCTGCAGTTGAGTCAGGAAAGTGGTTTGGGAGCAAGGCTGGTGGGGCGGGAATTCCAGGCGGGAGAGGAGCCCCCACAGGGACAACCAGGCCCAGGCCAGCAGTGGCTGCGGCACAGACGGGAGATAGCACAGACCCAGAAGCTGCAGCAAAACATTCAAACACACACACACACACACACACACACACACACACACACACACACACACAGCCCTTTGATGGGTTAGACTGCATGCAAAGAATTCTGTATGGCACAAAGGATCAGAAGCAAAGCTGCAACAACAACGAGAAACTAAGAAAAAAATGTTAGCGATACGTATCAGGAAAGGCTAATATCCCTAATACACAAGGAACTCCTAAAATCAGTCTGAAAAAGGCCAACAAGCCTCATGTTTGTATTCTTTGCGAAGAATATGAACACAGTTCACAACAAGGGAAATTCAAAAGACTCTAAAATAAAATGAAAGGATGTCCAGACTCACCCATAAACGATGCAAACCTGCTACAGGTAGAGGGACAATTATGAACGCAGAGTCTAAACCCCGGCCTTCTCAAAGCTGAAGTCGAGTCATGGGAGACAGAGAATAAAAAAGCAAGTAAATACAACACTCACTGTGTCCGACAGTGGTGAGTGTTTTGGAATCAGTGAGGCAGAGAAGGGGACAGGGCGGGGGCAGGGGTGGGCAGTGGCTCTTTTCAATGAAGTGCTCAGCCAGGACCTCAGGGAACCGGTGACATCTGTGCAGGCATGATTGGAGGCAGAGAACAAGCTTATCAAATATCTGGAAGGAGATTATTTCAGGAAGACGGCCCTTCTGGCTACAGTGCTGGGAGCAAGGGGCCGGGAGGGCAGGAGCCAGGTGACAACGGGCCGGGCTGTTGCGAGGACGCCAGCTCTGCTCTCAGAGAGATAGAAGCTCTTCCTGAGGGTCTGAGCAGAAGAGTGGCGGCATCCGATAAGCAGGGGGTAAGGGGTGGGGGTGAAAGCAGGTGCTGGAGGACCACCCAGGAGGCTTTTGCAACCGTCCAGGCCACTCAACGGCTTGATCTGGGGGAGTCTGGGCAGTGGTGATGGCTAACAGGATTTATTCATGGATTGGACGTGGGGAGGGAGGAAAGAAAGAGGGCAGGACTGCAGGATTCTTGGTTGGGTTCTCTTTACCAAGATGGGGAGGACTGGGGGGGAGAGGGTTTGAGAGGGAAGATCAGAGGTTTGGTTGTAGATGTGTTAAGTTTGGTATGCCTGGTTGACTTCCAAGTCTAAAGTTCAGAGAGAGGTCCAGACCGGAGGCAATGAATTTGGAAGCCGTGGGCACGAAAGTGGTCTTTCAAGCTTGGAGACCGAGATCTTCTAAGCAGTGACAATGAATAGAGAAGATGGAGCCCTGGGCTTTCACCGTTTGGACGTTGGGGAGACACAGGAGAGCAACCCCGGAGGTTAGGGTGCAGCCAGACGGGTAGGAGGAGGACACTCTGATCTTCTGGAGAATGAGGTGTTTCAAGGAGCTGCCACTTTTCATGCATCAGATCCAAACGTTCATATCAGAGACCCCAAAGTTCCGTCACACACATATCATGACTGATGGGTGGGAATATAGGGGAAACGGAACTGTCACATTGTTAGGGGGTATAAATTGGGTCCACACCTAGGGAAGGCCACATGGCAGTAAATTTCGGAATTATGAATCATGTACACTTTGAAACAGCAACTCCTATTTTTTTTTTTTTGAGTTTATTCTAAAGATTTGATCACATATTTGGGGAAATACATGTGTATAGTTTTCTTTATAACACTGAGAACAACCTAAATGTTGCAACCTAAGTGTTCAATAGGAGGGTCCTTGTTAAATATGTTATGATAGATCCATATGATGGGACATTACGCTACCCTTTCAAAAAGAATAAAGAAACAATGTATGTGTATATATTCACCTGCACAGACACACAGACTACATATATATACCTATATAAGGAAGATCTTATATACACATAAAGATAAAAAAACATATGTATATGTGTGTGTGTGTGTATGTGTGTGTATGTGTATATATACATAGTTTAAAAAGGCAAGGCAAACAGTGTGTGCTATTTGCTCATGTTTTTTTTTTTTTAATTAATTAATTTATTTATTATTTGTCTTTGGCTGTGTTGGGTCTTTGTTGCTGCGCGCAGGCTTTCTCTAGTTGTGGCAAGCGGGGACCACTCTTCGTTGTGGTGCGCGGGCTTCTCATTGCGGTGGCTTCTCTTATTGCAGAGCACGGGTTCTAGGTGAGCAGGCTCAGTAGTGTGGCTCATGGCCTTAGTTGCTCCGCGGCATGTGGGATCCTCCCGGACCAGGGCTCGAACCCATGTCCCCTGCCTTGGCAGGCAGATTCTTAACCTCTGTGCCACCAGGGAAGTCCCTGCTCATGTGTTTTAAAAGGTGGGGCAGGGGGCTAGAGCCTTGTGAGATGCTGAGGGCACCGCTCTCTCAGGGAGGGGGTAACCGCGGTTGCCCAGTGGGAGGGGCCAAGGAGGCTGGGTGATGGGGAGGGAAAGGTCGTTCTCCGTATACCAGTCTATACTTTTTAAATTGTTAAGCCGTGCGACTATATTATCTGTTCAAAACTTAAAATAAGAGGCGTAAAAAGAAAGGGAGAGGTGGACAGGGGGGCGTCCCGAGGGCCTCGTGTGTTTGGGTGATCGTGCCCAACTGGTAGAGGGCAAAGGACTGACTTCCGAGGGCCATCCAGACAAACGTGTCCTCCGGGTGAAAAGCTCATCTTTGAGTACAATGGGGGTGAAGAGGCCGTTTTGTTTCTCAACACAGTGAAGTGAGGAGGGTCTGCTGTTTGTTCCTCGTCTGGTCCCGGCCCAGGTGAGCCCCGTGGCCCGTGTTTAGAAGGGTGGCATGGTCGCTGGATTCCAGAGGACGCGAGGCACGCCCCTCCGTCTCACCCGGCTTCCCCAGGTGGAGCGCGGGCGGAGGAAGGCACGCCCCCCTCACGCAGTCCGTTCACAAAGCGTAATGCCGTGGGCGTGGCATCCTTCTGGGTTTCGAGGGTATATTTAAGAGACCTGGTTTATCTATTGCCCCTCAGATAGATAAATGGAATGGGACTGAACAGCTCGAAATCCATCTGAAAGTAATTCGGCTTTTGCTAATGCCAAGATTGTTTGGGAAGAAGGCCGAGAGAGAGAGACTACCGGCTGGAACTGTACGAAACGTCATGAGGCATTTCTGCGTCTCCATGGAGATTATGGCGTCAGCGCCCACGTGCTGGAGGCACACCCAAACTTCAGACCCCTGGGGTTTGGGGGGCAGAGCGTATAGTTTACAAAGCCTGTATATTTTAACACGTTCTATATATACGTTAGTTGGAAAAAATGATCCATATTTTGTTCTCAAGGGACTTTGACGTTGTGACATGAGACCATGTTATTTTGAGGTACTTGTAAAACTGGACAAATTGATCTCTTGAATGAGATCCCAGGTAGACTTGTGTTATATGGAATTCCATCTTCCAAGAAATAGCTCACTGTAACCTAACTTGGGATATTTGAAATAAATTAAAATTATAAATATATATTTCTTTTGTCACCATTTGAAATATTCTACCCTATGATTTTGGTTTCTATTTTCAACACACACAGAAATATTTTTGCACTGGGTATGTTTGTGATAAAAGAGCTTTTTAGGATAGCTAAGTAAATTTTCAGTTGAAAAAGTAATCTTTAGGTATATACATTTAAGATCAATATGTCTCTCATGGAGTATTTCTTAAAATTATACTTGCTTCTGAAAATTTTGAGCCGTGTGCTACATGGTACATTTTCGATTCAGATCATTTAGATTGGTATAGAAAATCCCATCCAGAATGTTTGAAAGGTCGTCTGCTTCATGTTTGGCATGAATAAATGCCGTTCGTTTCCATCAAAGAGGAAATGCTGCCATGTTTCTGACTGAGCCCCCCTTCCCTTCAAGGCAAAGCCTCTTCTTCATATCTTAGTATTGTATGTATCATGTATTTTAAAATTTTTATTTTATTTTTATGGCTGTTTGGTTTTCATCTAGGTTTATCTGTGATGGGAGGCGGGAAACTTGATAGGACTGGAAATTTCTCTTTACTACATTCCATTATATGCAGTTGCACTAATGTTTTTAGCTAATGTAATTATGTATCATCTTTACACTTCTTTATTAATTTTTTTAAAACATGATAATCTGTCAGCACTACATTCCATCTTTTGTCATTAAGCTTTAAGCCCCTCAAAAACAAACCCTTCAAAATATTTAAGTTGCAGTGTTTTGAAACAATAATTGGAAAATTATGTGAAACAAGCACCTCCCTCTATAAAAAATCTGAGCTGTTTAAATTTTTGAGAGATGACATGAAAAGAAGCAATAAATTTCCAAAACATTGTTCTTTACATAAAAATCAAATAATATACTTTTGTGTAGCCATACCAATTTTTAAAATTTAACCCTGTGGCTATAAGTGGAAAGGTCCACCGTGGGCCCAGGGCCTGGCCTTGTGTTTTGTTTGTGTGGCCTGTGTCTTCTGTTCCCTTTAGAGCAGAATGAACTACACTCTCGCAGGAATCACTGACTATGGCCTTTCCGTTTGCCCTTTCTCTGCTGTTTGATGACCTACTGTTTATCTCCCTGGTCCTCAAGTTCATTACCAGAAAGGAATTTGAGCATTCCAGAAGAAAATGGTATACATTCTTCTGGTTAACATTCCAGAAGAAAAATAACCCACAGCTCTTTTCTAGAAACACAAACTTGGGGTCACGGAGTCGGAGGAACCTAATTGTAGGGTCTTTGGCACAGAGCAGCCAAGGCGCAGAGACAATCCGCTTGACAAAAGAAGAGCCGCAGCAGGCCCAGCCAGGGCTGTGCTTGAGATGTGGTCATTTGCTGCTTTCTAGACTTTTACCCCAAATTTTAGTTCATGTTTCTGAGCATGTCATTGAATTTGTGTAATATGCCCACAGCCTTCAAACTTTCATGCTTTTGAACACACCGTATATTTTGACTGTTAAATGATGTAGCACCGTGATATTGTATCACGTCATGTTTTTCAGAAAGACCGTTTACCTAGTTAGTATTGGTTTTCAAATGAAGTGTTCTAAAACTTAACAAAGATGTTAATTTCTTTGGCCAGAATTAGCTGTTGTCTCTTGCCTCACTTACCGACATGTTCTGGCAACTGCAGTGTCTGCTCTTTTACCAGCTCAGGAGAAGCTGGTTTGGGTAGTTTTCCTGCATCTTCTTATCTTTTTAAGAACTGTAAAGGCTCCACTTAACAGCATTATTACAAGCCTGCCTGCGAGGCGTCTTCTAGGCATTGCACCCGTGTAGACAGATAGTCCCCCCTCCCAAAGTGCAGGGCCTGTCACCCTAAAATATCAGCAACATAGAGAGGCAGGCAAAAGACACATTGATAATTGGTAAACAAGGGACATGCAAAAAATCAGATATTTACTTTGTGGAAGTAAGTAATTTACTTTACTTAGTAAGAAGGCGTGAAGCAGAACTAACCTCCCAAAGCTGCCCAGAGACCCATCACCGTGAGCAACCAGGTCTTATTCCTGAGCAAAGTAATCGGAGGTGCAGGCATCCTGAGGCCCAGCCTGCACCCCGAGGGCCCCGTCTGTGGGGGACAGGCACCCCCCCAGATCACCTTTCTTTAATCAGAGTTCAGCGTTCTTGTCACTCCACTGAGCATACTCTGGCAGGAAATGATAAGAGCTCCCTTTCTTCCTTGTTATGTAAATTTTCAACATAATTGCTTACAATTTTATAATAGGGACAAGGGCAGTCAGCTCTCTCAGGGGAGGCGTTTATTCTCATCTTCTCTCTACTCACTAAGGAGAAAACACAGAATGGATGTCCTCAAGTTTTCAGAGATTTCCGCTTTTCTGATTCGTTATTTATTTCTTAAGATTAATCTTTACATGACCAGTTGTTTGTAATTTACTCTGTAAAGTTTCACATTGTAATACATAGTCCTTGCATGCCTACAGAATCTCCCTTTCATAGTATGATTCCTCATACAAAAATCCTAATTTGCTACTGCACCTACAGAGTTTATTTTGGCATTGATTAAAAAAAGCAGAAATTGTACATGTTCTCACATCGTTGTAATGCTATTGCCCTATTTGCTACTCTAAGACCTGTACACTCAGCCACTGTATTCCAGAGCAAAGTTATAAAGATTTCTTTATGAAATGGTTGTCAGTGAGCAGATAATGTAAGCACTAGTCCCCTTACCCTGGCTTTCTCCCCATGCTTCTAGAAGTCTGTAGCTTTTTACGGTGTTCAGCATGTTTAAGTAATGGGTCTTAATGGGACTCAGCACAGCAGGTGGTCAAATGCCCTGTACATGGAGTGGGACCAATACATGTTATTGGCTGACCAATTAGTGTTATTACTTCAAGCATCAAAAATGACTTTCATTATCCAAAATGATGAGACCTTTTGTATCTCAGTGTTATGAATATTGACTACTGATTACAGAAATAGAGAACTATTGTGAAAAATCCACTTGTTAAAGAAATCTGAGATAATAGTTCAGTTTTATCTCTTCAAGTAAATATTCCCGATTGTTTCATATTGGAGTCCTTTTTTTAAAAAGGTGAAACTAGAAAACATTAAAAAAAATCTTGTTTGAGATAAAATAATTTAGAAATAGATATTTGTATATGTGAGCTGGGCCAGTCATTTAAAAAACAACAAAAAAAAGTAGAATCTTGACTGTCTTGCCCATGTCTGTCTGTCTCTTCTCTGGCTCCTAACCCCACCACCTTCAAACTGTAACTAAAGAACAAGAAATTTTAAAATGAAAACAACTTAGCTTCTTCGTGGGGGGCAGGGGAAGGAAGGTGGTTACTTAGTCTTAAAGTTTTTAGTTATCTGATTTTCACCATCTACTTTAAAACTCTGCTCTTCAGACAGATGGTTTGACTTACAGGCAGAGAAGAGATGCTGCTTCCAAGTTTCTTAATAAGATAAGGACGTTTTCACTGGGCTAATGTTTCTTTGCTGAAAATAATTTGGGAAATAGGGAGAACGTTACTTAACATCTAACCCAGACAGGTTCTTTATATGCACCATTGATGTGGAGACCTCCTGTGACACGTTAGAATAGATCTCCTGGTAATTTAATATCAAGGGAATAATGCAGTTCGCATCTTGACATATAATCAGATTTATTTGTTATATATGGACAGACCCAGTTCCACGGCATGATCTCATTCTCTCTCCCCTTGTATTCCCTTAGAACAGGGTCAGTGCCTGTCTGATACCCCTGCAGTGTTCTGCCTCAGAGTATAATTATTGGATACACACAACCATCCCAAGAGCTCATATTAAGGGCTGGGATTCTTGTTTAGAAATAATGCATGATAGTTGGGAAACCTTAGGCCATTGGGCTCAGACAAACCAATATTCAAGTTTTTCTTTACCATTTCCTCTGGAAAGTTCTATAGCCTCTTTCCAAGTTTCCTATATAGTAGGTGTAAAGTGAGTTGTCTTTTGTTTCCCTTGATCATGTCTTTGGCCTGGACTTTGCATATCACAGGGGAGCAGTGAAAAGTACAATCATGCTGTATAGATCAAGGTGAGAATCCTTTTATTTCCTTAGAAAATAAAATCAACATATGCTACATATCAGTGGATTGGCGGAATGTTTGCAAAGATTAGTCTATAAGTTAATAATACGAAAATCTTTTTAAAGAAACAGGTGTGTTATGTAGCAAACCAGACAATGAAATAAATGATAATGGGACTGATGGTCTTGACCACTTTTTTAAATGTGGGGTTTTATATTTTTAACGTAACTTTTCCATTTTTCAACTAATCACCTTTTTGTGCCCTTTTTGAAAGAACTTCATTAATAATACACTTTTCACTTCCCTGTGGACTTTTATTGGGCTATAGATATTTTAAGAGGGGGAGGATAAGGGGGAATTGTCTCATTTTTTCATATGAGCTTTTTAGACAGCTATACTTGTTTCCTTAAATGTTTCCCCATTTCATCATGGGACTTACCTGGCAGTCCAGTGGTTAGAACTCCGCACTTTCACTGCCGAGGTTGTGGGTTCCATCCCTGGTCAGGGAACTAAGATCCTGCAAGCTGCGCGGTGTGACCAAAAAAAAAAAAAAAAGTTTCTCCATTTCATCCTAATCGGTATCATTTTTTATCATCTTGACTGTGTTTCTTCCCTGAGTCCTCAGTCCTTCTCAAGGCAGCCTCTGGCCCTGTGTTCTTCTGAACTTTCTGAAAGCTGCTTTCTTAAAATCTAGGACGGATGTTTGTCTGAGCTCGGCGTTCCCGCCTTCGGCTGTTCCGTGCTTGTGTTACCTGCGGGTTCTTACCTGTTGGTTGGAGTGAAGCCCCGCGGGGCAGTTCCGGTCACCTTAGTGGTCAGATGGTCAGCAAGGCGAGTTAAGCCGACTGCCTCCAGTGGCGTGAGGCTCCCAAGCATACATCTGGGTGGTTGAAAAATCCGCCAGTACTATTGTGTCACATCTTTGTGCCAGTATTGAGATTTGTAATAAGAAAGCGTCTCAAAAAGCCTGCTTCTGGTCAGGCAGCTGTATGGTGTGGTCCCACGATAATGTCACAACCATTTCCCTTCCCACGCCTCTCGGAGACCGTACAACTCTATACCTTCTTGTTACACAGAGAGTTACTGCTCCATCTCTTCTCCTGTGTCTCTTCTCTTTCCCGTGTTCCAGTCTAGACGTCCATCTACTGAGCCTCAGTGACGCTTATAAGACCATAATGCTTCCTGACTATCCAAAATAGAAACATTATGAAGATTAACGATTGATGTCCTGAAATCCAGATGGTGCTGAAGTATTAAAACCTAAGACCCATCAGGGTCCTACCATCGGGGCCTCACCTGGCCGTGTTCTAGGAAGCGGGTCTGAGTCATCCCGGCACACGCCAGGGAGTCTCTCAGACCTGACCAGGGAACAATTGTGTGTGTGTGTTTTACTCCAGCAGAAATCATGGGTTTTAGAGCATCATCGCCACCTACTAGTGGTTATTATTTTTTTGTCTGTCTATTTTTCCCGTCTGTTAAGCCAAGCACATCCAGGAAAGTCAGAGCTAGATATGGGGGATGCAGCGCCCCCATGTGAGCCAGGCCACACAGCAGTGTGCTGGAGGGGGTTTAGTGACCAAGTTGGGGTGTTGGCAAAAGAGAGGCTGAATTAAAGGAGAGTGGTCAGTGTAGTAGTTTCCTAGGCACTGTAATGAATTTTAATAATTACTGTTCTTTTTTGAAACCAGGGAGGCTCTTAAGCCTTATTAGCATGACAGGAATGACAGGAATTAGGGCCATAGTTCCTATTAGGAGGGGAAAAAATAGAGAAGAAGGAAGACTAGATTGGCAGCTTACCGTATTTATCCTTTGTGTCAGCTCTCCTTCACTGTTTAAAGACACTAAGGAATAAAGTGACTGTCAGTCACGATGTAAAGAGCTGCTCTGAAACAATGTTGCATAGAAAGGGAGTTAGAAATCGGGATGCCCAACTGAACAGTAAAAATGTACAGAAGAACACCGGAAATGTCTTGTAAAAATTACAGCTGCTCCAACATTATTTGTAATAGCAAAAGATTGGAGACAGTGTCCATCAGTGAGGACTGGTTAAATAAATGCTGGCTCATCCACACAATGTGGAAGCCTGTGTAGGTGTTAGAAAAAGAGTGAAGAAGAGCTTGATACACTGGCAGGGAGTGATCTCCACTACATAGTTACCTGAGGAGAAAAACCATGGTACAGAGCAGTGTGCATGGTATGCTGCTTTTGTGCAAGAAAAGGAGGATTGTGGATATATGGACACATTTGCGTAGATTTTCAAGGAGAAACAAGACAATAAAAGATAAATTAAAAACTAAGAAAAATGTGTAGGGGGAGGGAGGGATCAGAGTAGAGGAGACCAGGAAGAAAGTAAGATTTACCTGAATGCATCCTGATATGTAGTTTGACGTTGGAATCATAAAACAAATTATATCCAAAAAAGTAAAATCACTTCCCACCCACCACATACACAATGGGGAAAAAAAAAAGAAGGAAACAAGTGAAGGGAATTATACTTTGTTAAGTGACATATCCACGTAAAGAAAATAATTATTCTGACAGACCTTAGAACACAATACTTTTTCTGTACATTCTCAATGAGATACTCTAAGGACAAAAAAAATGCAGAGTTTAAATTGTATTTAGCGGTCTTACTATTGGTTATGTTTGTGTGGTTAAGAATTAAGATTGTCTACCTAAGAGAAAAGAAATAAGCATAAGATTTTTTTTTTAATTATGTAAAATTCCTGTATACTTACATTTTTTTAAAAATTTATTTATTATTTATTTATTATTTATTTCTGGCTGTGTTGGGTCTTCGTTTCTGTGCGAGGGCTTTCTCTAGTTGCGGCGAGCGGGGGCCACTCTTCATCGTGATGTGCAGGCCTCTCACTATCGCGGCCTCTCTTGTTGCGGAGCACAGGCTCCAGACGCGCAGGCTCAGTAGTTGTGGCTCACGGGCCTAGTTGCTCCGTGGCATGTGGGATCTTCCCAGACCAGGGCTCGAACCCGTGTCCCCTGCATTGGCAGGCAGATTCTCAACCACTGCGCCACCAGGGAAGCTCCTTACATTTGAATTAGAAGTATGAGCAAGATATTATTCTTCCCTTAAAAAAAAAAAACTCCATGTACCTGAGATCTGTTCAATAAAAAGGCCTAGAAAACAGTGGAAACTCAGTAACAATGAGCACTCCTAGCCCCCAGATTGTGGTCTTTAAACACCATTCCCCACTGTAAGAGTCCAGAGGTCCCTGGAGAAATGCCTGGTTCCACGTCTGTGATGAGAAATGTACTTGGTGAGTCTAGAACATCTTGTGCTGGAAAGCAAGGGACATATCAAAGACTAATTAGTGATTTCAGAAGAACCTAGGAACCCCCCTGCGGGGTTCCCATTGGCCAGAGATGGGATAAGTGACTGCAGATGAATATGAAAACTTTCCATGAGTTTTAATGATATTAAACCAGGAAAAGGACTGTCACACCACTCCTGCATTCAGGCTATTTTGAATGGCGATGGGGAATATGCATTGATTGTGTAAATTATTCAGAGTCGGAGTTCTTGGCCTTTCTCCCCATCCCCTCCCCTCTATAGCAGGCTTGGGGTCTGACCTCAGATTGACTTTTACTGGGATGGGAAATACATTGCTTTGCACTCTTGTCATCCCTTATTGCCAACATCGTGTCCTTGGCGGAGCTGAGATCTGCCTCTGAGAGTCCAAAGACCTGGATACTGGTCCAGCTGTTCCTGCGGCTCCCTCCACAGCCTCAGTGTCTCCGAACCTGGCTGAGCCTCAGACTCCTCATCTCTAACGTAAGAAGGACGATGATCCCCTGTGCCCTGCAGCCCTTCCAATCCATGAGCACCCACCTCTAAGATGCCTTCTGCCTCACGGATGCCGTGAATTTGCGGTCTTTCCCCCATTGTTACATTCTTAAATAGGCACTTTATGAAATCTCAGTGGAGACTGGAATCGTTTCAGCTGTACCTAGAAAAATAAATATAGCCGGCTCATTACCACAGATTGGGTGGGGAAGTAACATCCTTTTGTCTTTCTGTTTCTTTCAGCCATGGAATTCCATGAACACTTGCACAGCATAGGCACCAAGGAAGGTTTGAAGGAACGCAAACTGCAAAAAGCTGTGGAGAGCTTTACCTGGAATATTACCATCTTAAAGGTATTTTCCGAGTTGTTTCTGATGCTAGTGATCTTGCAGCCTTGTTCAGCATGTTTCTTCCTGTTAGTATACCATTTCCTGCACTGTACATTACCAGCCACTCGAAGCTATGGCATGGCCACAAAAATCGAATGAGAACTCTGCTTTCTGGAGAGTCTGCTGCGGGCACAGTAGCTGGGCAGTGCAGCTCAGAGGGAGAACCGGGGACTCGAGCGGTTGGCACCTAGTGGATTCTGCCAAGAAGGGAAAGGGTCTGCATTTCATCCTTAAAGCATCGTAAAGTTCTTAAACGCCAGTTGCTACATGTGAAATAGAAAGCATTGATTACAGAGGAATGACTGGGAATTTGAAGATTCTAGTTCTTCAGATTTCATTCAATGTTTTAAAGTATAATCACAGCCTTAACGTCAATATGATCCCAGGGAAAAAGTAGGAAAGAATTGTGGGGGGCATAATCAAAAGAAATATGTAAAGGAGTTGCTGTTTGAAAAAAATTTCCCTTCAAGGGAGAAACCATCTCTATCTGTTTGTTTATCTGCTCTCTTCTTTCTTTCTTTTCCTTTCTCTCTGTCCGTCTCTCTCTCTCTCCCTCCCTCCCTCCTTCCCTCCTTTCCTTCCATCTTCCTATCTCAGCATGACCATTTAAAAAAATTAACTTTTATTAGTTTTATTATAAAAGTAATATATTTTCATTATAGAAAATGTCAAAATAGCATAACCAAAGGTAAACATAGTCCCACCGTCCAGGGTCTTTTGCTATACATTCTCCCAGTCCTTTTCTCTATGGTGTATATAATATGACATGATTTTTAAAATAATGTTATGTATGTGCCTTGGAACCTTTTTTGCATTTTGTCTCGCTGATCTTTTCTTTATCTCAGTGTTTGAGACCTTGAATAATAATAACACAGAAACATTATTTCACTCTGGGCCTTGGACAACTCAATGTAAAATTACTCTCCAGTTCACCCTCCAAACTTTCTTCTCAGTTGAATTCAAAAGACATTATCACAGCTGCCTCTTTTAATTTCTCTGTTTCCCTTCAAGTTAAAAGATCCATCCTGCATCCCTAATTTTCAAAGTGATATATACTCATGTAAAAAAAATTTGGGAAATACATACATGTAGATGATAATAAACTACAATTTAGACAAAAAAAAAAAAATCCATCCTGCAGCTGACAACAGTCTTCTGATTTAATTTAATGAAAAGTCACCCTTCCAAAGCTAGCCAACTTGCACTTTCTCATCTTAAACCCTTACTCATTTTTATAATAAGTCATTTTCTAAACTTCTTCAAATACTTCCCTTCCTACACATGTACTTATTTGAATCTCTGGATCTTCTGCTTAGTATTTAACTCTGATCATTTGCAGTTCAGTAAACAGCAGATAGAAAAATTTACAATGAAGAGGAATTTGGCTTTACAACTTGCTGACTCACTCCCAACCAGAGATGGGGTGTACACTACAAATTTCCTGCAAACCTCAGGAAAAAATTGCATTGTAGTTTAAAGCCCTGTGATAGGAACAAATGCTCATTTGACTTTTATTTTATTATAGGCAAAACAGACTTAGGAACCAAACTTTCATCTGTCAGCTATCCTTGCTACTCCATTCTGGTCCAGGAACCAGCAGCCTGGGCATCACCTGGGAGCTTGCTCACAATGCAGACTCCCGGGCCCTGCCCCAGGCCTGCTGAGTCAGAATCTGCCTTTTTACAAGATCCCGGGGGATTCTTATGCACATTACAGTTTGAGAAGCACTGGGCTAAGAACCCCTGAAAATGGGAGTCTGGCGCACATATTCATGAAAAACAGCTGACATAAAGTAATGGCTCAGGTTTTAGAAACATGAAATTGAACCAAACAGCTACAATGAGGAAACTATTTTCTTTTGAATTATGTCCAGGAGATAGAATTAGCACCTCAGACTTACGTACATATGGAAACAAGTGTATAGAACAGGGTAATAGATCTTCTTAAAATTCCCAGGGTAGTATTTGCTGTAGCTGGTGTTTGAGTATGCGCTGAGTGGGGAAGAGTTGGAGAGGTCTGTGTGTCTTTTCTGTACAATAGGAGGGCTTTTTTCATTGCTGCATATTTCACGGGTTTAAACTTTCTTTAGAAGAATCAGTGCCTGTGGAGCTTTAGACATGAGTTTGGGTCTGAGTTGAGCTCCCAGCCTTTTCCTGGCAGGAGGGGATGGGTCCCTTGAGTTCCCCTCACCACCTGTTCTCTGCGCAGAGCTTGGAGGGGGTCCAGCCCTCCAGGGCCCTGTGTGGTATGTAGTTGGCAGCGGGTGCCCTCATGGGGGCACAGAGGCTTGGGGAAGGTTCCAGACTTTCCCTCCAGACGTGCTGAGGGAGCCCCGGAGCTGTGAGGCCAGCTGTAAGAATTACCTGGGTGCTTAAAACACAGTCTCCTAAGCCCCACCGCAGACCTCCTGGGTCATCATCTCAGGAGTGGATGCAGGAATCTGGCTGTGTGACACGTTCCTCAGGGGATTCGCAGGCACCCTAAAAAATTGAGTGCCACGACTCTAGAGTCAAATCAGAAGTGTCTTTCCTTCTGAATCACCCCGCTCATGTGAACAACAAGGGAGGCAGGGTGCCCAATCATCGCGGGACGAAGGACTTGCAGTGTGAGAGCCGGGGTGATGGGTCACCCCCAGAGCAGGCGCCCGGCCACAAACTCCTTTCATCCAAGGATGTCCAGCCAAGTTTTCATGAGTCTTTGCTGGCTTTGTTTAGTTTTTTCAACTTTAAGAGTTGCTTTAAAATACAGAAATGAACGAAGGAGAAATGTCACCTCTGATTCCACACCCAGAATGACCTGCTATTAACATCTTGGCATATTTACTTCCAGTCATTTTTTTCTTTGAATAAAAATCATTCATTTGTTTCTGTAAATATGTCTTCATTATAAAGAACTTTTTCAATGTATAAAAGATAAGTTTTAAAATGACCTCAGATCCTCCCTCTGAGAAATAATTATTATTAAATGTAAGTGACCTTATTCCAGGAACCTTTTTATATGCATATGGATGGATGGATGGAGATACATGTTTTTGATCCTGAGTCATACCTTTTTCTTGTTTTTCACATCTTTGATATTGGTGTGTATCTTATAATGCATGGCATCTTTGCATTGTATCCTAGTTAAATTGGAGTGATTTTCTTCCTTAGTGGTGTATAAAATAGTGGTACGTATGTCTCATCAGTACTAGTATCTCAGATATTATGAAATAAGGTATATCAGTAGATAAAATCCTACTATAATTTCTCTATTTAATTTTTTTAAGTACTAAGTTTCACTTTACTTAATTTAACAGGAAGAAAGCAAACCATAAAGAAACTAAATGAATTGCTGAACAATTTTTACTCTAAAGGTTTTTCTTTCTTATAAAATCCCTCTGAGGTTAAGGAAAGAGATTATGAAAAATGTTAATTGGAGTCATTTTGTTGGGTTTTTGAAAGCTATACATTTCAGTTATAAGCTTTGTTGGTTGCCCTTCTGCTACGAAAGATGAGTTAGCACTTTTTAATATTTCTGGGTGGAGAGTTAGGCATATTGTTATTTTTCCATTATCCAGGTTTAAACATCACCAGTTGGTTCCAGACTGTAGTTCCCATGTTGCTTGCTATAAGCTCAATATTTAAACTGGTTCGCTGTCACCACCAGTCCGAGAAATCGCCCATGCTTTTCTGTAGCCTGAGGGAATGGCGGAGAAGAGAGAAATCTCAGCTGGGGTCATAGACAGCCTTTGTTTGGATACTGGGACCCAGCTTCCTCAGAGTTTGTAAATGTCCTGTTCTAGGGTTTCTGCTGCATAATTGGAGAGAGGGTGTAATTCATTCCCACAGGCTTCTGATTGCTTCTTTAATTCAGAAGCCAGCCCTCAAGACCTCACACTCATTAGATAGCACCATTCTCTCTTTTTTGATGAGCATTATTGAGGTATAATTTACATAAAATAAAATTCACCAACTTTAACTGCGCCATTCAATGAATTTTGACAAATGTATATAATCATGCAGCATACCATAGTGATGATAGAGCTTCATTCCTAGAAGTTCCCTTGTGTCCCTTTGTAGTAAACTCCCCCACCTTGCTGACTGCTGGTCTGATTGCCATCTGTAGTTTCACCCATTCCAGAATGTCCCATAGATGGAATCATGTAGTAATAAACTTTGTGCCTGGCTTCTTGCATTCAGGATAATGCTTTTGAGATTCATCCAAGTTGATGTATGTTTCAGCAAGTTATTCCTTTTTATTGATGAATAGTATTCTATCCTATGGGTGTACCACACTTTGTATGTTCACTAGTTGATGGACATTTGGGTTGCTTCCAGTTTTTACCTATTAAGAATACAGCTGCAATGAACATTCACATTCAAGTCTTTGTGTGAACATATGTTTTTATTTTTCTTGGGTAAATACCTATGAGTGGCATTGCTCATATGGTAAGTGTATTTCAGACTTGATAAGAAATTGCCAACTGCTTTACAAACTGCTTTATGAGCTGTTCCATTGTGAATTCCCCCCAGCAGTGTTACGAGAGTTCCAGTTACCCCACACCCTTGTCAACGTTTGTTATTATCAGTTTAGCAAGTCTAGTAGGTGTATAGAGTTTGAGCATCTTTTTGTTGGGGTCTTTTTTTTTTTAGATTTTTTTAGAAGATCTTGATGGGCCTTAGTGTGGCTTTCTTTATGTTTCTTCTGCTTAGAGTTCTTTGAGGTTTTTCTATATGTGGATTTACAGTTTCCATCAAACTTGGAAAATTTTCAGCCATAGTTTCTTTAAATTTTTTTCTGTTTTACCCTTTCTCTCCTCTCCTTCTGTAACTCCATTTGTACATATGTACTGCTTGATACTATCCCATAAGTCACAGATGCACTGTTCATTTGTTTAGGCCTTTTTGCTGTTTTTTTTTTTTTTAATAGTTTCTAGTGCTGCAAGCAATGCTAGTCTTCAAGTCTTCTAGTCTTCAAACAATACTGCTGTATCTTCTACAGCATCTAATCTGCCATTAATCCTGTCCAGTGGGGTTTTTATTTTGAATTTCCTGCTTCTCTTCTTTGTGCTCATGATATCCTCTCCCTCCCTTTGTGCTCATGATACAATATCCTATTGTATATTTACAATAGCTGTTGCAGCCCTCCCTCCCTCTCCACCACTACCCTTGCAGCCGCTTTGCCTCCCTGAGCTCCAAAGAGGGGCTGCTGGGCTCTGTTTGGGAAGCTTTCCAGGCAATGAGCTGGACCTTGTGTCCATACCCCTTCTCCCAGGGCTCCCTGTCTTGCACTATCTGAAAATCATTGCTTTATATATTGTGTCCAGGTTTCTAGTTGTGTGTCAGCCCCATTCCTAACTTTTCCATGTCACCTCTTTCTTCCCACCCCCTGTCCATCATCTCTTCTCCTCCGTCAAACAGAAGTAAAAGGGGAAAGACACTCAGTTTATATCTCTCCAGGTTGTTGGGCTGTTAGAATTTTCAGCACCTAAATGGGAAAAGAATTTGAAAAAGAATAGATATATGTATATGTATAACTGAATCACTTTGCTGTACACGTGAAACTAACACAGCATTGTAAATCAACTGTAATTCAATATAAAATAAAAAATTTTTAAAACTTCATTGCAGAACTTCCTTCCCATAGTCCTGATGAAATGAGCAAAAAGAGTAAAACTGGCAAACACACACACACAATACACAAACACAAGCAGCCACCCCGCAAAGAAAAAGGTATAACATAATTTAATAAACTTCTAAAACTCATAGAACTCATACTGGCAATTCATAAAAATCCTGAACATTGGGGTACATGTATCCTCTCAAACCATGATTTTCTCCAGATATATGCCCAGGAGTGGGATTGCTTAATCATATGGTAGCTCTGTTTTTAGTTTCTTAAAGAACCTCCACACTCTTCTCCAGAGTGGCTGTACCAATTTATATTCCCAGCAACAGTGTAGGAGGGTTCCCCTTTCTCCACATCCTCTCCAACATTTATTGTTTGTAGACATTTTTTTAAATAAATTTATTTATTTTATTTACTTATTTTTGGCTGAGTTGGGTCTTTGTTGCTGCACGCGGGCTTTCTCTAGTTGTGGTGAGCAGGGGCTACTCTTCCTTGTGGTGTGCGGGCTTCTCATTGCAGTGGCTTCTCTTGTTGCGGAGCACGGGCTCTAGGTGCGCGGGCTTCAGTAGTTGTGGCATGCGGGCTCAGTAGTTGTAGCTTGCAGGCTCTAGCGTGCAGGGTCAGTAGTTGTGGCACACGGGCTTAGTTGCTCCGCGGCATGTGGGATCTTCCCGGAGCAGGGCTCGAACCCATGTCCCCTGCATTGGCAGGTGGATTCTTAACCAGTGCGCCACCAGGGAAGTTCCCTGTTTGTAGACTTTTTGATGATGGCCATTCTGACTGGTGTGAGGTGATACCTCATTGTAGTTTTGATTTGCATTTCTCTAATAATTAAAAATGTTGAGCATCTTTTCATGTTCCTCTTGGCCACCTCTATGTCTTCTTTGGAGAAATGTCTGTTTAGGTCTTCGCCCATTTTTTGATTGGGTTACTTGTTTGTTTGTTTGTTTTTTGATATTGAGCTGCATGAGCTGCTTGTAAATTTTGGAAATTAAGCCCTTGTCAGTTGCATTGTTTGCAAATATTTTCTCCCATTCTGTAGTTGTCTTTTTGTTTTCTTTTTCATTTTCTTTGCTGTGCAAAAACTTTTGAGTTTAATCACTTTCCATTTGTTTATTTTTCTTTTTATATCCATTACTCTAGAAGACAGATTGAAAAAGATATTGCTGCAATTTATGTCCAAGAGTGTTGTGCCTATGTTTTTCTCTAAGAGTTTTATAGTATCTGGTCTTACATTTAGGTAACCCATTTAACCCATTTTGAGTTTATTTTTGTGTATAGTGTTAAAGAATATTCTAATTTCATTCCTTCACATGTAGCTGTCCAGTTTTCTCAGCACCATGTATTGAAGAGACTATCTTTTCTCCACTGTATATTCTTGCCTCCTTTATCATAGATTAGGTGACCATAAGTGCGTGGGTTTATCTGTGGACTTTCTGTCCTGTTCCATTGATCTGTATTTCTGTTGTTGTGCCAGTACCATACTGTTTTGATTACTGTAGATTTGCAGTATAGTCTGATGTCAGGGAGCCTGATACCGCCAGCTCCGTTTTTCTTTCTCAAGATTGCTTTGGCTATTTGGGGTCTTTTGTGTCTCCATACAAATTAAAAAAATTTTTTTGTTCTAGTTCTGTGAAAAATGCCATTGGTAATTTGACAGGGATTGCATTGACTCTCTAGATTGCCTTGGGTAGTATAGTCATTTTGACAATATTGATTCTTCCAATCCAAGAACATGGTATATCTTTCCATCTGGTTGTGTCATCTTCGATTTTTTTCATCAGTGTCTTACAGTTTTCAGAGTACAGGTCTTTTGCCTCCTTAGGTAGGTTTATTCCTAGGTATTTTATTCTTTTTGATGTGACAGTAAATGGGATTGTTTCCTTAATTTCTCTTTCTGATCTTTTGTTGTTAGTGTATAGAAATGCAATAGATTTCTGTGTATTAATTTTGTATCCTGCAACTTTACCGAATTCATTGATGAGCTGTGGTAGTTTTCTGGTAGCATCTTTAGGATTTTCTATGTACAGTATCATGTCATCTGCAAATAGTGACGGTTTAACTTCTTTTCCATTTTGGATTCCTTTTATTTCTTTTTCTTCTCTGATTGCTGTGGCTAGAACTTCCAAAACTATGTTGAATAAAAGTGGTGAGAGTGGACATCCTTGTCTTGTTCCTGATCTTAGAGGAAATGCATCCAGGCTTTCACCATTAAGTATGATGTTAGCTGTAGGTTTGTCATATATGGCCTTTATTATGTTGAGGTAGGTTCTCTCTGTGCCCACTTTCTGGAGAGTTTTTGTCATAAATGGGTATTGAATTTTGTCAGAAGCTTTTTCTGCATCTATTGAGATGATCATATGGTTTTTATTCTTCAATTTGTTAATGTGTTGTATCACACTGATTGATTTGTGGATATTGAAGAATTCTTGCATCTTGGGATAAATTCCACTTGATCATGGTGTATGATCCTTTTACTGTATTGTTGGATTCGGTTTGCTAGTATTTTGTTGAGGATTTTTGCGTCCATGTTCTTCAGTGATACTGGCCTGTAATTTACTTTTTTGTGTGGTATCTTTGTCTGGTTTTGGAATCAGTGTGATGGTGGCCTCATAGAATGAGCTTGGGAGTGTTCCTTCCGCTGCAATTTTTTGGAATAGTTTGAAAGAATAGGTGTTAACTCCTCTCTAAATGTTTGATAGAATTCACCTGTGAAGCCATCTGGTCCTGGACTTTCGTTTGTTGGGAGTTTTTAAAATCACAGTTTCAATTTCAGTACTTATGATTGGTCTGCTCATATTTTCTATTTCTTCCTGGTTCAGTCTTGGAAGATTGTACCTTGCTAAGCATTTGTCCATTTCTTCGTGGTTGTCATACAGTTGTGTGTAGTAGTCTCTTATGATCCTTTGTATTTCTGTGGTGTCAGTTGCAACTTCTTTTTCATTTCTATTTTTATTGATTTGAGTCCTCCCACTTTTTTTCTTGATGACTCTGGCTAAAGGTTTGTCAGTTTTGTTTATCTTTTCAAAGAATAAGCTTTTAGTTTCATTGATCTTATCTATTGATTTCTTTATCTCTATTTCATTTATTTCTGCTCTGATCTTTGTGGTTTCTTTCCTTCTGCTAACTTTGGGTTTTGTTTGTTCTTCTTTCTCTAGTTGCATTAGTTGTAAGGTTAGGTTGTTTATTTGAGATTATTATGTTTCCTGAAGTAAGATTGTATGGCTATAAAGTTCCCTCTTAGAACTGATTTTGCTGCGTCCCATAGGTTTTGGATCATCATGCTTTCGTTTTCATTTATCTCTTGGTATTTTTTTATTTCCTCTGATTTCTTCAGTGATCCACTGGTTGTTTAGTATTGATAGCATATTGTTTAGCCTCTACATGTTTGTGTTTTTTACAGGTTTTTTCTTGTAGTTGATTTCTAATCTCGTAGTGTTGTCATTGGAAAAGATGCTTGATATGATTTCAATTTTTAAAATTTACTGTGGCTCACTTTGTGGCCCAGCATGTGATCAATCCTGGAGAACGTTCCATGTGTACTTGAAAGGAATATATACTCTGTTACTTTTGGATAATGCTCTAAAAATAGCAATTAAGTCCATCTGGTCTAATGTGTCATTTAAGACCTGTGTTTCCTTATTGATTTTCTGTCTGATGATCTGTCCATTTATGAAAGTGGGTTGTTAAAGTCCCCTACTATTATTGTGTTACTGTTAATTTCTCCTTTTATGGCTGTTAGCATTTGCCTTATATGTTGAGGTGCTCCTATGTTGGGTGCATATATATTTACAATTCTTCCATATTCTTGTTGGATTGATCCCTTCATCATTATGCAGTGTCCTCCTTTGTCTCTTGTAGCAGTCTTTATTTTAAAGTCTATTTTTGTCTGATATGAGTATTGCTACTGCAGCTTTCTTTTGATTTCCACTTGCACGGAATTCCTTTTCTGATCACCTCACTTTCAGTCTGTATGTGTCCCTAGGTCTGATGTGGGTCTCTTGTAGACAGCATATATACGGGTCTTGTTTTTGTGTCCATTCAGCAAGTCTGTGTCTTTTGGTTGGAGCATTTAATCCGTTTACATTTAAGGTAATTATCGATATGTATGTTCTTATCATCATTTTGTTAATTGTTTTGGATTTGTTTTTGTAGGTCTTTTTTCTGCCTGTCCTCTTTTGTTCTCTTCTCTTGTGATTTGATGACTAATTTTAGTGTTGTGTTCGGATTCCTTTTTCTTTTTTGTGTATCTATTGTAGATTTTTGGTTTGCAGTTCCCATGAGGTTTTGATATAGCAGTCTATATATAAACAAGATTGTTTTAAGTTGCTGGTCTTTTAATTTCAAATGCATTTCCAGTATCCTGCATTTGTACTCTCCTCTTCTCACAATTGCTGGTTTTGATATCATATTTGTGTGTGGATGATTTCCTACCTTTACTGTATGTTTGCCTTTACTGGTGAGCTTTTCTGTTCATAATTTTCTTGTTTCTAGTTGTGGCCTTTTCTTTTCTACCTAGAGACGTACCTGTAGCATTTTTTGCTAATCTGGTCTGGTGGTGCTGAATTCTCTTAGCTTTTGCTTGTTTGTAAAGATTTTGATTTCTCCATTGAATCTGAATGAGAGCCTTGCTGGGTAGAGTTTTCTTGGTTGTAGGTTCTTACCATCCATCACTTTAAATATATTGTGCCACTCCCTTCTGGCTTGCAGAGTTTCTGCTGAAAAATCAGCTGATAACCTTATGGGAATTCCCTTGTTGCTTTTAGTATTTTCTATTGCTTTTAATTTGTCAGTTTGATTACTATGTGTCTTGGTGTGTTCCTCCTTGAGTTTATCCTGCCTGGGACTCTCTGCACTTCCTGGACTTGGGTGTCTGTTTCCTTTCCCATATTAGGGAAGTTTTCAGCTGTTATCTCTTCAAATATTATCTCAGGTTCTTTCTCTCTCTTCTTCTGGGATCCCCATAATGTGAATGTTGTCGTAAAGTTCTCTTAGACTGTCCTCATTTCTTTTCATTGTTTTTTCTTTATTCGGTTCCACAGCAGTGATTTCCACCATTCTATCTTCCAGCTCAGTTATCCATTCTTCTGCCTCAGTTATTCTGTTATTGATTCCTTCTATTTTTCATTTCAGTTATTGTATTGTTCATCTGTTTGTTCTTTAGATCTTCTAGCTCTTTGTTAAACATTTCTTGTATCTTCTCGATCCTTGTCTCCATTCATTTTCCAAAATCTTGGATCATCTTTATTATCATTACTCTGAACTCTTTTTTTGGGTAGGTTGCCTATCTCCACTTCACTTAGTTGTTCTTCTGGGGTTTTATCTTGTTCCTTCGTCTGGGACATATTCCTCTGCTGTCTCATTTGTCTAACTTTCTGTGATTGCGGTTTCCGTTCTGCAGGCTGCAGGGTTGTAGTTCTTGCTTCTGCTGTCTGCCCACTGGTGGATGAAGCTGGTCTAAGAGGCTTGTGCAGGCTTCCTGATGGGAGGGGCTGGTTCCTGCCCACTGGTGGGTGGAGCTGGGTATTGTCCCTCTGGTGAGCAGGGCTGTGTCAAGGGGTGTGTTTAGCAGGCAGCTGTGGGTTTGGGAAGACTTTAGGCAGCCTGTCTGCTGATGGGTAGGGCTGTGTTCCTGCCCTGTTGTTTGGCCTGAGGTGTCCCAGCACTGGAGCCTACAGGCTGTTGGGTGGGGCCACGTCTTGGTGAGAAAATGGCTCACAGCATTGAGTACTCCCCAGAAGTACCACCATCAGTATCTTTTTCCCTGCAGTGAGCCACAGCCACCCCTGACCTGAGCAGGAGACCCTCCAATACCAGCACGTAGGTCTGGTCCAACCTGCCATGAGGACACTGCTTTTTCCCCTGGGTCCTGGTGCACACGAGACCTTGTGTGCACCCTCCAAGAGTGGAGTCTCTGTTTCTCCCAGTCCTGTTGAGCTCCTATGATCAAACCCTGCTGGCCTTCAAAGCCAGATGCTCTGGTGGATCCTTCTCCTGATGCCAGACCCCCAAGCTGGGGAGCCTCATGTGGGGCTCAGATCTTTCACTCCTGTGGGAGAACTGCTGTGATATAATTATTTTCCAGTTTGTGGGTCGCCCACCTGGCAGGTATGTGAGATGATTTTATCGTGATTGTGCCCCTCCTACCATCTCATTGTGGTTTCTTCTTTGCTTTGGGGAAGTGGACCCACCTCTTAATGGACAGTGCAGCGTGCCTGGATGGGGGCAGAAGGCATTGTTGGTGGCCATATTTGCAGTGGCAGAATCTGTGAATGAAGCCGTTTCCCTTAAATGGGTGTGGGAGACTTTGTGAGGCTTGTCCTTATGGGATGATAAAGTCATAAGATCCCACTTCTTGTGCTCCCACTAGATTGCCAGCCTCCTCCACCATCATGTAATTGTGTTCTGTCATACAGTATATAGCATCTTACATCTCTGTGACTTCTATCCACTGATTACACTGATGCCCTCAAAGTGGCACAGATGTACCCTATTCCTTCTCCTTCAGCATCCCTGCAAATACTTGGGCACTGTTGTATCTTCTCTCAAACCCCCGAGATTCAGGATGAGGTGGCTTCTGGTGCCTTCCCCATTGGGTCCCTTCATTTTCTGAAGGCTCTGGCTTGTCAGTGCCTTGTCAGTGCTTGTCAGTGTCATAAGATGGGACAACCAGGATTACCCCCACACTTCAAATGCCTGGTGGGCTAACCCTCCCAGAATGAGACTTGGCAGTCTGATTTTGCTCAAGTCTGAAAACCATCTTACTATTAATGTAGGCCAAAATTATGTTGGATTTTATAGCACCTGTGTCCTATCATGGACTTAAATGAAGCTTATTACAACCCAAGATGATTTCCAGAACTGCTGCCAAGCAAGCGCTCCCTATACTGTGTCACTCCACCCTCAGAGAAAAACTAGAGATTAAACCCTGAAAGTAATTAGAGATTTGTTCTCTTTAGGAACATAAGACTTCTGCCAAAAATAAATAATTAAACCAGATAGTTTTTGCACCTGTTAAGGCATTAATCTTTCAAAATTTTATGTATATATGTATGTAATTGAAAAATAGTTGATTACAATGTTGAGTTAATTTCTGCTGTACAGCAAAGTGATTCAGTTATACATACATATATATATATATATATATATATATATATATATATATATATATACACATTCTTTTTTATATTCTTTTTTATATTCTTTTCCAATATGGTTTATAACAGGATATTGAATATAATTCTCTGTGCTATACAGTAGGACCTTGTTGTTTATCCATTCTGTATATAATAGTTTGTATCTGCTAATCCCAAACTCCCACTCCATCCCTCCCCTACCCCCCTTCCCCCTTTGCCACCACAAGTATGTTCTCTGTGTCTGTGAGTCTGTTTCTGTTTTGTAGATAAGTTCATTTGTGTCCTATTTTAGATTCTACATATAAATGATACCATACGGTGTTTGCCTTTCTCTTTCTGACTTACTTCACTTAGTATGATAATCTCTAAGTCCATGCATGAGCTGCAAATGGCATTATTTCATTCTTTTTTATGGCTGCATAGCATTCCATTTTATGTATGTACTACATCTTCTTTATCCATTCATCTGTCGATGGACATTTAGGTTGTTTTCGTATCTTGGTTATTGTGAATAGTGCTACTGTGAACATAGGGATGTATGTATCTTTTTGAATTATAGTTTTGTCCTGATATATGCCCAGGAGCAGGATTGCTGGATCATATGGTAGTTCTATTTTTAATTTTTTGAGGAAACTCCATACTGTTTTCCACAGTAGCTGCAGCAACTTACCTTCCCACCAACAGTGTAGGAGGGTTCCCTTTTCTCTACACCCTCTCTAGCATTTGTTATTTGTAGACATTTTAAAGATGGCCATTCTGCCTGGTGTGAGGTGATACCTCATTGTAGTTTTGATTTGCATTTCTATAGTAATTAGTGATGTTGAGCATCTTTTCTTGTGCCTGTTGGCCCTCTGTATGTCATCTGGAGAAATGTCTATTTAGGTCTTCTGCCCATTTTTTAGTTGGGTTGTTTGTTTTTTTGTTGTTGAGTTGTATGAGCCGTTTGTATATTTTGGAAATTAAGCCCTTGTCGGTCGCATCATTTGCAAATATCTTATCCCAGTCTGTAGCTTGTCTTTTCATTTTGTTTATGGTTTCCTTTTCTGTACAGAAGTTTGTAAGTTTGATTAGCTCCCATTTGTTTATTTTTGCTTTTATTTCTATTACCTTGGGAGACTGACCTAAGAAAACATTGGTGTGATTTATGTCAGAGAATGTTTTGCCGATATTCTTTTGTAAGAGTTTTATGGTGTCATATCTTACATTCAAGTCTTTAAGCCATTTTGCGTTTATTTTTGTGTATGGTGTGAGGATGTGTTTTAACTTCATTGCTTTACATGCAGCGGCCCAACTTTCCCAGCACCACTTGCTGAAAAGACTGTCTGTTCTCCATTGTATATTCTTGCCTCCTTTTTCAAGATTAATTGACCGTATGTGCGGGGGTTTATTTCTGGGGGTTTGTGTTCTGTTCCATTGATCCCAATGTCTGTTTTTGTGCCATTACCATGATTTTTTGATCACTGTAGCTTTGTAGTATTGTCTGAAGTCTGGGAGGGTCATGCCTTCTGCTTTTTCTTTTTCCTCATGATTGCTTTGGCAATTCTGCATTTTTTATTGTTCCATATAAATTTTAGGCTTATATGTTCTAGTTCTGTAATTTGATAGGGATCACATTAAATCTGTAGATTGCTTTGGATAGTATGGCCATTTAAACAATATTAATTCTTCTAATCCAAGAGCATGGATATCTTTCCATTTCTTTGAATCATCTTCAGTTTCCTTTATTAATGATTTATAGTTCTCAGCATATAAGTCTTTCACCTCCTTGGTGAGGTTTATTCCTAAGTATTTTATTTATATCTTTTTTGATGTATTTTTGAAAGGGATTGTTTACATTCCCTTTCTGATATTTCATTGTTAGTGTAAAGAAATGCAACCGATTTCTGTATGTTAATCTTGTATCCTGCTACTCTGCTGAATTCGTGTATCAGTTCTAATAGTTTTTGTGTGGAGTCTTCAGGGTTTTCTACATAGAGTATCATGTCATCTGCATATAATGACAATTTTACCTCTTCCCTTCCAATTTGGATACCTTTTATTTCTGTTTCTTGTCTGATTGCTGTGGCTAGGACTCCAATACTATGTTGAATAGAAGTGGTGAGAGTGGGCATCCTTGTCTTGTTCCAGATTTTAGCTGGAAGGCTTTCAGCTTTTCACCATTGAGTATTATACTGGATGTGGGTTTGTCATAAATAGCTTTTATTATGTTGAGCTATGTTCCCTCTACACCCACTTTGGTAAGAGTTTTTGTCATGAATGGATGTTGAATTTTATCAAAAAAATTTTTTTGCATCATTGAGATGATCATGTGGTTTTTGTCTTTTCTTTTGTTGGTGTGGTGTATCACATTGATTGATTTGTGTATGTTGAACCATCCTTATGAACTTAGGATGAATCCAACTTGGTCATGGTGTATGATCTTTTTTATGTGTTGCTGGATTCAGTTTGCTAACATTTTGTTTGAGAATTTTTGCATCTATATTCTTCAAAGAAACTGGCCTGTAATTTTCTTTTTTTGTAGTGTCCTTCTCTGGTTTTGGTATCAGGGTGATGGTGGCTTCATAAAATGTCTTTGGGAGTATTCCCTCCTCTTCAGTCTTTTGGAAGAGTTTGAGGAGAATTGGTATAAGTTCTTCTTTGTATGTTTGGTAGAATTTGCCTGTGAAGCCATCTGGTCCTGGACTTTTGTTTGTAGGGAGTTTTTAAAATTAATGTTTCTATTTCACTTCTAGTGATTGGTCTATTCAAGTTATCAATTTCTTCTTGATCCACTTTTGGTTGGCTGTGTGTTTCTAGAGACTTCTCCATTTCTTCTGGGTTGTTGAATTTGCTGGCATATAATTTTCATAGTATTCTCTTATGGTTTTTTTGTATTTCTGTGGTATTGGTTGTTTCTTCTCCTTTTTCAATTCTTATTTTGTTTATTTGGGTCCTCTCTCTTCTCTTCTTGATGAGCCTTGTGAGAGGTTTTTGTTTGTTTTAATTTATTTATTTTTGGCTGCATTGGGTCTTCATTGCTGCACACAGGCTTTCTCTAGTTGTGGCGAGTGCAGGCTTCTCTTGTTGCGGAGCATGGGCTCAAGGCACGTGGGCTTCAGTAGTTGTGGCACACGGGCTCATAGTTGTGGCTCGTGGGGTTTAGAGCGCAGGTTCAGTAGTTGTGGTGCACAGACTTAGTTGCTCCACAGCATGTGGGATTTCCCAGACCAGGGCTCAAACCCATGTCACCTGCATTGGCAGGTGGACTCTTAACCAGTGTGCTACCAGGGAAGTCCTGAGAGGTTTGTGGTAAGACATTAATCTTGTTTTGTTTTTACCTGAGGTGCAGACTTACCTGGAAGACCTGAAGACTAACATTTGTTTCTGAAAATTACTTTGATAGTCTTATGTCCCACTCCTTTCCTTTACTGATGCTAATGTCCTTTAGTTACTTCTTTTATTATAGGTGATCTACTATGTTGCCTGTTTTCCTAAAAAGCTCTAATCGACTAAAAGCCATTTCTCTATTTAGTGTGTGAAAACTCCTCAGAGTGGCTCAGAAAATCAAACTACAGTAGCGTTTGTCACTAGGCAGGCTGTCCTTTCTGACCCATTTAAAACACAGTAAAACCTCAGACATTTGGATCCCACTGGTGTGGAATTTGTGATTACTCAGCTAATGTTTAATTATGCAGAGGTGTGCTTGAAAGATTAATGGTGCAAGGGAAGTGCTTACATGGGCGCCATTTTTGCTAGTGTCTTCAGAAGCCTTCCCGCTCCCCATCCTGGCCCTGCTCATCTCCCATCCCCTCGCTCCCACCCCCTCTCCAGCCCTGGTCCTCTACCTGGAATCTCTTGACCTCCTCCGTTTGTGCTTGGCTGGGCTCACCTCTGCTGTCTGGAGACCCTGCTGGCTGCTCCTGAGACCCTCACCCCACTTCTGTGCAGGCGGGCACCTCTCCCTTCCCAGGTCAGGTCTGTAACAGGGAGGGTGGTCACAGTCAGAACTCAGAGGGTTTGTGACATAGAAGCCAGGCCCCTACGGTGAGGCCCCAAAGGCATCATCTGCAGGAGCTGTGGAGTCACAAGTGGAAAACAGTGTCCTCTGCAGCTCCTAGACCTGCTGGAATCCTCTCCTGCCTTCCATTGAGGCTCAGCTCAGACCCTACACCTTCTCCCTGGGGCTGCCTGGGGGGGGCCCCACCTTCCATCAGTGTTGAACGAAACGTAAAGTTGTTTCTCAGGAGAAAGGCAGAGGTTAGGAGCTGCATCCCCAGGTCCCCTTGCTGTTCCTCACGCTCTCAGACCCTCTCATGAACCTCTAAGTGCTGGGGTGGGAGTCAGGGGAGGGAGGGCAGCCTTCCTGCTGCAGTGATGTGAGTTTGTTTTCAGTTCACATTCACACCCTTCATACACATGAAGCAACGTGAGGGGGGTGGGCACACAACAGAAAAAATAGTGAAACATTTAAAACAAATCTTTTCCTGTGGAAAAGCTTGTGCCACCATCCCTGTTGCTCTAGCTTTAGGTGACGATGACTGAGGGGTCTTTTTTGAGTGGAAGGTTTATTGAGACCTCAGTGGGATGAAGGCCTGATGAGCCATGTGGGGGGCTTCCTGACTCTGGTTAATTCATCAGCTACCCCCCAGGACCCCTCGCAGGGCACTGTCAGAGTGTGGTAGGTGGCGGTTTAGAACCGGTAGTCGAGATTCCCATTCATTCTGTTGCCCACTCTTTTGTCACTCAACAAAAACTGGAAATCTAGATTTCTGCTCCTGTATTTAATCACAGGAAGAGTGCATTTTCTGCATCAGTGGTGATGTGCTGAGTGCACTTAAAATGTCATCACTCTTCCATTCTGCTGGCTTTAAAGTGTCACATGTAACATGCAGGAGCTCAACTCCCTATAGTTTGGGGCCCTGGTTTAGTTTATCCAGAAAGAAAACAAAACACACACAGAAAGTTGTGTGTGTTGTATAATTTGCCATGTAGACTCTGCCTTGGGTGAGGCCGTTGGTCTCTCCAAATTGTATCCTCAGCTACACAGTGGGGATGGTAATCGCACCCCTCTTGCAGAATTGAGAGACTGTCATGAGAATAATCTTTGTAAAGGGCTTACTTAATTCAGTGTCTGGCACACAGTAGTCACTCAATAAATGGTGACTATTGTTCCCAGTAGGCTTTGCTGGTATACATTCCTACATGCCTAATTTGACATATCATAGGCTCTGTGGTTTCAAATTTTGGACTCTAATCACACTTGCAGTCCTTCTGTTTGAATTTGAGTGGTGGCTGTAAGAGTTAGAACATATTGGTTTCCATAGCCCTCTTAAAGGAGGTTTATGCTTTTGGCCTGTGATCCTGAATACTCATGAAATACTGAATTGAAGTGTATTCAGTTTGTATATGAGTCTTGCATCACCCAGAAGAGTGACTAACCACAAAATATTTACTAAGAAGTACTCTGTTTGTCACCACATACTATTAATATTCCAGTTAAATAACAGTGAAGAAGCTGTAACTTCCTGTCAACCTGGCTTTTGTTTTCCGGCCATGAGATTGTGTTAAGGTTTTACAAGTTCAATTCTTGGCTTTTGCTTGCAGAAAATGCTCGGGGGAGACGGCAGAGGAACCCTAGACCAGCATGCGTCAGCTCAGAGTGGCGCTGAGGGGACCTGCAGCTCGTGGAGACTTGTGGGGTGACGGGAAGATAACTTGATAAACAGCTTGCATCTCAAGCTGCTGAGCAAGGCCCAGCATGCAGTGGGTGTGAGGCCCACTGGGGGTGACAGTCTGTCTTGGTCTGGGCCTGGCACCCCTTTTCATTTAGCCCAGAGTCAGTGTCATCTTGTGGGGGAGCAGAGGTGTTAGTGCTAGCAAATGCAAGTTTGCGTGCCCAACGCACAGTGAGGCCAAACAGTACCAAAACATCGGAGTTTGGTGCAGAGAAAGGTTTATTGCAGGTTTATTGCAAGGAGACGGGTGGCTCATACCCCCAAAACCCTGAACTCCCCAAAGGGATTCAGCAAAGCATATTTAAAGGCCAGGTGAGGGAAGGGGGTCACAGGGTACGTGACCAGCTCCTGCACAATTCTCTGATTGGTTGATGGTGAGGTAACAGGGCAGTGTAACAGGCGTCAACATTGTCAGTCCTTAGGCTCCAGGAGGCCTGAGGGCTACATGTTCATGGTCATCAGGTAGTTAACATCTTCCATTTGGTAGGGGGGTGTGGTTTCACATCTGTGAAACAACTCAGGAAATGTGCACCAGATACTGTTATCTAGGTACTTCAGAGAGGAGCTAAAGCAGAGGATATGGGGGAAGGGCCTGCCCTGGCAAGACCGCATAGGGTCCTGCTTGGTTCCAATTCCCCCCTTTTCTTTGATACTTCTCAATCCTGAGGAGAACAGGTGTTCGACAAGAAAAGAAATAAAGTTTTAGTTAAGGAGGTTAATCATAAACTTGACAGAGGAACCCACAGGGTCCTGTCACCAGCGGACACTGCTTTGAGAATCAGTCTGACACAGCTCAGAAAATTCAAGTTCTTGGCAATAAAGGAGTGTGGTATTACCACACAGATAATACCACAATACATGTGGTCCTGTCCACCTTGCAGTCAGCTGATGTTCAGGCACTTTACCTTTATAGGCTTTAAGGAGGACTTGGTCTCCAGGTCAGAAAGGATGTTAAGGCTACTTCAGTTAGATAGGCAGACCTGTGGGAGGCAAACTCATGAACAGAGGTTAGTATAGTGCCCAAAGTTTTAATGTAATTAGCAACAGCTAGGTCTTTCAGAGCATTTATAGATTCTCCCACATGGGCAGACACCTGGAATGGCCTACCATACAATATTTCAAAGGGGCTTAATTTACGTCTCCTTTTGGGAGCCATTCTGATCTGTAGTAGGGCAATTGACAAGGCCTTATCCCAAGTTAAATTAGTCTCTTGACACATTTTAGCAATGCTCCTTCCAGTATGTATAAGCTCTGGCTACAGGTCATGGGGCATCTGATATTTATCCAAAGGTAGATGATTGGGATAAGTTTCAGAAATAAACTTAAGAGTGTCCTTCTTAATAATGCAATTAAACTTTACAATTATGTAGCATTACAACAAGGAACTGTCTAGGAAGTGAGTCTTAGACAATAAATGCAGACCTCAATTAACAGAGTCAGAATTTGATATCTACCGAAATGTAATCTCTTTCTCTCTAAAAATTACCCTCATTTTTCATCAAATATAGCCAAATTAAGATTTGTTTGTTTGCAAAATGAGTCTGGTTAATTGATCATATTGGCTCCTTTCAATTGGCTGTGTTGGAATTTTTCGTAAGGAGTCTGAGACTGAAATTTTAAAAGCCCTCTGAGGGCCAGGAAAGCCATGCCAAGGGCTTTTCATAGATTTTTGCCTTACAGATGTAGGTGAATTCCTCACTTTTTGAGGTCCCCAAAGTACCTCGAGATTTTTGCACCTGTTAGGAAGTATCCTTCCTAATTTACCTGATAAAGCTGCTGGGAACCTAAGAGTTTCCAATATCTGGAGGGATCAGGTAGAGAGAAAAAATAAATGTTTCAATTGTGTTTACAAAGGTAAAATCTACCAAATTGCTGTAAGTCATAATTAGCTTAAGGGGAAAGGCTTCCTTAAAACCAAAAAATTATAACCATATTCATCAGTTTACCAGTCTTATATAATTAATTCTTTTTTACTAACAGTTTTATGAAATCAGAGTTGCCATTAGACTTTTAAAATCTAGTTTAGCAGTATGATTGTCAAAAAGTCCTTTCTATGACTCTTCTTAGAGATGAAGCATTTTGCAAAGCATCAGCATAACTGTCTCTGAATGATAAAGGACTTAAAAAGGCAAGGTTAGAGATCTGATTATAATGTTTTTTGACAAAGAAGCTTAATGAAATTGTGACATACAGCATTTTAACCTGTGTACTGGCTTAAGTGATTTACTTTCTAACTGTGACTTTCTCTTTCCTATAACTTCTTGCTTCTTTTCTATTTAAAGACCTTTCAATATTTCCTGTAGGATAGGTTTAGTATTGCTGTATTCTTTTAGTTTTTGCTTATCTGAGAAATCATTTCTCTCTTTTTCTATTTTAAATGGTAATCTTGCTGGTGGATTCTAGGTTGCAGATTTTTTCCCTTCCAGGATTTTGAATATATCTTGTCACTCCCTTCTGGCCTGCAATGTTTCTGTAGAGAAATCAGCTGATAGCCTTATGGGGGTTCCCTTGTAATTAAGTCTTTGTTTTTCTCTTGCTGCCTTCAGAAACCTCTCTTTATCTTTAACTTTTGCTATTTTAATTATAGTATGTCTTGGTGTAGGTCGGGTTTGGGTTTATCTTGTTTGGAACCCTCTGTGCTTCCTGTACCTGGATATCTGTTTCCTTCTTTAGGTTTGGGAAGTTTTCAGCCATAATTTCTTCAATTACATTTTCAATCCCCCTTTCTCTTTCTTCTCCTTCTGGAATCCCTATTACGCATAGATTGGCATGCTTTATATTAGTATTCCATAGGTCTCTTATATTGCTTTCATTTTTTTTTTTCTTTCAATTTGCCTTTCTCTCTGCTGTTCTGATTGGGTGATTTCCACTATTCTATCTTCCAGATCATTTATTCATTCTTCTGCATTATTCATTCTGTCATTCATTGCCTTTAGCTCAGCTTTCATCTCGGCGAATGAGTTTCCTAATTTTTCTTGGTTCCTCTTTATAGTTTCTACCTCCTTTTTACAGTAATCTGCATTTCTATCAATAGGCCTTGTTAATTTCTTCAGTATTTTCATTATCTCCATTTTGAACTCAGTGTCTATTAGACTGAAGAGGTCTGTTTCATTGTTCTTTTGGGGGAATTCTCTTGACCTTTTATTTGGGAGTGGTTCCTCTGCTTCTTCATCTTACTTATGTTTCTCTTACTCTGTGAGTTTAGGAGAAACAATTATCTACTGTGGTCTTGGAGGGCTGCTTTTATGTGGGAGCGTCCCTGTATAGCCTGCATGGGTTTAATATTTTTGGTGCGAGGGCTGTTTTTAGTACGGATGTCTGTGACCTCTTTCCTTAGCGTGTGCTGGCTGTTTGTGCTTGACAGGTGGTGGTGTGGTGACCAGAGCCTGCACTGGGTGGCTCTATGGTTGTCGCTGCCCCGTCTGCGACAGTTGTTGGAGCAGAAGCCCCCCAATCTGATTCTGAGCTGCAGAGTGGGATAGGTGGGATTGGAGCACTCCCTCTGGAGAGGAGCCACTGAGTATTGCTTTGCCAGAGCTGTCCACCCGGGAGTGTGCTCTGTGGTGTCGCCTGGCTGGGCTCACAAAGTACGCTGCTGTCGGCACTGCCCTCGGCCCCACCTCCGCTGCGGGCATGCAGGCAGTTGGCCCCGGTGTCCCTCAGGCACTGTGCTCACAAAGCCAACGGCACAGATCCCGACACGCCAGTCCACTGAAGGCGGGTACCAGGAGCACAGCAGTCACGCACCTGGGCTCGCCGTGGGAGCCTTGGAAACAGCCCAGGCTCTGCCTCCGTGTGTGCTCCCACCAAGCCCACAGCTGCTAAGGCCAGACCCACCCCCGCCACTGTACACCTGCTGTCCCGCTCCCAGAGCTCATAGCAGCAGCACCAAGAAAGAGGCTGCTAAGGGGCAGGCCCCGCCCCTCCCTTCACTCGCCCCTTAGCAGTGGTGCTTCACTTCTGTGGCAGGCCCGGGCTTCTTCCACGTACACCCCTGGTTGCCACCCGTACCACACTCCAGGCCCTTCAGGCTGTCTCTGTGCGGCCAGCCCCAGTCCTCTCCCTGGGTCTGCCCTCTGAAGCCTGAGGTTCAGCACCCAGCCCCTGCACGTACCAGCAGGTGAGTGTCTTGGGCTGGGGACTGCAGCAAGGTAGCTCGGATCCTCTGTGCCGGTCTCTCTCTTTTCTGCCTGCTGCTGACTGCTGCGTTCTCCTCCGAGCCTCTGAAGCTCCCTTTCTGTCCCAGCTGATATCCCCGCTGGTGAGGGGGCTTCTCAGGGTGCGGGACTCTTTCCTCTTTTCCAGCTCCTTCCCAGGGACACAGGTCCCATCCCTATTCCTTTTTAAAAAATCTTTCTTCCTACCCGGTTCTGTGGAGATATTTCTATACACCTCTGGGTGTCTGATATCTTGCGCCAGTGTTCAGTAGGTACTCTGTGAGAATTGTTCCACACGTGGATGTATTTTTGATGTGTTTGTGGGAGGAGGTGAGCTCCACGTCCTTCTATTCTGCCATGTTGGTTCCTCCCCCAACATTTTAAGATAACAACTAAAATTATAACATTATACCGGGACATATCCAAATTTCAGAAGCTTTATATAATTTCTAGAATGTCTATATTAAAAACATTTATCCATACCGTATAATCTGAGGAGGCTTATCACTCATTTGACAATGCTTCCCATGTAATTTAACATACCAAACAATCCTAGTTAGTTTAATATTTTTCTCTGAGATGCCTTAGGGGCTCTCCAAAGCATCGCAAAGTTAGCTGGAGGTCAAAAATGTTTAATTAATTAAAATTTGATATTTGGGAAGTTTGTCAAAAAGTTTCAAAACACTTGGTCAAATAAGATCATAGGTCATTGTGAGACAATACTTATTCCTTAACCAAAATGAGAAGAGATGTCAAAAGCGAATACAGATCACTTAAAGGCACAGAAACTCAATCTGTTATCAATGGCATCATTCCAGGAAAACTTTGTCCTCTTTCCAGTGAGAGAAAAAAATCTAGTCTTGCACCAGCTTACTTTTAATAATAAAATTCATTTACTTAAGTTAAATTCAATCTAAACTTAGCCTGTCCTGACCATGCACAAACTCTTTTCTCAGAGTTCCTTTTCTACAAACCTTCCATCACTTTCTGTAGCCGTATTATTTTGCCCCTTAATTCTCCCATCTAGAAACAACCAGATGAACTTCCATCATTTAACTTAATTTAGCACAACTCTAAAATTTCACGTTACCAAATATCTGGAGAGATCATTCACATCTCAAAGGCACAGGAAAAGAAATGCAAATTTCTCTTCTAACTAACCACTTATATAAAACCCAGCCATCTTGGGCTATTTTTGAACTTTCTTTTTTCCAGTTCCCAAATATCCAGTGCAGTTTAAACAAACAAATGACACTAATAGACAATAATGTATATCATCTGCTCACATTCACAAGCCTCATTTTCAGCAAAACGAGGAAGAAAGAATAGGATTTGGACTCAGGTACCGAGACACTCATTCACATACATCCACACACACCTCCAAGATAAAAGCAATTGCAAAAGACCCACTCTGATACAATAGCTGAGCCATTAGGGGCCATTGTTCTACAGATCTCAGGGAGTATTGAGGCCACACAATGTTTCAAAAAAAATATTTTCTTTCTTTTATGGGAGCACAGCTAAAGATCTCCAAGTTTTGCAAAAACACCCCAGGGGACTATAAGATGGACCAGAGCTCTGATCATCCATCCCTAATTATTCACGATTGGTGTTATCAGATATCACGCAAACAACAGTTCAAATGGGTCTCTCAGGGTCATAGGCGCCTAGCCACAAAACGGGAGAAACTCAACCAATGTCCCATCAGAGATGAAGCTGAATAAATGACCAAGGCTAGTTCAAAAAAGGGAAAAATCCCGACCAATGCTCCACCACAGGTGAAACCAACACAACAGAGAAGGATATCCTGGTGTCGTCACACACGAGCCCAGCCTGCGCAGGCTGGAGCAACTTACCCGCAAGCGACACTGAATGTGGACCACAGCTCCAGACGTTTCTCGGTTCCGAACAGCCTTGTGCCGAGGGGTGGCCAGCGCCTGTCAGGGACAGTCCCTCCGAGATCCCCAGAGCGAAGTGTACTCTGGCAGCTGCTGGGCCTCAGGGAAGGGGCTGCCTCTGGCTGGGGTCGACCTGTCACAGGCACAGACTCTTGGCTGGCTCACCAAAATTGCTAGCAAACGCAAGTTTGTGTGCCCGGCGCACAGTGAGGCCAAACAATACCAAAACGTCGGAGTTTGGAGCCGAGAAAGGTTTACTGTAGGGTCATGCGAGGAGAAGGGTGGCTTGTGCCCCCAAAACCCTGAACTCCCCGAAAGCTTTCAGCAAAGGCCAGGTGAGGGAAGGGGGTCACAGGGTATGTGATCAGCTTGTGCACAATTCTGATTGGCTGATGGAGAGGTAACAGGGTGGTGTCACAGGGGTTAACATTATCAGTGCTTAGGCTCCAGGAGGCCTGGGGGCTATGTGCTCAAGGTCATCAAGTAGTTAACATCTCCCATTTGGGGGGGGGGGGGGGTTTCACATCTGTGAAACAACTCAGGAAATGTGCACCAGATACTGTTACCTGGGTGCTTCAGGGAGGAGCTAAAGCAGAGGAGATGGGGGAAGGGCTTGTCCCGGGAAGGACCCATAGGGTCCCGCTCGGTTACATTAGTGAAGGCACCTAAAGTCTGCTGTGCTCCTGAGCAGACACCCAGGTAAGCCCTCCTGGATTGGGGACTTCGGCTCCAGAACAGCCCGGAAGTCCTTGTGGGCCCCAGACATGCTGAGGTCCAACCACTCATAACTTGCATTCCGATTTGCATGAAAACAAAAAATATTTGACACTTTCGTGCCTCTTTCAGACTCCCAAAGTGGTGTGAGTGTCCTCTTCTTTCTCTTCCCTCCACTGTGTGTAATTGGGAAGAAAGGTGTCTGCTGGCCCCGGGGACAGCAGGTGGCCGTCTTTGCTCCCTGGCTCTCGGCCACGTGGCCACTGCACGGTGGTGGCCGAGGGCAGGAGAGTTTCTGTGGTCAGCCACTCACCTCAGAAGGAAGGCAACTGTTTTTCTCTGATACTTTGGCAAGAAAGCTTTGACAAAATTAACTGAAATACAGAATCCCTGCTGTTTCAGCTCAGTAAGAGCATTGAATTGTGATTGATTGTTAATTTTGGATTCAAAAACTGCACAACACTAACAGATGTGATTTGAAATATTTTTAATGTATTAACAACTAGGACATCTTTTGTGGTCAGACAGTAAGTTTGTTGATTGGCCAAGTGTTGACAATGGCTGGTCACTGGCTCTGGTGTTTTGCATCTGCCAACGGTCATTCCTTTCCTGGCTGCTCCAGCCTCTCTGCCCCAACCCCAGGTGAGTGGCAGGCAGATCACCCTGGACATTCAGCAAGAGCCCTGCCTGCTCGATTCCATGTATGTAAACATAAAGTACCCAGAGAACGGAAAGGACTGAAAAGGCAGCACACTCTTGGAATCTGGCATTGGGAACCGGGAAAACAAACTTGTTTTTTCGTTAAAATTGACCTATTTGGATTCAGTGCCGATCAGAAATAAATATGCCCTCTTGCGGAAGCAAAGTATTTCTATATTTCAGTGGAAGACCTATATTGTAAAACTGTAACCACAAGTCATGTCTCATCTCACACTAACTAACTGCATGTTTTATCACAGGGACAAGCGGATCTCTTGAAATACGCCAAGAACGAGACCGTGGAGAACCTGAAGCAGATCCACTACGCGGCTGTCTCCTGTGGACTCAATAAACCAGGCACAGAAAACACCGACGTCCAGAAGCCGCGCCGGAGCCTTGAAGTCATACCCGAAAAAGCAAACGATGATACTGGAGAATGAGGGCACCTTCTAGAGATGATTACAGAATTTATAACTCTAGGACCAATTGTAGCCAGATGGGACATTTGCTTTGCACTCACTAATGAAAAATAATATTGGGGATTTTAAAGCACAACTGGAATAGCTAATTGCCGTCTATTAAAACTGTGAATGTATGTAGCAACCCTGCGTGTGGAGGCAAATAAACTCTTTAACAAGAAATTCTCTTCCTGGCCCAAATATGCTATATTTGTATACAAAGACATCATAACTCAGTTCCAGTGTGAACAACAGACTAGCCACTCCTCTAGTTCCAGCGAGAAACAGACCTTTTCCTAACTGAAAACAATGTCTTAAGACGCAGATGGATTGTATGGTCTAATTAGTATTTACTGGGGGAAAACCGAATCTACAAGTTTTACTTATGTATGATTGCTGGGGTCTCTGGGTTCCAGATGTTTTTGGAGGCGTGCCTGCTGAGCCATGGTTACGAAGGAGAATGTAAGTAGCCTTGAACTTGGAGAGCCACTAGGTTCAAGGGCACTGCGGCTGGACGGACACTCCTGGCTGGAGACACCTGCTGGGTACACAATGTAAAGGCAACCAACCTGGAAGCAACACACTGTACATAGTTTTTCATCGTATTAAGTAGTGGTCACATTAAAAAGATATTTTATGATATTTCTCCAATAACAGTACGTGAATTTAATGAAAGTTTAACTTTTTAAAAATTTCCAGTTCAAGATATTCTACTCTTAAGAGGAGTGGCCAGTTACTTGGTGAACAGCTTTGTCAAAAATAAGTTGCTTGTCTGGCTTGACATTTTGCTTTTAGTACATAGAGCAGCCATGACTTTACATAGTGGCAGCTGTCAGTAAAGCAACCGACACCTCTTCCCCCTTCTCAGCCTGTTGATTCGTGCCGTAGGGGAGTGAACCTGGACATGGTGCAGACAGTAAGCCAGTGGCAGGTGGAGGGGCTGGAATGGGTGCCATGCTCCCCTGGCCAGCCGTCTTTAATCCAAGACTTTATTGTCCAAATCAGTGAAACTGCGTGCTATTTTAGAAAACCTACTGGACACTGAAGCCTAATTACTGCTTCTCCTAAAGCAAACTGCTCTCAAATTTTGGAAGGGTAAAAGCTTTCTAAATCTTCAATAACTGCTTTTTCATTTGTCCATATTGTTTTCATTGACTCAGGTAAGTACGCCAGATACCTATGTGGAATCCACAACTTGGTGCCTCATTATTTCATCACAGTTAGGGAAATGCTCAGGCTGATATATTGAATTTATTTATTTATTCCCAGACCCTGAAATATCCTTTTACAAAACAATTCCTTCTTTTCCCAGTTCTTGTCATTTGCCTGCTGATAGTGTGCTTAAATTAAGGTGTACATCTCCACTGGTCTGCACTCAATGTCATTCCAGTCAGAAAATTAAACCTCTCTGTTACTTGAATAATAGTGTGGTTTCCTGCTCACACCAGCCAGCAACCAGCCAGCAGCTTAGGCTCTTAGCTCGGAAATGAACTCTACATTGGAAAAAAACAAAAACAAAAACAAAAACAAAAATATGTAGAAACTAGTAAAGAATTAAAAGTAGATTTGTAGACTGAGAAATAAAATAATGTGTAACTTAGATTACTGTTAGCAATCCTTGAACTTAGCTGACAAGTAAATAGCAATATTCAGTGAAAAATCAAGAAATCATAAAAAATGACTTAAAATATTACAAAATTGAAAAAAATTGCTACATTTATAGTAATGGCAGATATTATCTAATATGTGACTTAAATGACTCTGAGACCAAGGCACCTGTCATTGGCTAGGGTTCATATAGGCTTTTAGAATCAGCAAACTTCAAAACCGAAGGGGGTCTATGAGATCATTCCATCTGACGTGTCCTTTCCCAGATGCAGATGTTGCAGACAAAAGCAATAAAATGCGGTGCCCGAGGTCACAAAGTCTGTCGGGGGAGTGACCCAGCCCAGGGTTTGCTCCACGTTTCCGTGCTAAGAAAGTCAGCCTTCTTTTGACCCCTCTCTTCAAAGGAAAAAAGCAGGCGCACTTGCTGGGGGGTTGTCCCCCAAGTCGCAGTGTTTCTCCTGCTTGTCCAGATCCCACTCCAGGCAGCACTCGATGACCCAAATCAGCAGAGCACACAGTCATGGCTTATTCGCGGCTAAGTGACCCTCTTTTCTGACTAAGAAAGATTCTAAAGGATGAAATACAATTGTTTAAGGAGGGGCAGTGATGGCCAGAGTTGATGTGATCTGAGGTTTAGAAATGTATTCTTTCACACATGAAGAAAACTGGAACCGGGTCGCAGGTAAATGTGACTCCTAAGTTTAGACCCTGTTCCTAAAGCGCGCTGTAACTATGTGGGAGGTTTTTTCCAGCCCTGGGATCCACTAGGTCTAGTCCATTTGGTTGCACCTGGCCTCTACTGTGTGGCTTCCCAAGGGAGGAACGAAGTATGAAATAGGCTGAGATACAGATTTCCCGAGAGAGTGTTCTCTTGATATCAGTTTTCCTATGCCTGATGCTCTGGGGGAGGGAAGATTTGAAACCCACTTCTTCCTTCTAGACACACCGGATGGAGTGGCCACACCTTCTTCGCTGGGGAGGAGAGGGCAGAGCAAGTGATCCTAGCTGTGCTTTGGTCTTTTTGGACAGTGAGTGTGATGCTGGGGACCTTACTGGCGGGGCCGGGTGAGCTACAGGGAAAAGCCGTCTGCACTTTGGGGAAGGTCTGCCGGCGTGCTCAGCGGGCCCCCTGCTTCTCTCCGCAGGTTTCAAGGGCTGCACCAAGGCCACGTGCGCGCTGGGAAGAGGCTGGGTTTCAGAGGCGTCTTCACGGGGCTGCGGGGGTGGCCGGGCGGCGGTCAGAGGTCCAGGGGGCTCACGATGGTGAAGCCCGAGTCCTTGCTGTTGCCGCTGCTGTCGTCGTCGGGGCTGGAGCTGGGGCTGCCGGACGAGGCCGAGGCCGAGGCTGGGCCGGTCAGCGGGTCTGAGAACACCGGGGCGCGCCGGGCCAAGCTCCGGAGGGGCCGCGGGGCCTGAGCCCGGCCCACCGGGGGCGCCCTGGCGCCGCCCCCTTCGTCGTCTTTGGAGACGAGGATGAAGTCGTCCGTGTCGCCTTTCTCCATGCACCCCGGCGCTGCTGAAGGGGCCTGGGAAGGAGTCAGAGCACAGGGGAGGAGGGAAGAAACGGTGAGACGGTGAGATGCGGAGCAGGGGGGCTGCAGGGGGGCCCAATGTGTTCCATGTCCTCCTATCTCACAGCTGGCTTATCCGGGCTGAGCGCCGGGGGGCTCCCGGGACAATGCGGGGGCCTGGGAGCTTCTACAGACACAGAAACCCGGAATGGTCCTTTGCAAAAAGTACAGAGATGCAATGGCTTTACAATTATTTTCCTTTCTTTCTGAGTAATTATGTGTTTTGTTTTTAACGAAAGCAGCTGACATCCGAGGACACTGGTCAAGGTTTTGGGTTAAGATCAGAGAAGCTCCTGCCAGCCCTGGGATGGAAGTACAGCCACAGTCTGACCAGGGATGTTCCAGCCTGGCAGGAAGAGCCCTTGCCCACGGCCCACTACGCCAATGCAGTGGCCACACCTGCTGCCTGCCCTGCCCGCCTACTCTCCCCGAGGGGTGGTGGGAACTGGGGCAGGGCCTGAAGTCTAAGGAGGGGTACAGAGCCCCTTGGCTGGAAGGCCCCCGGGGGACCTCTGGCTCCAGCACGGCCAAGACCACCTTTGGGCTCTGGGCAGAGCCTGGATAGAGAGCCAGCAACACTCCTCAGGGAATCTGGGCGTGCCTGACAGGCCCCCTCTGAATTTCATGTTCTCCTGAGTGACATGCGGGCCAGCGGCTAAATAGTGGCTCAGGTGCCTCCCCCTCTGACAATCTGCCTACTTTTAAGAGATTTAATCGGAGAACAGGAACAGAATGGCATTAAAGATGCCAGTGCCGAGACACAGCAGGCCTCAAGTTTCTTCAGCTCAAGTTGTAAAGCTGTTTACAGCCTGTCAACACAGCAATTCTTACAAAACGGAAGAGACATGCAGCACATGGCCCTGCAGTAGAAGGGGACGTGATCCCTAATGGCACTAGGGCAGTTTGGTGAGACAGATGGCCCTTTCTCATCCCATTACTGCTCTCCGTGAGGTGGTCAGGGCCGGGGGCCTCAGGGGAGGGTGTCCCCCCATGTCCATGCCTGCACGTCAGGCCTTGGCTTTGGCCTCCCACCTCCAGACTGCAGATGCTTTGTTCATGTGACTGCTGTGCTGAGCTATAAGCCGCGAGAACCTTGACCTCCCACCCCACTCAGGAGCTTATCTGAGGTTGACAACAGAGTGAGCAAGCACAGTCCTATTTTCAGAGCAGTGTCTCTACCGCAGAAATGCCATGATAACCTATCCGCCTTTAGCATACAGTGAGGACACGGGCAGGACTTGAAGAGGAGAAACACCTGTAACGTGTTTTAGCCTGTGACTAGAAGGAAAGATGGTTCCTACCGTCACTAATTATCTGGCTTGTTTCTGGAAAAGCAGTGGAGTCGAGTTATAAACGGTGAGTGACACCGCCCTCCCCCCAGTTTCTGGATAAAGCCATGACCGGCCCAGACAAGGCACGTTAGAACTTCCAGGGCTTCTGCAAACATCTTTTCTTCTTACCCCACTGCACCATTATCTTACGAACCAAGAACTGAGGCCCAGGTCAGAGGCCTGGAGACTTGGCCGACGTCACAAGCAGATGAAAAGACCCCATTCTTCTGGATTCCCACCTAGAATTTTTTTCTAGACACAAGTAAGCTTTCTCTCTGGATTTCCATAGCAATCTCAGCTACTACCTGGCGCCGTTTCTATCCTTTACAGAAACTTTGTTATTTCCTACGTCAGTCTTCTCTTTCTGCCGAACACAGGCGTGTGTCACACAATATAAAAAGTTTCTCAACATGTCAGTCCTGCGTAAAGCTGGCCGGGACCGCCACCTTCCCCGCCCTGACACCCCACCTCTCCTGTTGCTCAGCTTGATTTAGGATCGCAGTGGAAGCAGGTGCTGTTCAACAGGAAGGTTCCGTGCTGATGAAGTGTCCCCTCTCTGTGCTGTCCAGGCAGATAGCCCTACTCACATGAGGATACTGAGCACTGGAGAGGTACCTAGTGTGACTGAGGAACTGAATTAACTTTGAATTCTCTTTGATCCTGAGGAATCTATATTGAATTTTAAGTAGACACCTGTGGCTAGTGGCTACTGCATTAGCCCTCTGCAGCTCTGGACCACAGATTAAAAATATGGGACCAAAGACCGGTGAGGCAGGTGATACGGGCTGATGGACTGATGAATCAAGGGTCCTCCAAGTCCCTCCTTCTGCTGGGGTGGATCTGAGTGAAGTTCATCCAGAACCTCCCAAAGATTCACAAAGAAGTGTGTGAAGGACAGACTGCGGAAGGGAGGGACAAAATGAAGCTCTTTTCACCCTACAGAATACAATTTCCAGGACTTCCCTGGTGGCGCAGTGGTTAAGTGCCAGTGCAGGGGACACGGGTTCCATCCCTGGTCCGGGAAGATCCCACATGCCACGGAGCAACTAAGCCCGTGCGCCACAACTACTGAGCCTGTGCTCTAGAGCCCCCGAGCCACAACTACTGAAGCCCACGCGCCTGGAGCCCGTATTCCACAACAAGAGAAGCCACCGCAATGAGAAGCCCACGCACCGCAACGAAGAGTAGCCCCCGCTCGCCGCAGCTGGAGAAAGCCCGCGTGCGCGCAGCAGCAAAGACCCAACACAGCCAAAAATAAATTAATTTAAAAAGAGAAAAAAAGAATACAATTTCCCCTCTGCTGTTGGCAGAGCTCGAGAGAAGATGTGTGATCAGATGGAAAGAACAGCCACATCTCCACCAGCTTCCCAGGGGGGAGTGGGGTGCGTGCACTGCCACAAAGGAAGAGCCCTTTTAAGTCCCTGGTGGGGGGGGCACTGGCAGGGGGACCGAGCCCTCTGCCCCCAGGTGGGGTGAGCCCAGTTCTCTGCGGGAACGAGGGCCTATCGCACTGCATCCTCTTCCCGGCTCATGGCCAGCTCATGTGGAGGCTGCACTGGGTCCGCTGGGGCAGCGCTGGCAACTGGTAGGTTCTTACAAATCTGAAAACTGGGAAGGACGATTACAAAGTACACTCAAGAAGTTTTCAATTAGCAAATTTGTTAGTGTTCTTCAAAGCTCTTTTTCTGTAGTATTTTTAGACATTCAACTAAAAAAAAAAAATCACGCTAAATTTTAAAATAAAATTGTCGACTAAAAATGGTCAGGGGGTGGGCCTAAGCTCAATAATATGTGAATAAATAAATAATTATTGAAAAATTAAACATCTGGGCATGGAAGGGGAATCTGGAGGAACTAATCGAGGTAAGCTTGCAATGTTACTGTTGGATTCATGTGGCTTTAAAATGAAGACTCAAAATGCTCTCTGAAAGTTCCCTTCTAAAGCTGGATGAAACAGACCACTCAGGGTTCTCTTCTGGAAGAGTACTCTTAAAACTGAAAAAGTCCCATTCTAAAATGTCATTTTGCTTCTTTAAAATCGTAAAAAATATATAATTTACAAGCATCTGGATGCTAGTTTTTGAGAAAGTAACTTAGATGAGAGCTAATGGGAGATTTTCAAGATGAAACTCTGCACACCATTTTAAAAAGAATATTATTAGGAATGTTTAGTCCCATCAGATCACACGCCGGGAGGCAGCATGGTGGAGCTGGAAGCTGACTGAACTGGGACAGGCATTCTGAAAACAATTCCTCACTGGTAAAACGAGCAGGTATTGCTTCGATCCTTCCTAACTGGAAAATTCTGGGATTCTATGTTAGAATAAATTACATACCATGTTGACACCCAAGAGTGCAGGTCAGCAAACGACAGCTCGTGGGCCAAATCCGGCCTGTGGCCTGTTTTTGTGTGGTTCTCAAGCTGAGAATGGCTTATGTATACATATATATTTTTTTTAATTTTTATTTTATATTGACGTATAGTTGATTAGCAATGTTGTGTTAGTTTCAGGCGTACAGCAAAGTGATTCAGTTATACATGTATCTATTCTTTTTCAAATTCTTTTCCCATTTAGGTTATTACAGAACATTGAGCAGAGTTCCCTGTGCTATACAGGAGGTCCTTGTTGGTTATCTATTTTATGTATAGTAGTGTGTATATGTTAATCCCAAACTCCTAATTTATCCCTCTCCCCCAACCTTCTTCCCTCAGTAACCGTAAGTTTGTTCTCCCAAGTCTGTGAGTCTGTTTCTGTTTTGTAAATTTTAAAGGGCTGTAGAAACAAGCAAGCAAGCACACCAAATACAAAAACAGATATGTGCCAGAGACCATATGTGGCCTGAAAATCCTAAAATATTTACTCTCTGGCCCTTGACAGAAAAAAATTGCTGACCTATGTGGCTTAGAGGATGGACATTGAGAAGTCCTTCCCCATGAAGGCCAAAAAGGTTCTAGGCCAGTGAAGTACACTCAAGACAGCATTAGGAAAGCATGGACAGTACTTCTTGTGCTAAAGGGGAATGGAGGCATCGGCTGAAGGCAACTGACCAATAACTGAGGCAGAGATCCGGCTTTCTAACACCGCACCGTGGGACTGGCAGGAATTTCAGGCCGAAGCTGCTGCATACAGGTGTGTAGGTTGCGCACTGCACAACTCCAGGAGACACTAGTCTATTCTGAAGGGCACTACACAGGGCACTGGAGTACACGACTTGCACAGCTATGTACATCACCCCTGGCTTAGGTCACTTGTATTTTACAGTTGAACTTCACACGTGGTCACATGAGGTAACTTCGGTGGGCTTGTATTATCCATAATTTGAATGTGTGTGCATCCCCCCCTCCCCTTCCGTCTCAGGCTAATGTGACAGCGTTCTCAGAGCGCCTGTACCTGCTTGGCGGCCCTGGGCAGGTGGCCCTGGCCGCTGGAGCAGTAGTGGTCGTCTGAGATGGTGATCTGCTCGTTCTCCTCGGCTTCCAGCTGGCTCTGGTTGAAACGCAGGGAACCTTTTAGAATGTCTTTGATCTATTTTCAAAGAAGAAGAAAATCCATGAGAAAGATGAATGAGTTTGGTTTTAAATGTCAGCTAAACCTCGAATACATCTGAATCAGACTTGTCATTGACTGTTCTTTTATAGCGTAGATATGAATTTATGACCATAAGAAAGTAATAACAGGAGAAAAAATCCAGCTCTATATCAAAACCACTGACTTATGAATGACCAAGGAAAATGTCACAGCCTGAATAGCCAGGTTCTCACAGGGGCAGACAGGGCGTCATGCCCTTGGGGGTTACCCTAGAGCAGGAAACACCACGTGCCCTCCCACCCGGCTCCACGGAACAGCCCTCAGCCTCTGAAGGGGGCCACCCCAGCTGAGGGCTAATAACGCAGGCCGCGTCTCTTCACTGACATTTTTGTTCCATTCGGTCCTTCAAGGGTTGAGTCACTGCGGCCCTTGAGGGGCTGAGGCCTGTTATGGGAGGTGATCGTTTATGCCCTGTGCTCCCGGGACATTCGTGATGAGCGACTGGACTTGAGCTGGACCACACACACCACAGCAGCTTCGATGAGGAGCAAACAGAACAGCTTTGCTAAGAGGAAGGGGCAGGCGTGGGAAATGAGAAACCAGTCTGGGCTGCAGGCTAGTCAGACATAATTGCTGGACGGAGCAAGGGGCGTGAGCAGCTGGGCAGTCGGGAGGGGTCCGTCTGGGAGGAAATGCGGGGCCAGGGGACGCTGGCTCTGATGTCACAGTACCCGCGCCCTGGTGCCCTCCCCAACAGGCACTAAAAGGGTGGCCCGTGCGACACAAAGTCAGAGCAACGGACATACCTGCTTTAGTCCTGCCAGGGAAACCAGAATTTGATCTTCTTTTTCCAAATTTTCTTGTAGTATCACTTCTTGAATATTTACTGAAAATAGAAGAATGACATTTTGTAACTAGTGCCCTGAGTGTAACTTATCTGCTGTCACACCATCACTTCAGACAAGCTGGGGAAGGCTTCTGCCAAGTTTCACAGCAACTCTTCCCACCAAGGACGCTCAGCCCATCTAGAGACGGGGCAGGTGCCGGGCCTAGCGCGGGGGCACCGAGCCTGGTACACACCGCCTCCCCCAACGTCCCACGGATGCGCTCTCACGGTGACAGACGTGTCTTACTCCTGCAGAGGGCCCAGGGCGCCCCTTGCTGACCTACGACGTGGTGAACAGCGTGGGGCGTTCATCCAGCGTCTGGGAGGAGGGGTGTTTCCGCTGGGCTTCCTACACTTCTCAGAGTTCAATGTTGTTGCCTCACCCCTCTCGCTAAATAAAGACCAGGTCCTCCCAGGTGACGTACATTAAAGACACCATCTTTAAAAAATGTAAACAGTATAGAATGTTGTCAATTCAACATAATGTTAAAAATAAAAGAACAAGCTCACTGAGTCAGCAACACTTAACCCGGGGTCTTCCCAGGAGCTGCTTCCCTGTGCCCTGCAGGAGGCTTGGCCTCTGCTGGAGGGCCTTCAGCCAGACCTGATCTGAGGACCCGCCAAGCCAGCTATCCCGCGGAGCTGCCCACCAAGAGCTTCAGCAAGCAGGGCACCTCGGCCTTCCCCACCGCCCGCCTGACGGATGCACCCAGCCCTGCTGGGGGCTGTGGCTTCCGAGGAGGGGATTCTCGGGGGAGAGCAGGAGTGGAAGCCCCTCCCCAGCGCTACGCAGGAGACTGTGTTCCGGGTGGGGGGGGAATTGAAACACGTTTTTACAAAGATACCACCTGAGCACCACACTGAGAATCGCTGCAGTAAGCAGGCTCGCCCTCCGTGAACACCTGCTTCCGTATTTCCTGGCCCTTAATGATACCCTATTTACAAGGCCTCACAAGCCACGTTCTCAGGCATTCACTCTACCACGCTGGCCCAGTCTCTGCGCGGGGCTCCTCTGCTCTGTGCCTGGCCCCCACGGCCCGCGGTGGCAGAGGCGGGGCCAGCATCCTGCCTGCCCCGGGGCCTGGAGGCTCTGTCCCCAGAGCCCTGCCGGCCGCTCCCCTCAGGGGTCCACCCTTGGCTCCCCTGCGGCCTCCTTGGAGCAGAGCCAAGCGGCCCAGGCCACCCTCTGGTCTCCCCCCACCAGCTCTTCTACTGCCTCGACAATAAGCCCTGTCACACCCGACGTTAGCACAGGCGTCTGCTGGCTTATCTGTGGTCCATCACCCCCAGTAGGGTCTGGTTCAGGACTACACCCCCAGCCCTCAGCAGAATGGCTGGCGCATTTCAGGTGCACGGTAAGTACTGACTGACCGACCGACTGAACAAACATGGAAAAACATCCTTGGAACCTGCACTGCAAAACACTGCTATCATCAATACTTCCAAAAAGTAGTTCCAGCAAGGGGCAAGGCGAAGACTGGTACTATCAACATGAGTCCATCCAGTTTATTAGAACCTTCGCTAAGAATAAATCTACAGACCATACTGACAAGTCCTCTTACAGACAGCAGCAGAAAAACAGCAGCCTTAACTTATTCAGAAAACGTGACTGGAGTTTCTGGCTAATAGAAAGGCCTGCTTCAAAACAAGAGAGCAAGATGAATGGGAATGGAATAATAGATATAATTAGAGAGCGAATGTTTCTGGTTTCCTTCAAAGCCTGTAACAATTTGTTCTCTCTCAATTAAAAAAAAACAACAACAAAAAACCCACCATAAAGTCCACTCAACAAGACATTAACGACAACCAACTGCAGAAGACTGACCAGAGACAGTTCTGCAGGTCTTTGGGAGGATTGAGAAGGGTTGCCTTTGTTTTCAGGACTGCTTGGCTTTTTTTTTTTTTTTTTTAACATCTTTATTGGAGTATAATTGCTTTACAATGGTGTGCTAGTTTCTGCTGTATAACAAAGTGAATCAGCTATATGTATACATATATTCCCATATCTCCTCCCTCTTGCATCTCCCTCCCACCCTCCCTATCCCACCCCTCTAGGTGGTCACAAAGCACCGAGCTGATCTCCCTGTGCTATGCGGCTGCTTCCCACTAGCTATCTATTTTACACTTGGTAGTGTATATATGTCCATGCCACTCTCTCACTTTGTCACAGCTTAAGGCAGAGCTCGGGGCCCAGGGCTGCCTGGGCAGTTTGGCCGGGCGGTGGCCCTGCCCCACTGAGCCGCTAGGGGGCAGATCCCCAGCTCCGGCCGTGGAGGCGGAGGCAGCAAGGGAGAGCTCCCAGGCCCCGGGAGGAAGCTCAACCAGCGGATGCAGGGGCACCGGGACGGCTGGAGGAAGCGCGGGGGGTTCTCGGGTCCAAGGAACTAACAGAGGCCGCACCTGGCAAATCGGGGGCCAGGAAGAGAGGCGATCTGTAGAGAGCAACTGTGATAGGTTATGTCCTGCCCTGCAGGACCTTTGTCTTCTGTTGCCCCTTGGAGAGTTTGCTGTGGAACATCGCGCAGAGCCAAAGGGCTTGGCCAGACTGCCTGGCTCCCATCTCCAATGTAGTGGTGGGGCCCACGGTCGGCAGCAGTAAGGACCGCAGGCCTTGGCTGACAGGGCAGTCAGCGGCTCCAGTGGGGACAGAGGCCTAGAAGGATGCGGGAACAGAGCCTTCCTTAGAGGCCGGCAAGGACCCGGAGGGCACTCAGAGGCCCTTCCTCAAATAACAGAGGGACACGTGAGACAGACCAGAATCCTGACGCCCCCCGGGCAGGAAGAAGAGACAGAGTGGGGAAACGAACTGTGGGCCTCGGTCCACACAAGGTGGTTAACCGGTAGGAAATCGAGTTGCCTTTAAGTGGCAAGTCTTTAGGCCTCAGACGGCCGCTGGTGGGGCTGGAACCTCAGAGCGAGATTTCTGCACACCCGAGTTTAAGTATATAGATTTACTCTCCCACTACAGACCTGAGGCCTTACCGCATCACACTGGCCGTGCGGGCCGAAAACCCCATGAACCAAGAAGGCCTGGCCACGCTCTGGTGGACGCCCTGCTTTGCTGTGAGCCTCCCATGGCCCGTATACTCCAGAGGGGTAGTGGTGATGCTGGCAGGGCGGGCTGGGGAAGCAGAGGGCAGGAGCGCGTCAGGAAGCTGCAGTAACGGAAACCCTGGTCCTTCTGGCCTAAGTGGGGGTGCGCTCCCTGTTTCTCAAGGTCCCTCCCTTCCAGTGCTCTCCTTTGCTGAGACCCCAGCAGCCACAGCCTAGATCCTCACGGCCGCCGCACCGTCTCTCAGGTCTAAAGAGGTGGCGGGGCTGCTGGTGGGGGGGACCCCAACCCCACCCTCCAACCCCTCCTCACCGACGGGTCCCAGAGGTTGCGGTGCGCCCTCCCTCACCGCCAGCGGTGGTCACGTGACACCGCGGTAGCCCAAGAGCTGTAAGGGAAGCTCCCCATGGGGACTGGCTCAGTCTGTGCCTTTGGGGCCCTTACGCTCCCCCCTCGTGCTGCCTGAAAGGCTGGAAGAGCCCTGCAGGTCACCTTGCAAGCACCTGGATGCAGATCACCGCCCAGCGCTGTGGGCGTGGCCGGCAGGAGCCCGGGGCCCCAGCACATCGCCCAGCTGCCATACCTGCTCCGAAGGGCCTGCCTCTGGGCTGCTCTGACTTAAGAAAAAAAAAAAAAATAACCTCCTGGTGTGTCTATTCTACTGTTTGGGGGGGTTAATGTGACTAGCAGCTGTAATCGTGTCAAAGTACTACAAACTGGGTGGTTTCAAACGAAAGAAATGTATTCTCGTTCCAGAGGTGCTTAAGTCAAAAGCCAAGGTGCCGGTGCGGCCTCGCTCCCTGCAGGTTGGAGAGAAGTGTTCCTTCTTGCCTCCTCCCGGCTTCGTCTCAACTCGATGGCACTTGTCGAGGCCCTCTTTCCAAATAAGGTCACATGCACGGGTTCGGGGTGAACATGGATTGGGGCGAACACTTCTCAACTCAGCACAGCAGCCACGCTGCCTGTCACACAGGATCAAAGTCATCCAGCTCCTCTAGTGAAAGGGGACCAAGGCCAAGGGCGCCCCTGGGGGGCGACGAGCCCAGAGCCTTGGTGTCCTCAGCAGTGCACTCCCCCCCGACCGTTCTGCAGCCTGGTTCTACGGATTGGATCAAAGTTCACCTTCTTGAAGCGGATGAAAACCAGGAGCTTCTCCCCTGAAAACCCACATAAAATGACATAAAATGTTCACCTAATTTTAAGGCTAAACCTCTCCTGTAATCAACTGAGCTGACTAGCTGTGCAGTCCAGGGTACAGAAATCCAAGTCAAAACAAAAGGGCACCTACAGAGGCTGCTAAATGTCCTGAATACAAGAATTTTTATTTACCTCACAAAGTACTGACCGTGTAAATCCTTTGCCTAGCCACTTCCACTATGTACTGATTCAAGGCAGCATTTACAACCATTTTAGTAATATACAACTTCTCAGTCACAAAGGCACTGCATGTAAAAATAGAAAAACATAATGGTCTCTTTTCATACCTTATAATATTAAAGGCAGAAATGTGAAATGTTTAAATTTTCAATGTAGTGCACATTTTTCCTTCTAGTAAGAGGCAGAATAATATAAATGATGATATAAAAGTTCTTTCTTTTTGTTTCTGTGTAGAAGGAAGATTATGTTCTTTATAATCTCCTTCTATTTAAGCATTACCTATTACAGATGTTGGGGCACTGAAACTAAAGGGGAAAACCTCACAAAACTAACTGCTTCTGTGGAAATTACACAAAAATCTCATCAACATCACAATCCCATGGGGTCTCCACTACTTTTAATGAAATGTCAACGCCGCAAAAATGGGTCTCTCTAAGGATAATGGAAATGGCACACGAACTACTTTTTCAATTTCCTAAAATTCTTTTCAATGCTAAAATAAAAGTGTTTTCATCTACATGCCAGGTGCAAAGATAACAGAAGCCTATATTCGTTAAGAAGGGCAGGAAAAGGGGACAAAAGGAGAACTCCCATCTGTCTATAGAGGAGGTGAAAGTGGGCGGGTCATTTAACCTCCTTGTGCCTGAGGGGTAATAACAGACCCTTCCCCAGAGGATTAGTGTGAAGCATAAATAAACAGCACAGCACCGAGGCCACTGCAGAAGCTCAACACCCTGGACCTTCCATGTCTACACAGCCAGCTTCCCTCATCTGACCACCCCAACCTTTCTGGATGAGGACCATCATCCTGTCACAGAAATGGGAGCCCAGCTGAGAAATGCCAGGTCTGTTATGTGAGGTCCCATGACTGGACAGAGCTAGGATCAGATTCCGGATCGGCTGGACTCCTGAGCCCTCCTGACACACACGATTTATGCATATGGCACTGATCGGGAAGCCGGAGATACGAAAAGGCACAGGATGGGGTCCTGGCAGTGACTCAACTGCCTTGAGATGCCAGTGCCCTTTATCTGGTGGCGGAACTGACCTAAGGGAGGTCAGCCAGAGGCAGGAAGTCACCTTTCACTTCTCCCAGAGAAGTGAACACCAATCACTTCTCCCAGAGCTTTCCGGAGCACTGGAGTGGTCATCCAACAGCCTGGACTTTGATGACCCTGGGCCATGATACTGATGGGTCTGTGTGTCATTAAACCTGTCAGTAACATGCAGGTGACACCTGTCTTGAAGGTTAGAGGAGATAATCGAAGTGGTCCACGTCTATCATGCTGCCTTGCTATGATTATTATTGCTTAGTATGTTGTTGTTGTTTCTTTCACCAGTTCCTTAAATACCCAGATAAGTGGATTCTGCTCCCAGAGGTTCTCTCATCTCTGACAGAGATTTAGTCACCCTGACCTCTGACAATAAGGGACGGCCCCAGAGGAAATACACAGGCTGTTACAGACCAGAGGGGGCACATGTAGCGTTGCCCTAGGGTCACACGCGTCCTGAGTGGTGGCGGTTTAAGAAGTGACCATTAGTCAAGGAGGGGGGCAGACCTGTACTTCGTCACTATTGGCTTTGGCTGGACCATTAATAGCAAAGGGATTTCTGCCCACAGAGGGTGTGCCATAGTTGTCCAGTCTTGGGAGAAGGCAGGTTTAGGAGAAGACTGCAGGCGTCAAATTCACCCTTTAATCCGTGGTGTCTATTTCTGGGTGTCCCTGCAATACCACTCCCCGTCTAGAAGGCCCTTCTACTCTCCTCCTAACACCACACCCTCCTTCTCTTCAAAGCCCACCTTAAAGCTGTTCAAGCGTCAGGCCTTCCCTCCGCAAGCACCTGCTTGATGGACTCTCCTGCTTCATCTTTTATGCTTGCAACTGTCATCCAGAGATGAGGCTTGAAGACTAAAAGTTTCCTGAAACTGCGCAGTTCTGCACGGCAAGTCCTAGACTCCAGGTCTTCTGGTTCCAAATGTGGGTGGTGTAGGTTCACGACATCCCTTGACTTTGAACCCACCATACCTGCCAATGTCTCTGAGATCACTGGTGCTCCAGGAGGACCGTGCTTGCTTCCTGTGAAGCCACGTGTCACTTTAGGTATTTCTAACAAGGCATGTTCTCTGTTGTGCTCTGTCTCCCTACTTTGAAGTTTGGTCTACCCTTTCCATACACATTGAGCTCGATTTGAAAAGCGCTCCCCCACTTCACCCCACCCCAACCTCCTTCACCCCGAGCCTGTTTCTACATCAGAGAGCAGGTACTTAGGAAATACAGCCTGAATGGCCAATGCGAGGCTTTCCCGCCAACATTAGGGCTGATTTTTATCTCCTGAGGAATAGAGGTAGGTGAGAGATTTCTCAGGTGAAGAATTAAGGTCTACTAATCCGATCAAGCAAATCCTGGATTGAGAAGTGGGAGGGGCGGGTGAAGGGAAGTACATACAGTCGCTGACGGTCTATTGAGAGCCAAGGACTGAGTCCGGGGCTTTGTGCTCAGTATTTTCTTAAAAAGCAAAAAGCAGATCACACAGAAAATATAATCAAGGGTCCTACTTTGCATCCAGCTGCCAGAATGGCTGAAGATCCTAAACTCAGCACTGGGAGAGGAGCAATCCGTAGGAAAACCCAAGGGAAGACTAGGCAAATAACGTGTATTGCACTGAAGATGAGTCTTCGGGTCAACAAATAGTTCTCTTAAGTGAACTGAGTGTGCTCAGCACAGAGTTCCAAATCTGTACTGGTCTCAACCGTTTCTGGATTCTTCTCTTAGGATTTACCTCCCTGCCAGCCAGAGGCTGGCACAGAAGCATGGCTCCTCACGGTAAAATCTATCCTGTTCATGATATGGCTGCCGCCTTCGGGTCAACCAGAAGAGACTCTGCACATATTTTTCAACTTAAAAGGTCTCTAAGTTCCAGTCACGGTTAGATGCCTTTGCCAGAATACCTATTTCTAAAAATAAAAGCAGAAACACAGCTAGGACCTCACTAATAGGAAATATCCTGTGGTTTCTGTAACCACCCCGTCTCATTTGGCAGCAATGAGATAGAAGTTTGGCTAAGATCATCCTAAAATAACATCATTTAGTCAGACAATACCCTTTGAATTGGGTTGAAGATGGATATGTTCTTTGTGAATTTCAGGCCATAAGGTTTTGCCCACCTGAGGACTGGGGACAGTCAAGTGCCACACCTCAGCTGGGAGTGAAACACAGCCATGGCAGTGAACTCAAGCCTCCTTACCGCCACCTCAGGCCCCCTCCCCCCACTCACAAGCTCCTAGCTCAGCATGAGATGCTTGTGGTGGCCAAGAAGTCCTTGAGCCTTCGAGCTGTTGGTGGCAAGCCTGTTTCTACTGAGGTGGGGGGATGGGGGGGGGACAAGTCTTTTGCTTCCTGGGTCATCACTGGAGAGGCCGGGGTTAGAGGAGGTGGAAAGGCAGCATGGTATGGAGGTGGGAAGAACAGGTGTTGCAGTCAGACACAGTTCAAGAAAGACAAAGGATTTGGGAATGATCTTTAAAAAAGAGAAAGAGAGTGAAAGATATTCAGTTTGGAAAAGCATGTGGGAAAATGGAGAGAGCCATAAAATGGAAAACAAAATGATGCAAGATGAATCGTCCATACTGAGGGCATGTGATCAGGGATGTGTTCTCTGAGCCAGGAAAGGATAAGGTAGCGTACAGTTGGCTAAGTTTTTCTCAGTAGGTCTAGGGTTGGTGCAAGGAAGATGCTTCCAAGGCTTCTGGTAATAAAACCGGGGGGAAAATGCCTTCCACGACGAGACAGCGAGGCTGGAAAGAGGCTGAGAACAGCACTGAATGTCGCCAGGGAGCTTGTGAGCTCTCCACCCACAGAGCTCCTGCACGTGTGCCTGCAGTGTGGGGTTACGGACGCATGACAGCACTAGCAATACTTTAACTGAATCTTGCCCCGATTGTTTAAGTTCTCTTGCTCCTTGCTGCTTGGGGTCTGTCATGGGCCAGTATCACCAGGTGTCCTGGGGGCTATTAGAAATGCAGATCTTCAGGCCCCGGCTCACACCTACTGAGTCAAAATCTGCATTTTTAACAAGACCCTCAGGTGAAGTATATCTTATCCTTCTACAGAGGACTATGCTACCCACAATTAAATGCAGTGTTTCAAATTCTTAAAAGAATTACAAGAAGCTTTTATCACAGCGTGGTTGACAGAGGGAAAGCTGTCTGGTGATCCCATTTTCCTCCTGTGTTTCTCAAATGTCATTAGTTAACTGCTTGCTGAACATTTCCAAAGACATCAATTGAACGTTGTTCTTATAAACATCAGCAAATCAGATTCATAAAGTTCTTGCAGAGGCAAACACACTGATTTTCAAAAATGGCCTCCTCTTTCAGCTAATTCTTGCATAAACATTAGGACAAGTACAAAATCAGTAAGGATGTGTGCCATAAAACAGCAGATCTGAAGTCCAGCTACTGATTCGAGTGTGGCCTCAGCAGGATCGTCAGTGGAAGAGAGCCCAAGGCCTGGGATGGGGTCTGGGCTCCTGGCACCAGCGAGCTGCGTGTCACTCACCCTGCCCGGGCCTCTGTTTCCTTATCTGTGAAATGAAGAACGGCCGAGACAGCCTGTTCTTCTCTTGGGCGTCCACCTCTTCAACAGCCTAAGATCCTATGGGCTACAGAACTCTAATTTCCCTTAATTCATTGCATTTAACCCTCCCATTGTCTGTGTGAACCACCAATGAAAGGGCAAGCGGCCGGAAACGAGTGTAAATACCGAACAGATGAGGGGAAACACCTCCCCTGGGAGCAGGCAGGGTGAGCAGAGGCCCAGCTGCTCACAGATCAGAGAAGTGCAGGCAGCTCACCCACGTGCAATTAAATTACGTGTGAACGACGGCAAACCTAAAAATAGCCTGACTCAGCCACGGAGGTTCCTGCTGTCGATGGTTTTCAGCTCAACTGTCAGGAGTGACTATGGCAACAGAAAAATGAACATGTGAAAAAGTCTTCTAAAGTTGACGGGAAAAGTTTAGATTTAATAAAACACAGCTTTTCACTTCCTGTCTCTAAATCTTTGAATTCACATGGCTCACTTATGTGGAGGTAATGAAATGGGAATTTTGGTAGAGTTTTGAGAAAACAAATACTTTTTCAGTGTTGGCTTCCAGAACTATAAGGAAATAACTGCTAACCAGTCAATTTTATTACCTCTACAATTAAAGGACCATTTAAACAAATGCCTTTATTTCATTTTTAACTGAGACGCTTTTCTCTGTATTTGTTCTGTTATAAAGATAGCCTTGAACTGTACTTGACATTTTAAGATATTATTTCATGTCTGATGATAACAGAGGCTGATATGGCATTCTCTTGAAATGAAAGGAATTTAGTGAAAATAATTAACATTAGAAGAGGGTGCAGAGCAGTAACTCCCGGATGAGTATCTCAGGCAGCTCTCACGGCCCCTCGGGATGCCTCCGCGGCCTGCAGACGCACCACTCGGCTCTGACAAAGCTGTTTTTGCTCAAAGAGCTCACACACCTAATCTGAGGACCAGCAGATCGAAAAATCCAGCATCTTTTGGCATGATTTGATTGAGGAATATTCCAGTAGGTTTTGGGAAGTGTGGTACTGTTCCCAGCTCTCCCGCTAACTAGCGGCGGGGCCCTAGACCGGTCACTACTCAGCTCTCCGGTCATGGGCTGGCTGAGTTTCCCAGGCTCGTCCACCAGAAGGGACAGTTAAGAGTTAAGGGGAAAGAGGAGAGGATTTGTGCTGAAAACCCAACCTGTGCTGGGCTTTAAAAACATACTAGTCTTGGCAACCAACTGGCAAGAGGTTGATCTTTGTATCTCCATTTTATATATGGAGACGCGATCATAGGCAGGCTGATCTCACAAGTGACAGAGCCTGGTTTCAACCCTGTGTCTGTTTGATGCCCACGAGGCTGTCTCTCCTTCTCAGGTACCACTGTAACGGCTCTTATAGCTGACTCTTGCCTGCAGTATAAAGACCGACCCCCAGGTGCTAGTTACGCGCACTTAAGGCATCTACAGATTTTCCAAGCATAGAAGACTAGGTCCCTTAGAAAGTCCCTCTATACTCTTCCTTTCACTCAGGCCACCACTGTTAATGGTTACTTTCACATCAAATATATTCTACTGTGCCACCTGCTGTTTTCACTTCATAATATATTATGAACATCTCCTTACGTTAATAAATATTTTAATCTTTATAAAGATTGCATTACTATATTATAATCAATCACTTAGTCATGGATTTTTCACTTGTGCCTATTTTTTTTTTTTTTTTGGCTGCGCCGCGCAGCTTGTGGGATCTTAGTTCCCCGACCAGGGATCGAACCCGTGCCCCCTTTATTGAGAGCGCGGAGTCTTAACCACTGGACTGCCAGGGAAGTCCCACTTGTGCCTATTTTTGAACTACTTTAATAACCAGGAAAAACAGAAAAGTTCATATGGAAAAAATACTAGGGTATTAAAGTCATTTTTAAAGGATATAATAAAAAAAGTAGGGCTTCCCTGGTGGCGCAGTGGTTGAGAGTCTGCCTGCCAATGCAGGGGACATGGGTTCGAGCCCTGGCCTGGGAAGATCCCACATGCCGCAGAGCAACTGGGCCCGTGGGCCACAACTACTGAGCCTGCGCGTCTGGAGCCTGTGCTCCGCAACAAGAGAGGCCGCGACAGTGAGAGGCCTGCGCACTGCGATCAAGAGTGGCCCCCGCTTGCTGCAACTAGAGAAAGCCCTCGCACAGCAACGAAGACCCAACACAGCCAAAAATAAATAAATAAATAAATAATTTAAAAAAAAAAAAAAAAAAAAAAAGTAGATCAAGAACTTCACCTCAATTAATCTTTGTGTTTTCCTCAAATTTTTGCTTACAGCCAAAACTGCCTACAACCCGGGAACACCCTTTAATAAACCAGCGTTATATATGCAGATGAAATAAAATGCACCTGCAGCCCCCAGGGCCACGAATTCTCTGTAGCAACCCTCGACCCCACTGTAAAAATGCAGTCATGCTATCTATATGGCAAAAAGAAGTCGACAGCCATGTGAAGGGATTCTGGCTGAAAGTGAAACATATACACAAAAACAAATCTAGTTTTGTGGTTAGTTGAAAATTCACAGCTGGGTATGGGCTTTTCTTTAATTAAAGTGCTTCCCCCTCCCATGCAATGAGAAAATGCTCTTCTGGTGCTGACTGAAAGAACAAAAATCAGAGCAAAAGCTGTTTGAAAATTCTGAGGCTTAAGTAAAGTTGCTTTAAAAGCTGCTATGTGGCCCAAACAACTTGGAAATATCCTACTCTAGGATTTTGCTAGAGTTCCAGTAAATCTTTTCAGTCACTTCTTTGTTCTCCTACTTTGGTCAAAACCAAAAATCAAGTAACACGAAGGTCACCCATGTAGCTGCAGAAGGAAAAAATACACACATGTGCATGTGCACACACATATGCCCACACTTACTTTAAAATTAAAATTATATTTAAATAATTAACTAAAACTAGTTATGTAATACATATCAGTTATTCATACATAAACTACCTCTTCGTTACTTCTTTTTGATGCATTTTATTTTTTTTATTGGAGTATAGTTGCTTTCCACGGCTGTGTTAGTTTCTGCTGCACAGCAAAGTGAATCAGCTATACGTATACACACATCCCCTCTTTTTTTTGGATGCCCTTCCCATTTAGGTCACCACAGCGCACTGAGCAGAGTTCCCTGTGCTGTACAGCAGGTTCTCATTAGTTATCTATTTTATACATCAGAGTGTATATATGTCAACCCCAATCTCCCAGTTCATCCCACCCCCTTCTTTTTGATGCATTTTAAACTGTGATGCTGTAAGATTCATGTAAAATCAATTCTATATGAATTTTAAAAATTGGTCATAAAGAAACATATAAATAGAGTTTTGAAGGGGGTGGACGCAGATGTGACGGGGGACGTCTCTTGCTGTGATTACAGATACTACCCTTTTGATCACCTACCGCCGTTTCTCCTGCTGCTTCCCCCTCCTGAGCCCTTTCTCTGGAGGAGGGGTCAAGAGAGCAGAAAGAAGGCGGAGGATAGAACAGGGCCCAGCGAGCGGGAGGCCGCGCGACACTTGGTTCAAGCACCTCTCCAAAGCCGTAAGAGAGCGTGTATTACTGGCTCCAGGCCAGTATGTTTTAGGCTACATCCAGACGACAGCCGTTCTGGCCACATGTCATGGACTCAGGACCTAGCAGGCTGGGTGATTGATCGAATCTAAGGTATAAAATCTATCTTCATCCGTCCTAAGTTTTTTCATTCTTCTAAAAAAGAGGAAGAACGACTGAATTTTGGAGGCAAGTGAGGATTGTGTTCCTGATTTATTATTGAGACCAACTTGCCAGAGCAAAGTCAAGTACAGGAACTTAATTATCTGGATAATTTTGGCACCAGGAATTCACTTTGCCTTTGTCTCCATTACTCGGCCAATTCAAATGATTAGATTTTGCCTGGGCTGTCACTGTTATTCCTAAATAAAGTGTTTGTCTTTCATAAGCTTCGTGTTCCACAAACAACTGCTCCCTGAGTCTAGGAAAACCAGGGACTGAGCTTCAGGGCTGTCTTATACTTACAACAGTTATTTAAACACTCCTTTAAAGGGTGAAAAGTAGGAATTTATACCATATGCTTGTACATGTGTGAAAGGTTATATAAGATTCTTCATTTTAACATCATTTGTAATGTTAAAAGATTGGCAACATCTTAGATGCTCATTAGTCTGGGGTTAAATGCATTATGATACAGCCATATAATGAAATTCAATGCAGGTGTAAAAAAGCACGAGGCCACTCTCTGTATTCATATAGAAGTGCTCTCCATAATATAGTGTTCAATGAGAAATCAAAGTGCAGAACAGTGAGAGGATTATGCTCTACTTGCACTCTGAAAGGATAAGTGCAGGGTTATATTGGTTTGTACAAACATAGTTTATTTCTGAAGGATAAACATGAAACTGATAAAAAATGGCTGTTTTCAATTGTCAAAAATAGGATTGAGCTGTGAAATATACATGATTTTCATCTGTTTTGTTCACTAGTATTTCTCCAGTGTCTAGAAAAGGGCCTGGCATGTTGCAGGCGCTCAATATTTGTGGAACAAAATGAAGAAAATTTTTAAAAACCGAACAAACATAAAGTCTATCTTCAGCGAAGGCCCCAGAGATGGGCCATGCTCGTGGCCCCGGCCAGTGGGAAGAGGCCCTGGTAGGTTCTCTTTGGTTTCCCCTCATAGGTGGGGTGCGTCCTGATTTCTCACAGTGCTTGGTATCGCCACTTCTCCACACTCACCGGGCAGCATACTGGCCATTTCCATGAGATTACATGTCCTGTTTTCCTAATTTGCTCCCAAACTACAGATACTAGACACTGGAGAATGGAGAAGGAAAGGATGTCCATAAGCAGGCTGAAAATAACCACAGTATGGATTGTAAAAGTTCTGCAAGCAGCATGGAGTTCCTGAAGCAATACACAGGTGGTCCAGCAGAGACCACTTCTAATACAAAATACAGAACTTTCCCAAAGGTAGAGAATAAGGCCTGAAGACTCTCTCATGTGACATATGGACAACTCACACATAAACTCAACTTCAAACTAAGACATTTCTTAAACTATAGGCACAGTCAGAAGTAAGAAAAGGTCAGGGTCCTGACATGCATTTCGGGCAGGTGGTTAAAAACATATACTTAAAAAAATAACGAAAGCACCGCCAAAATAATAATCACATGAGTGATGATAGGTAGGTTAGCACAAGAGTAGAGCTGACCATCTGATCTTGAAAGTTCAATATTTCATTTTGGTTTGGGGCAGAGAGATATTTACAAAGGGCAGTGTAGCCGTTAAGAGCTGAAATCTATAGTCAGACTGCTTGATTTTGAATTTCTCCTCTACTCACTGGTGTTATAATTTGGGGAAACTGTATTAATCTCCGTGCATCAGTTTCCTCATGTGCGCAAGTTGGATAGTAGCCGTACACCTACTGCAGCTCTGCTGGGTTACATGAGATAATTCACGTAAAGCGCTCAACACAGGCCCTCGTGGCCGGGCTGTTACCGTCACGACCGTCAGCGTGCCCAGGGCCAAAGTACTTCAACTCACCAAGATGAGTGTCCATCACCTTTGCACAGTATTTGCACATGGCATCCAGGTCATTCAACTGTCCTTGAAGGAGGGAAATCTGGGCTTCTAATTCTTCTTCCTAAAATGAAGGGAGCAAAAAGATATGAAAATAAAAGAAAAAAAAAATCAAAGAAAATCCCCAAAGTCCTCCAAATGATCTGGACTGTTAAAGAGCCACAGTGTCTTTTCAGCCCTAGACAGAACAAAAGAAAGCAACAAATAAACAAGAGCAAACCTACTACTGCCACCACCAACAAACCAGAGTAAGGGTAAAGTGGAGGTTTAAAATAATCTGGACTTCTCCTAATTGAATGCCAGCTTTGCGCCACGTGTAGATGTTTACCCATACAACCTCGTATTACAAAAGTACATAAAATATCTTCAGTAACTACTGAGCCACACAAATTGAGAGAGTAAATGGGATTTCAGTGGATCCTACTCCTTAGGCAGCTGGTACAAGACCATTACATTTTCTCACACACATTTGAGAAACCAAAGATTTCCATTTGTTTCAGACAAATCTCATCATTTTCTAGACAATGATAATCTGTTAAAACGTGAGATTTCCCAAAGCACTTGGAAAAGTTCTGTCCCCACAGCCCATAATTAGCTGCTCTTACGTTTCCTCTCTTGATAAGATACTAGAGGATTGTATTTATTTGACTGTTTCCAGGAAAAATACTCTGGGTGGGATAATTATCTAAACGGTAAAAGACAATCTAACTGTAACAAAAGGATAAAACGTGGGTTTTTTTTCTTTAAGAAAAAAAGGAATACATGCAAAAAAGTTCCCAAGGAAATTTCGAAGATTAAGGGAGTTTTTCTCAGAGAAAGAGAGTAATCCTCAAAGCTGGATGAGGCTAGCAAATTGATTTTCCAGTGTTAGACACTTATCTTTTCACATAAGAATCCTCTACGTCATCAAAAAAAAAAGGGAAGAGAAACCTCCCAAGAGATATTTTTTCTTAGAGACTGAATATAATTTGACACATAGATGGAAATTAACAGTTGAAAAGGTTACTTGTAGGTGTACCACATTTTAGCGATACACATACGCAGCACTGAAAAGCACTGTTTTTAACGGCTGCCTGGAGGACGAGCCCTTAGGAAGATGCATTTAAATGCGTGACGCAGAAAACAGACATAGCCATAGCTCTAAAAACAAATTACTGTGAAATGCGCACGTAGGATTACACAAGCATGAACCATGTACTTTATACATCCCACAAGGCGAAGCAGCCTCTCTTCTGATACTCAAGTAAAGACAAATGCAACCAGGAGAAGCTCAGCCAGGGAATGATTACTGGGGCCTTGGGTAGGTGGTTTCAGGGCATTTTTCTTCTCCTTTTTCTCCTTTGTGTCTGCACAAACTTGAGTTTCCCCGTTCTATCAGGACCCTATAGGAATTACCGAAAGACGGCTACATCTGTTGGTTAACCCTGGTTGTGGTTCGTCTCCAAAGATGGCCACCATCCATGCCTTCCCTCCCTCAATGTACATGCTGTTCCACTCATCAAGAGGTAGTGTCTATTTCTCCTTCCCTCGAATCCTGGCTGGCCTGTCACTTGCCTTGATCCAGAGAATGCAGCAGAAGTCAAACTGTTCCAGCTGGGGGCTAGGGTAAGAGGCCTGCCAACTTCTGCTTTAGAGGAACACAGCTACCATAGTTAGCTGTAAAGAAGCTCAGGCTAGGATACTGAAAGAGAGGAGAGACAATATGGAGAGAAAGAGGCCACAGGAGAAGCAGTGAGGTTCTAGACACGTGAATGACGTCTTCCTGGACCTTTCGGCTCAAGCTGTCTGAAGCCAGCCAAATGAGTAACTCAGTCAGCATCACGTGGAACAGAAGAGCAGCCCAACCCAGCCTTGTCCCAGTGCCTGACCGGTAAACCTATGAGAAGTAACAATGCTGTTTTGAGGAGTGGGGTTTTGGGGTGGTTTGTTACGCAGCAACAGATAACTGACATAGTGACGGAATGGAAAGAACACTAGATCGGTATATGGCACGAGGAAATCTGAGTTCTATTCCCGGTCCTGCCATTAACAAGTCATGTAAACTTAAGTAATCCTCCACCCAGTCTGGGCCTAACTTTGGCACTCTCTGGAGAAGGCAGAAGTTAGGTACTTTGCTCCCAGGGAGTTTACAAGCTTGGAGTTGGAATAGGAAAGGTATATAAACTAGAGGATGAGGTAGAGTACATGCAAGTCTTATAAAGAAATAAGAATAACTGCCCTGGGAACCCTGATCCCAGCCTCCTGTCCCTCCTATTGAACAAGTCACCTTTTCAACGTGCCACAGATACAAACCCAACTGGAAGAGTCTAGAACTGCACTGAGGCCAGTTCGTGGCAGTCTTTTGAAAGACGGGGACCCAGGTATGGCCAGAGTCTGTCCTTGCACTCGGCTACCATTTGGGGTGCTGAGAGCCCGGAATGGACAAAGGACATCAGGAATGTACCACCTCCTGGCTTAAACACCTCTTGTCTATTTACTCTATGTATTAGTATTTAGTTTGGATTAAGCCATCACTTCTTATAAGATGCAAAAGCCCTTGGGAGCCTTAAACTGCAGCAGTCATTCCTACCTCAATGGATTTATTGTGTTCAGTTTGTTTTCTTTTTAAAAGCTGGGAGGGAAGAAGAGCTGGAGGGGACGCAGGCCTTGCCTGTGGGTGTTGAGGCACTGACAGCTGGAGGGAAGTACGGAGCTCAAGGGGGTCTCTTCCTCCAAACACGTTACCGTGCTGGTAGGAACATGACTGTAGGGAAAATGGGCTGAGACTGGCGCCCTCTGAACTGTGCAGTGCACAACCTGCACAAGCGTACGGGGCAGACCCGAGAGCACGGCAGCCGGAAGCGCGTGCTGGCTGAGCACACGGCGATATAAGACACAGTCTTCCAGGCGTGCACTTTTGCTTAGGACACTGATGGCAAGTGAAGAGCATCTTGCTTGCCAAAATCCTGAGTAAACCTCAATACAAATGGAATCTGCTCTGTAGAAAATGGCAGTTTTCATTAATTTAAACCTTTTTTTTTTCCAAAGGAAAGCTGACACAAAAGCCCAATTATGAGATAAGCCGAGCATTCTGCTTGAAACAGGTTGAGGGGCCCAAGAACCTCTTCCGTTTGAAAGTTTGAAGTTCAGTGTATGATCTCTCTAGCGTTTGCTTAATCTTAAAATATTCCTAAGCCCTTCAACAATCACTCAGACTTTATAAATAGAAATGGCATCACTTGAGGCAAAAGGGTGGCTTGTCATTTATTCTTCACTCTTTCATATAATTACAGATAAAAGAAGAGCCGAGAATCAAGCTTCTAAAATTGTGGGAACTGACTTTCTGTTTCCATCTTAGCTTCTCAGGCTCCACATGCCTCCCGACTAACATGCTTCAGACACTGACAGCTTTAGTCATTTGTTTTCATTAATGGTCCTCTGTAATCAAAAACAAATGCTTGGCTAATTGCCTTGAGGTTTTATGAAAACAACCGGTTAGTGTCATTTCTATGTATAAATAAGACATGAAGAGAAACGCTTACTATATTTACTTTCACATACATGTTCTGTTACAGGAGGGAGGATGGTGAAACAGGGAGGAATTCAGGGGTAGACACACCTGGGTTCGAATCCTCTTTCTACCAGTTACTGGCTGTGTGATCTTGAACAAGTTCCTTAATTTCTTGGTCCCCTCACCCCCACTTGGCAGTATTGGTGGGAGAACCAAATGATAACACATAGAGAGTGTCTGGCAAAGAACAGGTACTCCATAAAGGCAATTATTCTTTTTTTAAACATTTTTTTCATCAGGTCAAAACAATAAAATAGATTTTAAATACAGAGGTCTGTGATTCACTCTTGGTTTAAAACTTTTATGTGGTTCAGCCCAGAAAGATGAATTAGGGCTTGGGAGCCCATTACTGTCTTAAGTTCTGGATAATGAACTGATGTGTAAGGCAAGAAACTGATGGAGGATTATGAAGTAGGGTGGTGTGCAGACCACGTGTGCAACACAGCACCAGATGGACCTGGCAGCCCTGCAGAGAAGGACCAAGGACGAGGGCCGCCCCATCAGAAGAGGAAAACAGCTGTCATCTAACCCTTTTATAGTGGTTATGATATGCCTGACCCTGCGCTTCACGTGCATGAACTCATTTAATCCTCACAATAAACCTATGAGGTAGACCCTCTCATCATGTCCTACAAGAAACGTGGTCTCCTCTGTAAGTCACGTTCTCTGGAAGTGATGCCAAGGTTGACAAAGCTGTTTGAGAACCCAAGTCACTTAACCCACTACTCCTATTTCCCCAGGTATATATATTCTTTCTTATGCTTGATTACTACTAGGACTTCCAAGGAATAACCTCGTATCTCAAGTTTCCTTTAAGAGAAATTCACTATTTCCAATGTTAAGTCCTAACCCCAAATGGCTTACTAAATTATTTTCCTTCAAAAACACTCAGGTATGATTGGCTGTGTTCCATTTAGTTTGCCGAATGATTTTTGCTTGGACTGTATCTGGAGAAATGTTTTTTGAATTTGCTTTTTAAAAAGTGGTGCTTCTACCACCATTCACCCCCAAATAGTTGATGCATCATTATACTTCCACTCACATATTGTATGTCTCAAATGTTTAAATTGTTTTATAATATATGGATTTTATATATCAATTTTGTTAAATGCTGCAACATCTTTATGTTCTTTCTGGGTTAATAACAGGATGAGACTTTGCAGTTTATTGTTTATTCACTTATTCATTAATTTCTTCAACAAATATATTCATTTGTATTGTGCTGGCCCTTGTGGGAAATATAATAACAAACGAGACATGTATTCCAACCTCTGCAAATTTAGCAGGAGGTCAGACCTATATACATCAAGCCAAGAGAGGGGTCAGGGAAGTTTTGCAGCAGATATGAAAAAAGAAACTTCACAGTTATGGGGAGGGCAGATGGCTTCCATAGAGGTAGAAATGAAGGCAGATTTTCTGGAAGAGGCAGCATTTCTGATGGGTCTTGAAGAAGGGGGACTTGGCTCAGAGGAAACGAAGGAAGACATTTTAGGAGGCAGGGACCCAGAGAACAAAGGAGTGGAGTCAGGAAAGTGCGGGACAAGGGCAAAGCGCCTGTCACTGAGTCGAGGAGGGGCGTGGAGCACAGCAGGCGCGGGGGATCGGCAGGAAGCCTCCCCCTCCCTCCTTTCCATCCCTGTTATGTTTCTGCTTCAGACACTGATGTTTCGGGGGCTGGGGCCCAACGTGCGGACTGCGGTGCCCACTGCCCTGACACGCTGCCCTGCTCGCGATCACACAGGCGGCAGCAGGGTCCTTGTTCACAGACTAGTCGAGACCCCGGCGCGCTCGGTTTGGAGAAAAGTGGGGCAGGAAGGCCACCAGGGTGGAGTTCCGCCGAGCTTCCGAGCGGGGTGTCCTCAGATTGCAGAGCGGCAGACAAGCAACCGACACGCACTGGCAGGCAGCAGGAACAGGCTAAATATAGCAGCCAGAAGACAGGAGAGACACCCCGTCGTCGTCGAGCAGATGGGTGAACAAGGAGTGGGAAGTGAAGGAAACGGAAAGTCTCCAGGAGGAAAAGTGGGAAGGCCTCAGATGTTCTGAGGAAGCTGTGGTTACCCAGGGCAAAATACACACATGGTGTGGATGGGACCCCAGCCGGAGCATATGGTGCCAGCAGAGGAAGACGCCACTGGAAAACACAGACGAGGAGCACGAAGAAGGCTTTTCAGGAGCATAAAAATCAGTGCTCCGGGTGTGTGACGCAGGGAGCGAGCTGGGGCACAGTCACCAGCCCTAGCATCAGTGTGTATCACACCCACACGGACCGCCTCTGTGACCCCCACCCGAGAGCCGAGCTTGCTGAGCCTCCGTTTCCGGTTTATAAAATGGGGATAAAAATAACCCCTATCTCAGCTGATTGTTGGGGATTGAATTACACGAGATATTCCAGATGAAGTGCTTTGCACAGTGCTTGGTGAATGGTAAACGCTCAGTAAATGTTCCTTTTGTTGTCTTTAGATTATTAATACAGTTTCCATAAAGTTATTCCAAGGAATTATGGACACAGGCAAAAACAACTCCCAGGAAATTCCTCGTCCTTTCGACACAGATCCGAAATGTCTAATGACAGGGGACTTGGTAACCTGTGGTACACACTGATGCACAGAATATTAGGCAACTTGAAATTAAATGTTCTCACAGGAGAACATTCAACAATAACATATATACTGACTGGAAAAGTAGTAGGTAAAGAATGACTCTGTTTTTGGAAAAAAGGGGAAAGACATTCAGCAAACTGTTTATATTGGTTATTCTCCAAACGGTGGGATTGCAGGTCATTTTCCCTCTTATTTTTTCTGGATTTTCTACGGTGAAATCAGATCATACTTTTGTAATCATCAAATCAAATTATTACTCAAATAACATAATAGAGAGAAAATAAGAAAAAAAAGTAAAAGGTGATTACTAAGGAGAAAAAGGAAATATTAATATTTTTAAATTACCAAAACTGATTCCAAATCAAACTGTAAGCAACACTGTAGTCTAAACAAATCTGTTCCCTAAACAACACCAAGCAGTAAGAATAACTTAAATGAAATAATTTGAGAAAAAGTAAATGATTATAATATTTTGTACAATGTACAATGTGCAAGCAGCACTTTCAGGGTAACGGCTCCCTTCTCTGCACTTAGAGTGGGAACATCACTGGATGCTGTTCTTCATGGGTTGCCTAGAAAGAATGTGATTCTTAAAGACACTTAAAAAAGTAAAGATGGTTATCAAATTTCCCCAGTAAATAAAACAGTTCCTATTTTCAGATAGGATGTAAACAAACATGTTAAATGTGAATGAAAAAGGCCTTTAGAAATTTTGAACTGAAACTCAAAGCTTAAGGTATTTAGCAACTCGTATCATTTCAGTGCTGGAATTTCCTTTAGAGATAATATATTTCAACCCCTTATTTTTATAAATAAATTTTAACATGGCTAGGTGGCTAGCTAGGAGCAGAACTTACACAAGCGGACTTTTTTTTTCTCAGCCGCTGAAGCAGTGCTATGTGCCAGCACTGAGACGCATACCACCCGTGGACACCAGAGATGTCCTTCCTCACAGGATGGGTTTTCATAACAATCACGGAGGCCCTTCCCTCCTCCCCATGTCAAGCTATAATGGGGTGATGCTCCTTCCAGCCTCTTACAGCCTAGAACAAAGGTGCTAAAACCTAAACTTGACAGTACTTTATGAATTTTCATACTTTAGTTTCCTCCAGCAAGCTGAATAAAACAACCACATTAAGGAATACTGCCCTGGGTTAGACGGGGGAGTAGGAAACACCAGAAATCTGTCTCCCCACCTACACAATAATTGCACCAGCAGAATCTGCGGGATGTAACTATTTTGGAATGCTGGAGTCTATTGAAGACTGTCCACTTCCTGGGGAAGGCATGGAGGGTAGACTGCAGTTAATTTCGGTCCATTTCAGCTCTTAGCACAATAGGAGCTACCTGGGATCCCCACCCCCTAGCCCTGTGGCAGGCAGCTGTGCCCTTGTTCTTAGAGCAGCTTGCATGCAGCTTGTGGGAGCCAGAGTGGGCAAAAAGGACCCTGCCCTTCAAATATCAGGGATCTGTGCTGATCACTGATTGCTGTTTCTGATCACAGAGGTGCAGACAAAGAGAAGGGTGGGCATTGTCACACCTCCTTCCATTATTGCAAACTTCTCCCTCTCCAGATGAAGTGACTTCCAGTGGATTTAAACAGCCTGCACCCTTTATGCCCCACTTCATTTTTCTCTTTCTCCCCTTTGGGGAGCCAGACATTAAAGACTAGGACATTTACTAGATACTTAATGTTTTGTAATAACCTATAAAGGAAAAGAACCTAAAAAAGAATATATATATATACATATATATGTATATATGTTTATATATGTATATATTTATCCCTAGGATGCAAGGATGGTTCAACATATGAAAGTGTGAACAACACCACATTAACAAAATGAGAAAAAAACACATGATCATCTCAATTGGTGCAGAAAAAGCATTTAAAAAAATTCAACACCCTTTCATGATAAAACCATTCAATTAACTAGTGAAAGGAAGGTACTTCAACGTAATAAAAACCATACATGAAAAATACCACAGCAAACATCATATTCAATGATGAAAGACTGAAAGCTTTTCCTCTAAGATCAGGAGTAGAAAAAACAAGGATGTTCCACCTTCACAACTTTATTCAACACTGGAAGTTCCAGCCAGAGCAATTACACAAGAAAGAGAAATAAAAAGCATTCAAATTGGAAAGGAAGAAATAAAACTATCTCTGTTTTTAAATGACATAATCTTATATGTAGAAAACCATAAAAATTGCTGAAAGAAATTAAAGAGAAATAAATGGAAATAAAATTCCAAGGTTATGGATTAGAAGACTTAACATTGTTAGAATGTCAATACTATCCAAAATGATCTACAGAGTCAATGCAATCTCTATCAAAATCCCAATGACATTTTTGCAGAAAGAGAAAAATTCAACCTAAAATTCATATGGAATCTCAAGGGACTCTGAGTAGTCAAAACAATCTTGAAGAAGAACAAATCTGGAGGACTTACACTTCCTGATTTCAAAACTTACGACAGATTTACAGTAATCAAAACAGCATGGTACTGGCAAAAAGACAGACATATAGATCAATAGAATAGAATAAAGAACCAGAAATAAACTCTCACATATAGGGTCAAATAATTTTTGCAAGGGTGCCAAGACCATTCAACGTGGGAAAGGACAGTATTTTCAATAAATGGTGCTGGGAAAACTGGATATCCATTTGCAAAAGAATTGAGTTGGACCCTTATCTCTCACCATAAACAAATAATTAACTCAAAATGGATCAAAGACCTAAATGTAAGACATAAAACTATAAAACACTTAGAAGAAAACAGAGCAAAACTTCATGATGTTAAATTTGGCAATGATTTCTTAGATATGACACCAAACACACAGGCATTAAGAGAAAAAGTAGAAAAACTGGACTTCATGAAAATTACAAAAATTTTGTGCATCAAACATTTTTTTGTGCATAAAAAACTGTGCACAAAAAATCAAAAAATTTGTGTTTTTGTGCACAACAGAGTAAAAAGGCAGCCCACAGAATGAGAGAAAATATTTGCAAATCATATGTCTGATAAGGGATTAATACACAGAATATATAGAGAACTCTTAAAACTCAGTAGCAACGAAAACAAAAAAACCCAACCTGATTAAAAAATGGGTTAAGGACTTGAATAGATATTTTTTCAAAGAAGATATACAAATGGCCAACAAGCACATGAAAAGATGCTCAACATCACTAATCATCAGGGAGAGGCAAATCAAAACCATAATGAGATACCATCTCATACCTATTAGGATGGCTACTATCCAAAAAGCAGATAATAACAAATGTTGGTGAGGATGTGGAGAAATTGGAACCCTTGTACACTGCTGGTAGGAATGTAAAATGGTATAGGCTGATGTGGAAAACAGTATAAATGTTTCTCAAAAATTAAAAATGGAATTACCGAATGATCCAGCAATTCCACTTCTGGGTACATACCCAAAGTAACTGAAAGTGGAGTCTCAAAGAGATATTTGTACACCCATGTTCACCGAAGCATTATTCATAATAGCTAAAATGTGGAAGTAATTCAAGTGTCCACTGACAGATGGATAAGCAAAATGTGGTAAGTACCTACAATGGAATATTATTCAGCCTGAAAAAGGAAGGAAATCCTGATATATGCTACAACGTGGATGAACCTTGAAGACATGCTAAGCTAGTCACAAAAATACAAATACTGTATGGTATTTACATACAGTACCATTTATATGAGATACTTAGAGTAGTCAAAATCATAAAGACAGAAAGCAGAATGGTGGTTGCCAAAGGAAGGGTGGCGAGGGAGGCGAGGGTTATTGTTTAACGTGTACAGTTTCAAATTTACAGGATAGGCTGAGTTATGGAGATGGACGCACAACACAATGAAAGAATTTAATACCACTGAACTGTACACTTAACAATGATGAAGATGGCAGATTTTATGTCCATTTTACCAAAATAAAAAAAAAGAATACTGCCTTCTTATAAAGTTAAAAATGGCCTGCCCTAAAATAAGCGTGGCCAGGTGAGGCACGGGCCAGGCTTCTGCCAGCCGGGCGCTCTGACCACGCTCCCTCATTCGATCACTAACAGGGACCATCCTAAGCTGTTCCCCGCAGCAGCCCATGAAGAGCTGCAGGGCAGGGCCACCAGGTGAAATAGAGGGAGAAACTTACTTTTCCATGCAAACATTTGCTGTACTGTCTTTTAGCAAATCCCTCAAGTTGACCAATTACATATTAAATCCACATTCACTTCATTGGTTTCCATGTGGCAGTGTTCCAAATATCCTTTTGAAGTCAGGTGTGGGCAGTTAAAATAATTAACTCCAATCACGTGCTTGCCGTGGATGGGACAGGGGATACAGATTGTTTATAAACAACAATTTACAAGTAGAACATGTGAAGCTCACAAAATTTAGAGAGAGAAGTTTCTTCTTATTCAACTTCCTCTCATAATTTTTACTGAGGAAGTAAAAAAAGATCGTAGTTTCTTACCCCATTTTATTTTTCTGGGCTCTGATAAGGCAGAAATTACCGACTGTCCAGGCATGACTAGTAACTTTTTTTTTTGCAGAAGAGAGTTAAAACACAGCCTCTCTGTGCTTCAGTACTCTCATCTGTAAATTGGGCGATAATTACAGAACTGACCTCAGAGTCTTTTGAGGGTTAAAGGAGCTAATACATGCAAAATGTCCTAATAGTAGAGTTGACACATGGAAAGCACTTACCCATCACCCACTAGGAGAACATGTTCACACCGGGATGTATCTGAAGCTGGCTTTATCTACAGAAAATCTCATTTCTGATTTGGTATTCCGTTAACCTTACTCAGACTAATTCTTTTCAATCTTTAATATGCATGGAAATCACCTGGAGAATGTCTAATTTAGCAAGTCTGAGGTGGGGCCTGAGAGTCAGTACCGCTAACAAGCTCCCAGGGGACGACTACATAGCTGGTCCATGGACCACACTCTGAATGGCAAGGATTCAGACTTCTGAATACAGCTGCCAACCTCTCTGGGAAGGCTGTGAAGCACTTTACTATTTCCCTGCTCTAAGGCGGTTTTAACAGATGCCTGCATGGTTAGATGCCTATTCGGTAACAGTCCAAGAGACCTCTTCTCAACATGGAGTAGGATGCAGGGAGGAGAAGCAGGGTGACAGGCTCCCAAGACAGCTTTCCAATGTCCCTATGCCAGTTCTGCCCAGAGTGGCTTCACTGTTCTATTCAGAACTAATTCTTAAACTGTTTGGGGTCAATTTATTCTACTGTAAGTACAAGCACTTATTTAAAAAAATTTTTTTAACATCTTTATTGGAGTATAATTGCTTTAAAATGGTGTGTTAGTTTCTGCTTTATAACAAAGTGAATCAGCTATATGTATACATATATCCCCATATCTCCTCCCTCTTGCGTCTCCCTCCCACCCTCCCTATCCCACCCCTCTAGGTGGTCACAAAGCACTGAGCTGATCTCCCTGTGCTATGCGGCTGCTTCCCACTAGCTATCTATTTCACATTTGGTAGTGTACATATGTCCATGCCACTCTCTCACTTCGTCCCAGCTTACCCTTCCCCCTCCCCGTGTCCTCAAGTCCATTCTCTACATCTGCATCTTTATTCCTGTCCTGCCCCTAGGTTCTTCAGAACCGTTTTTTTTTTAGATTCCATATATATGTGTTAGCATATGGTATTTGTTTTTCTCTTTCTGACTTACTTCACTCTGTATGACAGACTCTAGGTCCATCCACCTCACTACAAATAACTCAATTTCATTTCTTTATATGACTGAGTAATGTTCCATTGTATATATGTGCCACATCTTCTTTATCCATTCACCTGTCGATGGACATTTAGGTTGCTTACAGGTCCTGGCTTTTGTAAATAGAGCTGCAATGAACATTGTGGTACATGACTCTTTTTGAATTATGGTTTTCTCAGGGTATATGCCCAGTAGTGGGATTGCTGGGTCATATGGTAGTTCTATTTTTAGTTTTTTAAGGAACCTCCATACTGTTCTCCATAGTGGCTGTATCAATTTACATTCCCACCAACAGTGCAAGAGGGTTCCCTTTTCTCCACACCCTCTCCAGCATTTATTGTTTCTAGATTTTTTGATGATGGCCATTCTGACTGGTATGAGGTGATACCTCATTGTAGTTTTGATTTACATTTCTCTAACGATTAGTGATGTTGAGCATCCTTTCATGTGTTTGTTGGCAATCTGTATATCTTCTTTGGAGAAATGTCTGTTCAGGTCTTCTGCCCATTTTTGGATTGGGTTGTTTGTTTATCTGATATTGAGCTGCATGAGCTGCTTGTATATTTTGGAGATTAATCCTCTGTCACTTGCTTCATTTGCAAATATTTTCTCCCATTCTGAAGGTTGTCTTTTCATCTTGTTTATGGTTTCCTTTGCTGTGCAAAAGTTTTTAAGTTTCATTAGGTCCCATTTGTTTATTTTTGTTTTTATTTCCATTTCTCTAGGAGGTGGGTCAAAAAGGATCTTGCTGTGATTTATGTCATAGAGTGTTCTGCCTATGTTTTCCTCTAAGAGTTTGATAGTGTCTGGCCTTACATTTAGGTCTTTAATCCATTCTGAGTTTATTTTAATATACAGTGTTAGGGAGTGTTCTAATTTCATTGTTTTACATGTAGCTGTCCAGTTTTCCCAGCACCAGTTATTGAAGAGGCTGTCTTTTCTCCATTGTATATTCTTGCCTCCTTTATCAAAGATAAGGTGACCACACGTGCACGGGTTTATCTCTGGGCTTTCTATTCTGTTCCATTGATCTATATTTCTGTTTTTGCACAAGTGCTTATTTTAAAGCCCAATATAAATTAATTTTGTTGGGTTATGCATGCTCTCTTCTGCAACTTTCGATAAACAGAGGCTTGTTTAAGTATATCCGAGAATAAAGGATGCTTTTCAAATGTAAATGCAATAAAAAGAAAATGGTAGAACATGTCATTATCTATGGTATTTAAATTCATCCCTGATTTTCTGAAGATATTTTAATAATAATCATAATAAGTAATATCTATTAAATACATTGAGCATTTAGAAATATGCTTTTCTGCCTATTACCATTTCAACATTATGAGCTAATTTAATCTAACTTTGCCTTTCTAGAGGTTGTTTACAAAAAAACAATAAATAGAGTAAATAGAAAAGAATAGTGACAAATAACTGGATCATGTACTATAAATTTTAAAGTAAACTGAATAAATGTACAGTCCTGAAAAAACATACTGGAAATTAAAATAAAATCTTTAACTGGGACAACCTCACACAGGTGTAATCAGTGGAAGAATAAAACCTTACTCGCATAGTTATAAACCTTCTATTTGCAAAAATCCTGTTACTGCTCTTTTAAAAAAATCATCATATGCGTATGGCTTCTCTTAGGAACTTCCTAGCCTTTAAAAATTCAAAAGGTATAGAAATGTTAAGCTCAGTTGTTAAGGCAATTGCCGGTCTTTTGAATATTTTAACTGGAAAAAAAAAAGGCTCTCTCCTAGAAGGGATTGTGTTTGACAGGCTAACTAAATGGCATTTGTGGGGAAATGTCCCCATCTTTTGGGCTTTTAGGCTATCGCCTTCATGTTGTATTTTTATAATTAGGCAACCTGACCGATCTTTTGTAAACCAGAATGGCTCTCTCCTTCACCATACCTATTAGCACAGATGTTACTTTATTTATCAAGGTTTTCCCCTCTCGACTTACACGTGATCAGACCAACTGAAGAAACCACCCAGCCAGCACGGAGGCCTCCGGCTGGGCTTCTCATAGAGTTGCTGTCTGGGTAGAACCATCTGCGTGCTTTCCCTTGCTGTTTCTGGCACCAAAGCAGGCGTCTGCACGATGGCTGACCCAGACAGAACGGCCTCAGCCAACACTGCTTCTCTACGGCAAGGCTAATTGACCTGTGTGAGGAGGAAATGTGCACCCCTGTACCACAATGCTCTGGGCTACTGACCCCCATGATGTCCCATTAGAGACAAACAAAAAATGGCGCCCTACAGAAATCCAAGTTGAGGATCACGCATGGTTTAAGAAGTACTTTAAGTTATAATTGGTAAAAGGAAACCAAGCGTTGGAACAGCTTTGATTAACACAGAGATTACCAATTCTGAGATTTATGGAATAAAAAAAAAAAAAAGTGAGAAGGAAATACTTCTCTAAATTACTGGTTTATTTACATACCTATCACACTTTAAAATTTTTTGTCCCTTAAACTAATTTATAAAAACCCCATTTTCACTATATACCAACAACTCTTGCTACTTTTCATATGCGGTTGGTGAACGCCACTGGGAAATGAGGTGACTTTTCAGGTTCTAGAAAAGGCCAGAGGAAAGCCTAATGCATCTGAATCCTTGCACAGCAGAAAAAAACCCTCAACAGCCTTCATTCATTCCTAAACATTTACCGAGTGCCAGACACAATATCTGGCTCAGGAGATACTGTGATAGAGACAAGTGCCTGGAAAAGCCTTATAACTAAATACAAGCAGTTCTCAGACACTGAAAGCAAAGGAAGCAACTGCAGATAACCTAGGACATGCCTCATCTTTAGATGCTGCTTCTGTAGATTAGGGGAGGGACTCCGGAATCTGTAGCTTCAGTAGGACCATAGCTACCTCCTGAAAGTGCTTAAAGCTTCCAGAAGGTAGCAGGGAAGGCTCCATGGGACACGAGGTGCTTGGGCAGAGACTGGAAGGAACTCTAGGAGTCTTAGGGCCACATGAATCATTTTGGTCAGAAGAGACAGTGGAGCAAAGTAGCACAGAGGTGTGAGACAGCGTGCTTGATCTGAGGTACGAAATAGCTGTGCATTCCTGAAAGGCTGGGGATTTGGAGGGAGGCTCTCACCGTAACGCTGGACAGGGTGAGAGTATCAAGGACCCTGCAGGCGGTGCCTCAAGATTTATCCCAGGGAAGAAGGAGCCCCTGCAGAATTCTGATGGGGACTCAGACATTCACAGCGAGAAAGCTGATGTTATAAATACTAGGGATGTATGTGGCCATTAACAAAATGGACTTATTCTAAAAGTTCTGATTAGCAGGGTACGGTTATTGAACCGAGAACTGAGAACTCAGTTACTGAACTGGGAACAAAAAATTAATACAGAAAGTGTAATCTTTCTATAACTTCCTTTCCCCAACCCAACCAAAATCAGAAGCTGCACGTCACACCCAGAGTAAAGTCAGTTCTGTTATGATGCTTGTTTTGAAAATGTGAACTTGTTCCAACGAGATCGATGGATTAGGGAACAACAGAGCACAGTGTGAATCCCACGTTTGCTTATGCACAGTTGCATCCACAAGAAACACTGGGTGAATGCAGAGAACTGCGCGAAGCTGGACCCAGACACGCAGGAATACACAGAATGCATACATGCGCACACCTCACACATCTGCCAGCGACCTGGGCTCATGGTGTGCGTGACAAGCTGCACCCATAACCCAAATCTGTCAGATTCCGAAGAATTCTCCTTCCATTACTTCACTGTAACTCATAAGCTGTGACCTTTCCGACGATGTTCACTTCTCCAACCAAGTAGCAGGTGTTTTTCAAGGTAAAGGGTCATATTTATTGCAGTATTTATTTCGTAATCATTTTAACATGTGTCAAACCAACTAGGTTCCTACTTCATGTGTCACTGATGAAGTTTTTCAATGTTGTTCCCCAATCCCATCTTCCCCGTGAGTCCAGTGGTTTTTAATGATCTTGTACAGCCTGGTGATTTGGGGGAATGTATAAACTGCCTCCAGCAAAACTGACCGTTCCGAAGGTGCCTGCTCATTTGAAGATGAATACACTCATGACAATCAGATTGATATATTTTCCCACAGAGGTAACTGTTTGCAGAAAAGCTTCGGTCTGGAGATCACGGCGGCACGTGGCAGGGCTGACTGAACTCTGACTCCGCGCGGGAGGGGCGGGGGCGCTGGTGCCCCCAGTGTTCACTCCACCTCTTCCTCCGCAAGAGGGTCCTGCAGCCACCCAATCCAGAGCCGCAGGAAGACATGGTCGGTCTCTCTCCTTTTCCTGCTTCTAACCTGAGGAAGGGCCTGCTCTGAGCAGGGCTAGGCAGAGAGGTGCAAGGAACTGGGGCCCCTGAAGATGCTGATGAGTTTCTAAATCATCAGCTCCAAACCTTGACTGGACATTTGAACAAGCTGGGAAGCTTTTAACAATGACCAGGACCCAAGCCCCAACCAAAAGATTTTGATTCAGTACTTCTGTTACCGGTATTTTTTTAAGCTCTCCAGTTGATTCTGATGTGCAGCCAGGAATGAGAAGGTCTTTGGACTTATTTGAGCTAATAATTTTCTTTACTATTTGAATCGGTTTGAGTCAGGATTTCCGTTATAGTCAGCTCAAAGCATCCTAAATAATGACGCTCTCTCTGGAATGAAATGCAAGGTCCAGGATTGAAACAGTCTTTACATTTGATCAGTCCATCTCATAAATTTAAATCTCAGTTCCTGGCAAAAGAATCAGGCCGGCTCATTTATTTGAGGGGGAAAGAAAAAAAATCTTGTGCTGATTCAACCTTCAAACCTAATTTGGAGACTTTCATCAAGGGTATCAAAAAGGAGTTTAGTCATAACAGAGCCTACGGATGGGTGAATTTGATTATAGACACTGAGAAAAAACTCAACATTCATTCATCCTGGGCAGTAAATAGCTATTAATAGTCTAGCTGGATGAGATTAGAATTTGATTGTTGTCTAGGGATGAATTTAAGATTTCTGTAAATGTTAGCATTATTACCTAGTGGTTCCTTGCTGGTTTCATTCTTTCTTTCTTCAATTTCATTTTCCAAAGTATTGTTCTTGATGTTTCACAGAATATGTATCTTTATACCATGATGGATGAGTAAGAGATGCATGTAGAGTATACAAATATGCTCCAGACCCAGAAGACTGCCTAGAGTGTAGACTGAGCACTCCCTGATGCTAAGCAATGTGGCAGCATTTCTCACAGTTTATTCTAGACTGATTGGGGCGTTATTCTGCAGGTTGGGACCCCTGCCGACTTCTGGACTGTGCGGTGGGGGATATGTGTGTATGTGGGCAGGTTAACGATATCACTTTGCTAGTTCTTTCCACTTCCCTGTTAGTGGAATCCTTGAGGTATCTGAGGGGACACATGAAAGAACTCAGGTAAGCGTTGCAAACTTTCATGACCTTGTTTACAATTCTGCCTAGGGGTCCAGCATCAGGAGGAGGAGCCCCCAGAGCATTTGGCTTTGAAGGCCAGCGGGGCTTGACTGCAGGAGCTCCACAGGACTGGGGGAAACAGAGACTCCACTCTTGGAGGGCACATACAAGGTCTCATGCCCACTGGGATCCGGGGCTAAAGCAGTTACTTCACAGGAACCTGGGCCAGACCTACATGAGGGTCTCGGAGGGTCTCCTGGGGAGGCGGGGGGCAGCTGTGGCTCAACCTGGGGGCATAAAAATTGGTGGCAGATATATCGGGGAGTATTCATCTTCGTGGACTCTCACTGGAGGCTGACATCTTGCTTGGGTCATTAGTTCCGAGACCTGGCCCCACCCAACAGCCTGTAGGCTCCAGTGCTGGGACACCTCAGGCCAAACCACAGGGCGGGAACACAGCCCCACCCATCGGCAGACAGGCTGACTGCCTAAGTCCTCCTGAACCCACGGCCCCCTCTAAACACACCCCTTGACACGGCCCTGCCCCCAAGAGGGCCAGGAAGCAGCTCCACCCACCAGTGGGCAGGCACTGGCCCCTCCTGCCAGGCAGCCTGCACAAGCCTCTAGACCAGCCTCACCCACCTGAAACACCAGAAACAAGAAAACTGTGCTCCTGCCGCCTGCAGACGGTGTCCACGAATGCAGGCCAGACACTACCCTGGGACCAGCTGGCCCCTGGTCCTTGGGTGATGAAAGGCAAGCGTACTGCTGGGAAACACAGGACGTCCCCGACAGAGGGCCACTTCTGCAAGGTCAAGAAACATAACTAGCCTACTATACACATAAAAATACAAATAGAAACTTAAACAAAATGAAATGGCAAAGGAATATGCTCCAGACGAAGGAACGAGGTAAAAGAAGCATTAAAGCAGAACAGTAAGAACATCAAAGGTGAAAAAACAATTGGGAAATATGACCAAGAAAGGCAGGAATCAGAGTCTAGTCAGGGGTCTATGAATAAATGATGGGGGTGGGGGAGGAGTGGCCCCTTTCATAAGTACTTTTCCAGTTGAAACACTTTTCTTTACCCTTTTCTCTCATTTTCCAAAGTAGCCCATAACTTTTTAGAATTTAATATAAAGCTAATTTGTTTATGGCTTATTACAATCATCATGCTTTGTGTTACCGCTGTTAAAGTTTCTATCAGCTGACCTAAGTAACTCTGGAACATGCCGTTTTGACTAGAAATGATGAGGCTATGGACAGGACTGTACTAAGTTGGTAACGATTCTGAGGGAAAGGAGGAATGGCTTTGCCATCATCTTAAATAAAAAGGAAGCTTGGGAATTGGACTATATTAATTTCTGGTGATCCATATAGTCAAGGCTTTGTAAATCCTTCGGCCACACTGTAATGTCAGGGCTGAGAGCCATCTTGGTGGTTGTTTTTTCTCACATATTTAAAAAAGTTGCTCGGGACTTCCCTGGTGGCGCAGTGGTTACGAATCCGCCTGCCAATGCAGGGGACACGGGTTCGAGCCCTGGTCTGGGAAGATCTCACATGCCACGGAGCAACTAGGCCCGTGACCCACAACTACTGAGCCTGCGCGTCTGGAGCCTGTGCTCCGCAACAACAGAGGCCGCGATAGTGAGAGGCCCGCGCACCGCGATGAAGAGTGGCCCCCGCTTGCCACAACTAGAGAAAGCCCTCGCCAAAAACGAAGACCCAACACAGCCAAAAAAAAAAAATAATTAATTAATTAAAAAAAAAAAGTTGCTCGTGACCAACTGTACCTCACAAGCAAACACCTCAGCAAAGGTCAAGCATATATGAGCAAAGTTTACTAATCTAATCAAATAAAGTTACGACAGTTAATCAGGTGCATTTGTAATGACAGACATGCTTATTAAGAGGCTTAATAAAGCATGAACGGTGAACTCTGTGTAAATGATTATGTTTATTATTATTTTTATGGTCAAATGAATTTTATTTTTGTTTTTCTTTTCTCATCTTATTATTAGTTATTTGTGTCATTGCTAGCAGGTTTTCCTGGTACCATCCATGTTTTTTTAATCATCACTGCCACAGTATAGAAAGATTCTGAATCTTTCCAACAATGGCAACTCCCTCTTGGGGCCTTTACTAACCTAAAACATGCTTTTAATTTAATTAGGAAAAAAGTCACCTCCTTTGGGTACAGGAGTTGGGGAATGGATACCACCTTTGAGCAGAGAAAGAAACAGCCCCCAGCTCAGGCTTGCTGCTTGGTGAGCCTCGCCCAGGCTGGGTTTAGCGCCCACCTGCCCTCAGTGGGGCTCTCATGAGCGGTGCCCAGGCTGCACTGGTGATGCCTGTCACTCTGCTCCCTCCTCCCCTGCGGGAGGCGTGAGCTTCCCGGTACTCACACCGGTCCATGAATGCCTGACACACGGGCATCTCGGAGCAAAAAACTGGGGGGAAGATAGCAGGGCTGAGGGAAGGAAAAAGGCGCCCAAGCCTCTGACTGACCCTCTGGGTACAGCAGCTCTGGCACGAGGAGCAACCAGAAAGGTGTGACTCGGCCTTAAGGTTTCAAGGCAAGGGGCAGGCCGCCTGACAAAGATTCCCCCCCCACCGCCAACCCCGCTTTGCTCAGTAGGCCTAGAGTTCCTACGACAGGAGCAAAACCATTCTTTCTGGGAGTAAAGCCCAGTGGATTAAAAATACAGCATCCTGGAAAAGTGAACATAGGTGTTTCAAAGGATAAATGATGAGATGTTAGGGGTAGAAGACTTAAAAGCAGGACGGCGCCGGGTAGGAGGCGCTGGGGATACCATCGAGGCAGAAAGAGGAGCACCGCCCAACTGCATCCTCAGTTTGGCCTCTGGCCTTGGCTGACTGCCGTCTGCACGGGACAATGGGAAGCCCTCACTTCCTTCCCTGCCACGCACACGTGCACTTCGGGGCACAAATTACTGTCCCTAAGGTAACGTGACATTAAAAGATGAAATAAATGTCAAGTTTCAAGAAAGGCCATTGGAAGGAAGCGAATGCTATCAATGACACATTTAATTTGGGATCATTCAAACTCACAGGAATTTCTGGCCAGGAATTCTAAATATTTCTAATTGCTTCACTTGAGCTCTCCCCAAACCACTGTCTCTGCCTCTGGGGCAGTGATCAGCATGGTCTAGTCTGGCATCTTGGCGTTTTATGGAGATTATGAGGCTGAAGACAAATGATGGAGGAAGAGGGCCCAGCACGAGGGGATAAACGGCTCATTCATTCCCAAAGGGCAACATCTTCACTGCCCTAAAAAGGGCATTAAGTCAAGGTTCAGCACTCCACTGCCTGTGGTTCTGTTTTCAGAGGCTCCTCAGAATTTTTGGTTAAAAATAAATTTATTGATGCATAAAGATGTTAAAAGTTGGTTATAGAACTTTAACGGAAGTTAAATTAATATTGTCATCCTATAAGCTGTCGACAACAGAGCGTTCTTTATGATGTTCCCTCTGATGTTCACATTTCTTTGCAATGATATTACGTGGACTGGGTAAGGCAAAAAGAGAGAGAGAGAAGGATGGGACACTCCTACAAAGATATGGTCCATCTTCCCTGACCCCGAGCTGACACACTGGCAGAAAGACTTGTTATGTGAGCACGATTCACATGACACCAAATGACAACTAAATATCATGGATCAACTATCTGAGTTCATTTTGGCCTTAAATTAAAATTCCTGTCGTGAGACTTAAAAAAGAAGCCAGAAAAACTGATATTTAAATTCATTTTATATCTATTCATTTCCATAAACTATCTTAAATGGGAATGCATTTTCAATAGGACTGTTATTTTAATCCAGTTATCATTAGTATTACTGATTAAATGAGAGATTACAATTATATATTATTTGTAAAACCCTGTAATTAGATACACTCTAGATGCCAGTTTTCAATTCCATGCGGAAGCCCGAAAAAAATCCATTATAATCAATACTTTCCATATAATATACCTTCTTAGGAAGTATACATCACTGACTGAAGAGAAAAATCATATAGCCAGGAAAATTCTGACCTACTGGGAAGGCCACTGCTCAATTTCTCTCTTCCAACTACCAGTCCAACTCAAGCTGCCTGAAAATCCACAACTAAAACATCACTGATACAACAGAACTAGCTCTTTTCAAATGTAAATGCTTTAGGGAAGGATTAGATGAACCGTTTTGGCAATTAATACTTCAGGGATAACTGGTCCATCAAAGTGTCTGGTCACCCACTTCTACCACCTTTCCACACCGCCGTGGACTTCTCTAAACCTTTCCCCTGGCTGACTGGGTTTAGAGTGGGCATGGGATTTAATTCTGCCCAACTGATGATATGGGAGGGAAAGCCTGCTGGGGAACTTCCAAACAGACTTCTCTAGAAGATGCTGTGTGCGTGTGAGGAGGTAGGGGTGACAGGACACCTGCCGGGTTCTGTGGCAGCCTTCTTGAGAAAAATGACGGGAGCGGGTTGAGGACAAAGCCGACACACTGAGGTGGCCGAATGGAAAGCTGGCGACCCCAGTGCTGAGTCGTCCAACTCCACACCTGCCTCTCTCGGGACTCTTGTTATTTTAGATAATAAGCAACACATTTCCTCATTTGAGATAGTAATTTCTCTTACTCTTACCAAAAGCAACTTGATATAAGCCCAACTATCTTACACTCTGTCAGAGGATGTCAGGGAGGAGAGAACAGCTACGGCAGGCACTGCTGACCACCTGCTCAATATCCGCCCCCCACCGTCTCTCCTAGGAAGTCTCGGGGTCTTCATAAGGGAAAACAATGGTTGCAGTTGGTGGAAGAAGAAATATGTCTGTGGTTCAAGTCTAATCTCTCACACGAAGCTTGTCTGGACCAATAAAGCCCATGGTGGTCTATCTTTTGAATCCGTATTAGTTACTGTCTTTACTGTTGGATAGCATTAAACCATCTTATGCCTCTCCTGCTGATGAGTTATATTTTTATTTAGTGTAATTATTACTTAACTTTTGATGTGTTCTCCCCTCCCCAATTTCACTGTAAGCACCTTCATTGGGACTGCTCTCATATGTCTTATATGGATATGTCTTGAATTCCAATTTCTAGAACATGACCTGAGATGATGTAATCAGGTAATGTAGATCAGGTAATGTTCAGGTTGTCTATACTTCCAGAAGTATGAGTCTGCTTTCAAATCTGTTTTCACTCATCTGACACTTTTTGTCATTTTGTTGTGATAAAGGAGAGATCAATGAATACTATAAAAATAAATCCTATCAGTATGACAAAGGCATATGTTCAAACTACTGTAGGACAAAGATGAGTGCGTGGGGGGGTCACAGAGACACAGGGTGGCACCCCCAGTGGTGCTGCGAGCCTGCAGGTGGTGGGTAGCTCATTACACACCCTGTCTTATGCAGGGACTTTCAGCTCAGATAATTTTGATTTCCTGTGGTTTAGAGAGGATTCTGAACCATTTATAAGTTTAGATCTTTGGAGATTGGTATGTAATTATCACAAAGCATAGCATAATGTCTTGCAGTTCATCAGGAATTCAGAAAAGATCGTTTAGTTGGCTAATGTGCTTAAAGATTAGAACTTATTCACCTACACAAATCAATTTTAGAGTCTTTCTCATATTCCCTATCTTCAACCTTAGCAAAGATATTCTTGGAAAACGACTTGGCAACAATCACAGAACATGACTAATGATGCTAAAACAAGTTAAAATTTATTTAGCAGTCAGATGAATGACCAACTAAAATAGATTTCTAGAAAACTAAGTACTGGATGTCATTTATATTACCATGCGAAATAAAGCATGAAAACTTAAGCATCAAAATTGCCAATTTCCTCAAGACTAAAAAATCAGAGCTTGATTAAAACCTGGATGGAATTAGGTGAGCCCTAAAGACTCTTCTGGGAAACAAAGCAGAGGGAAAATCGTTTTCATGAATAAATACCAATCCTCAAAACAATACTACCACTGATAAAGAAGTAAGGTCAATTCTTAAAACTTCCTACTAGTTTGCTTGCATTTCAGAAAATAATGTCTTTTATAAACACATCGCACAAAGCTTAATTTGTTACCTCTCTATAGTCTTAGCTGAGTTTTGTGTTCTTCTATTATACAACCAGATCGGGGGCATTACCAGGAGTAAATGTGATACACCTTCATTTAAAAAAGGTAGCCTGTGGATTACAGAAAGTCTTTCTATGATCTATAAAAGGCAATAGTGAGAGGAAATAAGTTCTGTGACCTAATACGTGATTCTTGTCCAAAATACGTCATACCTATATTGATGTTGAAAAAAATTGTTTCTCAATGATAAGATTAGACACATTATAAGCAGATTTCAGCACTTTCAGGTTGATAGCGACTTACTAGGTTACCTTTGTTTTAATGTCTGTTTTCAACTGCTATTTCAGCCTTTTGTTAACCTGACATCAACCATTTCTTTTAACCCTGGGATACTTTAAAAGATCAGCTGAGTCTTGAAATCTGAAAGGCATCATACCGTTTAAGGCACTAGGGACCCAAAGCAACAGATGTCCTTGCTTCAGTTTCTGGCCACCTGCTGTGTGAGAAACTGGTGATGATGATGATGTGAATGAAAAATTACCTTGAACTTTTCTGAGGACGTGGAAAACCCCTGTATCACACTAAATGGGGCTGGAAATGAAAGCAGTGGGCGCAAGGATGGTCGATGCCTCGTCACAGGCTCTGGTGCCACCGCGACCACTCTGGTGGTCCCATGGGAGAATGAATCTCAGCTCTGGGCCTGAACATTTCCAACTGTGCATTACGCTGTGCAAAGCAACAATCTCAGCTTAAGTCAATAAAGGCTTGTTTCTCACTCAGGCTCCACGTCTATCATGGGCTGGCACGTGGGTTCTGCTCACTGTGCCAGAGGGAAGGAGAGGGCTGTGGAAAGCCCTGCAGTGGCAACACAGGCCTGCCACTGCCATTCCCAACTCACGGGACACAACAGGCCACACAGCTCCAACGGGTCCCAGGGGACGGGGGGGGGTGGGGGTGGTGGTGGGGGGGTGGGGGTGCAATCCCGTCCAGTGCCCAGAGTGGCACAGAACTGGAATGATTTGGCAAAGAGCACTGACCACGATACATTATTTCCTGAAATAATAACCTGTAACTTGGAAAACCGTGCGCTTTCTCTTGAAAAGTTCTGTCTACTTACTTCCCACTACTTAGGAAATATACTAAACTTTGAATAAGAGTTGGGCGTTCTGGTTTCTGGGTTCACAGCAGGTCTATGTAGAGTCAGACTTACTCTGTTTCTGTTTTTGCTCAACTTCTCAGTTTTAAGTTACAGTAGCCCCATAAAGAAAAGTAATTAATTAAGAGGACAGAACGCAAATCAGACCCATCTCCGTATGCTTTCTCACTTGTTATTCCTTATTCTGGCTCCTCAGAGGCATGCTCTTTGTACAGGCAGACAGCTCCTCTGCTAATTTATTATGCCAATACATCCTATTTTTGTTGAGATGTTTAGTTATTATTTTTAATCTGAGTTACATATGTAACGCTGAAAAGAGTCCAATGGTCCTACGAGGCTTGTTATGAAAAGCAGTTCACACAGCCCCACCCTCTGCTTCCTGCTCTAGCAACCACTTTCAACTCCTTTACACGTGCTTTTTTTCTCCCCTTTATAGCTCTAGCTTATATTGCCACCTCTTGATTTTTCTAGAGTATTATTCGCTGATTTTCCAGGAAAGAAGATGAAGATGCAGCTCTGCTGACCACCACCTACCCCCTCCCCTCCCCAAGTAAACGCAGTTCCCCACCCACCTTTCTCAATGGATTTTTATCATGATTAACAGTCAGTAGACTTACATCACAATGTTTAGGTAAATTCCAGGCCTGGCTCAGTGACAGGGTTTATCAATACCTTTCTGTCTTTTCCTATATACTCTTGGTTTTTCTTTGGAGTTTCCTTGTCCTGTGTTTTTTGTTTTCTGTTTTTTTCATTTTTATTGGTGTATAGTTGTCCTGTGTTTTAATGGCTTCATTTTTATAAAGTTATCACTAATTCAAACCTAAACTCACCTGTAGCTGTGTAAATTTCTCGATTTGTCCAAATATACAAGTCATTCTTCCAATTTCATCTTTTTAGAGAAAACTGTCTGGAACCTTTTGAGCTGCTCCAGTCCAGGCTGGCCGTGGCTCTTTGGATCTGCTAAACAGCATGCTTTGTACACTCCGGGGGTTCCCTGCATTACCCTTCTGAGGAATCCTTTTGTCTCGCCCTGGATGAGCTATTTCCTGTTCTCATGTATTCTTTATCCTCGGTACCCGTCCTCATTCTTGTAGAGCACATCCTCCAGTGGATTCCGAGAATGGGCGCATGTGAATACATTTTTTGAATCTTGAATGTCTGAAAGTGGCCCTCACACTTAATTAGCTTAGCTAGGGACTGAATCTAGGCTGGAAGTAATTTCCCCTCAGAACTTTGAAGGAATTTCTCCTCCACTGTCTTACTTCTGGTGTTGCCATGTGAAATTTGTAGCTATTGTAATTCCTCATCCTTTGCTGGAAATCTTTCTTTTTCCCCAACTCTACATGTTTGTAGGATATCTCTTTGTTCCCAGAGTTCTGAGCTTTTTCGGTGATGTATCTGGGTGTGGGTTTGTTTTTATTCACGTGGGACTTTCTATGAACTTTTTCAATCTGAAAACTCAGGTCTTTCATTAGTGGAAAAACTAACTGAATTATATTTTTGATTATTTCCTTCCTGTCGCTTTCTCTGTTCCCTCTTTCTGCAACTCCTGTTTTTTTTTAGATTTTGAACCTCCTGGGCTGGTTCTCTAATTTTTTTTTTATTTATTATATTTATTTCTCTTACCTTCCATTTCTGTCTTGTATCCTATTTTCTGGGGAGGTTTCCTCAATTTTATCTTCCAACTATTCTATTGAGTTTTATATTTCAGACGTCTTTTAATTTCTAATAGCTTTTGTTGTTGTTGTTATTCTCTGGATGAATATTTTTTTCTGAAGCGTTCTCCTGCAAAGACTTGTTTCTTCCCAGTTGCTTTTTTTCTATTTGTTTCTGCCTGTCTGTCACTATTAGATGCTCTCCTCTAGTATCTGGTGATTCTTGCCTGTCTTGTTCATATAAAATAGTGTGAACTATAAGTTAAGAGAAAGTTCTGTGCTTAGATGGGCCTGTGATGGTTGAGTTCACTGTAAAGTGAACTGGCTGTTTCCCTGGAGAACCCCTAAGGTTTTTTTTATTTGTGACTTCTGCCTAGAGAAAACCCTTCCAATCTCCTGCCTGAAGGGACATACTTACTGGTGTTCTGGGAAGCAAGTGGGGTGAGGCCTGGGGATCTCAATTCAGTATTTAAATATATTCAACACCCTTTTCCAGGAGGGTGGTCTCATACTCGAATATTCCTGATCTCTCTCAGTCCAGAGACATTCTGTTTCACACTTTCCAGAGAATTAAACCTCCAGTCTTCTGCCAGAGTGAGGATGGGAATCTATCCGCTTCTTGAAGAAACTTCTAACCAGTCCTCATGTCTTCAGCTCCACCTTCACCCCGTTTCCAGTTCCTGAGCTTCTAGAGGGTTTTACCATCTCACTCAGGTTGCTTCTTGGTTTTTCCCTACTGCTGGCTTAGCATTCACAGCTTTCTTAGGCCGCTAAGTTAACTTCCACTTAACATCTGCTTTCCAAGTAACAAAAAGCTAGCTGCTATGGTCTCTCCTGTTTCCTTATTCCTCGAGGGTTTATCTGAAACGACCTTAACTGTTCTTGGAGTGGAGTTTAGGAGGCAGCAGAGCTAACTGCTTGCATTAAAGCTGCCATTTGCAAATGAAAGTTCCACTCTGCTCTTCTACAAATTAGAGAAGCACGGTTCCTACATGTGGAAAGCGCCCCGAGAGAGTATGTGGTGAACTCTTCCCTTCAGAGGGCAAAGTATGTTGTTGAACTTGCAGATGAGGAGGCGGAAGCACCAGGAAGCTGAGTGTCACACAGTCACACAGATAGATACCATGCTGTTATCTGGCCCATGTACCTTAAATAATTATCCCTCAAAGGTTGCACAGTCCACCCCTCCATCTTAGCACTATTTCAGCAACAGCTAGTCCTTGGCTGTAAGACCTTGCATTTACAGCCTCTTCCAGTGGGCAGATGAATTCTTCATATTAGAGTACTGGGTTGAACTAGCTATAAAGTGTGACTAAATGTTTTGTCTCTTGTGAAGGTGACTTAAAAATTTTTTCAGAAACAACGAGATTTTTTAAGTATTGTAGTTGATATGCGTTAGCTGTGTCCTTTTGAGTAATGTATACAAAGGATCTTAGCAGCTATCAATACACCATAATTTAAAGGTAATTTGTATAACTTTTAAAAACAATTGGTAAAATAGCTGTTTTTCATTTTCAAGAAATACTTAAAACTGAAAAAACAGCTTGGTTTAAGTGTCTTATTCTATGGTTTGTTATAATGCTATTTGTTAGCATTTTAGAAGACAATACAGGCTTTGACAAAGGCATTTGTAGAGGAAAAAAAGGATGAAGATTTGGAATTCAACTTATTTTAATTGATGCTACTTCCCCTCATCCCCACCCCAGTGTAATATAGATCAGAGCGTTAAAATATTACTAAATTATAATAATAAAAATATTTCTGATGAAATAGTTCATTTTAGTCCATAAAAATTTTAAGAACTTTTAAAAACTAGGCACGAAGAGAGGCTTTCACAAATGCAGCATTCTAGAGGAAAATGTAGGATAAAAAGAAAACCGTCCTTAAAATACTTACAGATTCTTTTCTGCCCATAGTTTTGCTGTGTGAGCGTGAACGGGAGATGTTGCTGAAAAAGGAATCCTTTTTAGTAGCAGATGAAGGTGGGGAGCCAGTGACCTCTCTTCCTCCAGGCAAACTCTCAATGCTTGGAGATGAACGGATGTTTTTAGAGCTTTGTCCTGTAAGAAAAATTAAGTAGCAATAATGAGACACCAGACTCTTTCACTGCTACTGAATTTACTGCTTTTAATAAATGATCAATTAGAATACTTCTTTATTCACACCGTCAACATAATGACACTGTGGAGTGTGAAGATGCACGCATTTTTGTGTATCAGAATAGCTGCCGATTTTTTAAAACAATGAAGTACTGCTATAGTTTTCTGCGCGCTATTTAAACTACAATGGTCCAAGTGTGGTATGCATATCAAAAAACGAAAAAATCCAATTTTCAGAAATCACAGGTGAAATGACTGGATTTTCCCTCACTAATGGAGTCATCCTTAATAAGAGAAGCCAGAAACAATTATATGGCACATTATTAATATATACAAAAAAAACTAAATCCTTCACCAGTTTTTCAAAAGCACCTCTTTCCTTTTCATTAACTGCACAACAGATACACTGCTACCCCCAGGCCATAGCAGAAGCATCTGGAAATGGGACAAGGTGCTGGCTCAAGGGCTACGTCCAAGACTGGTCCCCACATCAGCGTGGGTGCATCTGTGACTTCCTGCAGTGCCTTTTTCACTGAGAGGTTCTGGAGCCACGAAGCTCCCTCAGACAGGAGCACGGGCTCCAGGAAGGCCTGCTGGGAGGGCAGCATGGCGCAGAAGATAGGTGAACAGAATTGGCTGCGGCCAGACCCACGCAGGTCTCACGTATACGATGGGGACATTTCCGGAAGGTTGTTATGAGGATTTAAGGACCTAGCGCAGCACCTGGTGTGCATTCAATTATTCATTCGTTCACCCATAGTAACTGAGGGCCCAGTAAGTACCAGGCACTGAGCGGGGCAGGGAGACAGTGGAAACTGAGCCATCTAAACTCCCATCCCTCAAGGCATTCAGTTTCTAGTGAGGGGAGACAGACACATACATTCATAAAATATATATGATTTTAGATGGTAATAAACACTGTGGGGAAAAAGAAAGCAGGAAAGGGGACTGTCAGTGTCTGAGGAAGGTGTGCAGTTTGAAATAGGATCGTCAGGGAAGGCGTCACTGAGAACTGAGGTGCAGGACATTTGGGCAAAAACTTGAAGAAGGTAAAATACCAGCTTTGCAGACAATATGAAGGGACAGCAAGTGCCAAGGCCCCAAGCAGGACCTTGGTGGTTCTGAAGAACAGCAGAGTGGCCAGTGTGGCTAAAGCTAAGAATGGGGGGAGGGGATGAGGCCTGGGGGCATCACGTCAGGTGAGGAACTGTAGACAATTTTGAAGACTTTTCCTCTGAGAAGCGAAGCCAGTAGAAGCTGCTAGAGGATTTGAGCAGGGGAGTGACATGATTTGACTTAATTTTAAAAGGATCCCTCTGACTGCTGCATTGGGAATAGTTCAGGGGCGGGAGAGAGCAAAAAAAGAGGGGAAACAATTTTTGTCATTGCAAAAATCCAAGTCAGCAGAACGATCACAGCTTGGTGGTGAGAAGAGGTCAGATTCTATACAAAACTGATGAGATTTACTGACGAATCCATGAGAGGAATGAGAGCAGTCAAGTTTAACTCCAAATGTTAGATCGTGGTATGAGGTGAGCATCTCTGTGAATACGCTAAAAACCACTGAATGACACACTTAAAGAAAAGTAAATTTGATGGCCTGTGAATTATACCTCAATAAAGCTGTTATTTTTATAAAGTCAGTTTTCACACGTGACTGTCGGTCAGCGACCAGCAGTAAAGGGCCGACACATTTCCACCTGACGACACAGGGCTCTTCTACTAGGAACTCGGCCTCAAGGCTTCCTGCTGAGCCTCCAGAGACCTCCGTGAGGTCTGTATCGCCGTCTGATGACACCCCCCTTCTTAGTTCCATCCCCTCCTCTCTTCCTTTCACAGATGTTAGTCCCCAGTAAGCCTTCTGTACTTCTAACTCTGTCTCAGGGTCTGCTTCCTGGAGAATCCAACCTGCAGTGGGTGGTGTCAGAGCTGAGCCCTGAGGAGGACAGAGGCGGTCTTGAGGTTGGGAAAGGAGGGTCAGCAGAGTCCCAGGCCATAGAAGCATCTGATGTTGACTTCAGGGTCTAGACTGTCTACGCCCCCCGCACCTTCCCTTCTTCCCTCCTCTGCCTCTGTCTGTCTCCCACCCACCTGCAGGCTCTAGGTCATAACTTCCCTGGGCTACGCTGCATGGTGACGAGCTCACTGGTAGAGGGTCCTAGAACGCTGGAGCTGAAAAAGACCTCAGGAACCACCTATTTATTTTCTCTTTTTAAAATTATGCCACTAATTCGTAAATACATTTTTACTGTAAACAGACTAAATGTGAAAATTGCCTTTATTAAAAAAAATAACAGATTTATTGAGATATAATTCACATACCATAAAACTCACCTTTTAAAAGTGTATAATTCAGCGGTTTTTAGTATATTCACAGAGATTCTTAACTATCACCATCTAATTTTAGAACATTTTTATCACCCAAAAAAACAAACCTGTGCCCATTAGCAGTTCCTCCCAATACCCCCTGGCTACCACTAATCTACTTTCTGTCTCTATGGCTCTGTCTTTTCTGGACATGTCATATAAATGGAATTATACAATGTGGTCTTTTGTGCCTGGCTTCTATCAGTTGGCACAATGTTTTCAAGGTGCATTCATGCTGTAGTCTGTGTCAGTACTTCATTCGTTTTTACTGCCAAATAATACTCTATTGTATGGATAGACCACATTTTGCTTATCCACTCATCAGTTGATGGACATTTATAGCTTGTATCCATTTCTTGGCTATTATTATTATGTTTGTACCACAAACAGTCGTGTATAAAATTTTATGTGGACCTATGTTTTCATTTCTCTTGGGTCAGTACCTAGGAGTGAAACTGCTGGGTCAATACGGTAAGTCTGTGTTTAACATTTTGAGAAACTGCCAAACTGGTTTTGAAAATAGCTACACCATTTTAACATTTCCATCAGCATCCTATGAGGGTTCCAGTTTCTCCACATCCTTGTCAACACATATTTTTGGCTGTTTTTTATTTTAGCCACTCTAGTGGGTATGAAGTGGTATCTCACTGTGATTTTTATTTGCAATTTACCAATGCAAATGACTAATGATGTTGCATTCATGTGCTTATTAGACAGTTGTATATCTTCTGTGGAGAAACGCCTATTCAAATCTTTTGCCCATTTTTAACACTGGGTTATTTATCTTTTTATGGTTAAGCTGTAAGGATTCTTCATATATTCCATTTCAGATACATGATTTGCAAAGAATCCTCCCATTCTGTGCACTGCCTTTTCACTTTCTTAATGGTATCCTTTGAAACCAAAAAGTTTTAAATTCTGATGAATTTACTTATTTTTTCTTTTGTTGCTCGTGCTGTTGGTATCATGTCTAAGAAGACATTGCCTAATTACAAAGATTTACTCCTATATTTTCTTTTAAGAGTGTTATAGTTTTAGCTCTTGCATTTAAGTCTGGTCCATTTTGAGTTAATTTTTGTATATAATGTGAGGAAGTAGTTCCACTTCATTCTTTTTCATGCAGAGATCCAGTTTTCCCAGTACTATTTCTAGAAAAGACTATTATTTCCCCATTGAATGGTCTTGGTACCCTTGTTGAAAATCGACTTACCACAATGTAAGGGTTTATTTCTATGCTCTCAACTCTATTCCATTTATACATGCCTATCTTTATGACAGTACCACACTGTCTTGATTACTGTAGCTACATAGTAAGTTTTGAAATCAAGGAGTATGAGTTCTCCAATTTTGTTCTTTTTCAAGATTGTTATTTTGCCTTTAGGGGGATTTTGCATTTCCAGATGAATTTTATGATCGCCTTGTCAGTTTCTCCCAAAAAGACACCGGAGATTTTGATGGTGATTGCGATGAATACATAGATCAATTTGGGTAGTACTGCTCTGTTAACAATATAAGACATAAACAAAATACATTTATACTGTATTTTATATTTACCTATGTAGTTACCTTTATCAGTGTTCTTTTTCTTTGTGTGGATCTGAATTCATTTATAGTATCCCTTCATTTCAGCCCGCAGGACTCCATTTATTATATCTTACAGGGCAGATCTGCTAGCATTGGATTCTGTTTTTGTTTATGTGACTGTCTTAATTTCTCCTTTCTTTTTGAAGGATAGTTTTACTGGATATAGAATTATTGAATATATCATCCTACTGCCTTCTGGACTCCATGATTTTTTATGACAAGTCAGCTGTTAATCTTATTGAGGTTCCCTAGTATGTCGTGAATTGTTTTTCTCTTTCTGCTTTCAAGTTTCTCTCTTTGTTGTTGGCTTTTAGCAGTTTGTCCATGCTGTGTCTAGGTGTGGATCCCTTTGAGTTTACCCTGTTTGGAGTTAACGGAGCTTCTTGGATACACAGATCAATGTTTTTCATAAAGTTGTGGAATACTTCTGCCAGCATTTCTGCCAGCACTTCAGACTGTACCTTTCTCTCTCTTCTCTCCTGGAATTCCCATCATCTGTATGTTGGTATATTTGATGGTATTCTGCAAGTCTTTGAGGCTCTGTTCATTTTCTTTCATTCTTTTGTCTTTCTGCTTTTCAAACCAGATCATCTCAATTGACATATCTTTATGATTCTTTCTTCTGTAAGTTCAAATCTACTGTTGATCCTCTATAGTGAAATTTTCATTTGAGTTATTGTATTTCAACTCCAGAATATCTATTTGGTTCTTCAAAAATAAAAATCCTATCGCTTTACTGATATTCTCTATTTTGTGAGACACTGGTCTCATACATTCCTGTAGATCTTCAGACACAGTTTGAACTTTTTCAAGATATTTGTAATAGCTGACTTAATAGCTTACTGATCTAGTAAGTCAAGTAAGTGTCTCTGCTTCCTCAGGGGCAGTGTGTATTGATTGCTTTATTCCCTATAATACGGGCCATACTTTCCTGTTTCTTTATATGTCTCAGACTTTTCATTGAAAACTGGCCATTTTAATAAAATAATGTGGCAGCTCTGCAAATTAGATCCCATCCCAACCCCCAGATTTGTTTTTCTTGCTGTTTGTTTTGTTTTTTAGTGACTTCCCTAAACTAATTCTGTAAAGTCTATATCCTTTGCTGTTGTGTGCCCCTGAAGTCTCTGCTCAGTTAGCTTAGTAGTCAGATAAGAGACAGAAATTTCCTTTCCTTAAATGCCTTGAACCAGTCAGTCTCTGAGACTCTGCTGGGGGTTCTGTGCGTGTGTCTGTGTGTCTTCAGGCGTGCCTTCAGTGCTCAGCAGGCAGTTTACAATTCTGCTCTAGCCTTCATTCTTGTCTATGCAGAGCCTCAAGTTCATCCAGAGTTGACAGATTAAACCCGTCTTAAATCTTCCCTGGGCATGTGTATAATCTTGCATGTGTGTGGCCTTCTCGATTCCCAGGAATATACTGGAGCTTTTCAAAACCCCCAATGGACATCTCATTCCTTAGATTTTCCTTTTAAATTTTTTGCTAGCCTCTGATTTGCCTGTTAAGTTTTCAGTTAGCCTCTTGTTTGCTCCATTTCTGCCTTGGGCAGCTGTGATGTTAAGTAACTGCCACTGATTATTTTTAATGGATGCTCTGTGGATAGGGTTTCTCCCTTAGCGAGTTCTGATTAAAGTCCAATAAAGACAAGCCCTAAGAAAGAGGTTTTTTGAGGGTGCTGCTGCACAGGTCAACTAGTGACATTTACTGGGGATGGGACTTTTAGGGTGCTCCAAATTCATTCTTTTTCCTCCAGTGGTTGCCAGGCTGCTGTTTGTCAAAGGCTATGGCAGAGCTGGGGAGAGAGGGTGGAAATAGGGAAAGTTAAAATGTTACAAAGCATGCTGTTGTTGACTTAAAAAAAAATATATGGACAACGTGAGAGCTGCGAGTTAAGTTTTATTTGGGGCAAAATGAGAACTGCAGCCCCAGGAGACAGCGTTTCAGATAGCTCTGAGAGGCTGCTCCGAGGAGGTGAGCGGGGGAGGGGGGCGGGGGGGGTGGAGCCAGGTTATATAGGAGTTTTGTAACAAAGGGCAGGTAGTCTGAACATCAAAAGATTATTGTTAGTTAAAGAAAACCAGATATCTCAAGTTAAGGCATTTAGCGCTTTTCTATACATGGGAAGATATAAGAGTCTCGGCTCACGGAAATCATTCCTTTGATATGCACTTCAGCTGTCTGGGGCCAGTGTCCTGACACACCCTGAGTTTCCTCAGGGCTCACCACAGGGAGTGGCTGCAGTCTGATGGCTGCTAGATGGCAGGTATTCTTTTCAGCCCTGAGTTTCCTCGGCTCAGGTTGGAAGGCTGAGATCCCTGATGACTGTGACATCCTCTGTTTATTGATATAGCAGGAAATATTTCATTTCTCACGGTTGTTACTGAGATTCAGCCATTTTTTTCTTGAATAGATGCTCCTCAAATTGACTCAATCCTTTGACTAATTTTCAGAGTTCTGAACAAGTTGATTTCGGCATTCTTGCCATTCTTGTTACTTTTATGGAGAAACAGATTTTTCAGAGGTCCTTATTCTGTTATTCCAAAAGTACATCCCTCTGTAACATGTTTTTTGGACTTGGTCATAAAAATTTGTCTTTCATTTATATAAAAATCTGCCTTACCTTTTTTAAGGAATGTGAAGAAAGAAATTTTGTAGTGCTCCTGAATAATTAGGATTTTTCTAATTTTTTGTCTTTGCAAACAAAATGACAACACTCTGGAGAGGTACATCTTTAGGTACAGTTGGCTATCTCTGTAAGATAAATTTATATACATGGAACTGCTATGTTTAATGGTATGTACATTTTAAATTTAGATGATTCCAAATTGCTTCCTCCTAGGATTTTAACAGACATATATGTGTGTAATATATATTTATATATAAGTGTAAATGTAATATGATGTATGATATCTTTATCTACTTACTTATTTGGTTAATCTGATGGAAGGAAGACTTCATTATGTTAGCTTGAAGTTTCTTGATAACTAGTGAGGCTGAATATCTTTTTAAACAATATCTCTTAACATAATAATATGGGCCATCTGAAGGTCCTCTGTGAATTGTCTCTGTTAATTTCATTTTAAAAAACTGATTTAGAGGCGTTCCTCCTAAATTCTAGAACATAGCCCTTTGTATATATGTCTGTGTATGTTTACATTTACCTTCATGGCTTCTGTTTTTAGGGTCCTACTTAGGAAGGCATTTCTTACCCAAGATGATAAAGTGAAAAACAGCTAAAGTGTTTATTATAAACCTAGGTTTTTCTTTTTCCTTTATGAACATTTTCTCCTTGCTCCTTGGAACTCTACTCCTTAAGAAGCTTTTATTGCCTTGGGGTGGTGGAAGATAAAGCTAAAACAAAAGGAATGTTTGCTCAGCTTTGAGTTTCAAATTACTTTTAAAAGTCCACAGAAAAAAAGAAATCTAAGAAGCCAAAGCATTTTGATTCACGAGAACATGGTTTTCTTCACAAAATGAAATGAAAAAACTTCCATCTTTTTCTAAGTTTATACAACTAAATTTATCTGTCCCTTCAAAATTTGGATCATTCACCTATAACTCTGGTGCTGGTGACTTTTGAAAGGCACTACTATAGCGGCTGTTTGAATTTTTTCTATGTTAATTCCTCTATTAAAGTTTCCTACTTTTTCTTGGGTCAATTTTGATCATTCATATCTTCCCCCCAAAAGCCATATTATACGGCAGGTGGAATAATGCCTATGCCCTTAATCTCCAGAGCCTATGAATATGCTACTTTATGTGGCGAAAGGGACTTTGCAGGTGTGATTTAAAGAACCTTAAGATGGGAAGAGTGTCCTGGGTGATGATGGTGGGTTAGTGTGAACACGAGTCCTTACAGTGAAACAGGAAAGTAGAAGGAGTCAGAGCTGTGACTAAAGAAAAAGAAGGCAGCTGAAGCAGGAGAGGGAGCTGATGGTGGTGTTGGCTTTGAACGTGGAGGAAGGGACGTGAGGCAGTGTGGATCCTCTAGAGCTGGCAATGGCCCTCAGCTGACGGCCAGTGAAGACATGGGGACCTTGGTTCTACAGTCACAAGGAAGTGAATTCTGCCAACAGCACAGATGATTCTTCCCTAGAGCCTCCTGACACCTTGGTTTTAGTTTGCTGAGACCTGAATCAGACTTTTGATTCACAGAACTGTTAAAATAGTAGGAAATGCTCATTATTATTTCTTAAGTATTTCAGAAGTATTTCTCTACTTATGATCTCTAGACTCTGAACATTTGACATTATAGTTCAGATTCTGAGTTAATCTAAAATTCCAGGTAGAATCATTTAAATTTTATTATACTGCTGGAAAAAGTTAGAATTCTGTAGACTATAACAACTTTTGCCCCCATCTTTCTTCCAAAGTGGAAAAAAAGAAAAAAAAATAGCATATATTTCAAGCGCTCCAAGGTCCTGTGTGGCTAGCGGACACCACACTGGACAGGACAGGTATAAACCACTTAACAGTCTAAATTTCCAAATGTTTTTCACAACACGCAGGCTGTTACGTAAAGTAACCATCATAACAAAATAAGCTAATGACATATCTAGGAGAGATCTTTTGAATACCTGCTTTAATAAATTAGCTCATCAGTTATTTACTGGGTGAGATTTAGTATCCAGTTACCCAATCCAGAAAGAACTTGAAAGTGTCCTGTTCTCCCTAAGTTTCTTTTGTAGCTATTATTCTCCTGGGCAAACTACCTTTTCAGAGGTAACACTAAGCCAGCTCTTATCAGAATTTATCTCTGAATGATCAAATTCCAAATTCGTGGTAGTATTAATAAAGTACTACTTGGCCTGTATCTCGTATAAAAACCCTGTACAAAATACATTTCCCCTCAATTATAGAAATTAGCTAACATTTTTGTGCCCTTTGGGACCGTAGACATTTAGACCTTAAGAAGACAGAGTCACCAGCATGTGAGACAGAAGAAAGGACCGCCAGACTTCCCGCCCTTTCCAGGCCTAGCACATGGACCAGGACAACACGGGGTAAATGGATGAGACTTTCCATCACCCGGGCCTCACCCGGACAGCTCCCAAGCTGAGGAGTCAGGACTCTCAACACGCCTGCAGCCCATAAACCGCACAGTAGCCCTGATACTCCTGTAAACCTTTGAAAGTTTTTACATTAACCATTTCCTGTGCTGCACCAAAACCCGATGCTCATTCCTAGGGGAGCCTGCAGAGCCCCGCCCAGATCCCCCCTTCGGGACCGAGGCACTTGTTCCCCCAGGTGCGGGGAGCGTGGGCTGCCGCTGGCTCTCACGGCTTCCTCTCTGGAAACAGCCCCAGCCGAGGAGAGCTGCTTTGCCCGAGATCATGCCCCTTCCCCGGGGAACAGCTCCATTCCAGTGACTGGTTTGGGTGGACAGAGGACAAAGGCTGGCCCCCTTGTCTCAAAACAGACAACTGAGGGCAACACTGCTTGACTCCCCACGTATTGACCCTGAGGGCACTCCCCCCAAAGCTTCCTACCCGAATTCTCCAAAGTCCTGACCCAAGACAATTATTTACGATTATATGGTAAGGCATTCTCGAATATACTAAATACTGACCTATTCTCAAGCCACCTCAGGCATGCCCAGTCTTCCTTTCATAACCAAACATCAGGGAACAAGCCCTATGCAGACTGATCTGAGGACATGTCTCTGGAAACTCTGCCCAGCGCTGAGGATGGGGGGATGACCACAAGAGGAGCTCGTGAGAAGCTCCTAAAACAGCAGCACAAGGGAAACACAGACTTGTACCTGCATTGACTAACCTACAACCCCAGGTGGTAAAAGCAAACACAGAAGTATGAACAGCGGGACTCTGGAAGCACAAAAGAGGGACCATCCAATCCTGTCTCAGGCCATCAGAGTTGTGAGCTACATCTTGAAATCTGAGGAGTGGGCAGTGGTGGGGGTCATGGCTCAGGGAAGGTCATTTTTGGGCAGAAAACATGGTATTTACGAGGCAGTTAGACTCCTGGGAACATGGAGCTCAGACAAAGCCTGATTAATCCTTCAGCGCTTCCTGCCATCCATATGGAATTGAAAATGACACCAATACCAGTGTAAACAAAATAGGATTAAGTTCAACAGAGTGCTCCTGTTTCATTTGATGATTACTTCAATGGTGTTCTTTGGGGTGGGCTGGGGTGGGGAGGAGGGAATCAAATTCTTTCTAAAAGTTGCCGGTACCCCAAATGTGAGCTTCTTTCTCTCTTGGTCATCCAGCTCTAAAAATAGGGGGAGGGAGCCAAGAGGGAAGGTGGGGCTCTAAAAATAGGGCCAGCTAGACCAAGAAGAGCAGCTTGTTCCCATGTGAAGGGGTTTGGCCTTTCTCTTGTCAGTAGCGATGGGAGTTATTACAGATGTTTGTTAGGCAGGAAAGTAGCCTAAGGATTACAGGAGCTTGGCTGAACGATGCATCTCCTGACTGGCCCATGCAAGAGATTATAAGGCTTCAACTAAAGCTGGGGTGATAGATTTCAGAGATACAAAGCACAATTCCTCAAACCAATACCTGCTGAGTCAGCACCTGCGCTGGAGTCTGAGCTCCGCTGGTATCTAGTTGTGCGGCCTTGAACGAGTCACTGACCCTCCACAGGCCCAGTTCTCATCCACAAGGGAGGCATCCACTTCACGCGCGCTGTGTGTCCTAGGTGGGTCGCGTGTGTAAAGGGCTCAGCGCGGCTCCCGGCGTCTGCCACGCGCTGCGCAGACCCAGACCACTACCAGCACGCTGGGCACTTCCAAATCCAGAGCAGGCGGGTTCACAGGCAGTCCTCTGGTCACAGACCTGCCAGTGCTCTCCTGCTGGGCTGTCCTTCCGCTGGCTGCACTGCCCGGTGACCGCCCGCAGACCTGGGCTAACTGGCTCTGAGCCCAGGACCACCACGCACGCCACGCCCGGGAGCGCCTGCGGGTTCGGATGCACGCCCTGGTGCGAGCTGCAGGGACGTGCCTTTTTCTAACATGCGCAAAGGGACTCCTTGGACTAGATATGGCCGTGTCTGGGTATATTAAATCTTTCCTTCACTCTCTGTCCTTCTCTGAAAGATTCAATAAAACTTCCGGGCCCCCCGTGCTACGTGTCAGTGGAGGTTATCTGTCAAGCGCCTGAGTTGACTGAATGAGCTTCACAGGCATCAGTGGGGACCCTGACCACAGAGTGGCTGGGAGAGAGGAAAGGAGGAAGGGGAAGAATATTTATTAAGTTCCTACTATGCCTCATGCATAATATTTTCATGACTTTTCTCTCATTAAACTCAATGGGAAGCAAGAACAGGGGTTGGGCTGTATTCCTAAATAGTCGGGCAGAACCCCCACAAACCTGAAACCAGCTGGGGGATCTGGACACAGGACACCCAAAGGCAAAATGTTCAGGAGGCTAGGAAGTCTGGGGGTCGCTGGTGGGAGGCCTGGCTCAGAGAGGCGGGAAGGGCAAAGCCTTTGGGAAGCCCGGTGCTGTGGCCACAGGAAGGGGGTCGCCTTGACGTCATTCAGCGACCCGGAGAAGACAGGACGTAGCTGGGCCCCGCCTGGTGACACTTTGGTACCTCACAGACCTGAGTGACAGACAGCAAGAGGGCTCAGGTCTACTCGTTAAAAACATACACCTTGGTGCCACAGGAGGGGAAAGGAAGCAGGCTGTACCTGCAGCCCCTGAAGCAGACCTGGTTCTAGCCTGGCCAGAGAGGTCAAGCTTGATCGCATCCAGGGCTGGCGTGCAAACACAGGGTTTCGGATTGTCAGAAGACATTGTTAAGCAAAGAAAAGACAGAGGTGTTGAGTAGGTTCATCTATTCGATTCCGGAAACCAAAGAGGTACCTGAGGAAAACACACAATGATGCCAGCACCAGGACCACCCCCCGAGTAGGTAGTGCCCTTGAGCCCTTACTATGGGACAGGTAACTGCCCTTGAAGCAGCTGCTCTCTTTCTCTGTCTTTACAGGCGAGCGGTGAAGTGGCCTCGCTGGGTCATCCAGCAAGGCAGTGACGAAAGCAGGACCCTAACCCAGGCCTGACTCCTGAGCCCGGGCTGGGCAAAGATGCACCAGCCTGCTCCCCTACAAAGGGCTGCAGTAAATGTGACTTCGAATTAAAGAAAAGTGGAATGAGGTCTTTGGATATCAAAGGGCAAATTCTGACCTTGTTCTCAATCCAAAAACAACTCATTTATTCAATGTTTGTTGGAGTAAGTGTTTGTTGGAAAAGAGGCGTTTTCTAGCTAACTGATGCGTCCCCATATTTGTTTTACATGTTCTGTACTTCTCTGCAATTGTTCAGAACATAATGGAACTACTTGTTCTGCTTCAGGACTATCATGTCTCAACAACACCCAGAGGGAGCAGTACCGGGTCATCTACCAGGATAACCTTTTGGCTCTGTAGTCTCCTCCCTCATCCTTGTGGGCAGCAGCAGCTCTCTGTCCTGTTGTCACCATGTCCTGCTCGAGTTGATTTGACCTCCCTCTTCTTTGTTCTACCCATTTGCTGCTTGTCACCTGCACTGGGACTTTTCTGTTAGTGTTTTCATCGTGAAGGTCCAGAGTGAAGTCATCTCCAGGCACGAGCTGTTAACACATTAATGTGACTCGCATGTTGTCTCTCAGTTTAAAATCTATTTTTTTTTTTTCCTACAAGGCATTATAAGAAACTTAACAGTGGATACCCTTAGTGAAATGGGCTGGCAGAAAGAAGTGGGAGGAGAAAAGGGGGTTGTTTTATTTCCCATGTAATGCCTTTAATTAACTGGGGATTGTCTAATATTATATGTACTTCAGTTTTACCTTAAGAATGTCAACAGTGGTTATCTGGACAGGGAGATTTTTGATCTTTCTCAACCTTTTTTATTTAAAAAAGCAACCTGATACATGCACCCCTATGTTCATAACAGCACAATGTACAATAGCCAAGACATGGAAACCACCTGAATGCCCATCAACAGATAAATGGATAAAGAAGATGTGGTATATATATACAATGGAATATCTCTCAGCCATAAAATAGAACGAAATAGTGCCATTTGCAGCAACATGGATGGACCTAGAGAGATTACTATACTAAGCAAAGTCATCAGAAAGAGAAAGACAAATACCATATGATTATCACTTATATGTGGAATCTAAAATACGACACAAATGAAGTTATCTAAGAAACAGAAACAGACTCACAGACATAGAGAACAGACTTGTGGTTGCCAAGGTGTGGGGGGGGGAGGGGAGGGATGGACCGGGAGTGTGGGGTTAGCAGATGCAAACCATTATACACGTAATGGAGAAACACAAGGTCCTACTGTATAGCACAGGGAACTAAATATATTCAATATCCTGCAATAAACCATAATGGAAAAGAAAAAAAAAACAATCTGATAAATGTTATATAATGGTATCTATGATATCTATATATTCATGTTAGTAACATAAATACATATACACGAATACAAATTTTAACATTGCCTATGGCAATAACTTAAGAAATCTAAATTTCTTTCCTAAGGGTCCATTATATGATAATACTTATATACTTCTGTTGTTGGAAATTCTAAATTCTCTTTGGAAGTAATGTCTGTGTATATGCGTGTGTCTATCTCTCCATATTTTAAAGTTTTTTAGTTTATGAATTAATAATTCCTAAGTATCTCTCGAAAAAAGTTCCTGGGGGTAGATGTGCCATTTCCAAAAATAATTTTGAAGAAACCCTTTGAGTTGCCAAAAGTGAACTGTCCTGTGGCACATTTTTTTATGATTGCAACCTACACTGAGAAATATAAAATGGAACTTTCCAACAATTTTCCAAATATTATTTATTGACTAAATTGTGAGATCTCACTTTATATTCAGAATTTTCTTCAAAAAATTAAAACCTGTATAATTACTGTGTGTTAAAAGGCAAAGATACAGATATGAAACCTCATGGGAAGAAAAGACTATCTACAATCAAAGAATCATTGAAAATATTGACATTTACTTAATTTCTTGAAATTTACTCCACTGCTTTGAAAAAAGATACTTGGGAAGTCTAAATGTTAGTTTTATTTCCCTGAAATGAAAAGTATACCTACTCTTGTGGGTTTAGCACACCTGATGAGATTCTCCAATTTCCAATATTACTGACCCTAACAAGCAGAGATTGTTAGAAAGTTTTTTGTTGCCACCACTGACTATTTTGGTTTACTTCTACTTCCCCTTGCTTTCTGACACTCTGCAGGAAGTGTGTTGAGGGAAACACACTGTGACTTCTCCAAATCCGGGTAGGTATCATCCTACTGTCTCATCACAGATTGGAAGCTCTTTATCTGGCCTCATGTCTCATTAAGCCACTGGACTCTTCCCTGTCAGACTGATACAGTCTCTGTTGGAGCAGGGCAGGCAGGGTAATTTAGAACAGGGTATCAGAATAGGAGCTGGTTCCTGACCATGAGGGCTTGCTGGGTCATCTAAAGCACCGGGGATGCCCTAGCAGCCTGGTGAAGCTGGAGGGAAGCCCAAGGGACTGATGAAAACAGAGCTCGGCACACAGTAGGCACTCAATGAACACTGGTTGAATAAGTGAATGAGATGATTCTACTTCTACAACACAAGTTATTTGAACAAAATGATACAACCTCCTTTTTTAAGCGTCTATTTAAAAAGCGACACTGTTCACGTGGCTCTGGTCTGCAGGAAAACATGGACTGAGCAGTAGCATAAAAGCAGAAGCCAGAACAGACAAGCCAGCCTTCAGCTTTCTCTTTCCACAGGTATAAATAAAATGATCGGGCTTCAATACCCAGAGGAATACTCTGCAGGCGAACTCACTTTGGGATAACAAAACTCTGGTTAAAAAGTTGCCTGGGGGGAATTCCCTGGCAGTCCAGTGGTTAGGACTCGGGCTTTCAGTGCCAAGGGCCCGAGTTGATCCCTGGTCGAGGAACTAAGATCCCGTGAGCCACGTGGCGAGGCCAAAAACGAAGTTGCCTGGGGGGCTCAGATTTTAATTTTAGGAAACAAATTTAAGTCCTACGAATCCTCACCGTATCAGAAGATCACATCAATATTCATCTAAGCGCAATAACTGACAAAGCTAAAGAGAAGTCAACTGGAGGTGATCTGCCTCTTCTACTGGCCATGCTACTGCACCCCTTTGTTATACAGATCACTCCACAGACACCAAGCAGAGTAAACAGCAGCTTTTCACAGAATCCCTGAGCTTGAAAAGCCCTAAAGGTCAGCTGGTTCACTTACCAGAACACAGCCAGAAACAGTACCTGTGAAACACAGAACTATATATAGAAGTAAGATCACACCCCTCTGTGCCACAGTATGTTTTTTAAGATGTTAAGTCAACACACCACTGATCTCCTAATCACAATATATTGTTTTCTGTTAATTTATTAAAAAGCACAGATATTATGGAGACATATCATTATTAGAACAGTATTTTAATACTAGTAGCATGATTGTACTGTGTGGATATTTTAAATTAAGGAAGAATTTGATAGGAATTTCAATTAATACGGCTATCTTTTTTGTCTGAATTTGAATGGAGGATTCTTAAAGTTAGTCTAGGCGTCCATTTAATACAGAATTCCTCTCTGTATTAAAATAAAGCATATTTTTAATCTAAAAGATTATATAATAAAAGATGAATGCAGCAACTTTAAATATTTATATGTTTCTAAATTCCACAGGAGCTGCTGAATATGGATTACTATTATTCTGTATTTCTTAAATAAACTTGTTCTAGAACACACAGTTATGATATTTAACTATTATCTTTTTATTTTAAATCATTGCCAATGACTCTACATAGAGATTTGTCACACTGAAATTTAATTCTGTTAATATGATTCATAGTACAAAGCCTGTACTTAAAAACGTATTTCAGAATCAAGTTGTAATTCTTTTAGCTAAAATATAATAAGTACCTCTGGCTAATACATACAATAATATGCATACACACAGCATCTAAAATGTCTTAACCTCAGAACTAATTTGTCAAATCCTGTCACAGAGCACCTATGCACAACTGAAAGAACACTTCAGCGTGAGCTGCCAAATAAAACGTGGTGGTAAAATAATCTCAAAATCTAGAGTGACCATATTTCGGCAAGGAAAGAAGCTGGTGCAAACTTGATAAAAAACCCACATTTTAACCGGATTTGGCATCAGCACGATATGACATGAGAGGGGACTTTTGTTCTTAACAACAGTGCCACTCAGTGGCTGAACAATGGAGCGAACTGATAAACAGCATGAATGGAAGGTGGGCAAAAAGGAAAATGGAGTTTGGGAAGAGGCAATGATAGTACTGCAGGCAAAGAGATACTGCATTGCCATGGTAACTATACCTGGGAGGTCAGTTAGGGTCTGGACAGGAACAGAAACCTGAGCATCGCTTCCTGTAACTACATCGCCTGGATTTCATAAGAAAAAATAATTAGATTTCATAAAGAAGAAAAAAAAAATCAACTTTTCTTTCATATTTAATGCTGGAATACTTTTACTTATCAACCTAATTACTAAAAGTACAGTCAAACAGAAAATACAACACAATCTTAGAAAAATTAACATAAAATATTTTTTAAAGGAACTGATTTTTAAAAAGTGTTTCCTAAAAAGCTTTTGTGCCTGTTTTTGTTAAGGAAAAAAACAAGTTTCTACTAGTCTAAAGTATAGGAAATTTTAGCCATCAAAAGACTTGGCTGAGCAGATTTCATTATGCTACAAATAACAGCATGATTTTATATTTTCTTATTTTTTAAAAAAAATCTTTATCCAAAAGTAAGTTATATGCCTTTATTAAGAAGTCAACATTCTTCTGAAATTGATTTCCTCCTGCAACAGACAAAATTTATTTTTAACTAAACTTGAAACCAATTTCTTCAGTGATAAGATAAAGACCTAAACAAGTTCTAATTTCATATTAAGTATTGAAAAGATTTCATAAGTTACCACATGCACTTATAAATGTCAACATGTAAAAATAAACCTGTGAACTGCATACCCTTTAAACTTGATATACTTATTATAGGCGAGATTTCATTTACAAATTGGACCTGCAGTAAATGCTTAAAATAAAGAAGTGTTCAAATTCAAAAAACAGAGGAAAAGGGGGGTGGGGGGAAGGGAGTACATTTAAAAAATGCAGGAAAGAAAGGAAAAGGAAATACTGTGAAGCACTTGAGGTACACGACCACTGAGAAGGAAGATTTTTTTGGTTCTTTGACTTCCTTCCTGGATGACAAATATGAAGCACAGTCCCTGTGGACAGAATCATCCCCTGGATAGATCAGCATCTGAAGCCCCATGCTATTTTGAGATTAACGAGCTGAAAAACAAGCCTTCTTAAAAGGCACCATATTTTCTATGTATGATAACGTATGATTAACAGATCTGCTTTCCCTGTAGCTTTTACACAATAGTAAAAAGAATCAAGTTTTGAATTATATAACAACCCTCCGTGCCTTGACCACTTGCTACCATTATGATTTACAGCACAGCCAGCTCATCTGGAAATTACTGGGTTGTCATTAGACCATTCCTATCAATTAACGGTACATGCATTTATATTCTCCTATAGCTGAAATAAAATCTATAAATCGGTACATATGCCAAACAAGTGATAAACAACTTTTAGTGGAACTTCTCAGGTCCTGAATTTTCCTAATATAGTTAACTCTCTATTCACTGGTGAATGGTGTGCCTCATTTTCTGTACATCTGAAAATTTTCAATTCTGTGCTTGCTACCCATTTCACTCTGCTGCTTCTGGATCACCTATTAATGTATATTTAGAGATTGAGACTAATTTTAATATTGGATGCCACCAGGAAAATGATGGAGGACCATCTGTGCTCCCTCCTCCCTTCAGGACCCCGGCCCCAACAGAGACACCAACAGCAAAAGGCATTTCAAGCGACAGATACATGAATGTTGGCTTTTCCGTAGAACTCTTCCCCTACACACGCACAGGTAATCGAGAGTTAACTAACTTATGAAAGCCATAAGGATTTCCAGCTGTGTAAACAACCACTTTTCAAAACAACTTTCAAATTTTCCAGCAGAGCACACTGAAAAGGCACTAAGTAGATGACCCTGTTCGGAGACAGTCAGAAGTCCTATTCCAACACATGCCTTCTGAAAGGGTAAACACTTGCTCGCTCATTGCCGGGGCCAGGTGACACACCTGCAGATTTGTCAGTGTCACAGCACAGCAGGACACTTGTGGGAAACACCAGCATAAACAACCGATGTTGGTATCTTGTACCAAAGGAACCGCAGATTTCTGAAGCTGGGAGGCTCCCCAGGGATCAGCCCAAACCTCTTATTTCCGGGTGAGGAAAAGGGTCTGAAAGCTTCAGGATTCTGCCCGTGGTTCACTGGAGAGTGAATGAAGGAAGGGGATCAACCTACCCTCGCTTCTCCTGGTATAAACCTTTCTCCTTCCTTTTACTCCATTTTATTCAAAACTTCATGCAGGGAGGGGCATTAGCAGGACGATATACCTTTAATATGAAGGTAGACAAGCTTTTTGTAGGCTGACATGAAAAGAACAAACCAGAAATAAAAAGGAGAGTTGCCAAACAAGACCACTTTCGTTCAGCACAGGGATCAGTTACAAAATGCCCCAGCGATGTTCATGTTCCAAATACTCTGCTTAAGCGCTCTGTTGTTTCCTTATAACTGGAGACTTAGTTTTCATCAATTGTTCCATCCTCATGCGCTTCCTTTCTCACTCACTGCGATATTAATACTTGACATTTCCTTAGAGACACAACTTTATATTTCTATAGTCATTTGGCTTGGTTCCTCAGAAAATTTAACGGCATTAAGAGATTCTCTGACTCACTTGCTGCCATCAGTTAGAATTACTACTGACTACAGCTTGTTATCAAAGCAATCTTGAAATCATATTTGTTTAGAAGAGTAAAACAGTACAATTAAGAAATATATAAAATAACATTCATTTCCATCCTGGAAATGGGCATGTCTCCTGGCATTAAAATACATTTACAATATGTTAATGGTCTGAAGTCTCCTATTCTTTAAATCATGTGTGATAGCTCTACATTAAAAAGAGAAGAATGTAATTTTAAAAGAGATGTTCGTATGTAAGGTAAATGGAATATTCTAATAGAAATTTAAATACTAATTATATAAAGTCTAATACTTCATATAGGCAATGATAGATAATATGATGAAACTAACAGAAGAGAACACACACTCATTATTGAATAACTCATTATTTTCTATCATTGGAGAAGAGTCCATTTAACTTAAGTTTTTACCAGTTTAAATGCCAATAATTTAATTTTTTAAATAATTTTGGATGCAACCTTCTTAAACAGAGTATATGGAACATGGTTTAAGGTCTTCTTACTGATTCAATATTACTATTGTTATTGTCAACACCTGTTACTGAACTTGGCTATGATCCAGGGACACCTTTAAGACACAGATGAGGCAGGGGTCAGGAGGGTATTTGCTCTGACACTAACTGGCCACAGACACTATGCTTTGTGAGGCCTTAGGATTGATTTTTGTAGATTTTCTGCCATCGTGTTACTATTTCTTGCTTCCATAGTATAGATAGCAGAGTCCCATCACTAAAAATAAGTGTGGCTGTTTCTCATCGGCTACGAGTAGGGGTACTTAATTCATACGTCTTTGGAAATAAGTAGAAAATAAGAGAAAAAGGTTCTGAGTAAGAACCTGAAGGGCTCCCTTATGAACCAAACACCGGAGGCAGGTGAAGCGCTGGAAAGGCCCTGAAATGGAAAGGAGCGTACCTGAGTCCCAGCAGCAGGAGAGCCGCTGACGGCACTCCCAGCAGCAGTGCACACTCGTCAGCTGAGAGATCCGGCTCTCACGTCCTCTGGTTCTCTCAGTGCAGGGACTCAGACACTGACTCTGCTGCCTGAGATATTCTGTTTGGCCTCTTCCCCGCTTTGGGCTCTAGTTTGTATTCCTTGGAGGTAAAGCAGCTGGAAGAGGGACTGCAAGCCTGGTGACCCGCTTCCTCCAAACCAACTGCATGGACAAATGCCGTGACTAGCAGAGCCCAGGGTACCAGACCTTCCCATTTCAGATGCTCTTCTAGCCAGAAGCATCACTATACAAAGCTAGCAGAGATCTCGGTCAACTGACCTCAAGTTCCGTGCTGTGATAGTTCACGCCATACTCTGCGGGCATCACCAGGACGCAAATGCAAGTATACTAAGGTACAGATGTTAAAAAACGTACTTTAACAAATTACCTCATAAAACCTTCTTAAGAACAATATAGTATCTGATATTGCCATTTAAAAAGGACCTACTATAACAGATTTTTAAAAATTAAGTCTTACACTAATTTCTCTTTCTAGGACGGTGATTCCTCATAGGCAGGTGAGGAAATCCCAGGCTACCCTGGGAGTGTTTCCTCTAGATTAACTAGTATTTTCCCTTACCTTTGTTCAGCTGCACTGGCATGCTTTCCGATTTCATCAGCCTCTGCTGCTGCTGCAGAGGATGCTTGGGGGCCTCTGCTAGGGTCCTGGGGGGAACCACAGCCGGGGAGGAGGTACCGCCACTGCCTCCCGGTACTGGGCCATCCGCACCGCACGGGGCCGTTGCCGGAGAAATCAACTTTCTTCCAAAATTCATCAGGCTAGTAGAGACCTTATTTATATTCAGGGGAGCACCTTTGGCACTGGTCCTGTAAAAAATCAAATTAGGTGGAGAGTCATTGTTTAAATTAGAGGACAACTCTATTTCACATGCTCTGTTGATATAAAAACATACCTTACCTGCTTTGAAAAAGGTCTAGATCAGCTACACGAAGTGAGGCGTGATAATTTCAAAGTGACCACAGAATAATAAAACAACAAGATTCTTAAAGATGTGGCTTATGGAAAATAGTCTTTTTACTTTTCATTCATTCATTCATTCAACAAACAGGGCCCATTATGGCCAACACTGCAACTGTCCAAAACTGACATAGTTTCCCTCCTGGAGGTTCTAGAAAACACATTCATCACATAATCACATAAATAGATGTATGACTAAAACCTGTGATGAGGACTCTGAAGGAGAGGTGCAGGGCTGGGCGAGTCTGGGGTAACCCACAGAAGGGGGCACCTGGGAAGCCAGGCTGAGAATAGATTTCCCACAAACTCTGGCCTGTGGGAACAAGGCCATATTTAATCTGACTTTGAAAAATAAATGTGTCTGAGAGCCACGAAGTCAGTTCATAGAAGTACATCAAGGGCTCTGGTCCACGAGAATTGAGTCCACCCTCACCCCACACTACCGCCCCTGCGTTCCGTATCCTCCTTCCCCACGTGCCTGCTTTACTTTTCCTGATAGCGCTTTGCATCACCTGACATACTACACATTTTACCTATTTGGCTATGATCTGTCTACCTCCCCCATCCACCACTGGAATAAAAGTTTCATGGAGAAAGGACTTCGGTCTCTCTGCCATGTTGCCAGTTGCCTAGAACATAACAGGTGTTCTAGAAACATTTGTTAAAAGGCAGCTGCGTCTACCTGTAGTCTAAGGCTTTTCACCTATTACCATGGAGGAAGCGTCCCTTGCTCCTGGCCACGGCTCGCCTCCCCACGTGCGGGGAGATCCCATCTGCTCTGAACTTTGGAGACTGTTGCTCCTGGATCTTGCTCTCCTGCATCACCATCTCCCCCTTTCTACCGTATCTTTCCCATTAGCACACAACCGTGGTGTGTGTGTGTGCGCGCACGCAAGTGTGTCTCCCAACTTCTCCTTTGAACCCTCATTCCTTCCTGGTTGCCATCCTACTTCTTTCCCTCCTCACAACACGTCTTTTCAGAAGTGTGCTACTTGTGCTTCTCCAGTCCTGGCTCACTAAGTTCTGGCTGTGGCCTCCCTGCCATCGCTCTGAAACCACCCCTCGAGGTCACCAATGACTCCGCAGAGCGAAGGTCCATCCTTACTTTGCGCCACGTCTCAGCAGCAGTCAACTCCCCTCCACTCCCCCCTCCCTCTCAGACAGGTCCTCTCTCGGCAACCAGGGTTTGCCAGCACCTGTGCTCTGTCTGGCAGATAGAGGACACCAAGTCAACATTTGCTAAAATGAATGATTACTTCCCAAATGATTCATCATCTTGAAGTATCTCAGGGCTATTATGTGAAAGACCAGTTATGATTATAAATTATTTTAGTTGTAGGAGGTTGACCATGTCAATATCAAAGTTTGCATTTTTACTGCCCAATCATTAATAGAAGCTTGTTTTCTCGCATGTAGCTTCTTTTTCATAAAAGTAGGAAACTGAAAATCAAGTTTGAGGGATCCACTTGTTATGGTTTTAGTTACCTTCAATTTTGCCATCATTTCCTCCTCTCAGATCTACCTTGCAGCACTTACATGGTAATTCTCCTACTTTTTATATGACAGCTGTATCCTTGCCATTACTAGATAGGGCGCTAAAAGAGAACTGATCCGGAGTTCTGTAATAAAAAGCAAAGAACACTGTGCTTCCTCCTTCCATAAAGTCTTAACGGTCCTAGCTAATATTATGGGCTAGGTATGGGAAAGTTATATTGCTTCAGAGATTGGACAAATCAAATTTAAAACCTGGAATTTGCTTTATAAAAGAAAAGAGCTATTCATTTATAACGCATGAAATGTGAAAAAAAATCCTTTTTCAAATGGTTCGTTTTGCATCAGTTCATCTTTAAAGAACAAAGCTATTTTAATGTCCTTCCAAAAATTATTGAGAATAATGTTTCCTAATGGAGACGAGGATGTATAGTGATGATGCACCACTTACTTCCAATTTTTATACGCTTCCTAAGGAAGCAGAGACCTCTCAATGTATAGACACTACAGCTTGGCAACAGAGAAGGCGCTCAGTACATGTTTATTGAGAAAAAGAATGAATGACATGTAAAGGACTCATAAATTCTGGACGCAGAAGGCGTTCACCTCTGGCACTGCAGTGCACCCAGCAGCCTGCGTGCATCCCCCTTGCTCGCGAGTCACAGTGGAAAGAAGAGTTATTAGGATACTGAAGTTCCACTGCATTTTAGTTTCGCTTGTATGCAAGTCAAGACTCATAATTCACGGATATGAAGAAGTTATAATGTTGTTACCCTTTTTTATAAACAAAAATGTACTAGTCAAATTCCCATATTGCCAGTTCTAAAATTCATACGTTGATAAAAGTACTAAGAAACTGCTAGAGCATTATCAAGAGACTATGGTTAAGGCATCTTCATTACTACTAAAAACCATGAAAAACATACAGATCAAGCTCATGCCGAGCCATTTTTCATCTGAATAGCTCTTGAAAGAGGATGAGCACTGTTTTCCTTTTTTTAACGTTTTTTGTTTTCAACCAATTTTCCCCTCATCCACTACCCGTGCTTCCAGAAGAATAAGAAGAGCTTTGAAAACAACTATTGAAGGTGACTGTATTTTCAGATAGAAACAATTATAACCCATGCACTTCTAGAGCAAGCATGCTAATAAGCATGCTGCCCACTGTTTGTGTTTCAGGCATGACAGCTTTTATGACAAAGTTAGCTAAGAGAGGTCTTAAATATTAGCAGCAGCGGTCTTCACAAGACATACTAAACATTCTACAACAATTATTATTGGCTCTTAAGTCACGTGTGCTAAATTAATGAAAATTAATGCAGTTGTCAAGAGACCTGACGGACAGTGAGGACCGGACTGGATTGGATTAAAGATGGGGGCAATGTGCAAATAGTGTTAAAAGAGATGCTAAGGGGGCTTCGGCGTTAACAAGACATTGAACACCAAATCTAATGAGCAACTGGCTCTGTGTAATCAAAGTCTTTCGTTACTGTTGTCTACACTACATACTATTATTAAAAACAGTACCACCTAGGAGGGATTGTTTGGAAATTGTGCCAAGAACTTTCTTTTAGCACAGCCTTCTTCAGTGGGTTAAATCAGCAGCAACAGAGGCAGCTTCCTGAAGATCCATGAATCCTTCGAAACACCTGTACCCAGAACCCAACCTGGCTTCACTGTTGGGCCCTTTTTGTACAGTTTCTGAAATTCTGAAGGTGGTGACTCTTGCTGCCTCTTCTACCCTCTTCCTACCAACTTGATCTCTTGCAGCCTGGCTTTCTAACCCACACTCTATTTACTGAAAGAGCTTCTAGGGTCTCCAATGCCTTCTTAACTGCCTGGATCATGAGCTGCTCTCGTTCAACTTCTAAAACCTTTCCAAAGCTTTAAAAAAAAAAAATTATCGCCTCTGTAAAAATTCTCCACAACCTTCTTTCCTTTCCTGGTATCCAAATCTTTTCACCACCCTGATTTATTTCCTTCTTACCTACAGATTTCTTTCAAGTCTAATATTAAGTATCTAATATTTGTTTATTTCACTCCTCTTGCAATAAAATGTTGTTAGATGCTTGTTTATATTTCTGTCAAATAATGAATTTTCAACTCATTTTTAATTATTTTATCTATATTCCCAAAGGTTGAATGCTTGGTTCATTCATTCATTCATCCATTCATTCACTTATTCATTTTCTCTTTTTCCCAATAAAAGCATTTAAAGCTGCACATTTGCACCTGACTAAAGCAATAGCATCGGGACTTCCCCGATGGTATAGTGGTTAAGACTCCTCGCTCCCAATGCAGGGGGCCCCTGCATGATCCCACATGCATGCCGCAACTAAGAGTTCGCATGCCACAACTAAGGAGCCTGTGAGCTGCAAATAAGGAGCCCGCCTGCTGCAACTAAGACCCAGCACAACCCAGTAAATAAATAAAATAAATAAATATTTAAAAAAAATAAAGCAATTGCATCAAAGATTTTCCCCCACATTTTCAAATAGTCTGTTGATTCAATTGTTTAGATACATTTAAAATTTTAGACAGTTGGGTTTGTCTTAAGTATATTACTCACTTTGTTTTATTAAATAAAAATAGAAATATCAGAAGAATGGAAGTGGGGAAATATTCTGATTTTTCAAAAGGACTGTGGAAACCAAACTGTAAAATAGACTGGTTTATACAAATATTTTTACTAATTACTTGGATATGGTTGAGTTTATTACAAGTAGCCAGTCTCGTTCACTAAAAAAAAATCATTCTAAGACAACTTTGTTTCTTATCTGAAGCGTTGACCTCTGCTGGATTTTATCAAGGTGCAGTGGATATAATGGAGGGTAATACACGCTTAGTTACAGCTGAACAACTGTACCTCACGTGTACCGCTGAATGTTCTAGCACCCCTCTGGTGTCATGTGTCTCAGACTTGGTTCACAGACCTCCTCACCAGTCCTTTTTTTTTAAGGTCATAATCTTCTGTCACTGAGTTACGTAACTTGGAAGAGTTATTTAGCCTGTTGTCTGGACCTTAGTTTCCTTATCTTTAAACCATGGGGGCTGAGTTATATGATATTTTGTGTCCCTTTGAGATAGAATATCCTATAGTTTTAAGACTTGAAGAAAGAGAACATGGGCTTATGAATTTTAGACCAAAAGCTGCAGAGGTACCCAATACATCAGATAAAATAATCAAAATTTAAAATACTCTCAACAGGGTAGCATGAGAAATAAATGAGACAGATAAAATTTAATGAAGATAAATAAAAGCTTATGCACTTAGGTTAAAACTTTTGACAACTGCTCATTACAGATAGAATAAGGAGGCATGGATTAACGTTGAGTTCATATTAAAAAAAAAAAAAAGTCAAGCTCTCAAACATGAATGTTTTGGTCTGGTCTACAAGGCTAATCTGAGCCCATAATGATGTTGCAGGAGAAAAATAAGATTCTTGGGCTGCATTAATTCTAGACGAGTGAACTTCTGGGTTTCCAGACCAGTGTGTAAAAGGCTTGGAAGTCTTTACACTGTCCTAACAACAAGTAAAAAGCTGAACAAACTGAAAAAAAAAAATCAACATTTTTTCTTAGATTCGTAAGAGAAGTGAGGTCAAAGGGCAAACTGTTGTCCTAACAAGTAAAAAGCTGAACTGAAAAAAAAAAATCAACATTTTTTTCTTAGATCCATAAGAGAAGTGAGGTCAAAGGGCAAACTGCTGTCCCCCAGATTGGAGAGAGTGACGAGTGAATACAGAGGATCACGACCTACCAGAGCAGAAACCCACAGGAACCGGTGCTGGGGTAGGGAAATTGGAACTGTGGCTGAATTGCTAGAAGCTCAGTGTGGAGAAACTTGAGAGTTAAAATCTCCAAGGGGACCCAGTCAGGAGGGTGGAGGGGCAGCCCAAACTTCAGCGAGTTTTACCTCCTGGAGCTCTACCAGGTTCTCATGGTAAATATGGGAGAAAAATTGTGCTTCTGGCAGGGGTAGAGGAAGGAAAAGGAACGATTTGAAATACACCAGAGCATCTTGTTCTTCTCAAACAGTCTGCCCTCAGGAGAAATATTTAACCAGAGTCCAAGCTACAGGGTTTTTTGCCGAGCCTAACTGACCTGGGGGAAGGCAAGTACCCAAGCACAGTCCCCTCTAGCCATCCTGTTCCACCCGACGTTGGTGGGGGCTGCAGCTGAGAGGCATGTGTCAAGTTCACAGTCTGGAAGCCCAGGCTCACTAAAAGACTGAGACCTAATCATAGGACCATAGAATGCTTCCTTTCCTCCACACCTTATCACCACATTACTAAAGGCCTATTTCTGGAGTTCCTTTTACCCAGTACAACGTGTCCAACTATAAAAAAAAAAAAAAAAAAAAATTAAAAGACGTACTAAAAAAAGCAAAAAGCATAGTTTGAAGAGAGAGAGCGACCAAGCTTCAGAACCAGACTCAGATATAGCAGGGATGTTGGAATTATCAAACTGGAAATTTAAAATCACTATAATTAAAATGCTAAAGACTCTAAGGAATAAAGTATACAGCATGCAAGAACAGATAGGAAATATAAGCAGAGAGGAGGAAATTCTAAGAAAAAAAAAAAGAAATGACAGAGATCAAAAATACTGTAACATAAACAAAGAATGTCTTTGATGGGATATTATTGATGGACATGGCTGAGGAAAGAATCTCTGAGGTTGAGGATATTTCAATAGAAACTCCCCAAGCAAACAGAAAAGACAGAAAAAGCAGAACAGAATATCCAAGAACTGTGGGACAACCCTAAAAGATGTAACATTCACATAATGGGAACACCAGAAGGAGAAGAAAGAGAGAAAGGAGCAGAAGAAATATTTGAAACAACAATGACTGAGAATTTCCCAAATTAATGTCAGACAACAAACCAAAGATCCAGGAAGCTCAGAGAACACCAGGCAAAAAAATTGCCAAAAATCAACTATACTTAGTCATATCATTTTTAAACTATGGAAAATCACAGAAAAAAAAAAAAATCCTGAAAGAAGCCAGAGGAAAAAAAACAGCTTACCTATAGAGGAGCAAAAATAAGAACCACATTCTAATTATCCTCAGAAACCACGTATGCAGGAAGAGAGTGCAGTGAATATGTAAAGTGTTGAGAGAAAAAACCACCAACCTAGAATTCTGTACCCTGCGAAATTATCCCTCAAAAGTAAATATGGTACCTATATATAGTAAGTATATATTATCCTCTTATAGGAAACACATTTTCCTTTAATAGTAAATATAATATGTGGCTAGAAATACTAGCTGACTGTCTACACTGCAGGAGGTAACTAACTGTACAATCATGGCAGACTGTTTTGGTGATGCATTAATTTCTGGCAGAACTGAATTTTGTGTCTATAAAATGGAGTAGAACAGTAGGGAGGTATGAAAATTACGCTGGAAGAGAAATGGCTAAAAAAGCAGGGAAGCAAGTCCTCCAATACTGTGAGAGCTGCCATGAGGGAAAGCAGCGCTTCTTCGCGTGGCTTTAAAAAATAAGTTTACAAAAGTTACAGAGAGTAACAGAAGACAGTTAAAAGGCTATGACACAGGAAATCCTTTCTAGTGGCTTCACAGGCTCAATTTAAAATAGTAAGAGCTCCGTTTCTGGAAGTAAGTAGAGATTAGAAAATCATTTTCAGACACACAGGCTCCCTGGCCCTGGCATGGGTGAGAGGCAGGGTTCAGTGAAAGCCCCTTCTGACTCTGACAGCCTGTGATCAGCTGAGCCAAATGGCTTCGACCATCACATTCACTATCATGCTAAGATTACAGGACCAAAAAGAGGCCTGAATGATAGTGTGGGCCCTTGAGGGGTGCTGTCCAAACCCATCTCAAACTCAGGGGCCTACCTATCTGCCCTGCCTCCTTATTTCCACCCTCAGTTTCTATTCTGTTCTTTTTGCCTCTCCTTCCTCCTCTAGGTTCATCTTCCCTCTGAGGCCTTTTTGCTCTATTCTTTTCCTTTTGCTTCCATCAAAATCTCCTTTTCTTTCTATCATACTCTCACCTCATCCTACCTATGCTTTTTTCCATCATAAAAACATATAACTTACTTTAAAATTATCTTCTTAAGTGCAAGGAGTAGCTGGAAAAAGTAAATATAAATATGTGATTTTGGATTTTGGATAGAAAAAATATTCTCTTTGCATCTCTGTAATTTTCTAGTCTGTCATTATTGACGTACCCTGAATGGATTATGATTCATATTTCCCTCTTTCAGAATGCTTATTATATACATCTAGCTTTTATTTGGAAATTTAAAACAGTTGTCATGGTTGCAAAACAATACTTTTCCAAATGATTCTAACATTTGAGCTAACGTTCATGAGGTACTTCTCACAAATTCTCTAAGCTGAAGGTCTCAAATTCTATAAAATGAATTGGTTTCCAACTTTCTTAATTCTTTACCTTTAAGGTTGAGTGTATCGAATTTGCTTCAATGAAAGACATCTGTAACTAATTCTAATTTGTTTGCCATATTGTGAGGTTCCTATTATCTTAGAAAATGAACTCTCTCCACATCTCAAGAAACTCAAGATTTTATAGGCCTTTATAAAAACTATGTGATAAAAGTTAGTTTGCTATTACTTATTCCTTAGGAATCTGCCTTTCAAGTGAAACATGTTTCCTTTCATCTATAAAGACCATGTTTATTTTGCGTGTGGCATGTAAATCTTTGTGACTGCTATGTGAAGCAAAAGGAGTGCTTGTTAGGGATAGAAAAGCGAGCCCTCATGAGAGGGTGGATATAAGCTAGACTGTGGGGCTCACCTAATTGGGTCTGAACACAATTTGTAATATTTGTTTAATGTAACAAATAATTAGCAATTACGCATTAATCGTGGTTGTATTAAATCATGAGATAAACTCCTCAAGACATATCTGTAGGAATAAATTTTGAGGTTTCTAGAGTGGTGGTTTTCAACTAATTTATTTTCTGAGCCAGTATCTGAGAGGGATACAAATCTCTCCCATTAACCGTGGCTCATGGGAGTCTCTGGCCTAGGGAAATACATCAGAATGGAAGAGGAAACAATTCTGAGATGCCCACCTGATGGGGAGTTTTGCCCTCTTCACCTCTCTACCTTCACTTTGAGAATCACTATATATCTTCACAATTTAAAAAAAAATCACAAGCAGCTGTACTTAACATTTACCAAGAATCAACTGTTAGAGTTTTAAGGAAGGAGGTACGGGAGCCAATAAAGATAAATGTGTGAGTGCACATAAAAGTACAAGGAAACAGTCACATTAAAAAAAGTACAGCCACGGAAGGGAACAGGTTAGATGCAGAAAAAAAGAGGAATTTATTTTCTCTCAATTGAAAAAAAAATATACAAGACTTCTGCACTAAAAACTATAAAACACTACTGAGAGAATGTGAAGAAGACTAATTGAATGAAGAGATAGTCCATGTTCATGGATTAGATAATTCAATAATATTAAGGTATCAGTTCTTTCCAAACTGATCTATAGATTCAATGTAATTCCAACCAAAATCCCAATAATTTTTATAGAAATTGACATGTAGATTCCAAAATTTATAAGGAAATGCAAAGAATCTAGAGTAGCCAAAATAATGAAAAAAGAATAATGTTGGAGGATTCAGGCTACTTAAAATCAAGACTTGCTATAAAGCTACATAATTAAGCTAGTGTGGTACTAGAGAAAGGATAGAAGGTCCAGAAATTGGCTCATATCTATATAATCAATTGATTTTCAACCAAGGATCCAGTTTAATTCAATGGGGAAAGGAAAGACTTTTAAACAAGTGGTACTGAACTGCTGGATACTTCTATGGAAAAAGATGGACTTTAATTTTTACCTCACTCCACACACAGACATTAATTTGACGTGGACCACAGATTTAATACAAATGTTAGAACCACAGAGCTTTTAGAAGAATACAGAATATCTTTGAGACTGTACAGTAAAGGGCTAACTTTTACTGTACACGGGCCTGGACTGCCCAAATCCTGCACACTCCAAAGTTGTTTAGGACTGGCCCTCAAGGGGCAACTGGGAGAGAACCTCTAGCCCTTGGAATATCCTGCCTGATAAAAGTGTCTTTGTAGACCTGGGGCCTTGAGCCACAGCAAAGTTTATGCTAACAATCAGATTTATGGTAAAAGTCTGTTTTTGTTCAACCTGGGCCCCTGCCACACTATATCAGTTTGACCTCTGGAGGGAACTGGAGATGGAGTAGCTAATGTTAGTCACATGGTTGCTTCATGACTACATGACTGACCTCTAATAACAAACCTTGGGGTCACCAAGTCCTGCGTGAGCTTCCCTGGTTGGCGACACTTCACATGTGTTGCCCTACATGGTTCCCTGGAGATTTAAGCACTCCACTGGGAGTGGACACCTGGAAAGTTGTACCTGGTTTCTCTTAGACTGTGAGTGAAAAATGTTGCCTGCCATATCAGTAAACAAATGATGTTGCGGCCATCAGGCCATCACATTACAGCTGCCCCGACAGTGAGCCCTGAGGGAACTCAGGATGGAAACCGAATGCCCATCATCTAGCAGTCAACTGCTGCAGCCACCCCGACGGTGCACCCTGAGGAGACCCTGGATGAGAAAGCACAGGATGCTGGCCCCAGGTAGCTGAGGTGCATATCAAAGCAATGATTTCAGTGAACCCAGACTCTTGCATCTTCCCATACATAGAAAAGCGCTACGTTCTTTAACGTGAGATGTCTGGTTTTCTTTAATTAACAGTAAACTTTTGATGTTCCGACTACCTGGTATTTGTTGCAAAAACTACTGTATATCCTGGCTCCCCCCTTGCCTCTTCAGAGCAGTCCCTCAGAGTGATCTGAGAGTCCTGTCTCCCTGGCTGGAAGACCTCAGAAAGTCCGCCGAATAAAACATAACCCTCAGCTTCTAGGTTGTGCATTTTTTCAGTCGACAACACCAACCTTTTTCCCTTCCTGATTCTAATCTATATTCTTTTGCCACAGTACACTATAAACATGAGTCTATCAGCTTTTCTGAGTTCTGTGAGTCCTTCTAGTGAACCATCGAAGCCGAGCGTGGTCTTAAGGACCCTCAACAATGAAGACTAAGGTGAGTCTTAGATAGGAGATTTCTTCAATAGGAAAATAAAATGCACTAGCCGTAGAAGAAAAAAACTGGTAAAAGAAACTTCACTGAAATAATAATTTTCTGCTCATCAAAAGATATCACTAAGAAAATGAACAGGCAAGCCACATACTGGGGGAGGATAATATTTGCAGTACATTTATCTGACAAAGACTCCTATCCAGAATATATAAAGAATTCTTACAAATCAAGAACAAAAAGACAAACAACCCATTAAACACAGGCAAACTACCTGGACAGTTCACAGAAGAAGATATACAAATCACCAATATGCTATGAAAAGATGCCCAGGAAAATGCAAATTAAAACACAATGAGATACCATTTTCACACCAACTAGAATAGATAAAATCAGAAAGACTGACAGTAGCGAATGTTGGCAAAGATGAAGAGCAGTTAGAACCCCCATATATTCCTGATGAGAGTGGAAAAAGGTATAATTACTTTGTAAAACAGTTTGTAGTTTCTTATATAGTTAAACATAGATCTATCCATTAGGACAATTTAATTTCTAAGTGTTTACCCAAGGGAAAGATAAACACCAAAACCAAAAACAAACAAAAACATCAAAACAGCTGTATAAGAATGCTCTTAGCAGTCTTGTTCATAACACCCCAAATCTGGAAATAACCCAGTATCTATCAACAAGAGAATAGATAAACAACTTGTGATACATCGTATAGTGGAATACGACTCAACAGTCTAAAGGAAGAAACTACTGACACATGCAACAACACGCATGAATTGCAAAAACATTATTCTGAATGAGAAAAGCTAGACCAAAAAGAGTGCATACTGTGTGGCTCTGTTTATGGGAAGCTCAAGAAAAGGCAAAACTAATATAAGGTAATAGAAATCAGACAGTGGTTGCCTTGGGATGAAGGGTTGGCATTGACCAGAAAGGGACACGAGGGAATTCTCGGGTGAAAGAAATGTTCACTCCAGATATATTGTTTTAGATGGTGGTTACAAGGGGTATACACAGCTGTCAAAACTCATCAGACTGAACACTTAAGATCTGTGTTTTGTGTACAAATCACACATAAATTTTTTAAAACAGGAGAAAGATTTATTTACTCTGCCCTAAACAGGAGATAGTGTTACCAATTTACCTAAATTGGTTAGGAATTAACAACTCTCTTTGATACAAGAGAAAGGGCATTTCAGACATAGAAGTGTTTATAGCACAAACTCTTATTTGAGCACAAAAATATCACAAAATTACATTTATATAGAAATCAGTGTCCTTTAAAATTCTGATTAGCCAGTTAACTACTAATGAACTATAACCATGGACTTCTTGGCTTCATGACTTGGGAAGTATCATTAGCATATTATTTCTTTACCATATTTTAGCAATAAAATACTTCTGAGTAAATATAATAAAGCCTACTTTAAAAATTCTTGTGGACCATATAAAATGGAAATTGGCCAGAAGAATTTTACAATGCCTTTTAGGTATTCAAAACAGTATTTATTTATTCAGTCATTAAACTAAGTACTCACTGAATACCAGAAACAGTGCCAGGTACTGTGCTAGGCCCTGACAATATGAAGATTCTAGGATTCAGTCCCTGACATCCATATGGTTACTCTATAAATGAGGCTAGAAAGCATTCAATCATTTCACCAGTATTTGAATGTGTTCTCTGTGCCAGGTACTGAGGAAAGAGTAATGACAGAGGCAGATGTGGTCCCTGTTCTCACAAAGCTCAAATTCTAGCATAAGATGACAACCGGTAGAAGAATTCCTGAGCTTCCTGGGATCATGCACTTTCTAGGACATTCTTGTTAGGCCAGGTCCTGAGAAGAACGCTCCTAAGCTGAGGCAGATCCTGATCCCAAGGAGAGACGGAAAATTATTGGCCATCAGGCATTCTTGGGGTAAAAATGGACCGGACGCCATCACTACTTCGTCACCTGGAGCCCAGCTGAGGAATGTGGAAAACATCTTCAAAGCCCAGCGAACACGCTTATTAGAATCATCTTTCCCTGGCTTCCTGCTGGATCCCATGCAGGGATCCTGACAAGGGGCCTTTTGTAGAGGGTCTACCTGCCAGAATTCTAATTCTGGAATCTTTCATTATTGGTATCAGTTAAGTTGTTTAAGCTCTGACACAAGGCAGAGGAAAGCTGGGTATATTAGCACAGAGAATGCTATTGCTGATCTGGTGAGTGAGCAGATCAGGAACTGAGCTTGGTTTCTTCCATCTCTACCAAGGCCTCATTTAATCAAGCAAAATAGCTAACTTTGGTGATATGAAATTGCTTAAGCAAGTTAAAAGACCTATAGTTGTGGAGTCTGTAAAAAGGCACCACTAGATAAAGTGACACGTGGCCTTGAGTCACTGCTGACAGCTCAGGTGTGATTATTTCATCACCTCTGCAGAGCAGATAAAAACTACACATTCTGAGAAATTGTGTTGTGTCATTTTCAAAACAGAAAGCCCATGAATGTTCTGGAATAAAGAAGGTATGAGATTCTACTCTTACTATAAGAGATTGCAGTATTTAAAAACTATGAAATTCTGTTCCATGACTTCTCAATTGTGCATTTCAGTGGTCATAGATTCCTGAGTAAATGAGATTGGTCTTTCTGAAGACCGGTCACAATTAAGATGTGCTTTTTTTTTTTTTTTTTTTAATATATATAGCAGCAATTTATGGTTATTTAAGGACAAAATTGGAGCAGGATTTGAGAGTTAAATTATTGTTCTGAGCTCAAATATTGAATGAATAAGAAAATGTCAATTCCCATTTTTAAAGAGAAATTTGCAAGTAAGTAAAATCAGAGCACAGTGAATATTACCCACACACGTAATGGAAAATCTACCACTAAAATACCTAGGCACTTGCGTTTAAAGACTTAATTATAGCAATCCATGGTAAAGCAGAGAAGAGAAATCAGGCTTCTTGATTTCTAGAGATATTCTTATCTCAAAATCACATGTCATCTCTGCATCCTCATCCCTCATTTGGATAAGCAACACAAATAGAAGTCCATTGCCATAGACGTAGCAAGTATTAGCTCCCTGCTTTCCAGGTGTCTGCCTGCCTCTTGTCTGTCCTCTGCTAACTGATCACTGCTCGGGGTTCCCCCATGAGGATATATATTCCCTCTAGACCATCCCCACTACCTGTCTCGCTGCTCAATGACAGTCCCAATGCATTAACTCTTTAATAGCCTCTATACAGCTAAGAAAGTAGTTGCAAGGCTAATTATGGCTGAAGGGTCCAGCCCGGTAAAAGCATCTTAGGCATTAAATAGCTAAAGGGGGACTTTCCCAAGGGTTTTGCAGCTACAATAGTTTCTGATAATGGATAAAGTAGTGGCACGATAAACAAACCTCTGGGGAATAATGTGGTAGTTATAAGGGCTACATACAGAATTGGGAGTACTATTTGGCAAGATTACCAAGCTTGTCTCAACTTACACTCCCTATATTGGTGACTAAGGATATCCGTGCACCTTCACCGGTGCTAGCTTGCCCATTCATTCATTCAAAACCACTTTATTGAGGTATAACGGACATACAACGGCTGTACCTATTTAATGTGTACAACTTGATAAGTTTGGAGATAAGTACACATCTGTGCAACTATCACCACAATCTATGCCATAAACCTATCCATCACCCCCAAAAGTTTCCTCCCACCCCCTTTATCACTACTATTTTTATTTATTTTTTGTGATAAGAACACTTAAGATCTACTCGCTTAGCAAATTTTAAGTACACAATATAGTATTATTAACTATGGGCCTAGGCCGTACAGTAGGTTGTGATGATTTACTCATCTCTGCCTCGTTTATTTTTAATTTGCTAATTTGAAAGGTGAAAAACGGTGCTTCATAGGTGTTTTAATTAATTATGCATTTCTTTGATTAATTATGAGTTTGAACAGCTTTTTAAATGTTTATTTGCTGTTTGCAATCCTTCTTTCATTGAGTGCCTACTATATTCTAGGCACTATTTTAGGTGCTGAGGATATGACAGTTAACAAGACAAACATGCAGAGTTTACATTTCAATGCAAGAAACAAACTATAAAAACAAACCAAAAAGCTGAATACAATTTTTGAATAAAAAACTAAAAATACCATTTCAGCTATTAAAAAAAAAACCCACAAAAACAATAACAAAGCAAATTAAAGGGACAGAGTAAAGTGGTCCATTATTTTAGACAGGGCAGTCGAAGAGAGGTTCTCTGAAGAGACAATATTTGAACACAGACTGAGCAGTAAGTGTGCCATGTGGATTCTTGGGGAAGAACCCAGACACGGAGAAAAGCAAGCTCAAAGCTCCTGGAGTGGGAACTTGTTCGAGAGCTGGAGGGATGGTAAGCAATCCAGTATGGCTGGAGTCCAGTGAACAAGGGAGCAGAGTGGTGGGGCTGGAGAGACAGGAGCTAGATCATGTAGGGCCTGCCTTGCAGACCACTGAAAAGGCTTTGGATTTGACCCCAAATGTTTTGGGAAGCCACTGAAGGGCTCTGAGCAGAAGTGTGATATGATCGGACTTGCACAGGGAGATGAGCTAGGAGACCGTGGGGGTGAGATGGGCAAGGCCACGTGACTTGGTGCCACCACTGCAGAGAGAGGAAAGTGGCTTAGTTCAGGATATAGTTTGAACAGGAGTTGCTGATGCACTTGACGTGTGATGTCAGAGAAAAAGAAGAGTTAAAGGCAATTCTAAGGCTTGATCAACTGGGTCATGACATTCACTGTGATGCAGAAACAATCGGGGAACAACAGGTGTGTGGAGGTGGAATCAAGAGTTTAGTTTGGAACATGTGAGTCTGGAGTTCAAGGGAAGAGGTCAGACCGAAGATATAAGTGAAGGACCCTTCAGTCATAAATGGAATGTAAAGCCATGAACCTGGGCTGAGATCCTCTGGGCAGAGAAGAGTATGGCAGGAGATGTGATGGCCCCTGAAACAGATCTTGTGTTTCTTACTGAACTGTGTAAGTTTCTATACATTAATGATATTATAGTTTGTCAGTCATTTATACTACAAATATTTTCCCAATTTTCTGTTTCCTTTTTGATTCAGTTTATTTTATTTTTGACATCTACTTAAAAACAGTTGTGTAGTAAAATCCACCAGTCCTTCCCTTTGTGATTTCTTCCATTACTTTTAAGGCTAAAAAGTCTAGTAACTAGAGGTCAGATAGACATTTGTGTTTTATTTCTATGTTTGCTTGTTTGAGTGAACTTTGATTAACTCAGAGTTTATTCTGGTGTGTGTTAAGTTTATAAGTTGATACCTTTTCAAAAGATTTGTCAAGTTTCCCAGTACCATCTCTGAACTCTTTCTTTCCTCATTTACTGGTCTGTGATGTCTTCACACACTACACTTTATTTGGTTCAGTTTCAATTTCAAGCTTTGAAATTGCAACAGTGATGATGAGAAATCTGCCTTGCATCCTTACAATGTTACTTTGTATAAGAATCTCAGTGTGCTTACAAGGAAATACATAAAACAGAACCAACATTTTTGAGAAGAAAAATGCTGGGACAGAAAGCTAAATGGAAGAGAGATAAAACATGAAGGGGGAAAAGGAAAGGGTACAGTCTATTTCCTTTTTTGAAAAAAAAAAAGTAGATGTTGAAAAATGTAAAAATAGAATCATGTATACGTACAACAAATACTGAGTAACCTCCCCACACCAGCCAGGATTATTCCAGGTGCCCTCAAGTAGTGAGTAAGACAAGGGATCTGCCTGCAGGGGGCTTGACTTCAGTGGGGAGGTTGGGGAGACAGATGATACATATGTCTATGGCTTCTGTGTGTAAAGAATGCTATGAAAATAAGATGGGGGCAATGGGGTAGAGAGTGACCAAGGGAGGTGAAGACAAAAGGGAGGTCAAGAGAGGCTTGTGTGAACATACGGATTGCTAACAGGCACATAAAAAGATGCTCCTCATTGCTAATTATTAGAGAAATGCAAATCAAAACTAAAATGAGGTACCACTTCACACCAGTCAGAACGGCCATCATCAAAAAGTCTACAAATATCAAATGTTGGAGAGGATGTGGAGGAAAGGGAACCCTCTTGCACTGTTGGTGGGAATGTAAATTGATACAGCCACTATGGAGAACAGTATGGAGGTTCCTCAAAAAACTAAAAATAGAGCTACCATATGATTCTGCAATCCCACTCCTGGGCATATATCCAGACAAAACTATGATTCGAAAAGATACATGCACCCCTATGTTCATAGCAGCATGATTTACAATATCCAAGACATGGAAACAACCTAAATGTCCATCGACAGATGAATGGAAAAAGAAGATGTTAAGTCAGAAATAGAAAGACAAATACCATATGATATCACTTATATATGGAATCTAAAATATGACACAAATGAACCTATCTACAAAACAGAAACAGACTGACAGACATAGAGAACAGACTTGTGGTTGCCAAGGGGGAGCGGAGAGGGGAGGGATGGAGTGGGAGTTTGGGATTAGCACATACAAACTATTATACAGAGAACGGATAAACAACAAGGTCTTGCCGTATGGCACAGGGAACTATATTCAATATCCTGTGATAAACCATAATGGAAGAGAAATGTAGATATATGTATAACTGAATCACTTTGCTGTACAGCAGAAATTAACACAACATTGTAAATCAACTATATGTCAATAAAATTAAAAAAAAAAAAAACTGTGAGAGAGAGATAGGCTTGACTTGTGTGAGATATTTGTGCTGAGCCATAAATCATGAAGCTGAAAAGGAAGAGGGGAGGCAGGAGGAGAACAGGGAAGCACTATGGCCCCAGGCAAGCTCAAGCAAGAGGGAAGAGAAGGGGAGGGTGGAGGAGATGAGGTCACTAGGGGAGGGGCAAGGGAAGAAGACTGGATTATGCAAGGTATTAGGAAGCCTTTGGAGGTTCAAGTGGGAGCGTGATCTAATCTGCTGGAAACTGAGAGTTTACAGGCTGTCCTGTGAAAACTAACCTGGGGGAGGCGGTGGGCAAGGGGTGCAGGGTGGATATTAGGGGAGAGAAGAAGGAACTCCAGCTAGAAAGATCTTGTATGAAGAAAGTACCTAAAATATACTTTTTAAAAAACATATCAAAACTAAATACTTGACAGGGAGGAAATACAAGTGATTAGACTGTAAGATTCCTGAGGGATAGGATTTTTGTCTGGTTTGTTCACTATCTCCAATGCCTAGAATACTGAGAGTCTGGCACTCAAGAAAAATTTGTTAAATTAAATGAACAAAGTGACTATAGGCAAAAACCTTTTATTTGTGAACCAAGAATCAGATGAAATGAACAAACAGAAAAGAGTTTCACAGAAGCCTCATGGGCTACAGAACTGGTCTCATAATTACATAGCCCTTCAAAACATGAGACAGACTTCAATCAAGGATGGGTCATTTAAAAATAACATTACACTAAGAGTTCAAAATGCAAGTTTAAATTTAGCTGCTTTCTTATAAAATCCTTCTCACCCCTCAGACGATGAGTTTCGATGTGTCAGGAATTATGTCTTTTTTAAAAACTCTCCAAGTAAGAGCAGAACACATCATGTATGTGTACTCCAACCATGTATATTTAGGTTGTTGGAATTCTGCTGAAGAAAAGCTAGCACATAGGCAAAATGCTTAAGGAAGAAAATTCGGACAACTTGCAGCATTTATGATGACTAACATTTTAGTCTACCAGAGTAAACTTTGAAATTATGTTCTAATTTGAGATGGTTCTGGTTTGATGAGTTAACTCTTGAGACATCTGAGTATAGTATTATGAAAGAACAAAACTGTTCATCAACCCTTTATGCCAGTGTTAATTTCTTTTAAAAGTAGGATTTTAATGTTTTTTTATTCCTACAGTGACCCTTAAAATTTCTATGTATGTAATCACAAATGCACACACAAGATGCATTTATAAGCTTATTGTGTAGTTCTAAAGACAGTTGGGAAACCCAATTTTAATTTTGTTACTGAAATAATTTAAACATATATTATAGAACTGCTTCTTTTCAATCAACAGCAAGGATCTAGAAAGAGATTGCACAAGCAGGCACAATTTATTCAGGTTTATTAGTGTTAGAAAAACAAAGTTGCCAAACTTCAATCTGTAACAAGTACTCTTACATTTATTTAATTTTTCATCTTACCACTGACATCAACATATATTCTTTGCTCATGCCTTAAAAATAAACTCAGATAATTTATTTTACAAAGATTCATTACATGCATTAACCATTGGTATACTCAAATCTGGGAAATTATTTTCAGCAAATGTGTAAAATTTCTTGACGATCTCCAAGAATATCTTAGTGACTTATAACTTTCATCAGAGAAAGAAGACTTACCGGCTTTTATTCATGAGGTCTGCTCCTCGGGCTTTGTAATAATCTAAATTTGGATGGAATTGATAAGTCACTGGTCTTGGATTTCTCTATAGAAAAAAGAAAGCGGTAAATTAAAATGTATAAAGCTATTTAAATTATACATTAACACATAAAAGAATGAAACAATTGTTTTTATATTCTTTCAGGAAAAAATACGTATAATAATGAAGTTTAATAATAATTAATGTGCTTGGGTTTTTTTGTTTTTTTAATTTGGCTGCACCTCATGGCTTGTGGGATCTTAATTCCCTGACCAGGAATTAAACCTGGGCCACAGCAGTGAAAGTGCCAAGACTTAACCACTGGACGGCCAGGGAACTCCCTGTTTTTTTTTTTTTTTTGTTTGTTTGTTTGTTTTTATTGTTGAAGTTTTGCCTTAACTGATCTTAGCCTGATTAAACACTGAAATTGTTTTAATACATTTTGTTTTTACCTGTCTCATAGTTCACATAGATTTATTCCTTTCATTAGATTTCTTTCTGATAATTTTGACCATTCTCAATACGCCTTTCCAAAATACAATCAGACAAAATTGCAACAAAACTGAAATATTATATGAGATTAACACCAGCATAATCTATGCCTAAGGCCTAGGAGACACAAAGTGTCAAGAAAGCTGCATTTTGAAGAAGAGCAAAACTCAGTTTTTGATAACCAAAGTGTTATATATGCCCACTAGATGGCACACCAAGTCTTTCTTCTCCTAAAATGAATGCGTTATTTCAGAATTCAGCAATTCTTTTGAAGTTTGCAGTTTCTATGTCATCTACTCTTATATGCGAGTTTAATAAGTGCCCAGGTAGTGGAAATACAAAAGCAAACTGACCAATGCACATTTTCATAAAAGCAGCAATACACTGTACTTTCTGGCATTTAGGATTATTTATAAACTTGCAGAAATGTCCTTGAATCATAGGTTGGGTGTGTCTATTTAAATAGGTTGCTATTATTTAATATGTCTATTATTTAAAAGTATCAAGTCCCTCAGGCAAATAAAAATTAATCAAATACACTTCCAGTTTGTAAAAATGTAACACGTTAATAGCATAACTTAAATGAATACCACCATCTCTGAAAGGTTAAATTATATATATTTTTCATTAGTTTTTAAAAACTTATAAGTAAATGTGTTCCAATGTTTACCCAAACATATAACTCAAGTTAATAATTAGGACTTTGAACCAGAGCATGCCCTGTCCTTTGAGAGATCTAACTAGACATAAAAAGGCTGCATTTTATCTTAATAGAAAATTACCAATATGCTTTGATATCAGTCCTTGGAGACATAATCCCAAGGCACGAATATACTTGCATGTAGGCGGGGGTATATAATTGCTAAGGTTAAATAGTTTGAAATTCATCAAGCTAACAAGCTGCATCTTAAGGCCATGATGGACCTTTTCTTTTTCTGCTGAAAAGAGAATATTTACAGAGCTCAACCCTTTCATATCTCTTCCAAGTCAGCCGTAATCATCTGACAAAAATGACAATCCCTTGATTTAGCTCCAGCTACTACTCCACTGGTTTGGTATTCAACACAGTTCTACAATAATCAAATCTGAATTGCCTTGATGAAGATAACTGATGCTTCCATGACTACCATACTATTAAGTCTAACAGTGCAACTTCTAGCTCTCTAGGAATTACATAGGTTTCCTCTTGGTAGCTGATGACAACCTGGACCCAAGCATAACGGGAAAAAGAAATAGAGGTCAAAGCCACTGGCAGACTGACAGTGCATTCATGATTTATTTTAAAAATTAACTTTCGTAGGACTATCACTCATAACCAATTTTGTTCTTTATTCTCAGTACCTGGAAACATTTTGTTTTCGCTACTATAAAAGGCTTTTCTCCTCTGACTTTCAACAAATTAATAAAGGATTATGTTCCTTCTTGCTAGAAAACAATGAAAGAAGGGAATGCATGGAGCAATTTCTTGAAACATCTTTATAAAGAAATGACAAGCAATTCAAGACACGAAGTGCTGATCTATCTAAGCACTTAAAGCCATTATTAGGAATAATGATCTAACTTGAACATATGAATGAGGCTCAAGTATTGCTTTCACTGAGGCCTATTTAAATTCCTAGGAGACTTACTAGTATGAAAAGGAGAGGCGGTTTAAAGTGCCGCTGTACTGGGGTGGAAAAAAAAGAATCAAAAGATGATGTTGAAAAATAGTATTTGAAATGTAAGAAAATAAAACCAGAAGTTATAGTTGAAAGTCATTCAATAGGGTTTTCTATCTGAGAAGGTGATACTGTTACTAAAACAGAAGTATGTGTACACATGAATGGTCTAGACCAGCACTGTCCAACAGAAATATAACGTGGGTCACAAATGCAAGCTTCATATGTAATTTAAAATGTTCTAGCAACCACAATAAAAAAAAAAAAGAGAAAAAAGGAGTGAAAGTAAATGTAATAATATTTTGTTTCATTTGGTATATCTAAAATGTTGTCATTTTAACATGTAATCAATATAAAAAATAGAGATATTTTACATGCTTTCTTTTGTACAAAGTGTTTGAAACCTAGTGTATATTTTACACTGAGAGCACATCTCAGTTTGGACCAGCCACACTTCAGGTGCTCAATGGCCACCTGTGGCTGTAGCTACTAATGTCTGATATGTCTGTAAACCAACATGTGGCTATAGAAATCAACAGGTATAGACACTTACTCAAAAAGGGCACATACTTTTATACATTAAGATTCAGTACTGACAGTTCTTTACTTCACCTATAATTCTTCTTTTTTAATTAAGTTAGTTTAGTCTCTTCTGAATAAGGTTTTAAAAAGTCAAGAAATTTTGGAGCAATATCTTCTCACACAACTATGTACCAAAATGATAGCAATGGTTTCCTTAGCGAGATGAGATTAAATGAGCAGCATTCTAACCTCATGCAACTGAAACATTTTAAAAGTAATATTTGCCTTTCTTACTTTAAAGGATTTTTTTCCAAATAAAATTTAACAGAAATATTACAGTTTTGATTTCTATTTTTTTATAGATCTGGAATTTCCTCTAAAATGTAAGAGCCACTAGAATTCTACACATATAAAACTCTGTATGTGAGAAAGACCAGACCCAATGACAGTTGTAAGTTCCCATTGTGTAGGACATGTGATGTGGACAACTTTAAAAGTATGTCTTTGCAAAGGACTGGAACAATTAGTAATTATTTTAAACCCACTTTCACACAGTCAGGATTTCAAATATTATAAGCTTTTCCAAGCCAATGTGCATTTAAAAAAAAAAAAAAAAAGCAAAAACAAAAACAACCAAAAAACCCACTTCTTTTATTTGGGGAAATTTTTCTTCAGAAGAAAAAATGGTAATTATACCCTAACTTATATTGGTCTGTGTACAGAGGAATACCAATTATGTTTCATGACCTGAGAAGTTTACATAACTATACATGAAAATGCAGAAATCACAAATTCAATCCACCCTGGGTTTACCATGCCTTTCCTAGACCAACCTGGATGGACTTGAAATAAATCTTCCACAAGATTGCAGCTAATTAACTTCCCAAGTACCACTCCATCCTTCTCTGTTAACAAGCTGTTGGAGCTCTTCTTAAGGCTTTCTCTTCAGCATGTTACTTTATGGTAATAGAAGTAGAATGCTGAAACTTCCACCTGTGGCACAGATAGGCTGAAATCTGGGGAGGCAGCTTAGAGCCTTGTGGAGAAAATGACTGACAGAAGCAGGAGAGATAATAGTAGAAACAAGTGTCCTAGAGGGAACTATATGGAAAAAAAACAAACCAAACCAAACTCGTGTGGTACTTCTGAATTTTCAAAATGCTTTGGTTAATTTGGCATGATCAAATCAGTTTACAAGTAGTGCTTAAATGACAGCAATCAATGTTAGGGACAAAACTGATTGAAACCTAACCTCTCCGTTATAGTTAACATTCTTCACTTCTGAGGTCTATATTATACGATAGTAAGCTGTGCCTTAATGTAATTTCAGGTAAAACACTCTGTCCCTTACTGAGTGGACAACTTTGATGGTGGACAACTGCCCTCTGCTCTACTCTGTAATAGAAGTCCTTCCCTGCCACCCCTACCCGCACAGTAATATTTCAGGACTTTAAGTTCAAACTCACTTTGCTACGGTAATGTACAGAAATATTTAAATGCTAACCCACACTAAGTACAACTAACCACAAGAAGTACAATTAACCACAAGATGAAATGTGACAATTTTCCTTGTTCTGAGCCTGGTGAAATCAAACTCATCCAACAAAGGTCATCACAAATAGTACTTTCTAGACTGATCCCCTAACTCCGGTCCCTCACCTGAGGATGATAATCTCCTTTTGCATTGTTAATGGAAACTCCAGAAGGAAAAGAGTCTGAGGTACTCATCCTACTTGGAACAACACATCGCCTGCCTTTCAAAGGGCTGGCTATTTGTAAACACATGTAGAACTGAACAGAGCAAAAGAAAAGCAATTCCAGTGATCCCTGTTCTAATCTATGAATGTACCAGCAGGAGGTAAAGAAGAGTTAAAGTGTTATGTTAGAAACAAAGGGACTAAGGTAGACCTAACATCTGCTTTAGAGGCACAGGTTGCCTGGCAGGGGAGGCCAGGGATCCCGAGTCAGGGAGGTTCAAGTCCAGAGCCCACCCCACCCACTCCTGGCTGGGAGGGAGTCAGTTTACCCTCCGGCTCCGGTTTCCTCATCTGCAACATAAGGGAAAGGATTAAACGGGGCAATGAACATTAAGTGTGGCACAGTGCTGGGCACTTCGTAAAAACTCAATAAAACGGAAGCTATAATTACCTTCTGATACCACTGAGCACTGATAAACGGAACTTTGACAGCAGATCTGACAGCTTGACGACTTAAAATCCATGATAACAAACAGGTAGAGGAAGCAGTGTTTCATCCTTCTGATAACCATATATAAACTTAGGGCAGATTTTACCAAACATTCCATTTTTTTAAAAAGTAAAAACACATATTTAGGAAAATATATCATGCACATTGGACCTCATTTGTGGGGAGAAAAGCTGTCTTATTTCTCAGAACAGGAGTACGTACATACATACAATTTTTTAAAAATTGTAAAACCACATACTATTAATGCACAGTTGTTTGCCAGCTAATGAGGTTACAGTAATTAAAGTGATTTCCTACAATATGTCCAAATTATTATTTCTACAGTTTATTGGTTACAATTTTTACATTAAACTGATAAAGTTCCTGTAGCACTTGTTTAATAGAAAAGGTTAATTTATATTTACAACATAAATGCAATGTCTGTTCGGCATGAAGAAAATATTTGACAAATGAAGAATTACTTAGTTTGCTTTCCCCTAATATCTTGCTACCAACTCTTAATTTTTAGCGTGCCAGATTAGGGGAAGAATAAGGCTCAGAAGGAGAACAGCACTGTAAAAAATACGTCGAACGTTTCCCTTTGATGAAAAATGAGACTCTTATTTTAGTGAATATGTTATTGCCTCAATGCTGGGGGAAAAGCAACCGCCATTAGAAAAACGAATTGCTCAGCTGTTTATAAGCAAAAAGCTCTGGGGGAATTTCTCAGGACCCCAAAGGCAAAGCATTACAGGGTTATGCAAACATATGTTGCAGGTGTTTTAGGGGAGACAGGTGGGCAAACCTCAGCCCTGGAAGAGGAGTTAGTTTAATACGCTGTAGCTGAAACGAGGTAACCTAAATGCATCCAAGTGCAGGGCTGCCATGGCACCAGTGAACCGGAGAGCTGCAGAGCAAAAGCTCTGCCTAAAATAATTATCTTGTTAGTGCCAAGCAAACAGCATTTTTTCCTTCTTGTAGTTTTACAGAAAACAAACACTGCCAATTACTTTTTCTTTTTCTTTTTTTCCCCCAACTAAAGGTATTTTAAACCTGGAACAAAGAACAGCCTGAAATAGTGATAATTATCCAAAAAAGATAAGGATGAAGTATTGTTGCCTTCATTTAAGCAAATATTCCTAAGGAGACAGTTTGTTGTAATATCCCCTCTTTGGTTCACTAGGCAACATTAGATTTATCACAATTCTCCTAAAGCCTAAGATATTTCTATATTAAAATGCTAATTTTGTCTTCTCTTTTGCCTGTAATTAAAGCTGGGGAGATTTGTGATCTGATATTCACTGATTGCTAGAGGGTCCACAAAGGTCTCAACATTTCTGTTTCTTATTGCTACATACTGCCCTCTTCATTAAAATTAGATAGAGTAACACAGTGGATCAAAAAGGCAGCCATTATAATCCTAAGTGCTCACAAAATTCCCTTAAAAATATATATATAAATAAGTGGCATTATCTAGATATTGCTGTCAAACCTAGATTTGTATTTTATTTCCTTCATCATTTATCTAGGAGTTGATTTTCTTTTTATATTATGTGCTATTGAGACAGTACTGATTTTACCATATGTATTTATGTGTAATAGTATATTGAGCCATACCTGCCTTATATAAACCATTTTTCCTTTTTTTTTTTTTTTAAGAACCCATGCCATGAATTAAATGCCAAATGCTTTGCATAAAATAAGTTCACAAAACACCAGATTTGGAAAAACAAAATCTAGTTTGGTTTTTTTTTTTTTTTTACAATATTACAAAATCTAAAACGTGGATACCACATAGACCTTCATCAAAAAAAAAAAAAAAAAAAGAAAACAAATCTTTTTAACAAGGTTGTAAATGAGAATTTCACTTCAGTACCAGATTAAAATGACCTCTGGTTTATATACTAATAGTTCCTATGTCTTTTGATAGGAAATATATATTATAGATACTAGGTATTAAGAATCTTAGCGCATTTGACAGAAAAATTTAAGTAATTTCAATCTATGAATCTACAGATTAAAACAAAACAGAAAAAAAAGAGAGAATTTAAAAGACCTTAAAAATAAAAAGGAAGCAAAAATTGTTAATTGGTAAAGACACAGACAAAACCTCTGAACCCATGCCAGCCTCATTTTACATACTGAATAAGCCCAATTCCCTAAAGTGACATCCACATCTATACCCTGGCAAGCCGAGATCTCAGATGGCAGAGAAGCATTTTAAACCACCTGTGCGTTATGCTCGGCTGTAGCTTCATACAATAAATAGACACCAAAAGAGAAATAAAATTTTTTCCTTTTTCTAATGTATTTACATTTTGAATTTAGCATGCAGGAAGATGCCAGATTAACATGCCCCCCAATATATATATATATATATAAATAAATATGGAAAGCAGTTCATGTTTACACATTTTCTTTGTTACTAATCCTGGGCCTCCAAATATTCCTTTTAGGTAGTTGGTGAGCTCTGTTCAGGGAAACTTCCTTGAATATGAGCAGAGTGGGGGAGGAGGAGCCTTACTTCAATGGTTTAGGGACAACTGGAAACCCATTTATCTTTTCCTAAGACTGAAGGTTCCCAACCTTCAATGATATAAAGCAAAAAAGGAAAGAGGGAATCTCAAAAAAAAAAAAAAAAAAAAAAAAAGAATCCTAAATATTCCATTTTGGGAAAGAGACTTAAGAAACTAAAATCTCAGATATAAAAATTACCATCATCAATTTTTATTTTTAGAAATGTTAAAATAATTTTAAACAATTATCATCAAAATAGAAGCTACTTACAAAATGGTTTTAGGAGTTTTGAACCCTCAAGAATAAGTCTATGTGACCCCATAGGACTGAGAACCCTGGTTTGAGAAATTTTACCCCATCTTCTTCCTTTTCGTGACCTGCTACTGTAATTGCCAAGGCAACAAAAGCTGAGCTCCTGCACTGAGGTCTGGTAAAAGAAAGCCTTGCACAGTCACACTTCTCATGCAATATTGGGAGTAACTTCAATGATAAAACATCTTGCAATTAAAAATTCTATTATATAAATACCCTTTTACTAAGGTCATTCACTTACACTCTATCTTTTCTGATACTTTTTAGGATAACCATGAAGTATTTATACTGAACTTTGAAATGACCAAGGGAAGAGAGAAATTAGAAAGCAAACATAAGGCTTCCCTGGTGGCGCAGTGGTAAAGAATCTGGCTGCCAATGCAGGGGACACAGGTTCGATCCCTGGTCCGGGAAGATCCCACATGCTGCGGAGCAACTAAGCCCGTGCACCACAACTACTGAGCCTGCGCTCTAGAGCCCGCGAGCCACAACTAAATCCCGCGCGCCTAGAGCCCGTGCTCCGCAACGAGAGAAGCCACCGCAATGAGAAGCCCGTGCACTGCAACGAAGAGTAGCCCCTGCTCACCACAACTAGAGAAAGCCCGCGCACAGCAACGAAGACCCAATGCAGCCAAAAATAAAATAAATAAATAAAATAAAAAAGAAAGCAAACATAAACTATAACACACAGATAAGAGTTTTATTTTCCTGAGTGAGACCAATCTCTACTTGAGAAAGTGTGTCAAGTTAGACCCAGAAACCACGGAGAAAAGTCCCTATGGATGGACTCTTGCTTTCTTGATTGTTTTATTCTAGATTTCATTGTCATTACAAAAAAGAACACTGACACCAGGTGTGAATTTCTCTACAGAGTGGATAATGTCATAAAGTATTCTCTTTTTAGTCAATACCTTTTGATAGAGCTCAGCCTTAAAAGCGAAGCCCCCCTCAAATATCTAGTGATTATTAATAGGGACTTCCCTGGTGGTCCAGTGGTTAAGACTCCAAACTCCCAATGCAGGGGGCCTGGGTTTGATCCCCGGTCAGGGAACTATCAATAGATCCCATATGCTGCAACTAAAAGATCCCGCATGCCACAACTAAAGACCCCGCGTGCCGCAACTGAGACCCAGCACAGCCAAAAAAAAAAAAAAAAACAAACAAAAAAAATCTAGTGATATTAATTGGTGCAGCATTTGCAGGCTGCTCACATAATATCTATCCTAGGGGTTCTTAATCGTTTTTGTGCCATGACTACTCTGCTTTCTGGTGAAGACTTTGGTCTCCTTTTCAGAATAATGTTTTTAAATACATAAAATAGAATACATAGGATTATAAAGGAAAACAATTATACTGAAATACAGTAATTGAAGTACTGAACAAATTTATAACACAGTAAAACGTGCCTTTTTATTAATGTATTAAATAAGATATATGGCTGGTCTAATCATGACTACAATTTAGAAGCACTGATGAATATAAATGGTATTTCAAGATATCTTCATCCACTGTAATATGATATAAAATATCTGTGTTGCTATCAGTGAAAAGGTTTCAGGTGCTCCAAATACTACTGTCCTTTGTTGTCTTCATCCACTTTTCAAGGAAATATTAATATAAATTTTCTGATACTTTCAGGATAACAGTGAAGTATTTACACTGAACTTTGAAGTGTTCAAGTGAAGAGAGAAATCAGAAAGCAAACATAAATTATAACACACAGATTAGAGTTTTATTTTCCTGAGTGAGACCAATCTCTACTCGAGAAAGTGTGTCAAGTTAGACCCAGAAACCACCGAGAAGAGTCGGTGGTTAAATATTAAATTTTAGTAAGGGCTTAGTGCAAATAAAGACGTAAATTTTTCTCATACAAATTCTTAGACTCCCCCCGAATTCTATCCACAGACCATTTGGGGGCCTTTTCTCAGAAACCTGAAAGGTGGTTTCGGATAACAACTTTCCTCTTGGGAACGTGGAGCTTTATGGGAACGTGGAGTTTTATGGGTACTACTGGGTTAGTTTATTAACTCTCCTGCTAAATAAATGTGTACAGGGGTGATAGTCAAAATAGAAAGCAAGCACTAGAGGGAAGGCAGCTAGCAATCAGGGCTGTTAGGGAGTCAGAAGGAGACAGTGGAGAGCCCCAGACGTGCTAGGCTTTAACCCTGCAGATGCCGGATTTCTTTACCTACTGATAGAGAAGGGTTTCAATATTTTAGCAACTGGCATAGCTGTAACACCAGATGGATGCTGGCCCTAGACGGAAAGAATGTTTGGGAGTGGGGTAAGTTTAGATGTACAGGTTTTGCTCTGGATAGCATCCAGTGCCTTACCCAAATGAATGAGAAGTGAGGCCAGGTGGGGGATGAGGGTGCATTCTCTCACTGAATGCAGTTACAGTGAAGCAAGCTGTCTACTTCTGGAGAGCCCACTCTTTCTGTGCTACCTTCTTTGGGATGGTTTCCATCACTGGGGAGCAGCTGATGGCAGTCAGATTTGTAGAGCGGTGCTCCTTAAGTGGGCCTGTCTACTCACCACTTTTTTTTTTTTTTTAGAGGGAGCTGAACTTTCTTAGTCTGTAGGCAGAAATGCTGCAAGAAGACAACTCTCTTCTGAGATCATTTTTCTGAAGAATCGAAGCATTAAGTAGGGGTCCAAGATCCCCTTCAATGGAAAACTGAAGCAGTGAGAAGAAATAGTACTGCGTACAACTTGGTAGTGACTCAGAAAGTAGAATGAGAAGGTCTTCAGTAATCATCCCATCTAGGTTAAGGGGAATCTTTGGATGCCTTTTCCAGCAGTTATTCTGTGTGGAAGTACAGAGTTCTTATTTCCCGATGGACACTGTATTTAAAACGCCTTTGAGAGAGATGACATATTAAATGAAAGAGGAAAAAGTACCACATAGAACAACATACAAAGCGTAGTTCTTTTTATGTAAATATTTTTTAAAAAGAAATAGTTTTCAGAAAGTGACAAAGATGATCTTAAAATTCATATGGAAATGTAAGCAACTCAGAATAGCTTACTACAAAGCTGATTTCAAAACTTACTACAGAGCTACAGCAGTCAAGACAGTATGGTACTAGCATTAAGGGCAGACATATAGATCAATGGATTACAACTGAGAGTCCAGAAATAAACCCTCGCATTTATGGTTAATTAATTTTTGACAAAGGGGCAAGACAATTCGATGGAGGAAAGAACGTTTTTTCCAAGAAACACAATTGATGTCCAAATGGAAAAGAATGAATTTGTACCCCTATCTCACACCCCACACAAAATCAACTCAAAGTGGATCACAGACCTAAATGGAAGAGCTAAAACTATCAAACTTTTAGAAGGAAACTCAGGAGTAGATCTTTGTGATCTTGCATTAGGCAATGATTTTTTAGGTATGACACCAAAAGTATAAGGGATAAAAGAAAACATTGATAAGTTAGGCTTCATCAAAATTAAAAACATTTGTGCTTCAAAGGACACCATTAAGAAAGTGAAAAGATGATCTACAGATGAGAGAAAATGTTTGCAAATCGTATGTCAGATAAGAATTTTGTATCTAGAATACACTAAGAACTCTTACAAACCTTTAATAAAATGACAACCCAATAAAAAGTGGACAAAGGATCCAAAGAGCCATTTCCCCAAAAAAAAACATGTACAAATGACCTATAAGCACATGCAAAGATATTCAACATAATTAGTCATCAGGGAAATGCAAATCAAAACCACAATGAGATACCATTTCATACCCCTTCGAACTGCTATATTAAAAAGGACAACAAGTGTTGGCAGGCAGGTCGAGAAATTTGAACTGTCCTTCATACATTGCTGGTGGGAATGTAAAATGGTGCAGCCACTTTGCAAAACAGTTTTTGACAGTTCCTCAAAATGTTGAATGTAGAGTTACCATATGACCAAGCAACTCCACTGCTAGGTAGATATCCAGGAGAAATAAAAACATATGTCCAGGGACTTCCCTGGTGGCACAGCAGTTAAGAATCTGCCTGCCAACGCAGGGGACACGGGTTCAAGCCCTGGTCCGGGAAGATCCCACATGCCACGGAGCAACTAAGCCCATGCACCACAACTACTGAGCCTGCGCTCTAGAGCCCATGAGCCACAACTACTGAAGCCCGCGCACCTAGAGCCCGTACTCCACAACAAGAGAAGCCACTGCAATGAGAAGCCCGCGCACCGCAACGAAGAGTAGTCCCCACTCGCCGCAACTAGAGAAAGCCCGTGTGCAGCAATGAAGACCCAATGCAGACAAAAATAAATAAATAAAATGAATAAACTTATTAAAAAAAAAAAAACCAGGGCTTCCCTGGTGGCGCAGTGGTTGAGAATCTGCCTGCCAATGCAGGGGACACGGGTTCGAGCCCTGGTCTGGGAAGATCCCACATGCCGTGGAGCAACTGGGCCCGTGAGCCACAATTACTGAGCCTGCGCGTCTGGAACCTGTGCTCCTCAAGAAGAGAGGCCGCGATAGTGAGAGGACCGCGCACCGCGATGAAGAGTGGCCCCTGCTTGCCACAGCTGGAGAAAGCTCTCGCACAGAAACGAAGACCCAACACAGCCATAAATAAATAAATAAATAAATTAAAAAACCCCAAAAAACCAAAAAAACCCCCCAAAAAACCCTGCTAAGCCTTCATGTCTGGTATTAACATTTCAGACCACTTCTTAGAACCCTAGACCCAGGACATGACACATCTGGGGCTGGGCAAGTTCCACCGTCCTGCCTCCCCAGTGACTCCCGTGGCGAGATCACACTGCTGCATGACCAGGACCCTCACTGTGGTTCAGACCTGTCTTAATTTTTCCCTTGACTATATCAAGTCTCCAATCTCGTGCCCCTCTGATCTGTACATATAATGCCACCAGAATCACCTAAAAATATACGCCTGATTTTTTTTTACTTCCCTTCCTTAGTTCTGAATCAAGTCTCAATTGCCAATCAAATAAAGTTGCAATTCTTAGCATGATATTCAAGGACCTCCATGATTCGGGCCCTAAAACACTTCTCATATCACCGACCATGTACCCCATGTTTCACTCACCACAATCTATGGGCATTCCCCAAATCTCCAGACTTTAGGTAAACTGTTCTCTCAGGTTAGAGCTGTCTACACACTGTTCTGTGCTTTCTGGAATCCTTCTCATTCTTAGTCAAATACGCCTCCTGTGTGAAGCCTTTTGTGAATTTCCACGTCACTCCACCGCCTCCATTCCAACAGCGTGCTAATTTTAAGTTAATTTTGCATCTACTCCACCTTGCCTTGCATGATGGTTACTTGTATACATGTCTGTCTTGCACATAGAGTGTAAGTTCCCTGAGGGCTGAGTCACGTCCAGATCTCCCTTCGTATCCTCTCTGTGTCTTGCAAAGTGTCTGGTACATGGTATGTGCTCAGTGGTGACCTATGAACTACGTAAACCGAAGAGCTCACCAGAGTCTAGCCTTTAAAGAAAGAGCTGCAGAGAACTAGGGTGAAGATCCATCTGACCTGCACGTCCGCATGACTAATGGAAGGCTCACAGAGAAGCCCACACAAGTCCTGTCCTCAGTGTGAGGCCAAAGATGCTGCCATTACACCCATGTTAGAAAGAAGCTCCAAAAAGGCTACCTGGCAGTGAGTGTGATCTCATGCCGCTCCCAAAGTTTCTCTGGATGAACAGAATCCTAACTCACTGAGTCCAACGTCATGATCACAATTCAGGTCACAAAAATGGAAAGAAGTCCAGTCAGCAGACAGCAGAGTGGACACGAGTTGGCCATGACTACCTGACCACACCCGTTTGGTGGGTTATTTCACAAAGGAGCAGCTGGCTGAGTGGCTGTGGATGGCACCCTGCTTTATAAAGAAACACACAGGCAATATAATTAACTTTTCCTAATTGAGTTGAATTCCTTGCAGCCAGTAGGTTGTCTGACTGTTTTGTTTTGTTTTTGTGGTGTGATATTGTCTTTGTTTGTCTGAGTCTTCATAGGAGTTTTATTAGGAAATTGAGAATCTGGATGTCATTTTAAAACCAAGAGGTGCTATTTAAGCTGGATGGCAAGGGAGGTTGTGAAGCTGCCAGTAGGAGAGGGGCAGAAACAGCAATCCATGTAGAAGGAAGACAACCTAGAGCTGGGGTGAAGACACTATGGAAAGAAACATTCTTCTGTCTCTATCCATCCATCCAGCCAGCCACCCATCCACGAATCCTTCTATCCAAATACCTCCTACGTGTCAGGCGCCGTGCTAGATACCAGCAGTAAAATGGTGACATAATAGTTATGACTCTACCCTTAAAGAGCTGGAGGATGAGACAATGAAATAATTACACACATCAATGTAAGACCGTGCCTGTGCCAAGTGCTTAGAAAAGGAAGTATAGGGTGCTGTGGAAGTGCAGAATGGAGTGATTTTATTTCATCAGAGAGATCAGGGAGGACTTCCCAGAGGAAGTGACAATGAACAGCAATCCGAAAGAAGAGGGATTGTCAACTATGTTTGAGTCGTGGGGGAGGGTTACAGAGAGCAGCAGTGCAGCAGTGAGGAAAATTCTTGTCATTCTTGGAGCTCTCAACAGCCTTGAAAATGTGACTTCTTTTTCTAGACAGCACTATTTAATGATCAATGATGTCTAGAACCTTCAAACCTTATCTGTCTATACACCTACATTAAAAAGCAGTAGATAATTTTATTTTTATTTTTTAAAAGGTTAGCATTTATTTATTTATGGCCACTCAGTGTGGCCTGTAGGATCTTAGTTCCCCAACCAGGGATCAAACCCGGGGCTCCCCCACAGTGGAAGCACGGAGTCCTAACCACTGGACCGCCAGGGAATTCCCAATAATTTGTAAAAAATCAACAAATAACAATATAGTAAATTATTCAGGGAGGGGCGGAGTCAAGATGGCAGTATGGGAAGATGTGGAGTTCACATCTCCCCACAACTAGGGTGCCTGCCGGAGGCTGGTGGGGGACCTCGACACCCAAGGAGACAGGAGGAACCCCCAAGCAAACCAGTAGGATGTGGGGGGACTGAGGGGGCAGGAGAAGCGGAGGCCGGACAGGACTGATGCCCCTGAGGAGTGGCTGAGAGGGGGGAGGGGTTCCCATGCCTGGAGGGACCCTCGGGAGCTCGGATCAGGTGGGAGCGCACCCAGCGTTTCCCCTGTCCAATCAGCCGGGGAAGTCTGCTCAGCTCTCTGGCCGGGTCCTACACCCTCAGAGGCACCCTCTGGGCCACGTTGGTCCTGGGGGTGTAGGAGGGAGGCCAGGGCAGAACAGGAAAGGCAGGCAGGTGGTGCCCTCCAGGACTGGAGGAGGAGAAGTGGAGGCTGGACAGGCCACTGGGGCCCAGGAAGCCTGCTGGGTTCCCAGGTGGGGTCCCCAGCCCTCTGAGACCAGAGGCAAGAGGCACGCCTGGGCCCCTTCTGTTCCGATGAGCCTAAGCCCCACCCCCACACCACCCAGGGCCTTTTCCAGCCTGGTGGGTCCGAAGCATAGGCCCCACCCACAGCCCAAACCCCACCCCTGCTTAGGCCCCGCCCTCCACAGCCAAGGCCTTTTCCACCTCTTTTTTTTTTTTTTTTCTTCTCCTCTTTTTTACTATTGTGGTTCTGTTTTACCTTCTGGTTGTTGTTTCATCTGTATTTTTATTTTTATATTCTTTCTAACATATCTGTTAGTTTCCTAGTATAATTTTATTTTTTACTGTTATTGTTCTCCTTTTCTTTTTTTTTCTGCCCCAGATGGCTTGCGGGATTGTGGTTCATGAGCCAGGGGTTGGACAGAAGCTCCTGCAGTGGGAGCTCTGAGTCCGAACCACTGGACTAACAGAGAACCTCAGACGCCTGGGAATATTCATCGGAGTGAGGTCTCCCAGAGTTCCTCATTTTGGCACCAAGACCCAGCTCTACCCAACAGCCTACAAACTCCAGTGTTGGAAGCCTCAGGCCAAACAACCAGTAAGACAGGAACACGATTCCACCCATTAAAATAATAATAATAATAATAATAATAATAATAATAATAATAATAATACGACAAAACAATATGTCACAGATGAAGGAGCAAGGTAAAAACCTACAAGACCAAAATAAATGAAGAGGAAATAGGCAATCTACCTGAAAAAGAATTCAGAGTAAAGATAGTAAAGATGATCCAGAATCTCGGAAATTAGAATGGAGGCACGGATTGAGAAAATACAAGAAATGTTTAACAAAGATCTAGAAGAATTAAAGAACAAACAAACAGAGATGAACAACACAACAACTGAAACGAAAAATACACTAGAAGGAATCAATAACAGAGTAACTGAGGCAGAAGAATGAATAAGTGAGCTGGAAGACAAAATGGTGGAAATAACTGCTGAGGAGCAGAATAAATAAAGAAGAAGGAAAAGAATTGAAGACAATCTCAGAGACCTCTGGGACAACACTAAACACACTAACATTCCAATTATTGGGGTCCCAGAAGAAGAAGAGAAAAAGAAAGGGTCTGAGAAAATATTTGAAGAGATTATAGTCAAAAACTTCGCTAACATGGGAAAGGAAATAGTCACCCAAGTCCAGGAAGCGCAGAGAGTCCCTTACAGGATAAACCCAAGGAGAAACACACCAAGACACATATTAATCAAACTAACAAAAATTAAATTCAAAGAAAAAACATTAAAAGCAGCAAGGGAAAAACAAAAAATAACATACAAAGGAATCCCCATAAAGGAGTGGCAGGATATACTTAAAATGATGAAAGAGAAAAACCTACAACCAAGATTAATCTACCCAGCAAGGATCTCATTCAGATTCGATGGAGAAATCAAAATCTTTTCAGAAAAACAAAAGCTAAGAGAATTCAGCACCACCAAACCAGCTCTACAACAAATGCGAAAGAAACTTCTCTAGGCGGGAAACACAAGAGAACAAAAAACCCCACAAAAACAAACCCAAAACAATTCAGAAAATGGTAATAGGAACATACATATCGATAATAACCTTGAATGTAAGTGAATTAAATGCCCCAACCAAAAGACACAGTCTGGCTGAATGGATACAAAAACAGGACCCATATATATACTGTCTACAAGAGACCCACTTCAGACCTAGGGACACATACAGACTGAAAGTGAAGGGATGGAAAAAGATATTCCATGCAAATGGAAATCAAAAGAAAGCTGAAGTAGCAATACTTGTATCAGATAAAATAAACATTAAAATGAAGACTGTTACAAGAGATAAGGAAGGACACTACATAATGATCAAGGGATCAATCCAAGAAGAAGTATAACAATTATAAATGTTTATACACCCAACACAGGAGCACCTCAATACATAAGGAAAATGCTAACAACCATGAAAGGGGAAATTGACAGTAACACAATAATAGTAAGGGACTTTAACACTCCACTTACACCAATGGACAGATCATCCAAACAGAAAATAAATAAGGAAACACAAGCTTTAAATGACACAACAGACCAGACAGATTTAATTGATATTTATAGAACATTCCACCCGAAAGTGGCAGAGTACACTTTCTTCTCAAGTGCACACGGAACATTCTCCAGGATAGATCACATCTTGGGTCACAAATCAAGCCTCAGAAAATTTAGGAAAATTGAAATCGTATTAAGCATCTTTTCTGAACACAATGCTGTAAGATTGCAAATAAATTACAGGAAAAAGACTGTAAAAAACACAAATACATGGAGGCTAAACAGTGTGCTACTAAACAACCAAGAGATCACTGAAGAAATCAAAGAAGAAATAAAAAAATACATAGAAACAAATGACAACAAAAACACGACAACCGAAAACCTATGGGATGCAGCAAAAGCAGTTCTAAGAGGGAAGTTTATAGCAATTCAATCTCACCTCAAGAAAGAAAAAAAATCTCAAATAAAGAATCTAACCCTATACCTAAAGCAACTGGAGAAAGGAGAACAAAGAAAACCCGAAGTCAGTAGAAGTAAAGAAATCATAAAGATAAGAGCAGAAATAAATGAAATAGAAATGTAAAAAACAATAGCAAAGATCAATAAAACTAACTGGTTCTTTGAGAAGATAAAATTGATAAACCCTTAGCCAGCCTCATCAAGAAAAAAAGGGAGAGGATGCAAATCAATAAAATTAGAAATGAAAAAGGAGAAATCACAACTGACACCGCAAAAATGCAAAGGATTATAAGAGACTACTACAGACAAATATATGCCAATAAGATGGACAACTACGAAGAAATGGACAAATTCTTGGAAAGGTACAATTTCCCAAGACTGAACCAGGAAGAATTAGAAACTATAAATAGACCTATCACAAGTAATAAAATTGAAACTGTAATTAAAAATCTTCCAACAAGCAAAAGTCCAGGGCCAGATGGCTTCACAGGTGAATTCTATCAAACATTTAGAGAAGAGCTAACAACGATCCTTCTCAAACTCTTCCAAAAAATTGCAGAGGAAGGAACACTCCCAAATTCATTTTATGAAGCCAATATCACTCTGATACCAAAACCAGAAAAAGATATCACAAAAAAATAAAATTACAGACCAATACCACTGATGAACATAGATGCAAAAATCCTGAACAGAATACTAGCAAACAGAACCCAACAACATATTAAAAGGATCATACAACATGATCAAGTGGGATTTATCCCAGGGATGCAAGGATTCTTCAATATATCCAAATCAATCAATGTTATACACCATATTAACAAATTAAGGAATAAAAACCATATGATCATCTCAATAGATGCAGAAAAAGCTTTTGACAAAATTCAACACCCATTTATGATTAAAAACTCTCCAGAAAATGGGCATAGAGGGAACCTACCTCAATATAATAATGGCCATATATGACAAACCCACAGCAAACATCATACTCAATGGTGAAAAGCCGAAAGCATTTCCACTAAGATCAGGAACAAGACAAGGATGTCCACTCTCGCCACTCTTATTCAACATAGTTTTGGAATTCCTAGCCATGGCAATCAGAAAAGAAAAAGAAATAAAAGGAATACAAATTGGAAAAGAAGAAGTAAAACTGTCACTGTTTGCAGATGACATGATACTATACATAGAAAATCCTAAAGATGCCACCAGAAAACTACTAGAACTAATCAATGAATTTGGTAAGGTTGCAGGATACAGAATTAATGCACAGAAATCTCTGGCATTCCTATACACTAACAACGAAAAATCAGAAAGAGAAATTAAGGAAACAATCCCCTTTACCATCGCAACAAAAAGAATAAAATACCTAGGAATAAACTTACCTGAGGAGGCAAAGGACTTGTACTCAGAAAACTATAAAATACTGATGACAGAAAGCAAAGATGACATAAACAGATGGAGAAATACACCATGTTCTTGGATTGGAAGAATCAATATTGTGAAAATGACTATACTACTCAAAGCAATCTACAGATTCAACGCAACCCCTATCACACTATCAACAGCATTCTTCACAGAATTAGAACAAAAAATTTTTACAATTCGTATGGAAAAACAAAAGACCCCAAATAGTCAAAGCAATCTTGAGAAAGAAAAATGGAGCTGGAGGAGTCAGGCTCCCCAACTTCAAACTATATTACAAAGCTACAGTAATCAAGACAGTATGGTACTGGCCCAAAAACAGAAATATAGATCAATGGTACCAGTCAGAAAGCCCAGAGATAAACCCATGCACATACAGTCACCTAATTTATGACAAAGGAGGCAAGAACATACAATGGAGAAGACAGCCTCTTCAATAAGTGGTGCTGGGAAAACTGGACAGCTACATGTAAAAGAATGAAATTAGAACACTCCCTAACACTGTATACAAAAATAAACTCCAAATGGATTAAAGACCTAAATGTAAGTCCAGACACTATAAAACTCTAATAGGGAAACATAGGAAAAACACTGACATAAACCACAGGAAGATCTCTTTTGACCTACCTCCAAAGTAATGAAAATAAAAACAAAAATAAACAAATGGGACCTAATTAAACTTAAAAACTTTTGCACAGCAGAGGAAACCATAAACAAGATGAAAAGAAAACCCTCAGAATGGGAGAAAATATTGGCAAATCAAACAACAGACAAGGGATTACTCTCAAAAATATACAAACAGCTCATGGTCCTCAATATCAAAAAAACAAGCAACCCAATTAAAAAATGGGTGAAAGACCTATATAGATATTTCACCAAAGAAGACATACAGATGGCCAAGAGGCACATGAAAAGATGCTCAACATCACCCTAAATATCTCAGCAAATTCCAACAGGGTTATTTGTTTATTTTTAATTTCAGTTGATCTCTCTACAACATCTGTCACTAACCATTTCCAGGTTCTTGGGATTATCCACACTTGGGCAATTATAATTCTGTTTTCTCATGTGGTATATCTATATACAATGGAATACTGCTCAGACATGAACAAAAAAAAGAAGAAATCTTGGGACAACATGGTTGGACCCTGAGGGCATTAGGCAAAGTGAAATAAGACAGGAAGAAAGAGAAGTACTGTATGACCTCGCTTATATGTGGAATATAACTAATAAACAAACAAAATAAATGAACCAAAACAAACACGTAGATACAGAGAACAGAGTAGTGGTTATCAGAGGGGAAGGGGCGGGGGGAGAGTGAAATGGGTAAAGGGGTCAACTCGAAGGTGACAGAAACTAAATTTTTGGTGGTGAGCACGTTGTAGTGTATACAGAAGTAGAAATATAATGTTGTACACATGAGACTTATATGTTATAAATCAATGTTACACCAATAAAAAAATAAAATTAAAAAAAATTTAAAATATAAGTCTATCCTCTCATGGCTTTCCACATTCTGAGTCTTCTCCACATGTTCCTTCCTCTTTCCCCATTATGTCCTGTTATTCCCTTCCCAGCTCTCTTCTGATCTCCCCAACATACCATTCCTGAGATCACTTGCATTCCCTCAGTTACAATTAATATCCATCTTCCAAGATTTCTAAACCTGTATCTCTGGTCCAGATCTCTCCTTTCAGCTCTAGACACACATTCCCAGTTGTCTTCTGGACATCTCTTCCTGGATATCCCACAACCTACTCAAAACCAACTCATTATCCAACCTTCTTATACCTAAACATTCTCGCAAACCTGCTCATCTATATATTTTTCCACCGACTCAATCAATAGGTGGATACCTTGGAAATACAACTAACTGTTCACCATCCAAAGCTTTGGATCCATTCACCAAGCCTTTGTTGACACTGTCTTAAATGCTCCTCGAAGTTATTCTCTGCATTTTCTGTTTTCAAGAAGCTCAAAAGTATGTCTTATTTTTTTAAAAAAGGAAGGAAGAAAGGAATGAAGGAAGAAAATGAGAAAAGAGGAGAGGAAGGAAACAGAACATTCATACTATCTATATTCTACTGTTTGCTCTCCTACAGCAAAAGGAATGGTTGGTAGGAAATGACCCTAATTTTAATAATAATATACACACACACACACACACGTTAAACCCGCCAGTGAATTCCTTTAGGGCACCAAACTGTGTTACTTCTGTGATAATGAAACCTCTTCTCCCTTGTTCAATCAGAGGTCAATTTCTTTTGAATGAGTAAGTCCTAAATATATTCTGAAATTTTAGTTTTTTTTCAGTGCTATTTCAAATACTGTTTCATGTGTAGTCACTTAGTCTCTAGAACTCAAATGCAAGGAAGTTCAAGTAAGACAGCCTAAATAAGATGTTATCAATTAAGTAAATTAAGTAGTTGATCTCAAGTTAACAGCTGACATTCTTGGCAGCGGGTTCTTTCGTAAGCAGAATACATAATAGATACATTCAATTAGAACCTTCAGGAGAAAATCTGGCGGGATTTCTCCAGATACTGGCTGGAAAGATGAGGGTAAAGGGTTTACCTCTTTTCTGAGTTTATGAGAAACAACTCTACTCATTCCTGTCATTTTTCTGCCTTCTTCAAATTTTCCTACTTTGGCAGTGTTCCCCAAAGGCAGTTCAAACCAGGTAAGCATCATACAACGTTTATTTTAAATGGAATAATTTGAAATATTCTCTATTTTTATTGCTATTGTTATAGCGAGAAAGAGGGAAGTGATGAATCAGGCACTTGTACCACAATAGGAACTTCAAGAAAAGGCCAGAAAGAATCACATAACTAACAACCTCAACCTATAACATGACGATGGTCAGATCTAGGGCTGACGATTCTGTACAACATCTTACAGTTCTCCACTTCATCATCTCTCTTCAACACATTTTCAGTAAACACTACAGAAGATAAGCTTAAGGGGCTATCAAAACAGCTAAGAATGGCAATGTATGGAGAAAAACTCTTGAAACAAAGTCCCCCTAAAACTGAGTTCCTCTGCTGAGTTTATGATTAACCTCTCTATCCAAAACTTTACTCCCTCTCTTTGCCTGAACCTGTTCCCCTCAAGATTGAGAAGTATCAAAGAAAAGGGCAGATTGGAATCATATACAAGCCCCTGTGCCCCTGTCCTTTGAAGTAAAAGGCCTTTGCCTTAGTCTCCCAGGTCTCCCTTGAGTCTCAAAAGGCTGACTCAAAGAGTTAATGATCAGGAAATGTGAAGACATAGAAACAAAGAATGGCTGTTGGGCTGGGAAACTGGTAACAATTCAGACTCTAAGTCGGCCACATAGCAGAGTCACCGAACCTGCAGCTCCCTGAAGAATACAGATACAGGCCTGACACACATTCCTAAGCTGTTTGTACAGGAAGCAGAGCCCACCAGAGGAAAACTGACTGCAAGCATGTAGACCCTAGACTGGTTGAAACCAGAAGGTTGATGATGCTTGAAACTTCACTTTGATGCCAACCAATCTGAGAACTGTGCACAAGCTCATCACATACCCTGTAGCCACGTCCCTCACACTGTCTTTAAAACCCCTTCCCTGAAAGCCACTAGGGAGTTCGGGTCTTTTGAGCATGCGCTGACCATTCTCCTTGCTTGGTGCCCTGCAATAAATGCTGTATTTTCCTTCACCACAACCTGGTGTCAGTAGATTGGCTTTACTGAGCAGGCGAGCAGACCTAAGTTTGGTTCAGTAACCAACTAGTTTTCTCATCCTGTCGGGGATATCAATGTACTGGACAACCCTGGAAGGTCAAAGTTGAAAACAGCAGAGCTGGCAGAAGCCCAAAAAACTGTGTGACCCTGAGATACCCCCACCCTTGACTTCCAATGGATTGTCACTTGTGTGAAAGTTAAACACCTACTGTGTTAAGGTATGGAAACACAGGGGTTCATTTGTTACAGCAGTTGGCCAGCCTTAACTAACACAGTGTAGCAATGAAACAGAATGATCACTGTGGCAGGCACACACTTTAATCTCAAGAAGAAAAGTTGTCCAAGGTGACTTCTTTCAGCTACTTAATTCTCATTTATTAACATTCATATTTGTATACGCCCCCTCCCTTTTCCCTCTGCATTTCACACTATCACTCTTAGCCCATCAACTGGCTCTCCTGACTGCTTTAATCTCATTTTCTATTTTATTGTCCTCCACTTGGGTGGCAGCCATTGTAGATACATGGTTGAGGGAAAAAACAAAGGTCAGTTTCAATACAGAACAGTAATGATTATTTTTATATGTTTCCCCCATCAATTTCACTGGGTTTAACACTTCCTGAACCTAGAGGCCAGATCTGGCAAACTAATTAACAATAGACCAATTTTCCAACTCAGTATTCAGACCATGAACAAATGAGGAATCAAGTAAATAACTGTCCTTGAAAGGGTAATCGAGTTGTAACTGTTTTGTGTTTACTGCACAAGACCGAAGAGCTTGTCTTAATTTTCCTGTGGCCACTCAGGAAGGAGGGGAAATGGTGCGTGTGGGAATATTGAGAAAGTTCTATCCTAGGAGTCTGCAAGGCAGGCAAGGTGGACGAGGAGGATGACAGATGTCTCCAGACTGGGAGCAGGAGCCACAGGGACTGGTCTCGGCTATGCCACAGAATTCAGAGTGACTTTGGGCATTTCACCTCACCGTCATCAGGCCTCAGGAGGAAATGAGGGTATAATTACATGATTGAGAGACTCAACCACCTCTAAACAAATTACAAGATGCATAATATTCCTATAACTGAATGTTTTAAAGGAATTACTTTTTCATCAGCAGTATCATCTAGAAAAGGTGTACAATGAATCCAAGTTACAAGAACATGGCAAGAGGACCAGGATGGAACAGGTCCACTGGACAGTGAAATTCAATGGCCCAGAGGATACTAAAGCATCAGTTTAACTAGAGGGATGAAGGAGAACTCCCTCATTCATAAGGATAAGGGTAAGGCCTATGTTCTCCTAAGCTGTCCCTGCTAATGGGTGTCTGGGGGAGTTCCAGAATTATATGTGTGCTGAGAGGCAGCCTTAAGACTCTCATGATGGCTAAGCATTAGGATCAACTGGATCCTAGAGCAGGGATCTCTCAACTTTGATTATTCCTTTGCTAGTTAAAATCGGGGGGCTTGACATTTAACGTTGACTATTTATTTACAAATCATATGCATGTAACCACTTGTACTAATCCATTATGTACATTAGAAAATACATGCACAATAGAATTTTTAAATGAGAGATAAAATAAGCTATATTTAAATTGATTTTTATAATAGTTTACATATTATGGTATTTTATGCTCTTCCTAAAATATGTTCAACAGTAGGAATGTGATAGACTAAGCTTCTTTACTTTTTGGAAATCTTGCTTAAATGCTTTGTGATAGTCGGTTTTTGTGAATGACACGCCAGAAAAAGCTACCTCACAAGGAGATATAGGTCTGAATGGAGGAAAGACATCGTTGGCTACCCTTGCTAAAGTATGGTATTCATTTTGGAATCCATCAATTATGCCAAGATTTTTGTTAAAATTTGGCGAATAAAATTTCTCTCTTCCTTAATGTTAATCAGCTTGCATTAGTCAGGGTACTCCAGAGAAAGAGAACCAATAGGATATACATAGATATATAGGAGATTTATTATTGGCTCATGTGATTATGGAGGTGAGATATGCTGAAATACGCCATCAGCAAGCTGGAGAACCAGGAATGCCGGTGGTATAATTCAGTCCAAGTTCCAAGGTCTGAGAACCGGGAGGGGGATAGGGAAGTAGGGAGACAGGAAATGGGGGAGGTGAGTGAGGGGGCGGTGGGGATGGGTCAGAAGCTGAAGGCCCAGGAACCAGGAGCTCGGATGTCTGAGGGGAGGAGAAGATGGACGCCCCAGATCAAGGAGCCCTTTCTCAGCCTTTTTGTTCTATTAGGGCCCTCAAGGGACTGGATGGTGCCTGTCCACATCGCTTGGGGAGAGTCTTCTTTACCTAGACTACTGACTCCAGTGCTCACCACTTTCGGAAACAGCCTCACAGACACACTTACAAAGAATGTTTCACCCACTATCTGGGCAACCCTTAGCCCGGTCAAGTTGACACATAAAATTAACCATCATCCAACTCTTCTGAAAATTTAATTGGAAGATGTTACTTTTCTAAATTTTAAAAAATGGATTCAAACCTGACTTTATCTTTTCATTCAGAAGATTCTTTAGAAATCTAGTTAGAAAATTCTGTTTCCATAATCTTTTAGTGTACTTTGAGAGTTGTAAATAAGTGATGCGCTTCAACTGTTGTTGGCCAGAACATCACAAACAGATGAAACATTTCCAAATAACCAGTTTTAAAATGTCCTTTCCATAGCATGACTGTCTTTGAAAAAGCTCTTTTTTTCACTCATTTTTAAAATGTCATCATTACCTTGAAGAGACAAATTGCTTATCTGTTCAAAATATTTGCATGGTACCTTAATACTGACAGTTACTTGTCATCACATTAGAGGTAAGCAAGTTTGAAGTACGTTTTTTTTTTTTCAAAAAGAAGTTATGTTTGGCAACTCTTTTTAGCAGAAGGTATCCAGCAAACCCACAACAGATGTTCATGGTCCCTGACATCTTTTTAATATTGTAAATATGGAATCATTTAAGATGATATAACCCATACATCCACTTAACTGGGCACATGGAGATGACAATAAGGCACAAGGTGGTAGATGGAAAGGAAAGGTAGGGGTCACTCAATGCCTTTGTAGGGGAAGTGACCTCTTCCCTCAGGAGACCTGACAGGTGATGTGTGCCTTAACTGGGCATGTGGAGGTGACATTAAAAAAGGTATTTAATATTTTAAATTAGCAATAAGATGTTTACTGAGCTAATATACTTAAGGGGCAAATAAAATATTTATTGTGGCCATAACTATTTACATTAAAAAGAATTACGCTCTTTTTTTTCTATTTTGTCAGTTTTAAGTTTATAATCTTTTTGTCATAATTTGTGATTTCTAGCTTTCAATTTCTTTAAACTGTAACATTAGGATGACATAGAAACAACTCAAAGTAGCGTCTTTTCTTTCTGAACAACCTACTTCACATACAAGAAGGAAAATAAGTGATTAGCTAGGTTTTCTGCACTTAGAACTGGGAATGACCTTTAGAGATTATAGGCTAATTACGGCCTTACCAGTCACCTATCCCTTTAAAAAAAAAACAATTAGTGAACCTGACTCTAAGGCTACAAATGGTTCAATGATTTCTCTGATGGTGTAACAGCAAGTCAGTGGTGAAGCAGGTCAGCCACTTCATGCCTCGACCTCAGGGACACAGCACAAATATTCCACTGTGATGTGCTGTAACACTTTAATACTTTTACATTTGGGTCCTCAGTGCCTTTCTAGACACACATGCATAGTAGGATTAATAGCTTTGAAAAATTAAGTAATCTATTTAAAATATTTCTCCCTAAAAGCCTAGATTTCTCCCTTATTGTAAAATATCAAATAAAAAGCAGAGAACTGGTTTGTAGATTTTGTTTTGTGTATTGTTAATGAGAACAGAATTAACCATGGATTCTAGTCTCTTCTTTAGTTATTTGAGAAAAATAAATCACCACTATAATTGGTTCTCTTTCACTAAAGAAACTCTTTTCTCTAAAACATGCAATGTTTCACAGCTCCAGAAAACCAGAAAACCACTACAGCTCATCAATGAACTCAGTAAAGTTGCAGGATACAGAATTAATACACAGAAATCTGTTGCATTGCTATACACTAACAAGGAAAGATCAAAAAGAGAAATTAGGGAAATAATCCCATTTACTATCACATCAAAAAGAATAAAATACTAAGGAATAAACCACCTTAAGGAGGCAAAAGACCTGTACTCTGAAAACTATAAGACGCTGATGAAAGAAATTGAACATGACACAAGCAGATGGAAAGATATACCATGTTCTTGGACTGGAAGAATGAATACTGTCAAATGATTATACTACCGAAGGTAATCTACAGATTCAATGCAATCCCTATCAAATTACCAATGGCATTTTTCACAGAACTAGAACAAAAAAAAGCTTTAAATTTTTATGGAAACAAAAAGACCTCAACTAGTCAAAGCAATCCTGAGAAAGAAAAACGGAGCTAGAGGAATCAGACTCCTTAACTTCAGACTATACTACAAAGCTACAGTAATCAAAACAGTACAGAACTGGCACAAAAACAGAAATATAGATCAGTGGAACAGGATAGAAAGCCCAGAAATAAACCCATACACTTATGGTCAATTAATCTATGACAAAGGAGGCAAGAATATACAATGGAGAAAAGACAGTCTCTTCAATAAGTGGTTCTGGGAAAACTAGACAGCTACATGTAAAAGAATGAAATTAGAGCATTCTCTAACACCATGCACAAAAGTAAACTCAAAATGGATTAAAGACCTAAACTCCTAGAGGAAAAGATAGGCAGAACACTCTTTGACATAAATCACAGCAATGTGTTTTTGGATCCATGTCCTAGAGTAATGGAAATAAGAACAAAAATAAACAAATGGGACCTAATTAAACTTAGAAGCTTTTGCACAGCAAAGGGAAATATAAACAAAATGAAATGACAACCTACAGAATGGGAGCAAATATTTGCAAACAAAGCAACCCATAAGGGATTAATCTCCAAAATACACAAACAGCTCATAGAGAGAGCTCAATATCAAAAAACCAAACAACCCAATCAACAAATGGGCAGTAGATCTAAATAGACACTTCTCCAAAGAAGACATCCTGATGGTCAAAAGGCACATGAAAAGATGCTCAACATTGTTAATTATTAGAGAAATGCAAATAAAAACTACAATGAGGGACTTCCCTGGTGGCACAGTGGTTAAGAATCCTCCTGCCAATGCAGGGGACATGGGTTTGAGCCCTGGTCTGGGAAGATCCCACATGCCGTGGGGCAACTAAGCCTGTGCGCCACAACTACCGAGCCTGCGCTCTAGAGCCCACGAGCCACAACTGAGCCTGCGTTCCACAACTCCTGAAGCCCGCGTGCCTAGGGCCCATGCTCCGCAACAAGAGAAGCCACCACAATGAGAAGCCTGCACACCACAACGAAGAGTAGCCCCCACTCACTGCAGCTAGAGAAAGCCCGCACAAAGCAACGAAGACGCAACGCAGCCAAAACTAACTAACTAACTAACTAAATAAATAAAACTACAGTGAGGTATCACTTCACACCAGTCAGAATGGCCATTATCAAAAAGTCTACAAATAAGAAATTCTGGAGAGGGTGTGGAGAAAAAGGAACTCTACATTGTTGGTGGGAATGTAAATTGGTACAGCCACTATGGAGAACAGTATGGAGGTTCCTTAAAAAACTAAAAATAGAATTACCATATGATCTAGCAATCCCACTCTTGGGCATATATCTGGAGAAAATCATAATTTAAAAAGATACATGCACCCCAATGTTCACTGTAGCACTATTTACAACAGCCAAGACATGGAAACAACCTAAATGTCTACCCAACATGAATGGATAAAGAAGACGTGGTACATATACACAATGGAATATTGCTCAGCCATAAAAAGAATGAAATAATGCCATTTGCAGCAACATGGATGGACCTAGAGATTATCATACTAAGTGAAGTCAGACACAGAAAGACAAATATCCTATGATAATGCTTATATGTGGAATCTAAAAAAAATGATACTAATGAACTTATTTACAAAACAGAAAGAGACTCACAGACAGAGAAAACAAACTTATGGTTACCAAAGGGGAAATGGGGGGGTGGGGGAGGGATAAATAAGGAAGTTGGCATTAACATATACACACTGTATATAAAATAGATAACCAATATTGAGTATAGCACAGAGAACTATACTTAATATTTTGTAATAACCTATAAGGGAAAAGAATCTGAAAGGAATATACATATATATACATATATATGTATAACTCAATCACTGTGTTGTACACCTGAAACTAACATGATATTGTAAATCAACTATGCTTTAGTTAAAAAAAAAACAGTGTCTGCTAATATATAAGATGTTGAGGGCAGTCCTTGAGGGGTCCATGAATGACTGTGGCTAGAGAACTGCCAGGCCCAGCCCGGCCACTTGCTTCAGCAATTCTCAGGAGCTCTGCTTACACTGTTTTCTTAAGACGGAATAACATGTCCCAGCAAAATTCTTCAAAGCCCAATTGGTGAGCTGGGATGAAGTGAGAGAGTGGCATGGACATATATACACTACCAAATTTAAAATAGATAGCTAGTGGGAAGCAGCCGCATAGCACAGGGAGATCAGCTCGGTGCTTTGTGACCACCTAGAGGAGTGGGATAGGGAGGGTGGGAGGGAGACGCAACAGGGAGGAGATATGGGGATATATGTATACGTATAGCTGATTCATTTTGTTATACAGCAGAAACTAACACAGCATTGTAAAGCAATTATACTCCAATAAAGATGTTAAAAAAAAAAAAAAAAAAAGCCTGGTTGGAAGCCTTTCTGACTATCCAAGCCCGAATCATCTGTCCTTTCTGCAATACCCTCACTCATTTTACCTTCCGTAACAGTTTTGTTCACATGTATAAGGAACTGTGACCAACTCTCATCCTCTACACACAGTAAGTAATTAAAAAAAAAAAAAAAAAAAAAAAGGGATCTGCTGAGTTGAACTGCATCTTGCTAAAATAGCGCCAGAAGGGTCCTTTGACATTATGTGATCTAGCCTCTTTGTTCAAGAAAAGGGTGACTTGCCCAATAAACACAGCAGGCTGTGACGGAAGTGAAATCTGAATTCTGAGCTTCCCTCACGGGGGCTGACACAGGATTTATGCTGTTGAAGATCTAGTCCCTGACCTTGCAGAGCTCTCATTTGGTAGACAAGAAAGACGGATCTAGTTCCCTTGACACTACACAGTGAGCATGATGCTGACATGAATGAAAGCAAAACTGACTGAGATTGGTGATATATAGAAGGCAGCCAACATTGTTTTTTAAAAGATAAAAGTAATACATGTCTGACCAAAAGTGTTCAGAGTCCTGGCCCCAGTCCTCTTAAATCAAACAAGAACCTACTGGCCGGACCCATGTGACAGCCTAGAGGTCTGAATAAGTGAATGTGCTTTATCAAGTGGGGAACACATTTAAGACGAGTTTTTGGAACTTCTGGCTGAGAGCAAGAGTAGTTTACAAGAAGAGGATGTCTTAATCATCAGGAAGAATCATCACAAATCCAGCAATCTTTCTGGAGTTTCAAAAGGTGACCTTAGCAAGCCTCCCCTGGCTCATCTGTCTGTCTCAGGTAGGGCCCCCCAGGCTGCTGGTCTTCTAGTTCCATGAACAGTCCAAGCTCTTTCCTACCTCAGAGTCTTTGTGTTTGCTATTCCCCTGCCTGGCGGTTCCTCTCCCTGCTCTTTGCCTGGCTAGTCCCTTCTCCTCCAATAGTCCTCACCGGAAACGGTACCTCCCCAGCTCAGGTTCTTCCTGCTCTTATTATTTTAAGGATGATACCCCATTTGTACCTTTTATATAACACATGACAAACTGAGTATTTTCTTGTTTGTTTACTTGTTTATAATGATAAGGGCCTTTTTTTTTTTTTTTTTGGTTCACCTTTATATTACCAGAACCTAAACAGTGCCCAGTACATTGTGATACAAAATAAAGATTTGCTGAATAAATAAATGAATTCAAAATACTTTTATAAAACTAATCCAAAATTACTTAAGGCCCTAGGAAACCCTTAATAAGTTTTGAGAAACACACAATTCTACTTTATGAAATGTTTGAACATAATAAATAACAAATACTGGTTCAATAAAGATCTTTTGATTATTCTTTTACAGATTTTTGAAAGCCACCATTTACTCTGAAGTAAAACTTGAGGTTTTTTAAAATGTGAGTCTATGTCAAAAAGTCTATATTTCTGACTGAAATGTGAAAACATAACTGAGGAGTCATCAATACCTAACTATTAACTACAATAAACATCCAATTGGTTATAATCTAGTGATAAAAAAGAACAATATATAGTCATGCAGCTCAGATATGAAGGAAAAAAAAACACATTTTTTTTGGTCACTGAGAGAGAAAACACACACAGAAAAATGATTCTCCAAGAAAGGCAGTTCTCATAGAAATGTTCCAGCTTTTAGGGGAGGGAAAAAAAAAAAAAAAAGGATGGCGAAGACAGAAGTAACACATTCTTTCTGTAACAAAATCAGACAAGAAACATCCTAGGAAATCTGAACAGAACCTCAGATGGGAACATCAGGAAAAGTAAATAAATGGACACGGTGCATCCTCCTCAAAGAGTCAGTGTGTGTGGTTTTAGGTCCTTCACTGCTCAGAGAAGACGACATTATAATGGCATTTCCGGAATGAAGCATTTTCTATCATCATCACCCGGCTTGAATCCACTCACCACTTTTCAATTCTGATATATGACATTTTACTAAAGCCACCTGACACTAAAAAGTTGCATGTACACTGAGGGTTTTTGGAATTAAAGAATAAAAACCCATTACCTGCATAAAATCTGAATATTCAGACGTTATAATTTTAAAAAGCAATATTTAACATAACTCCAAACAAAAGCCAAATCAGAATTGGCCAAGCACAAGAACACAGTACACTATATTTTATATATACATATTTATATTTATTTTATAGTATATATATTTTATTTTGTGTTTCTGTGTACAAGAATGACTATAAAATTAAATTGTCTTATTTCTAGCAATTTTCTCCCATAAACAATAACAGTCACTGCTAAAAGGGATGCTTACAAACTTACCAGAAATATAATATTGGGGGACTATTCTAGTCTTCAAAACAAACGGTAGCTGTCAAATTCTTACTGAATAATCTACAGTGTTAATTCATGTACTGTATTTCATCTGTAATAAGTCTTTGTGGTAAGGTTAACACTTCAACATACAACACAAATAAGAGAGGACCGAAAAATGAAAATTACTTTGCTTATGTTTCTGTATTAGAATTTTATTTGCTGAAGGGTAAAAAACAGATTTGCAAAATTCACAGTTAACTTAAAACAATAGTTTTAAACTTTTATTCCTAGCCCTTACTGCCTTCAGGAAGGAGAGAACATCTGGTTATTTAAGGAACACAATATGTTCACATTTTCTATGACTTTTGTTTCTAATTGGGTTTTAAAATTTTTTTTGGAATTTGAACAACGAGTTAGAACAATGTTTTTTAATCACTTCATATTTTTCAGACTGTCATCCTTCCATTCCTCTACTTCGTTTAGTGGATTGTTTTTGGAAATCTGCTCAGTGATTCTAATATAATAAGAGGAAAACGAGAATCAGGATTGTGGTCTGAAGAGCTAAGTATAGAAACCATATCGTAAGGTGAACAGAGTATAGAATGCTACAGATATTTGATATCCAGTCTCTTCAGACAGCATACATTTACAAACATTTCAAGTAGTTCTTGGGTCACTTATATACGTGGCAATTTCATTTATTACAGACGCAAATAAATATCTACTACAAATAAAAGAATTTGTATGAGAAATATCAGTAACTAGGATTCCACTATTTTTAAAACTAATGAAGCTACAGCTCTTGTGTGGAAAGGTGGTTGGAAGATCTTGGTTCAACGGCTAGCTCTGTCACTGACAAGCTGTGTGACCTTGAAAAAGTCTCTCAAATACCTTGATCCTCAGTTTGTTCATATACAGAAGGAGGAGCTGAATTAGACTCTCTCGGTTCTTTGCAGTTCTGAAATTTGCATAGTCTAAGTGAAGTATATTATTTAGATCCTTTGTTGTGTCTTCTTTGTTCCAAAATATTTGAAGGTGATAACAGGTTTTCAAATAATTCTGATCGATATTAAATTAAGGAACTAGATGCCCTTTCAGTTCAAGTTGTAGGGTCACTTCACCATCTTGATAAAAATGGCAGCTGACAAATATACCATTGGCTATGGTTTCTGTGGAATGTGGATATGGGTTCCAGAAATATGTGAGGTGAGTGAGATCCACCTGGATTAGAGTCAGTATTAGAAGAGGCTCAGTGCTTAAGTCAGCATTCAACTCTACCATTGTTTTACTTAATACCAACCACTGCAGGACACAGAGCTAAATGCTAACAGACGAGCAGGATGATGAGGAAGGATAATTGATAGAAGATACAAGCAAATCGCTAAACTACAAGGGGCTATGAGGACTCAAAGGGAAGACGTGTCTTATCTGAGCCTGGGAATGGCTTCCTGGAGAAGGTAGAACAGAGGCTGGGAACCTCAAGAGGGGATGAGTAGAAGCAAGGGTCATGGAACTATTCCAGCTAGTTTGGAAGCTTACAAGCGTTTCGGCCTTGGGAAAGCCACATGGCCTTAACCTTTCTGCACTGAAAAAGAAGGAGGAAAGATAACCCGTTCTGCTGTCTCGGAGCTTGTAGTGAGGACCAAATGAAGCATACCAAAGTACTTGGAGACGTGAAGGAGTATGATCCTATGATTACAGTTTACCAGCCCATTATTTCAGTCTGTTCAAATGAGAAATCTTTTCACAGTAAAGCTGACATCTGATAGAAAACAAGTAACAGCTCAGTGTCTCAAGCTCTACTGCAGAGTCTATTCTCAACTGAGCAGTCTCCACTGGGATTTAGGGATAGTGGTAGGACGAAATGCTTCTCTGAAGGCTGAAAATGAATTTAGGGAGGCCCAGAGCTCCTTGTTTATTTTTATTTTATTGAGTCTGTCAGCAGCACTCAGCACAACTGCCATGTGAAGCTGGGATACGGGAAAGTAAACTTTCATGCCTCAAATCTCCTCTTTCTACTAGGTCACTTCATAGAGACTTGTGTGTTTATATACTTACTCTGATTTAAGTGTTTCATTGTTGTTAATAAATAGAAAACATTTAAAGCACTCTGAGGTCTGGATTCTCAGAGGCTGTGGGTGGGGTACTAGCATCGTCTTTCCCTCTCTTTACATGGCCTCCTCTATGACTTTATAGTTGACATGAACTACACTGAAAGCTCTATCCACTTGTGGATTTTTACGATATATATAAACTTACTTTTATTTTTTTCTTTTGTGCCTTTGTAGCACTGGATTGGATCTTACTATATCATTAGACGTCAGTTCTTTATGGTCAAAGGCTGCTCTGCTTGGGTAGGTTGTTAGAGGCAACAAAAGAGGAGACCAAGACTTAGCAAGCGTGAATGCCCAGATCACAAGGACATTTGGTAGGAGTCAAGACTTGGCCCAGTGTCCCGATTCCTAGCTCAGGCTCCTGGCAAGACCCAGGACACCACGCTGCGATAGACCTCCAATTAGCACACATGCCAAGTGATGTTAGTTATCACTTGACATTTACTAATAAAGTCAATGGATCAGCCATTACATACACTTAACTAAAACTACCACCTTGCTGGGTTGGCCGTCTGAAACCCCCTTAGTACTCTGCAGCTTGCTTTATCTTCCCCTACAGATATCATCATGCCACGAACTTGTTCTCAAGAGCTTTTTACACATGACTCCCTCCTTCTGCCCAGTTTCTCATGTCTCAGAAATACCAGTTTAAAGTCCTAACTTTTGGACAATTAGCTTGATTGTTTTTACTTGGTAAAACCCTGAATGTAAAAGTGGGGAATACTATTTTTTAGATACTTATGCTATTACTTTTTTTCTCTTAAACCTTGGAGAAAATTTTTCTTAATGCTTGTAGAATTGGCTTCATTATTCTCTATATTATATATACTATCTTTTTAAGATCAAAAGTACTCTATTAAAATTACGGATTCCACTAACAACATTGAGGAATTTAGTATACGGAATTCTGCAACTATAAGAGTGAATGGTTTATAGGAAGATCAACCATATTTACCTAGGAAAAAACTTACCAAGATGGATAGGTTTAGATAACATATTTGTTACTCCTTTCAATTAAACCCAACAAATCACACAAGCAGATAATTCAAACAGTTATTTTAGCAATTTTTTCCCACTCTGTATGACTCTAATAATTCTCAATGCTGAGCAGATAGAATTTACCTTAAGTTTGTAGACCAAAAATCAGATACCTCATTGACCAGAAACTTCATCCTTTATTCCTTTTATAGATATGCCATAATCTTGACTATTTCATATTAAAAATATATACTTATACAGCCTACATATACATAAAAAAAAAATGAGACTGTAGATTTTTCAGTCTGACTCCTAAGCCTTACCAGAAAAAAAAAAATGCTACCTTATGTATTAGAAATGATGGATTGTATTTCTGATACCTAATGAAATTTTGTGTAGGAGAAATGACATAAAATTGTGTATTTCTGCAGAAAATGGATATAGGCTACAGGAAAACAATAATTTTAAATGAAGCAAAGAATAAATACATGCTCAAATGTTGAAGTCAACAACCGACGAACGGACAAAAATCCTTCAGAATCAAAATGTACATTGAACTTGGAGGTCCGCGTTGATCAGACAGAGCTCTGGCAGTGGAATCCACAGACAGACTGACTCAAAGACAGTTCGACAACTGCCAACATGATTGCTGGGAGCTCTGCCAAAGAGCCAAAGGCTGGGATTACCACCCAGTGCCTGGCATCCTAGTCCTCGTGTTTGAAGCTTTCTCTCTTATACTTCATCCAATATTTTTGTTTGGCTCAAAAGCATCAAGGATTCACAGATTTTTTTAGATCATTAAATGTTCTTATTTTCAAGAAATGTAACATTAGTTGTAAAAGAGCACACTTTTTCTCTGCAGTGTAAAGAAAATTTTGGTGACTTGCTTTAAGTTCAAATAGAGAAATCAGCATTAAAGTCTCTTTAAATCTTTATTTTATTAGGTTACTCTTCACCCGCAAAATAAGAAATACATGTTCATAATATGAAATAATTTAGTGTTTCACTGCATCATAAACTCTTAGAAAACTGGTCCTTTTTAGAGCTCTAATGTTTTGGTCTTCACATGGCTCTCGAGGCTATACGTGGGTCAGTTGGCCCCCGGGAGCGAAGTGTGGTTATAAGGAGAAGCAGGTGCTCAACTATTTCCTTGAGTTACGAGGAAGCAGGTGGGCAGAACAACCTCCTGAGTTACAAGAGATGTGTGCTCCTGTTTCTCAGGGCAGTGTCCTTTGAATTTGCCCGCTGAGTTGCTAGACCATCAGGTATGTGGGGTTGTGGCCTGTAGGCAATTCATCTGCTATTAGGCAAATTCTACATTAGGAATTCTTGGAGTCATGTAGAGAAACCAGTTTTTCACCCCACTTAAAACTGAGAACATCCCACATGGAAATCTTACCTTGGGATCACGAAGGAACAGAGCCTTAAGAATCAGCGAGTGAACATCCCCGATGAGTGGGTAATGCATCAGAAGGCCAAGACAGGTCTGGTAGTTACTAGAGATCACTAAATAAAAGGAAAAAAAAAAGCAATTGAGAAGCAATGCTGTTTCAGATATCTGCATTACTAAGAGAAACAAAATTAACAACTTAGATTCAAAGAAAGCAAACCAATAACTCGACTGATTTGGACAAAAGGAAATGGGGAGAGGGGATCCTTACCAAATGGCCTTTGAAGCAGCACACTGTACTAATATACCAGCACTCATCGTCAGAGCGGTGTTGGAAGGAAGAGCCTCAGATATAGATATGTGTGTGCGCTTGCAACACAAATAAACTCTTAGAAGCATGCACATTTATTGCCATTTATATGGCTGTATTTAAATGTCTCTAGTTTTGCTGCTTGGAAATTAGTAACAAAAATCTTATGAATGGGAAAGAACCAGCTTAAAATTCTCATAAAATATTATGTACCCTGATTACTATGCTTCACAACTTACATATGTTACATTTATTTTTTGTATATATAAATATTACATAGTTCAAAATTAAAGAGAATATAATTTCTTCCAATTATTTGTTTTCCTAAAGGTAAGAAGAAATTTAGGAAAGATATTTATGCAGCATTTCTTGGAGGAAAAGTGTCAAAATCTTCATAGATAAGCCTAACTGTGTTCCTTAGACCGTCATTTAATTTTTTTCCCCCAAATCAACCTAATTATGGCTGCAATTATTAAAAACATCTTTTCAGGCAGGTCTATGTAAACTACTTCATTTCTTGGCAATCCATCTGCCACTGCTGTCACAGTTGCGCCCATTAGCGACTCTTGTTTTGTAAGCCAGGCTGACGGCCTCGGCAGCATGATTGTGAACAAACTTTACAGTTGCAACTTCCTGTGGTTGTGACTGAATCCTTTTCATTAATCAGAACGGTTAGCTGAAAAATATTCCGTAGGAAAACAACTGTGATTCACTAGAAACAACATAAGTCACAAAATAATTTTTTTGTGATCAAAAATACCCTTGACTCTTAGGTTTTTCTTTCCTTCTTCTGCTGGGAACATCCCCCTTCCCATGAACATTATGGAGAAAGGGGACAGGACTGGGCAAAATGAACAATTATAATCTATGTAAGGAACCACTTTATCATCTTCATTTCCTTTGCTGATCTGACAGCTTGTAATTTCATACATCTGCTTTCATTTGTGAAGTACTCACTTATCCTACCCTTTCTTTATCTGTTCAGACTCTTCTTTTCTTATTTGTTCATTTTATCATACTCACATTCAGTTGCCTGCTGTCTTTTTTACTCTAGAATTCAAAAACCTAGGGTACTGAGAATAGTATAACATTTTCATGTCCGGTTTTCTTTGCAATCTAACAAATAAATAAAACTTAGATAATCAATTCATTTTCTAACTCATAAAGTTATTTTCCCAAATGCTATAATGGTTATATATTAGTAACTGGCCCAGGAAGAATTCTTGTATGTTTTGTAAGACAGGCAGGGGAGTTTAGTGGAAATGGTTCTGGGCTCGGGATTCAAAGATGTGGGCTTTCATCCTGGGACGCCACTTGAAAACGTTTCATAAAGTTGCCTGGAGACTCAAGGACATAATCTAAATGACTGATTTATAGCAGACGTTCAAAACCTGTTGGGAGTAACCTCTCAGAGCTTAAGTTCAGTCATTTGGAAAACAACTTTCCAATTTAAAAAAAATTTGCCTGCCTACGTCATTCATTGCAATAATCATGTGTTGAGCACCTAATGCATGACAGGCCCCACGTTAGGAGGCGAGGCGGAGATGAACAAAACGCAGTCCTCACCCTGGAGAAAATGAAAGTACAGAGGGCAGACACGTAACAACAAGCAGCTGTTACCACTACTACTCTCTCTAAGATGATAACGAATTGCTGAAGTCTTTCCGAGACCAGGCCCCATACCAAGAACATTACCGGCATCTCATTTAATTTCTATGACAATCTTATCATAGGGTACAATTATTATTATCCCTGTTTTACAGATGTGAAAACTGATCCTTGGAGGGATTAAATCATTTGTCCAGGTCACACAGTGATTTGGTGGTGGACCAAGATTTGAAATTCAGAAGTCTAGTGGCAGGGTCAGGGCTTTGTTCTGAAAGGCCATTGTTTTGAAAATCAAGTGACATAATGGATGCAAATAATCACTGCAAATAGAAAAGTCAATTAATGTTAGTACTCTTGTGTAGTAGTTTTAAGTAGCTTGGAAGATCAGATTAACCCAGCGTGTAAAGCAGCCTGACATAGGTAGGCATTTATGTGGAGGGACCAGAGCGACAATCCTATGTTATTACAACTTGAAAAAACTTTTGAAACTATAGGAAGCTGTAAAATACATTTTACAAATACAAATAAAATACATTTCACAAAATAAGGGAAGCTAAATAACATATTAATATTCTACTTGCATAACAAACAAAGGAGCTAACGTTCTTTCTCCTATCCATCCATCAATCCATCCCTGCAGTCACTGAATATCATGTACGTTTTCTGAGCATCTACAAAATCCCGTGCCAGGCAGTAGCACTAGGGATATGATGGCGAACGAGTCTGAGCTGTGAAAGGTAGCAGAACATGGCACCCTGAAGTTTGGCTACAGGGGTTCAGGACGCGCCACCCCCAAATATGCCCCTTTGGTATACTGACTATTTTGAGCTGGAGAGGTTTTCTCTGAACTCCTCTTATCTTCAACTCCCTACGTGCTCCAAAAGGAACTCAACTGTCATAAATCCCTGCAGACAAACTCTGTCACAAAGATACCTTGCATCTATTCTTCTCAGGGTCCATTCATCTTTCCTAAAAATCATTTACTCTCCCCTAAGAGGCCTACATCCCCCCTCCCCTTTATCTATTAAGGTGGTAGTTAATCCTGAAATCTAAAGCTATCTCTTTGAGGGTCGCTCATTTTCCCCTGGGTATCTCCCATATGTACATGAGGTATACATGTTAATCAACTTGCCTGCTTATCTCTCAATCATTTTGTGAAAGAATCTCAGGGGAAAACCTAACTGGGTAGAGGTAAGGTTTCACCTCCCTCTTGCCCCCTGCCTTCAGATAATGCCATCTCTAATTTCTTAATGAAAACTTGTACTTTTCATTTGCAATTACAGGTGCCAGTATTAAGTCCCTTTTGAATAACTGTGTCCAATTTAGCGTACTCGAAAGAGAATAATACAAACTATTTTAAAAATAAGATAGTAGGAATCTGATAGGATAAAAATTTAGTTATGATTTTGGCAGCAAATTTTTCTTGAACTTGAAAAACTAATCCACCACACTGTTCCTTCTCCAGTGGTTATTCTATCAGAGCAGGGCGGTGACACAGGAAAAAAAAGTGAAAGACTAAAAAAAAGACTGAGTTTTGCTATCTACCTACATTTGAAATCAAGGATGTATATGCTTTATTGAGAAGATCATATGGTTTTTATTCTTCAATTTGTTAATGTGGTGTATCACATTGATTAATTTGCAGATATTGAAAAATCCTTGCATCCCTGGGATAAATCCCTCTTGATCATGGTGTCTGGTCCTTTTAATGTATTGTTGGATTTGGTTTGCTGGTATTTTGTTGAGGATTTTTGCGTCCATGTTCATCAGTGATACTGGCCTATAATTTTCTTTTTTTGTGGAATCTTTGTCTGGTTTTGGTATCAGGGTGATGGTGACCTCATACAATGAGCTTGGAAGTGTTCCTTCCTCTGCAGTTTTTTGGAATAGTTTCAGAAGGACAGGTGTTAACTCTTGCACACAAGGATGCACACAAGGATGTATATGCTTTAAAAACAAAGTACTAAAGCCACACTCTGAAGCGCTTACTTAGGGAACGTTAAGACAAAGGTGAGCGGCGTTTAGGAAAACCTATGGAATCTGAAATCAGACGGTCTAGATTAGATCTAGATCAGAAGGCTGGCTAGTCATTTACTGTGGGTGTGAATTTAGGCAAGCTGCTTAACTTCACTAAACCCTTCTTTCTCTCATTTATAAGAAGTGTTTACTCTATCTGTAGGGATTCTGTAAGAACGGCACGGATGTGAGGTCACGTGCTTCCCCATCTTGCTTGACTCTTGCTAAATAAATAGCACTCCCACCACCCGAAGCAGAGCTGACTTTGCTGTCTCTACCTTTAAATCAGCGGTCCCCAACCTTTCTGGCACCAGGGACCGGTTTTGTGGAAGACAATTTTTCCACGGATCGGGGGGAGGGGGTGGGGGAGGGATGGTTTGGGCGGTAATGCGAGCGATGGGGAGCGGCAGATGAAGCTTCACTCGCTTGCCCGCCACTCACCTCCTGCTGTGTGGCCCGGTTCCTAACAAGCCATGGACCCGTACCCAGGGGTTGGGGGGCCCTGCTTTAAAGGGCCTACAACTGTTCTGGAGTGGTCTAAGGGAGTTGGTTTAAATAGTTTCTCCAAACCAATACCATATGCTAACACATATATATGGAATCTAAAAAAAAAAAATGTTCTGAAGAACCTAGAGGCAGGACAGGAATAAAGACGCAGACCTACTAGAGAATGGACTTGAGGACACGGGGAGGGGGAAGGGTAAACTGGGACAAAGTGAAAGAGTGGCATGGACATATATACACTACCAAACGTAAAATAGGTAGCTAGTGGGAAGCGGCTGCATAGCACAGGGAGATCAGCTCGGTGCTTTGTGACCACCTAGAGGGGTGGGATAGGGAGGGTGGGAGGGAGGGAGATGCAAGAGGGAAGAGATATGGGAACATATGTATATGTATAACTGATTCACTTTGTTATAAAGCAGAAACTAACACACCATTGTAAAGCAACTATATCCAATAAAGATGTTAAAAAAAATTAAAAAAATAAAATAAAATAAATAAGTTTCTCCAGTAGTAACAAACAAAAAAATAATGAGCTCAGTAAAGATAACCAGAGACGTGATTGTTTTGAGAAACTTTAAAGCAATGGGACCATTAGCTTATGTCTGAGTCAGAGTTAACTATACTTACAACTGGAACATTTTGAAGTGAAACACTAGTCAAATTATTTCATATTTAGATATACCTTCTCAAGGTAACAAGATGGACTAAGAACAACTACCATCTCTAACATGTTAAAAAAAAAAGTCAGTAAGCACGTATAATGCGCGTACAATTTGCCATATACAACCACACCCCAGCACTGAAACTCAACCCTCCACCACCTCCATGTCACTCTTTGTCTCTCCCACGTCAAGTTGTATCAAAATTTTGGTTAGAACAATTTCTTGAGTTTTCATTTTTATAACCAGGCAAATGTTATCACAGCTGAACAACACAGTATATCGTGACTACTCTTCCTTTCTTGTATAGCCTCTTTCCTTTCCTGGAATTTATAACTGCCTGCTTTTTCATTTGCTTTGCTGTTTATATTTTTAACATTAATTTAATCTTAAATGCTCCCCTAGTCATATAAATCTCCCCTTAATACTTTTTAAAAATTTAGATGTTTTGTCAGTTTCCTTTTTTTGAGGAAATTGCTCATGAGGCCTCTGGCCTGCTCCCTCACCCTGAGGATGTCTTTTACCTCTTGCACATGTTGTATCCTTATTTCCTAGAGTACCTACCTGCTTCTTTCTCGCTTTTCTCTCTCATTTTGGTGGAGCCCATCTCTCCAAAAGCTTTATGCTCAGGACATGAATTTTTGAAAACTTCTCTGTTTGAAAGATTTTATTTTGACATTAATTAATAGTCTGGTTAGGTACAGAATTCTAGGTTGGAAATACTTTTCCCTGAGATTGTTGGGAGCATTGTTCCAGAGTTTCCTGGCTTCCAGTTGAAAAGCCTCAAACCATTCCAATTCCTAATCCTTTCTGTGATCTGTTTTCTCTTCTCTTCCCCCACATTGTTCTGTAGATTGATGATGAATACCTTGGTTTGCATCTGTTTTCATACATAACAGGTCCTTTCAATTTAGAAACTCATGTTCTTTTGTTGAACTAGAAATTTCTCTTGTTTCTTTGATGATTTTCTCCCTCCCATTTTATTTTGTTTATTTTGTGTTTCTTATTCCTTCCTTCCCCCCTCCCTCCCTCTTTTTCTTCTTCTTTTCTTTTTTTTTTAATAAGAAATCATGATAGCTAGATGTTGGATTTCCTGGCCTGGTCCTCTAATTTTCTTTCTTGCTTTCTCACGGTTTCCTGTGCTTCTTTCTGGGACACTTTTTCAATTTTATATTCCAACCACCTATTTCCATGATACTTTATTTTTCAATTACACTTTTTCCTTTGAATAATGTATTTCCTAGCTCTCTAAGAAGTTTTCTCCTCCTTGCACAGTCTCTGTGGCCTCCAAGTTGCTTTTTTCCTGGTTGCTTGTTTAGATCTCTGCTTTCATGTCGACGCTCTCCTCAAACGTGTGGTGGTTTGGGGCTACCTGCTCATGTGGAGGAGTGGGGCAGTACAAAGGTATCTTGAAGACAGCTGTGTGTGCATAGCTGGGTGGGTTTGTGAATGCTGGGGGTTGACATAGGTCACTCTTGGGCCACCCCAAGCCTTTTCTCTTGTGCTGACTAGATTCTCTCAGAGAAGATTCTCCCAAACTCTTCCCGGAGGGAGACAGTCTAGCTTCGACATCCTGAGAAAGAAGACTGGCGGTTTAACAGTCACTAAAATTGCCTGAGTCCCAGGTTCAAAGACCCTCCACTTTACCGTCTGCAGAGGATAAATCCTGAAGGTACAGTTGGAGATCTGGGTGTAACTGCTTCTTAAATAGACTTTCAACCAGTTCTCATTTTTTAGTCTTAACTCCTTCCCTCCCCCTACCAATTTCCAGAAGTACCCAGCACTGCCAATTTCTACACTTTTAGGAATTCTATGGGTTATTTCTTGGCTTTCTCCATTATCAATTTTGTATTTAGCTTTCTTGGATCTGATAAGTCAGTTATCACTCACCCATCTGTTTTCCTGCTTCCAAAATTACCCTAATTGTCTCCTTCCTAATTCTCTGTGTCCTATGGGTTGATGCTATTTCAATGGGATTTTAGGAGCAATGGAGGTAAATGCAGGACCTTAATATAACATCTCATATCTGATATCCTTATCACTTTAATGACATTTCTACTGAGCACCTGGGCAGGTGGATTGAAGGGAAAGAACAATCTAGGTGGGGAGGCAATTGGGTGGAGAAATGGGGAAATAAGTAGTCAGGAAGCAAAGATCACCATCTTCCTTTCTCTGTGAATCAGACAGAATGGCCCCAGTCACCCTGCAGGACTATTCACATTCTCCTTTGGCAGCAACACATGGACATGGAAGCCTGAGTATACCTGGGTAAGATTCCAGTGACGCATGTAATTTTGCTGGCTTTTGCCCATAAAAGGTATCCTAGAGTTCTTGAATCCATCTGCCATACTGCTTTCCAGGGCAACAGAAAACTGTGGAATGGGAGTAAGTGTGTGGAAGGGTAAGATTACGGTACAGGAGATAAGCCACTTCTTCCCCTTTATAGAAGGCCAGGGTGGGGTTTCAACTATTAATTTTGAACATGGAATAGAATTACAGCAGGAAAATAATTCTCTTCTCATATCTCTATTTCTAGAGTTGTGTAAATTAAAATTCTTTTGAGGCAAAAAATAGACATTAAAAAGACAATATGACACAGTAGAAGGGGCAAAATCCAAAACACTGACACCACCCATGCTGGTGTCGATGTGGAGCAACAAGAATTTTCATGCATTGCTGGTAGGAATGCAAAGCGGTACAGCCACTCTGAAAGGCAGTTGTGTGTGATTTTTCAGGCCTAACCACAGGCAATTAGAAAGGTATGAGAGTTAATTTTATGTTTTCAACTCGACTGGCCTAAAGGATGCCCAGAGAGCCGGTAAACATGATTTCTGGGTGTGTCTGTGCGTGTGCGACTGGAAGAGATGAGCACTGGATTCAGTAGACTGAGTGAAGAGATCCACCCTCGTCAATAAGTGGGCATCGCCCAATCCGCTGGGAGCCCAAATGGAACAAAAAGGCCTAGGAAGGGTGAATTCTCTCTCTCTTTGGGCTACGATGCCCTGGATATTGGAGTTCCTGGTTCTCAGGCCTTTGGATTCTGGGACTTACACCATCAGCCCCCTGGTTCTCAGGCCTTCAGACTTGGACTGAATTATGCCACCGGCTTTCCTGGTTCCCAGCTTACAGACAGCCGACTGTGGGGCTTCCAGGCCTCCAGAACTGTGTGAGCCGAATCCTATAAGAAATCTCCTCTTCTCTTTCTCTCTCTCTATATTCTACTGGTTCTTTTTCTTTGAAGAACCCTAATGCCAAAGGCTTTCCCTGACAGGCCTCACAGGGGAGAACTGCCCTCCCCACTCCGGACTTGGTGCACAGCCAGCACCTTGTACCCTCTGAAAGGAGCTGCAATCAAGGTCTCAGGCCAACTCATCGGGCATGATCTTCCACATACTTATATTCCAAGCCCCGCTGCCTTCATTCTTAGATCTCTTTATCTGAGGCCTTGGGCAGTGGTCCTCGTCAGGTGGGGGCAGGAGAAGGAAACTGTGAAGACGCCTTCCCTCGTGCGACTTAGTAGCCGGTACTCTTCCACTCCTCGCCTTTCCGCCTCACCTCCCGCCCTCTGACACCGCCACCATCTCAGGGTCCATAAGACTGCCAGACTTCTTCGCTCAGGGCTCCCTCAGCAGTTAGAAGACCGCACATTTGTGCTGATCACCTGGCCCTCAACCAGTGTGCCGTTCCGTGGGTGAAATGGAACAGAGGGCTTGGCGTTTTCTCCAGGTTTTGACCCCTGCTTATTATACCACCACAGTAAATGACTAAAGGCTTAACTCTTCCATTTTTGACTTGTTGCTTTAATTGGCTACTCCAATACCTAGAAGCTCGGCTCTCTCTCGCACCCAGCTCAGCTGAGCTCCTGACATATACCACACAATCCAGCAGTCGTGCTCCTTGGTATTTACCCAAATGAAATGAAAATTTATGTCCTGTACACAAAAACCTGCACACTGATATTTATAGTGGCCTTATTCATAGCTGGCAAACCTCAGAAGCAACCAAGGTGTCCTTCAGTAGGTGAGTGGATAAATAAACTGTGGTACATCCAGACCATGGAATAGTATTCTGTGCTAAAAAGAAATGAGCTATCAAGACCTGAAAGACATGTAGAAAACTTAGATGCCATATTACTAAGTGAAAGAAGTTAATCTGAAAAGGCTACATACTGTATGATTCAACTATATTTCAATCTGGAAAAGGTAGCACTATGGACACAATGAAAAGATCAGTGGCAGTCACGGGTTAGAGGGGAGAGAGGGATGAACAGGTGGGGCACAGAGGATTCTTAGGGCAGGGCAATTACTCTGTGTGATATACAGGGGTGGATACATGTCATTAGACATTGGTCCAAGCCCACAGAAGGTCTAACACCAAGAGGGAGCTGTAAAGTAAACCACGGACTTGGGCGATGATGCTGTGTCAGTGTAGGTTCATCGATTGTAACGAACGGGCTGCCGTGGTGAGGGAAGCTGACAGTACAGTGGGCAGTGCGTACGTGGGCGTGGAGGCAGATGGAAGGTTCTCTGTACTTTCCACTCAATTTTCCTGTGAGCCAGAAATTCTCCAAAAAGTAGCCTGTTTTATTAAAAAAAATCTAAACATTAAGAAAGAAAAAAGACAACGTGCTACTTTGGTACATCGGCCTAAAAACATAAAGTAATATAAATGATACACATGTAACCCAAAGGGTATATTAATATCTACATCTGAGATGGTCATAAAAATAACTGACAATATTTAACGTCTGAGAGGAAAGAGAGCTGGCAGTCAGGAACTGTTTAAACATTCCTTCAAAAATAAGACCCCCAGTTTGTGCTTTGATATAAACTCTGTGGCACATCACTGTGTGATTTGGGAGAGTCTTTATTCCTAGTCCCTGAGGTTGGGTAAAAGCTTTTCCAGACAAGACAAATACATTCAATTTATAGTTGAAATTAACTGCATTCTGACATCGGTATAATGTTGAACATGCTCTTAACGAGAAAATAGAGAAACAGAAATTCTGGGGTAGGACAGATGGAAACACTGGCAGATAGACAGATAATGGCTGAGGAGTAAGGGGAGATCTAAAATGAAATAAAAAGGAGCAGTGTTTTAAACCACAAAGAGGACATAACTGCCATACCAGGCCGGGCTGAGAAATGACTAAGGAGACCCCTACAGAAAACCTAGGAAAATTACAGTGCAGTACCATGTTGATGCTGGCTGAAAAAACAAGGCAGAAAGTGGACAGAAGTGCCAAAAAGAAACTTTTCCATTTACAAAGTGTTCAGACGGAAAGTCAATTAAAAGAGACAATAAACATTTGCGAGATGGTTAGGAAAATCTACTGTTAAATGGATTTGATTATAGTGTTTTAGCTATTAATACAATTTACAAGACAAATAAAAGGTATGTTACTTTGTAAATTAGAGAAAATGTTTTTCTTTGATACTATTAAAAAACAAAATAAAAATTTAAGTAAATAAAAGATAAGAAGCAAAAAATTGAGATACTTAATTTAAAAGTAGACAATGCTTTCTTTACAAAAGCCACGTTGAAAAGAGCTTCTGGCACCTGTCCTCTCAGCACACGAATCCATGCCCTCACCCCAGGTCTCTAGAGCGCCCTTCTGTCTGAGATCACCCCCAATACTAACCGAGCACGAGAGGAGTTTCAAATGCTTTGAGGGGCAGGGAAGAACGGTAACATCGGCCCTGGTCCTGAGGAGCTGACAGTCTAGTTGAGAAAACGAGGTGCACACTCACAGGAAAGAACAATATAAGACAGAGTGTAATTAAGGGCTACGTTGAGTGGCATTGATTAAAATCTTATAGGGCTGTAAAAGCGAGAGGTCAGTGAGGGCTAGGCTCATCAGGGAAGGTTCGGGGCGGGGGCGGGTGGTGCGGGGGAAAGCTACTTTGCCCAAGGCGTGAAAACAGGAGCAAGATTTAGGTAGGTAAGGCCAGGGGAAGGAGGGGACCACATGAGTGACTTACAGCATGAAGTCAGTCATTAAAAAAAGTGTGAGGAGAGCAGGGCTATTTTAAACTATTATAGGAGTATAATATGATTATATTTCCTTATCTCCTAACCTTTATTTTTGCATGTAATCTTTTTTTTTTAACATCTTTATTGGAATATAATTGCTTTACAATGGTGTGTTAGTTTCTGCTTTATAACAAAGTGAATCAGTTATACATATATCCCCATATCTCTTCCCTCTTGCATCTCCCTCCCTCCCACCCTCCCTATCCCACCCCTCTACGTGGTCACAAAGCACCGAGCTGATCTCCCTTTGCTAGGCGGCTGCTTCCCACTAGTTATCAGTTTTACATTAGGTAGTGTATATATGTCCAGGCCACTCTCTCACTTTGTCCGAGCTTACCCTTCCCCCTCCCTGTGTCCTCAACTCCATTCTCTAGTAGGTCTGCGTCTTTATTCCTGTCCAGCCCCTAGGTTCTTCATGACCATATTCTTTTTTTTTTTTTAAGATTCCATATATATGTGTTAGCATACGGTATTTGTTTTTCTCTTTCTGACTTACTTCACTCTGTATGACAGACTCTAGGTCCATCCACCTCACTACAAATAACTCAATTTCATTTCTTTTTATGGCTGAGTAATATTCCATTGTATATATGTGCCACATCTTCTTTATCCATTCATCTGTCGATGGACACTTAGGTTGCTTCCATGTCCTGGCTACTGTAAATAGAGCTGCAGTGAACATTGTGGTACACGACTCTTTTAGAATTATGGTTTTCTCAGCGTATGTGCCCAGTAGTGGGACTGCTGGGTCGTATGGTGGTTCTGTTTTGTTTTCTAAGGAACCTCCATACTGTTCTCAATAGTGGCTGTATCAATTTACACTCCCATCAACAGTGCAAGAGGGTTCCCTTTTCTCCACACCCTCTCCAGCATTTATTGTTTGTAGATTTTTTGATGATGGCCATTCTGACTGGTGTGAGGTGATACCTCATTGTAGTTTTGATGTGCATCTCTCTAACGATTAGTGATGCTGAGCATCCTTTCATGTGTTTGTTGGCAATCTGTATATCTTCTTTGGAGAAATGTCTATTTAGGTCTTCTACCAATTTTTGGATTGGGTTGTTTGTTTTTTTGATATTGGGCTGCATGAGTTGCTTGTATACTTTGGAGATTAATCCTTTGTCAGTTGCTTCATTTGCAAATATTTTCTCCCATTCTGAGGGTTGTCTTTTCGTCTTGTTTATGGTTTCCTTTGCTGTGCAAAAGCTTTTAAGTTTCATTAGGTCCCATTTGTTTATTATTTTTTTTTAATTTCCATTTCTCTAGGAGGTGGGTCAAAAAGGATTGTGCTGTGATTTATGTCATGGAGTGTTCTGCCTATGTTTTCCTCTAAAGAGTTTTCTAGTGTCTGGCCTTACATTTAGGTCTTTAATCCATTTTGGGTTTATTTTTATGTATGGTGTTAGGGAGTGTCCTAATTTCATTCTTTTACATGTAGCTGTCCAGTTTTCCCAGCACCACTTATTGAAGAGGTTGTCTTTTCTCCATTGTATATTCTTGCCTCCTTTATCAAAAATAAGGTGACCATATGTGCGTGGGGTTATCTCTGGGCTTTCTATCCTGTTCCATTGATCTATATTTCTGTTTTTGTGCCAGTACCATACTGTCTTGATTACTGTAGCTCTGTAGTATAGTCTGAGGTCAGGGAGCCTGATTTCTCCAGCTCCGTTTTTCTTTCTCAAGATTGCTTTGGCCATTCGGGGTCTTTTGTGTTTCCATACAAATTGTGAAATTTTTTATTCTAGTTCTGTGAAAAATTTGCATGTAATCTTTTTTTTTTTAAAGGAAGATTTATTTATTTATTTATTTATGGCTGTGTTGCGTCTTCGTTTCTGTGTGAGGGCTCTCTCCAGCTGCGGCAAGCGGGGGCCACTCTTCATCGCAATGCGCGGGCCTCTCACTATCGCGGCCTCTCTTGTTGCGGAGCACAGGCTCCAGACGCGCAGGCTCAGCAATTGTGGCTCACGGGCTCAGCTGCTCCGCGGCATGTGGGATCTTCCCAGACCAGGGCTCGTACCCGTGTCCCCTGCATTGGCAGGCAGACTCTCAACCACTGCGCCACCAGGGAAGCCCCTGCATGTACTCTTAATCCATATAATCCAGCAAAGAATCCACAAAGCACTTCTTACAACACATAAGTAAAAATGTTTCTAGTTTGATTAAAATATTTGGGAATAATCTATTTATAACAATTCTGCTCTGTATCTTTGGAAAAGTGAAAGTTTTGTTTGAAGAGTAGCCACTTGACCTTCATTTCAAAGGTTAAATTTTAAAATCTGTATAGGTAATGTTCGTATTGCTTTTTTTTCCAATGTGAAATTTTACTTTTACTTAATAAAATCAAGGCAGGGTTTGAGGGATGCTAAAGGTGATGTGAGGCCCAGTCCGCCTGACACCAGCCCTGTGGCCTAGAGCTCGTTTCCTAACCTCTCAACACGGAGGTTGGGCTCCATCTCTGAGGCCTCATAAGAACATGCTGTTTCTACGAAATTTATTAAGTGGTTGAATATTATACTTGTCTGACTGAATTACTTTCAAAGAGAAAGAAAGCTTTGTTCAAGGTGAATAAAGAAACTTATATGAATACTTTTGTTAAAAATTAAATATGAGATGCTGACGGTGAACTGGGTAGAATGAGAACTAAGCAAGGACACTGGGATCTAACCCCACACACTGACTGTGATTGTTTTCAATCACTTAACTGCCAAGGGCATTGTATTAGTTTGCTAGGGCTGCTGTAACAAAGTACCAAAAGATGGACGGTGGAAAACAACAGAAATGTATTGTCTAATAGTTCTGGAGTCTGAAAGTCCGAAATCAAGGTCTTGGCAGGGCCATGGTCCCTCTCACATCTGTAGGAAAGAATCCTTCCTGCCTCTTCTAGCTTCTAGTGTTGGCAGGGTTTGCTCCTTCTGAGAGCCTCTGAGGGACAATCTGTTCTATGCCCTTTTCACAGCTTCTGGTGACAGCTGGAAATCCTTGCGATTCCTTGGCTTGTAGACACATCACTTCAATCTCTGCCCTGCCTTCATATGGCATTATTCTCCCCATGTGTCCTCACACTGTGTTCTCTCTGTGCACGTCTGTGTCCAAATTTTCGTCTTCTTACAAGGACACCAGTCATATTGCATCAGAGGCCCCCCCACTCCAGTAGGACGTCTTCTTAACTACTTACATCTGCAACAATCTATCTCCAACTAAGGTCATACTCCGAAGCACTAGGGGTTAGGTCTTCAACTTATCTTTTTGGATTTAATATACAATTCAATCCATAACAGGCCTCATTACCTGAGCCTGTAAAATCAGGATTTTAGACTAGATGTGGTGGATCTGAACTGTTTTTTGGGTGACATATTCCTTTGAGACGATAATGAAGGCTAGACATCCTTGACTCAGGGAAACGCACACCTACTGGATATTTTGCAGAGCATCAAGATGAAGCCCTCCACCGAACTGCTAGGAAGCAGGGGCCCCAAGTAAGGAGTGCCGTCACTGAAGGAAGGCTCTTTAGTTTCCACAAGAGCAACATTCCTTGAGCTACAAATACATCACCTATAGCTCCAAGAGAGCACACGTCATGCCCAGAGCCTTGTACAGCGGTGTTCGGTTAAAACTTTTTGAGCTTGAAGACGACTGGGTGTAATGGAACATCAGCACTCTGGATGCCCCAGGCAGGGCATCATGAGTCAGAATCCACGGAGATGGAATAAAAACTCGACGCCAATGTTCCATTTGGAATGCAAAGGGTGGCAAGTTACCCACCTTCCTCTTGTTCTTGACCCCGGCCTAAGATGTGGGCTCATCTGATCAGTACTGCCCTCCCGTGTGTTCTGCCCGATCCTGTTCTGTGTCTTCTTCCTGCTACTCTGCCCCCTCCCAATCCTCTCTGAAAAACAATGCCTTTCCCTTTGAGCCTTGCCCTCCCGACCACTGCTGCCCCTGCGACCTCCACGGGTGATGGTGGGGGGCACCTCGCTCCCTGATTCTGTCTGCGAGCCATTGCTTCCTCTCATTCCATAAAGACCCCTCTTCCTCTGAAGGTCACGCCATGTATCTATACTTCCATCCTGCCCCTTCGTTAGTGTCGTGGAGGCACCAGGATGGCTGGCAAAGAGCAGGCACTCAATAAATACTGGTTGAATGGTCGATGCTTTGAATAAATGATTGACTGAATAAAAGTTGTTTCCTTGGTCACTCTTCTGCATTTATGGGATGCTTCCACTGCTGGCCTCACTGTGCTTCTTCTATACCTTCTCCTATCATGATTCTCGATGAAGTGTCCCTGGAGGACCAAACAAAAAGCCCAGCTCCTTCCCAATCCCTTGATCTCCTCAGTGACTTCCTTCCCCCTTTACTGACTTTGACCACCCTGGTCACACCAAGAACTGCTCCATGTCCTCGTTTGACCACAACCTCTGATGCTTTCAGCTCTCGCACGCTCCCTGTAAATCCCTTGATACTCTGATTCTGTAGCAGTCTCTTCCTGGCCACGCTTCTCTCCCTACACATCCTAAACCGCTCTCTTAAGATGTACTCAACGCCCCCCACCTCCTGCCTCCTTTCAGCTGGACATGGGCCTCACGTGAAGCCTGGATTGCGATCTGCCACTTTGGGTCTTGCCTGGTGAGCGTCAGTGGGTGCCACTGCCCACGTGTCTCTGCAGGCTCTTCAACAGCTCGCGGGCTCATGCTAGGTCTTGGGCAGCCACCTTCCCAGCGCTTCCCCGTCACTCCCCTGAAGCCCTGCCCTGCCCCATTCACAGCAGACAGCCTGGCCTCGTCCTTTATCAGGCACCTTCTCCTAGAAACCGGTCTACTTCTGAAACCTGCCTGGTGCCTCCTTCCACAGGACTCCCGACCTCACGCCACTGCCTGGTCTAGGCCCTTGTTTCTTCAATTATTTCACTCAAAAAATATGTGTCAGGAGGATTACTACGCACTGGGCCCTGTTCTAGATGCTGGGATACAGCTGGCAAACCAAGACAGACAAAATCCTGTCTCTCACTGGTGGGTGGAAGAGTGGGTGTGAAGAACAAATCATAAACAGTAAAAACTTCAAATAAACAGTATAATTCAACTTTTCATAAATCCTACTCACAGAACAGGAGGGAAAAACTAGCGCTGACCCTTGAAGGAGGAGCTCAGACTGGTTTGAGAAAGACATTCTCCGCCAGCTCTCCCACCTCCAGGTGCCCTGTTTCCCTCTACAGGCAGCCATCAAACCTTCTTGGTCCCCACACTGACCTCTAGTTACATCTTTCTTCCTCCCTTCCCTGTTGACTTTCTTTAAAGATTAGTCTGCACATGCTCTCTCTGCATTCTTTCTTTTTTATTTAGTTGATTTTTAATTGAAAATGTAATGTGTACATAAAATAACAACAAAAACTGTAGAAAAGGCTATTGTAGTTCTGAGCTGTCCAGTTACCCTTCAACCTACCGTAATCCAGATTCTGCTCCCGCAGTCCACTGAATCCACTTCGGTAAGGTCTCCAACGACTGTCCCTCCACAGGTGGACCTTTCCAGCCTTACCTTACTGTACCTCAGCACTCCTGACCCCTGTTACTTCCCTCGCTCATATAACAGCTTTGTGAGGTTACAACACAAGCTCTTCCTTCTCTGGTGCCTCTTAAATACTGATATTAAATACCTTTGCCACCTTCTCTTTCTGTAAGCACCCACCTTAGCTAGACTGACCATATAATTCTTATGATCTCTATGGGATGCCTCTGAGAGTGAAAGAAGGCAGTATGAATAACTATTACTCTTGATTAGCAAGTGTAAACTGAGACTGTTCCATATAAACTGGGATATATGGTCCCTCTATTCTTGGGAGATCACATCCACTGTTGCGGCTTTAACGAACACGTACCTATTCACCATTTGCAAAAATAAATCTGTAGCCTTGACACTGACAGTGAGCTTTATTTTCCAATCTTCAGGTACTGATTTCTTACAGACAGCTCAAATTCAGCATGGCCCAAACTCAATCATACCCATTCCCCAAACCTGCTAATCCTTCTCTTTCCTCTCCAAGTCGTACAGATTACTCAGCTCTCCAAGCCGGGGCTCATGAGGGAGAACTTCCTGTCCTCTCGCACCCATTTGATTTAATCCCCAAGACATGCTGACTTCAGTTCTGAAGATTTCTTCAATCCACTGTTTTTCCCTTGGACTACGGTCATAACTTTTTATCTGAGGTCCTTGCTCCAGTCTTGTCTGCTTCAAGTCTATTTGCACACGGCTGCCAGAGTGACCTAACACTGCCCACACTGCTGCTTTGAACCTTTCAGCAGTTTCCGGTCACCTCCAGGATAAGGACTCTCATCACGACTCATTCTCTTGACTCCTTCAGGCTCATAACCGGCTAGTCACTCTCCCTTTGCACTCTCAGGATACCAGACAGTCGTAGAGACACACATACACGACCCCCCATTAAGCTGGCTCTTACTCCCTAGCTTCTCTGCTCATGCTGTTCCTTCATGCTGGATCATGCTGGAACGCAGATCCCTTCTTTCGCTCGCCAACATCTATAGCGTGTTCTCTAGTCACACAGCCTGCCCGGAGGGGAGCTCGGTGCCCCTCCTGTGAGCTTTCATGCTGCCCATCTATACCTCGGCCACAGTTCCAGACACGTCAGTTTGAAATTAATGATGTCAGTCTCTCCTACTAGTTGGTAAACTTCCTGAGGACAGGGGCAGTGCCCCTTAAATACTTAATAAATAGTCATCCTATTTTTAGGAAATCTCATCCACTGTTATGGATTTAAATAAGCAAATTTAAATAACTTGGACTTCATATTGAAATAAACAACTTCATTACTCCTGCATTTTTTCACTTGTGCCTATGTGTTTTATAAGGTCATCAGAGCAGGGATTAAAAATGTACAAAGGCTTCAGCTGCCAAAAACTGCAAGTTTTATTAAATTAATTGTTAAAAGTAGATCTTAGCACAGGAAACAGGGTGATTAAATTAAAAATATCGTTGCGATGCACCAAAGTAAGAAAAGAGTAAATATTCAAATGTTTAAGACTACAGAAAATCAGAATACATTTCGACAGTGGTTTGACTTGGAAAATTTTGTGAAAATATTATCCAAAAGCATTTTTTTAAATAAAAGCGGCTTTTGTTTTTTATTACTTACATCTTATAAAAATCATACCATTTTTAAATAGGAGATTAGCATTAAATATTCTAAAATCTATCAACAGTATCCCTCAAATCTACCCAAACATTCTTCTCTACTTTCCAGATGTTTCCTCTTATGATTTCCATGTTCTTCTGAGTTTAGCTCTGACTCAGAAAGAAGGAACTTTTCACTTTGTATGTCAATACCCAAACTATCTGACCTTCAAGGCACAGAAGAAAACCACAAGTTTTGGATAAAATGTGGTGCTCCTGTCACTTACTCATTCAAGAAATTTGGGGGGAATTTAAAAAGTATAATCTAAAATTTAAAGAATATTATTAGTGTTACCAGAGGCATAACAACAGCATCTGGCACAACTGGCATTTAATGAACAAAGAAAGAGAACCACACAGCAATTTAACAGTCAAGATTATGAATGACTCCAAATAGTTTATGTTCTTCTGACAAAGTCCTACTTTTATGGTAGTTTTTTATTTCCTAATTCATCATCCCTTTGTGCAATCTTTCCTAATTATATTTTGGCTTACAAATCTGGTTTTGTGAACTGATTATTTTTTTGAGAAGGAAAACAATTTGAGGTATTTTGAAATTTAAAACATGCTTTGCTATTTTCTTCAAGCGGAGGATTATCGGACCATTCCAAAGGGTTAGGCACTGGCTTTCCAGCTCAGCAAGCATCCTAAGGTAGATCTGATGAGGTGGGAATACATCTGCCATTTGGCACTCCACCGAGAAATACATTTGGCCAAAATATAACTGAGAAGAAGTTAAAATATCTTTAAATGTAATATTTAATTTTTATTGGCAAGTTGTAGATACTATAAAAACAGCTCCAAGCTCCTGATAAATATTCCTGAATACTCCCTACCTGTCAGAAGGTGGAGCTCTAAACATATCTGAAATACTGGCTTTTTATATGTATGTTTCACAAATGTGCGTAATGACGAGGTTAAAGCAGGAGTAAAGTCTTTAGAAAAACGGTTCTGAAGAATATTTCAATTCTCTCAAGATAAAATCACCCACATCTCCCAATATGTACATGGTTAACTAACAGAAAGCATATTTAGTATGTTCCTTTGAAACGTCAATATACTGCCTACTATAAAAATGTAGGTATGGTAATTCAAAATAAAAGATAAAGTGTATTTAAGAAACACAGTTTAAAAAATCAGGACCACTTAGTTGAATGTCAGCAAGGTCATTAACACTTACAAGCATCTCGGATGTAGAGTAACATGGCTATGAAGATATAATCAACCAAACTCAGGCTGAGGCCATCTGCAAACAAGGCATCCCAGACCACCAGAAGATCCTGCAGGGGGAACTCTCTTCCAAACAGCAGCCGTACCCACCGTCTGGGAAGAAACAAAACCCAAATTCAGAAAATAGTACTTTTGAGAGTAATATAAAGAGGAATCATTTTCTCCTGTGACTGTGAAAAAACTATAATTTTTAACTGATCACACTGAGCAAATATTATATATCAAAAATATAATACAGTGAAATCCAAGTTTTAAGCTTTCAAATGAGTTTTGTAATTTTATAACTAGGCCACAATCATTAAACTTTATTCCTATATGTATAAAACACAAGTATGATATTTGAAAAGGGTAGAAATCTTTCATATGCATTAGAAATCACAAATCTCAAAAAGGCAAAGAGAAAAATGAATGTAGTTTGATAGTTGCCTCATACGTAAGGTTATGAATTAAAAAATAACAATATTCCAAAATTTTATATCATTACTGACCTTTTTTTGTTAACTAGACTTTTGCAAACGGTCATATGACAAATTACTATAGCCAAACAGAAAACTGCGTTCTCACATTTCCCTCCTATGTAAAAATATTCATTTTAAAATTAAATGTGGAAAAAACAAAAGATATCTGTTTTTGTCAAGCGTGGACAGTTATTTCAAATGAAACATATAATGATACTTAATTTTTAACTTCAGAATAGATATATCTTACCAGTGAGGTTATCTTTCTGGGGGTAGTTTTCAAAACACAGGCAGTTTTATGGCCAGGAAAATGGACACGGATGTTACAGAGCAGACATAAGAAGCTAACAGGGATACTAAACAAGGTCCGTCTGTAATTCTACATCATAAATAGTAACACCTCAGACTTCGAGCAAATGCTAAGCTATTTATATCTAATTCTTATAAGAAAATTAAAATAATTCATTTTGATGTATTTTTATCCATTTACTTCTAATTTTATATATATGGCTATAATTTCCTTACACAAGCCTTTCTCTAGGAACTTCAGCTAGAAATCTATGTGATTCTGGCACACAGCAAAGACTCAAAAATTCTAAATTTCTAGTACCACTAAATAGTACAGAATAGAGGAGATTCTTTAAAAATTAGTTAAGAGATATTCCCTCCTTGAAAAATTCAAAACCAAATATAACCATCTGTGAGGTTAAAGTGAGGCCAAAAAAAAAAAATTCAAATACTACTTTTTTTTCAGGGAGTATTACATTTAAGGAGGAATCAAAAAGCTGTGACAGAATAGTGTATAATCACACATACGTATCACAGTCTATTAGGAACCATATGATCAAATATTTGAGTTCTTTTATTCATATTACCAAATTAATCAACAGAATAATTAAGCTGTATTTTCAACTTCATCTTAAATTATGTTACATCAATTTTTCAGGAAGAAATTTAATGTCTAAGTGACATTTATCCTTTAAAAAATGTTACAGTATTGCTTAGAATTTTTATCTACCATTCAATTCTTACCTCACTGCTAACATATGAGAGGTGACTAACACAAAATATATATATATGTATATTTTGTCAAATACGCCTGTATTTATGTGGTTTAGAATGAAACATTATTTCTCCACACACTTCTAATTCTTTCAGATTACAAATGCTAATATTTACTGTTTTAAGAAGTACCAAAATATCCCTAAATTAAACAGGTTGCTCTTCTTAATTACAAACAATTAACTGGTCTTGCAAAGAGTATCAGGGAACCAGAGAATGGGCAAAGCAAAAAGTACCTGGATTAAACCATCTGGGGGACCTGCTTAAAGGACCTTTAAACTGATAACTATATCTGCATTAGTAAGTGACTAAAATCACATAGAACATGGTTATTCAGTTATCCAAGTGACATAACTGATGAAACATTCATCAATGAAAAAAACTGATGAGGGGCTAATGTATAACATGGTGACCATAGTTGGTAACACTGTATTGTATCAGTGATACAAGGTACACTGTATAGAGTGTACAGTGTACACTGTACAATAGCAATACATTGTATTGCTTAGCAATACAATACAATACATAAGATACAATACATTGTATCTTAGCAATACATTGTATCACTGTATTGCTAAGAAAGAAAGAACTTAAATGTTCTCACCAAAAAAAAAAGATAAATATGTGAGATCATGGCTATGTTAATTAAATAGATGGAGGAATCTTTTCACGATGTGCACATACATCAAATCACAATGACATATGCTAAATATCCTACAATTGTATGTGTCAATTATACCTCAGTAACGCTGAAAAACATAAGTAAATTAACTAAGAATTATCTTGGTTTGACGGATAGGCAAATTTTGGCAATTTGAAAACTGCAAATTCTGACATTTAAGCGATTCCTCCTGGTTCAAATCTGGATGCCAGTACAAAACTCAAGGATCACACCCATAAAACAATACTGTGCCCTGAATGTGGCCCCTTCCCTCCTGGAGGTTATTTTAATGCTTTCCTTATTTGAATAAGCCCATTTGGTAACTGCTGCTGCTGTTTCCAAAAAGACATTGCTTTTGCTAGGCCTTCTTACGTGTAGAGAAAATTTTTTCTGTGTGTTTTCCAGGCTATCTCCTATTGAAAGCAAAATGCCTTTTGAAAAAAGGTGACATCTATCATATTACAATAAATATCATTTATCAAAAAAAAAAAACCCCAAACTGATGAAAGTTAATACACACCACAGATGAGAATACAATGCTATCTTTTTCCCTCTTTCTTAAAGTTCAAATTCCTCTCATTTTCTTATGGACAATCACATCTTTGGTTTCATCACAGATAATGCATCGAAAACAAAGGAGCCTACTTTTCAGAAATAATCTATATTCCTATTATTTCTATAACAAAATGCCCAGTTATTGCCCAAACCCCTTCTCTTGCAACTTTCCTGCCATTTGGGGTTGTGTTAGCTTAGCTTCAAAAACGACCCTGCAGATACGTATGTGCAGCAGTTGCCACCGCAGAGCTGTCAGGAGTGGGGACTGCAGACACCTAGCAATCTACAGTGAATAAAACATGCCTTCAAAACCACACAGAATGTACGTCTTCAGTACTTTCATATTTAATGTGTAATCTGTGATGTGCCGCTTTATAAATATTTTACATTGCTTTATTTTTGAAGTTTCACCTTGCCAAGTACACTGGTAAATAATTCTAGGGCAAGGACCAAAGTGTGTGTGTGTGTGTGTGTGTGTGAGAGTGAGAGGGAGAGAGAGAGAAAGAGACAGAGACACAGAGGGAAATAGAGAGAGAGACAGAGAGAGAGAGCGTGAGCCAGAAAGTTCTCTGTCAAGAGCTCTGTACACTTTGCGAAGTGCTTTACGTGTTTACCAAGGTCTTGTTAAACTCACTGTAAAGCCACCTGTCACGCTACTGACAAGCAAAGGTGGCTAAATTGGAAATACAGGAATTCATCTGGTTAATGGCAGCATAAAAATAATTCAGGAAGTGGAAAAAGATCCAGAAACACGGAAGGAAAAAATTCATTAATAGGTGCCTAGCATGTTTCTTTTATATAAAACTGTTAATAAGCTGTACATGCAAGGATATTACATTAAAGCAAAATATAGTTTCCTCTATTTTATCTGCAATTATAGGAAAATTAAGGCCAAATTCTCAAAATATTTAAGGCGTACACTGTATGACTAATGGAACGCTTTGGGACCAACAATGACCTTATCAATAATTTAATCATTTTTATCCCAACTGGGTTTAGTTCATACATACATTCACCACACACAAAATTTCCTGTGCTATTTTGGGCTTTCCTCATTGAGCTTAAAAACCAAGAAAAAAAATCAGTTCTTTATGGAATGAGTTACCAATAGAAATTATTTCAGTATGCTTTTGTATTCCTAGAAAGGAAAACTTACTCTAAGAAACGAGGTCCTGCAAAGAAGTCACTCCTAAAATTAACATGCTTTTATTGCAGTTAAAAATATTTAGCAAGAGTTTAAGTTACACTTAAGGGTAGCATTAAACCTTTCTTTTACCTTCAGTTTAATTGCTTGATACTATTAATCTTGCTTTATGTATGTTACACCTGCAGATTGCAATGCTCATAACCTATACCTTGTATCACTTGTGAAAATACAATAATTCATTTTTTACCAGACTTACTTAGTAATTAAAATCTACACAAACCAAAAAGACCTTCTGAAGTATTAAATTTAATAATAAACCACCCAAAGACAGGACAGTCTCTATGTCTGCACTTATGCCACTAGTCTCAGTTTTAAATTTCTGTGTAATTAAGCTGCTATCCCCTGGGGATCAGTGATTCCTGATGGTGTTATTGCTTGGTGAATGACCCATGGAAACACCAAGAGAAATACATTTTTTACTGATCAGTTTATGAAAATGACCAATTTGACTGAGGTTTAAATAAACAATTTGACTGAGACTTAAATAAACATAGCCTTAATCCAACATGGCTGCAGTGGGTTATACACGCAGAAAGCAATTTATACACTAGACCTTCATTTCTTTTTTCTTCTGAGATATGGGTACAGCTACCTTGGAAGAACAAGTAAAATGGAAAAGGTATACTCAATTTAATTTAACAAACACTACAGGGGCATCTTGAGTAACCTGTGATCACTGGGTAAGCATATTGGAACACAAAAGAGCAATGTTAGAGTTTTGCTTAATGATATTAATTTTGTCTTTTGCTTTCTGTTCACTTGTACTTTTCAAAACTAACAGTTAATTTTTAAATAATCCATGCCTGGTAGAGAAGAAACAGAATCTAAATTCTGTGTTTGTGTCAGAGAAAAACAAAAGCAAATCAAAAGTTCCCATCTTTGTGCCTGCCACCTCCCTTGACTGAATTTAGGCTCTTCTTATACTGGGTTCCTTTGTACTCAGTTCTTTTTGAATTAATTTACCCTGAGTTTTCCTTTATGTCAACTCTGTGAAAACAGTCTTAAAATTAGAACCAAATATTGTAGTTATTATAATTAGGGTCACAAGGCATTCTCATCTTTAATTCTAACTTCTTTGGAGAGCAAAGCCACAAAAGATGGAAGCCAAAATAAATCATTTTCCCCCCCAATTTCATGTTTATTCTTCTTCTGACAGCTCTGCAGAATACAATATTGGAAGATGCTTAGCCTGTTGGCTATTTTTTCAATCTGTTTCAATTTGGTCTTCTTAAAAATATTTGGGATCTACATGTGTTACAGAAAGATCTGAATACATCAAGCCCATCAAACTCTGCTGCAAAAACAGAAGGAACTGCAACTTCAAATTAGTTATTATCTTTAAGGAACTCAAATTTGCTTTCTAAGTGCTCCTTGTAATACGCAGGTTGAAGCCAGCTTGAATTTGGCTTTCTGGGAACACGTGTTAACCCTAACTTAACCCCCACAGGATAAGTACACGAACTGTTAAAAGTGTATTTTTTACTTTGGGGAAAATTCTCTGTTCCTTTCAGTGGGCAGTACATAGCCCTTTATTAAGGAAGGTTTCTTATTCCAAAAATAAGTTCCTAATAATTATCACCCATTCGTACTGTAATTTATTCTCTTTGGCAAGGGTCTGAAGCTGTTTTGTCAGAACAACTATAATACACCCTTTGCAAAAATAGCCTAAATGGAAAGCAGAGCCTTGTGTATCTATGTTTTTTCAGAGGTTCAAGATGCTCTGAGAGTGTGGGGCACAGAGGATGACCATCACATGTCTTGAGGCTGTATAATCCTTGAACATTCTCTCTCTCTCTCCCTCTCTCTCTCTCTCTCTCTCTCTCTCACACACACACACACACACACACACACACACACTTCTAGAGGTAGACCTGCCATTTGGATTACAAGTATGGTATATCGAGGAGTAATTTTAGGATGCATGATTTACCAGCAAGTTCAAATAAAGCTATTGAAAGGTGGTCATACTCCAATATCGATTTAGTTGTATGAATAGGATGTGCTCTCACTGAGAATCCTATTGTACACTCCAACCAGGGTGCAGCTGGAATCATAGCCCTGACTCAAGAGAACAGGGGGGTAAAAGCTGCTAAGGAGTAATCTCTCTACCCGATCACTTACTTGGGCTCCACTACAAGTGAGCTACTGGGCATCTCCTTGAGAAAATTACTTGGAAGCCACTCCGACCTATGAATAACAAACAGCACGAAGAATTCATGGACGGTTGGCGGTCGCGTTGGGACAATTAATTTTAGGCTCTGTGAATACTAGTGTTTATTTATACTACAAACAAGTCTTACTTCTCGGAAGTCTATAAATAGGCTTTGTTCTGTCATTTTATCTTCAGGAAAGGGAGTTATGAGCAAGTCGGTTTTCCGAAAGAGCACACACAGGCTTCCTAAAAATAATTGCTCCTATCCTTCCTAATCTGAAATCATTAAAAAACAAAACAAACCTTGTGTGACTTTATTTTTTTTGAAATTGTCATAGGCTATTTCACATACCAATGAAATCTTAGCCTCACTGAATAACACTTTTCAATTTCCTCTGCATAAATCTCCTAATACACTCATATATATTGTTGGAGGAACTAACATAAGGTATAACACTAAACTAAGAAATATCAGGATCCATGTGATTCAGGGTGGACGTAAGACCGCACGTCTGCAGACCGGTCACACGTCATGAAGAGAGTCAGACTGAGCCCCTTCCTAAGAGGCAGCAGCGGTGCCTGGTTTCCTATGACTTCTTACCGCTTACCTGTAGCTGTAAGCACCTTCTGGGGGTGGTTTTCTCCGGCCCTCTCTTCCTTCTCCCCTTCCCCGCCATCGCACAAGGCGCCCCGACCCTGCCTAGCTGTTCGGGGGCTAGGACAAGTGCATCACTCAGGCCTGATGTTTGCAGGTTCCATATCTATTCTGTTCCCCAATCACACTGCCCAGAGATAAAGGCACTGATAAACAGATCCCAGCTAAAGGGTTAATTACTGATAGGTTGGTTTGGTTTCTCTTCCTTCTCCAGCAGATCACAAGCTCCTTGAGGTTATTTGGTGTTGGACAGAGTAGGGGAGTGAACAAATGTTTATTAAATTAATATGAATCCTCCTTCCCAGGTCAGCTCTTGTTAACCAGTGATCTTCTTGATCTTGAGCCTGCATCCTTGATCTCTCATACGTTTCCTAGCTGCTCATCTGACATTCCATTCCCCTGAGCTGCTCTCATCTCTGTAGGGATCCCTGGACACACATACTGAATAGTAAGTGATCACACCTATGAAGGAATCGATCAAGGCCTCCTAAGCCCTCTCTCTTGGACTTTCTCCCTTCACTTCCTGTACTCTGGCTCCCTGCTTGCCTACACCTCAGATGCTCTGCAGCTGGGGCCTGTAGTCTACTAGGACCCTGCCCTCAAAATGTGGTCCTAGGACTGGCCCCAACACTGGGGAGCTTGTTAGAAATGCAGACTCCCAAGTCCCCCGTATAGTCCTACTGGATCAGACTCTTCATTTTAACCAGGGCTACAGGTGATCTCTGTGTATATTAAAGTTTTGGAAGCCATGGACTAGGTGACAGTTCCCTGTTTCCTACTCATTTTGGTGCCAGCTGTCAGGGCTCCTAAAATCCACCATGCATCCGCGTATAATGTTATCCTAGGAGGAGAGAAAAGGCTTAAACTATTGGATGACTCTTCTAACTAGGGTAATGGTCTCAAACTTCAGTATGCATCAGACTTGCCTGGAGGGCGTATTAAGACACAGATTGCCAGGACCCATCCTCATGGTCTCAGGTTCTGATCCCGAGGTTCAGATGGGGCCCGAGCACGTGCGTTCTCAACTAGTTCCCTGGAGCTGCTGGTGCCGCTGACCCACAGACCACAGTGTGAGGGTCACGAAACAAGCTTCTGGTTTCTGTTCACATCTCCTCTTAGTCCTGGGCGGGGGTCTTCTAATCAGCTTACGCAGTGGTTGCGTGGACCAGTGGCCATGAAACATCTAATGGCTGGGACACAAAGCACACACAGCCAAGCCTCTCTTAACATTCTATCTCTAGTAATATCTATACTTCTTGCCCCCAGGAAAACATCACTATAAAAACACGATCCAATAAAAAGGAGAGACACAGACATTCGGGAGAGGGAGAAGGCCTCCCAAAGGTTAGGAGAAACTGGGCCGCTCTGATTTTGTTTAACTCCCAGTATATTACAAGATGAAGAAATGCCAGAACAAAGCCATAAAAATTGTGACATTTTAAAAGTTAACATTTATAGGTCAATGTTTTTTAAACATAAATTTACTATGATGGTTACATACAATTGCAGTTGAAGGTAGAGCGAACACTCTTACGTTTGAGGCCCTCTGTGTTTAGCCCTGAGTTGATGACTCTGCTGGGTTCTCTGGTGATCGGCTCTAACGAGGTGAGAGTTGGGATGGGACAGGACACGGCCGATAAGCTAGCTGCAAGGAGGGGAGTGGCCAGTGCATACAAGGGGCAGAGAATCCCAGCGCCGCCAGGACCCAAAAGGGCACTCTCCTACTCCCCATGCAGAAGCCCTACAATACTGGGAGCCTGGCTGAATGGCCAACGATTTGGTGTTTTCTCTTCTGTGTGACCCATGAACCATTCTCACCCTGAGGTTCTGCACTATCAGTTTGCTCAGACGGATCTGTCTCTAAAAGAAAACATGCATTTAAAATGTTTTACCTGGAAAGATAAAGAGCTAAACAGTAAGAGATGTCTACCCCAATGGTATCATTACTACCAGCCCCACGATTACCTGGTAGAAGAGAGATTTCAGGATAAGGGAGTTTCCCTGGAACCTCTCAGACCTCCACGCACAGTTGAAACAAAGGAAGACCACCCAAATAAGGACAAGCGGAGGCTATTTATTCAAAGCTTGCTATAGCAAGGGAATCAGCTACCATCACTTGTGTTTGGCAAAGGATCAAAAGCAGTCAGGGGAGTGAGAAAGCTTTATAGTGAATCAAAGAGAAGGTTTCAGGTCTGCCTGATTGGAGGCTATAACGATGGCGCTGGGCTGACCAGAGGAGGAGCCTCATTTGTGATTGATTTGGGGAGCATATTAGCTTTCTCTGGTTGGTCCTGAGCTGGAAGCAGGCAAAAATAGGGGAGTTGGCAGTCACCGACCAAGTCCTGACTGTTCCGGGCTGATTTTGCTGCAGAGGTTGTGGCTTGGCTTCTTGCACAGGTCAGCGCTCTCTTGTCCTAGATTGCCCGGCCAGTGTTCACTTTCTCACTCAGTCTTTCTTTACCGACTCCAGGCTGCTCGGCCTACACCCATGCCTAGTCTAGAACCAGCTACAGTTTCAGTTTCACAACATTACTTTCTCGGGTAGTTCTGAAGTCTAAAGGGAGACAAGATAGAGAGGCAGTGGCAATGCGTGTTTTGTTTCCCTCTTTACAAAGCTTTATGGAAAGCATGAAATAGTGAAACTTAAATTCTATTTTCTATATAATTAGAGAGGAGTTGTGGACCCCTTTGAGAATTCAATCAAGTTGATGAACCCTCTCCCCTAAAATATACACACATCCACACACATACTCATGTGCAAGTCATTTCAGGAGTTTAGCTGATCCATGGACCTTAAATTAAGAAGTCATGCTCTATATTACTGTTTATTTTACTTTAGAGGTTTATATTGCCATGGAAAGTTATACTCTACTGAAAGGAATACACAGCCTCTTTGTGCCTATTTCAAATTATCTCCTTGCATTTTAAAGGAATAGCATATCTTCTTTCTTCCTGGATTAAGTCTCTGCTACTGAGGAGCTAATCTTTGTGGCTCAGCTGGTTGAACAGCCTATAATTCAGCCCTAAATTGGAAAAGTGGCCATGATTGGCAATACTCACCTTCACTAAGCTTGAGATGGAACAGCTGGGGAGAGGGCGGTGGACATCCTTCACTGACTTCCTTTCCTGGCTCAGGCTAGCCCTGATCTGACGGTAAGTAAGGCTGCTTTGAAAAACACCCAGGATCTTCATTTAACATGTATTTCCTGAAATTCAACTGTGTAGCAGGCACTGTGCTAGGCCCTAGACGGGATGAGATGCTGACGACTTTCAATCATTAACATGGAAATTATCCAAAGTAAAATTCTATTCAGTCAAAGCCCTACCAATCTGGGTTCCCACAATCACTCTGTATTTTTCTGTGCCCCCTCCCCACTAAGTGCTCCAATCAACCAGGGTATGTTCAGGGAATGCAAACTAATGGCAACATTAGCACAATATAGTTAGGAAGGTAAAAACAATTTAAAACACCACTACATACATTTCAAAGTCAAGTATTAATTGTTTTTGGATTATCCACCATTTGGGATCATATGTGCCCTGGTTCCTGTCCATTAATGCAGATAAATGAAGAGCAGAATGTATGTGCACGGGGCCCAGCTGACTTACAAGGGGGCAGGAGTCAGTGAGGGAGAAGGGCAGTCAACACCCCCATAGTCCAACTCAAACCGTCACAGTTACCCTTCTCTAGTAATGGAAGCAAAATGGGAAAAAAAGAGGGTTAAAGAGGGGTGGGCTACTCCACTTTATCCCTAGCTCCCTAGCTAACAGCTGAAGTTTAGTGCCCAAACAACTTTATAATCAACAGTGTGTGTGTGTGTGTGTGTGTGTACATTTTTAAAAATTAGGGACAAATATACACCAAGCAAAAAAAAAAATGCATTTTCTTATGTGTAGATTTCATAATTTATAATGATAATGGCAAATATCATGCATTTATATGACTTTTTTGATTCCCAGAAGTACTACCAAATACATGATCTAAAAATTAGCCTTAACTCTCTAAAAGTGGTATTTCTTCAAGTGGTCTGTGGAATATAGGCATTAAAATCACCTGTGGGAAAACTGCATGTTCCAGAGACAGGTGATGAGTTTGTTGAGCCTCCAGTACAGAATGATGGGTCCAAACAGGCAGGGCAGGCACCCGCATGTTACAGATGTCCCAACAGAGGCCCATGGCCCGGCCTGAGCACACCCCAGTCAAAAGCAGACTGTAGATTTAGACAATGGTACTTTAGCTCCAAGCTCAGTGTTCCACCTACGTTTTTATAATCCTCTGAATTCTCCTCTATAATTCCTAAAGGATACCTAATTCAGATTTATATTTTAAAAACACCCCTTCACATTCATGTCTGAGTCACAAGACTCAGAATGCACGGTAACTACTCTTGCTATCTATCACCAGTGTGGTCACTAAATTTTTCTGAGTAGAAGAAATGGAGCTTTCTGAAGGACTTATTTTGATAAATCATGATCAGCTATTTCACGAGCACTCCAGTTACATACAATACAGTGGTAATTACAGCTACAGGACCCTACAAGATTTAGAGTGCTTCCTTTCAAGGAAACTCATTAAGGAAACTATAGAGAACTAAGAACTTACAAAGAAAAATTAATTGCCACTTTTGGTCAGCCTATTTTAGAAAGACTTATGAGGTCTAGATTGTATATTGGGCTAACGGAGAGAACAGAAACTCAGTGAAGTCTGGCTTACTGAGGGCATCATGGTACATAATACGTTCATAAATTAATCTGCTCGTAAAGCAACTCACATATGAAGCACAAAAACATCCCGTAAAACACTTTAACTTTATTTTTATCAACAATACTCATTTCCTTTGCACATCAGCTAGCAGTTACTGTGGCTGAGAGCTGGTTCTGAGAAGCTACAAATCCACGATCTCAAAGGCGGAAATGCTGCTCTGGCCACAGCCTCCTGTCTTACCAGTGTCCCCACTTCCAAAATTCTTCTATTTCCTGTGAATTACAGTGAAAACTACGTGGGGTTATTATTTTGTTAATTTTGAATAACTTTTTGCAAGGTGAAAAATAATTTTAACGTGTAACGGGACATACAGTGAGAAGTAATTTCCCTTACTATTCCTTGACCCACTCCCTCTGAACCCACCTTCCTAAGTGCAGCCAATGTGCTTCCATAACACAGAGGCACTTCTAGGTATGCATACGCCTTTTAAAAACAGACATGGGGGACTTCCCTGGTGGCGCAGTTGTTGAGAATCTGCCTGCCAATGCAGGGGACACGGGTTCGAGCCCTGGTCTGGGAGGATCCCACATGCCGCGGAGCAACTAGGCCCGTGAGCCACAACTACTGAGCCTGCGCGTCTGGAGCCTGTGCTCCGCAATGAGAGGCCGCGATAGTGAGAGGCCCGCGCACCGCGATGAAGAGTGGCCCCCGCTTGCCACAACTAGAGAAAGCCCTCACACAGAAACGAAGACCCAACACAGCCAAAAATAAATAATAAATAAATAAATTTAAAAACAGACATGGGAACATACTATACCATGCATTTTAAAATTTAACAATATGATTGTTAAAATGGAGAGCATTCCAAATCAGCATTTATAGAAATACTTTATCCTTTTTTGTGGTTGCACAGTATTCCACTGAGTGGACGTATCATGATTCAACCAGTTCTTTTATTTTGAGGGCATTTAGATTTCTCCCTTTGTTATTACACATGATGCTGCACTGATTATCTCTGTATGGGTCTTTGTGCTTGAAAGCACAGTATATCTTGGAAAGGAGGAAATGGTTTACTTCATGTTACCTCAACACTTTAGTTTGATTTTGGACTCTTTGATTACAGAGAGCAGAAGTGAATGATCTTAGGAAAAAAGGGGGCATTTGGGAACACAGTAAAACAGTGGTTTTCAAAGTGTGGTCCCTGGACCAGTAGCATCAGCACTACCTGAGAATTTCTTCAAACTGCAAATTTTGGGACATTCCCCATCCATATCTACTAAACCGGAAATCCTGGCAGAATCTGAACAAGCCCTCTGGGTGATTCTGATGCAAGCTCAAGTTTGAAGCCCCTACTTAAGAGTTATATAACAGAATATAGTTCTGGGCCCAAAAGCTACCAGGGACCAAGAAAGTTTCAGTGACCTCTTTTTCCATCTCTCTCAGGCTACAAGGAGGTCTCTTTACCCAGGCAGAAATTTTATTGTAATGTTGTCAAATTTACCAAACTTTTTTCTTTATGGTTTATGGGTATTTGAATATTCCACCTAAGAATATAAAAATGATAATTTTATTCCAGTTTTGTTTATATCACTGATCTACCCAGAAATTATTTTGGTGCAAAAATAGAGATACAGTTTCATGGTTTACCAAATAGCTAGTTAGTTCTAAAAACTGTACTATTAAATAATCCATTATTTTTCTATTGATTTGAAATTCTACTTTTATCATACATAAAATTCCCATATGTACTGAGGGTCCTATATGTATTGACCCTTTACCAATTCCAAACTGTTATAAGTATGGTATCTTTACAACACATTTTAACAGGGGATGGGGCTAATGACAAGTTTATTCCAGAACATTCCTGGCTATACCTGAATGTATAAAATTAAAAACAAATTTTTTGTAATTAAATTTTATTTATGTTTGCTTTTTAAATTGAGGTATAACTGACATAATATTATATTAGTTTCGAGTGTACAACACGATGGTTCAATACTTGTATATACTGCAAAATGATCACCACAATAAATCAAGTTAATATCTGTCACCATACATAGTTACAATTTTTTTCTTGTGACTAGAACTTTGAAGATCTACTCTCCTATCTACTTTTCAACATGCAATACAGTATTATTAACTATAATCACATGCTGTATGCTGCATTCCCAAGACTTATTCATTTGACAACTGGAAATTTGCACCTTTTGTGATTTATTTTTAATTTGTACATGTATATTTTATATTTTTCTATTTTATTATTTTAAACTACGTAAACCATGCAAAAATGTTTGTTACTTATTTCCCCCCCAAAGAAAGTTTGTATGTATACTAGCTTGTGTCATTTATGTTTTCTTATCAATTCATAACTTTTAATTTTAATTCCTTCATTTTGTTTTCTTTAGATTTATTTTGCTGTTATTTTCCTCACTACTCGAGATGAATGTCTGATTCACATATTTTTATTCCTTTTTTGTTTAGTAATTTAAGAGTATCAGGCTAAGAACTTCTAAGAGTATTGTTTTAGTCAAAACCGATAAGTTCTGATCAATATACTTTAATTATCATTATTTTCTAGAAATTACACAATTTCAATTTTGATTTCCTTTTAATACAAGAGTAAAGAGAGTTTTAATATTTTCAGTGATAGGTTTGTCTGGGGGTTGTTTTCTATTTTTGTTATTAATCTCAAGTGTTGTCGTCAAAGAATACAACTTTCTACTATCTGAAATTTACCAAAACTTTTCTTTGTGGCTACTTTAAAAATAAATATTCTATGGATACATTAATTTCATTCTCTGTTTCTAGTATATAGAGTTCGATATATATTACTTAGGTCTGACATTCAATGTGAATAGTTAGGTTCTCTACATCCCTACTTTAGAGTGAGTTGGCCTGATTTACCATGGATGAAGAGAGGTACAAGTCATTTATTACTATTGTATTTCTATGTATTTCTCCTTATATTTCCTGCAACTGTTACATTATAAATTCTGAGGGGCTTTTTTACAAGGGGGGGCGGGGAGGTATACAATGATTAAAGAAAGCTCTTCATTATAAATTGCAACTTTTTCACAATCATAAAATGTTCTCATTTATCTCATTCAATGCTATTTGCTTTAAATTCATCTTGTCTGATATGAATATTATTATACCTCATTTTCATTTGCTTTTGTTAGTATGCCTGTGCAAATTGTTTTATTTTCAATCTGTTTCAGTTTCCTTTGTTTTAGAGGTGATTTTCTTAGAGTAGGGTTGTTTTATTTCTTAAAATAATTTCCCTTTCAGACCTTGCTGCAATAGCTGATATGACACGTAAAACTGGATAAAATATATGAAACACGCAGACATAAGAAAACAGGCAGCACAGCACCATGATCCCTAATGTAAGGGGGAAAAGAAAACAAGCGGATCTCTGTAACTGGTTTTCTCCCTGGAAGTACTTTTGAGAGCACATAGCAGGATGGGGAAACCCAAAGCAATGTGTATTGGTCTTGCTGGGTTGAGAAGACAGAAAGGCTGAGGGAAGTCTGCAGGATATGTTACCTTTAAAGGAGAAAGTTATACAGGGAAAGAACTTGGAGGTCTGCACCGGGGGATCGCCTTAACTTTTTTGCTGAATACTAAGGTGTGCGTATGTAGGGTAAAACTCCAGTAGGCTCAGCAAAGAAAAACTATCAGAGAAAGAACTCCTACTGGGGAGTGTAAAAATTGCAAGAAGGTTTTACAAGGCTGGGAAACATCCACGTTCTGACTAAACAGGCTTGAGAGAAATTGGTGTATACACAGGGAATCCAGTGGAAATCCCCAAAGTGCTATGTCTTAGTAGTAGGGTTAAATTGGCCCTTGGGTAGAGGATACATTAGAACCATACTTAAAAAAAAGTCTAAAAACAAGTATCAAAAAGATCAAGATGATCCAAAAGTAATTTAACAGACTGCCAAAAGTAAACTCAACATTCCTCTAAAGGAAGACCACAAAATTCAGAAATTCAACAACATAACATTCAAAGTGCACAGCATTAGAAAAACCCACAAATGATGAGAAAAAAATAGTAAAATGTGACATACAACTAAACATACCAGAAAGGAATAAGACCAGTTTTACACAAATTCTTCCTAAAAATATGAAAGAAGCAGAAACTCATATTGAAGCCAGCATTACTGAGATCCCAAAGACAGAAAATGCAGACCAATATCCACCACAACCATAAGCATGAAGATCCTTAACAAAATATTATCAGGTTGTATACAAAAGGCACAGAGATCAGACAGGAAGAAATAAAGTGATCTGTAACTGCAGATGAAATAATTTTCAAACAAAATCCCAAACAATCTATAAAGAAGCTACTTAAGCTAGTAAGTAACTTCAGAAAGGATACAGATCAATATACCAAAATCAGTTACATTTTTACATACTAGGAATGAACACCTAGAAATTGAAATTAAAAGAATCAGCACCCCCAAATCATAAAGTATTGGGTTGGCCAAAAAGTTCATTCGGTCAGTGAATACGTTGTTCAATAAAGTTCTTCGTGAAAATGAAAAATGGGTCTTTTGTTTTTACTTAAAACCGAACGAACTTTTTGGCCGACCCAATATTTAGGGATAATAAGCGTAATATTTATAAGCTGAAAACTATCAAAAAATAATGAGAGAAATCAATGAAGACCTAAATAAATGGAGAGATACACTCTGTGTATTGGCTAGAAGAGTCAATACTGCAAGATGTCTGTTTTCCTAAAGCTGATTTTATAGACTTAGTATAATCATTATCAAAATTCCAGCAAGATTTCCGGTGAAATTACAAGCTGGTTCTAAAATATGAATGGAAAGGCAAAGGATTAAGAATAACCAAAACAATTTTAAAAAGAAAAAGCGAAGTTGGAAGAGTCCTACTACATAATTTCCATAATTTCCATTATTACCTAGATCAACAGAACAGAGTACACAGTTTGGAAATAGACCTACACATATTTTCAATTGATTTTACTAAAGATGGTAAGGAAAGTCAATTGTGAAAAAATGCTCTTTTCACAAACAATGTTGGAATAATTGCACATCCACTATAAAACAATTAAGCTTAGAACTATATTTCACACTTTACACAAAAATTAACTTAAAATGGATAACAGATGTAAAGGCAAGAATTGTAAAATGTCTTGAAAATAAGTAAGAGAAAATTTTGTGATATTGATACATGCAAAGATTTCTTAGGATATAGAAAACGCTAACCATAAAAGGAAAAAATGAAATTGACCTTTATCAAAATTAAAAATGTCTCTTTGAAAGACACTGTTAAGAAAATGAAAACATGGGCAACACATTGGGAGAAAATGTTTACAAAATATGTATTGAAAAAGGGAATATGCAAATAACTCTCATAACTCAACTGTAATAAACAAATACCTCAATTTTTTAAAATCACGAGATGTCAACAGGCACTTCACCAAAGAGATGTGAATAACAAACGTATGAAAAGGTACTCAAAATGATTAATAATTACGGAAATACAAATTACAACCACAATGAGCTACCACTACATAATCACAAGAATGGCTTTTAAAACAATGACAAAACCAAGTGGTGACAAGGATACAACTGAAATCCTCATACACTACTGGTGGAATACTCATTTTGAAAAGCAGTTTGAAAGCCCCATGGCAGTTTCTTATAAAGTTAAACATATATTTACCAAACAAACCAGTGTCCATATCCTTGATACTTATCCAAGAGGAGCAAACACTAAGTTCACATAAACAGCTGTACATAAATATTTATAGTGTTTTTTTCATAATTGACTCAAACTGGAAAAACCCAAATGTTCTTCAACTGGAGTAAGAATAAACAAACTGCGGTACATCCAAACATTGTAATACTACTCAGTAACAAAAAGCAATGAGTTACCGATACAAGCAACAACATGGATGAATCTTAAATGTCTTATGATAAGTGAAAGAAACCAGACTTAAAAAGCTATATACTACATGATTCTATTTATATGATATTCTAGAAAAGGCAAAACTATAGAGACAGACTGAAAATATCAGTGCTGGCAGGGACTGGAGTTGAGGGAGGGAATGATAACAAAGGGGCGTAAGAGAAATTTTTTAATTGAAAAATTACTTCTAAGTACTGACTGTAGTGCAAATGTATGTTTTTGTCAAACTATACTTCAAAAAACTTGAATCAAAAGAAGACAGATACAAGCAAACTGAGTCACAAAGACCTTGAACGCTAAACAAACAAAACCCAAAAGGTCAATAAGTAAATAATGAATTTTTAAAAACCCCACCCATGTTAGTATTACAAAGTGGGGAAAAATGGTGAAATAGATAAATTCTGTGTGACTGTACTCATTTCCTAGAGCACTAGACATGTAAAGTGTAAGGAGGAAATTTGAGGAACATTAAGTAATCTCATGGAAATATACACAGGTACTACTACACAAAAATATACTTTATAGATGAGGGGAAAATTTGTCTTGATATTCAGAACACTGATAAAGAGAAAACCTGAAATAACTATTCCAAGACACCAGAGCTGTGTTCTATCTAGACAGGGACACTGGAGGGTAAGAAATGACAAAGTCACTGCCACTTTGGTGGTACTTCAAATTCTGGTGTTCTCCAGTAAGCTTGTATTATTATTATTTTTTTTAAATTTATTTATTTATTTATTGGCTGTGTTGGGTCTTCGTTTCTGTGTGAGGGCTTTCTCCAGTTGTGGCGAGCAGGATCCACTCTTCATCGCGGTGCGTGGGCCTCTCACTGTTGCGGCCTCTCCCGTTGCAGAGCACAGGCTCCAGACGCGCAGGCTCAGTAGTTGTGGCTCACGGGCTTAGTTGCTCCGCGGCATGTGGGATCTTCCCAGAGCAGGGCTCGAACCCATGTCTCCTGAATTGGCAGGCAGATTCTTAACCACTGCGCCACCAGGGAAGCCCAAGCCTGTATTATTTACCTCCCAGAGTTCTCAAGTGGCTATCCCATTTATTCTGAAAAGGTTTTTAGCTGCATTCAGTGGCAGAGACAGAGTAGAGTGTGCTTGCTCCATCCTACCTGGAAACAGAACCTCTCTACTTGAATATTATAAAAAGTCATCTCAAACTGAAAATATCCAACACCAAACTCCTAACCCTCTCACTACTTTTCCTAACTCAGCAAACAGCAACTCCACACTTCTAGTTGCTCAGGGACCAAAAAACTTGGAATCTTCCTTTATTTCTTTTCCTCTCATACCCCACATTTAGTCCACAGCAAATCCTTTTGAGTTTTATCTTCAAAACATATTCATAATCTGACCTTTTGTCACCAATTTTAATGATAGCATCCCGGTCTTCCACCTTGATACCAACTTTACTGATGCTACCACCATCATCTTCCACTTTGATTAACCAAATATTCATTTAATTTTTAAAATTAGTCTTTCATTTAATGAAAAAAATACTTGAGGGCCTTCAGAAGCACCTAAATACATAAAGCATATATTAACAAACACAGAGAAAGAAATTGACAGTAACACAATAATAGTAGGGGACTTTAACATCCCACTTACATGAATGGACAGAGCATCCAGCCAGAAAAATCTATAAGGAAACACTGGCCTTAAATGACACATTAGATTAGACAGACTTAATAGATATATATAGAACGTTCTACCCCAAAACAGCAGAACACAAATTATTCAAGAGTACTTGGAACATTCTCCAGGACAGATCAAATGCTATGCCACAAAACAGGTCTCAATAAATTTAAGAAGACTGAAATCAGATCAAGCATTTTATTTGACAATGCTATGAGACTAGAAATCACCTATAAGGAAAAGAAAAAAAAAGAACCACAAACACATGGAAACTAAACAATATGCTACTGAACAACCAATGGGTCACTGAAGAAACTAAAGTGGAAATCAAAAGAAAATGGAAACACAATGATACAAAATTTAAAGAACACAGCAAAAACAGTTCTATGAGGGAAGTTTATAGCAATACAAGCTTACCTCAGGAAACAAGAAAAATCTCAAATAGACAACCTAACCTAACACCTACAGGGAGTAGAAAAAGAAAAACAACAACAACAACAACAACAAAAAATGCAAGTTAGTAGAAGGAAAGAAGTCATAAAGATCAGAGCAGAAATAAATCATGTAGAGACTTAAAAAAATAGAAAACTTAAATGAAATTAAGAGCTGGTTCTTTGAAAAGATAAACAAAAGTGAGACACTTTTAGCCAGGCTCATCAAGAAAAAAAGAGAGAGGACCCAAATAAATAATATCAGAAATAGAAAAGGAGAAATTATAACTGATACCACAGAAATAGAAAGGATAAGAGATTATTATGACATTATATACCAATTAAAGGGACAACCTAGAAGAAATGGATATATTCCCATAAACATACAATATCCTAAGACTGAATCAGGAAGAAACAGAAAACATGAACAGACCAATTACCAGAAATGAAACTGAATCAGTAGTAGTAATTTAAAAAATCTCCCAATAAACAACAGTCCAGGACCAGATGGCATCACAGGTGAAGTGTACCAAATATTTTAGGAAGAGTTAATGCCTATCCATCTCAAACTATTTCAAAAAATTGAAGAGCAAGAAACACTTTGGAACTCATTCTACAAGGCTACCATCACCCTGATACTAAAACCAGAGAAAGATACCACAAAAAAGAAAATTTAAAGGCCAATATCACTGATGAACATAGGTGCAAAAGCCCTCAACAAAATATTAGCAAACTAATATTTATGAATGCAAGAGTACATTAAAAGGATCATATACCATGATCAAGTGGGATTTCTCCAAGGGATGCAAGGATGGTTCAATATCTGCAAATCAGTCAATGTGATACATCATATTATCAAACTGAGGAATAAAAATCATATGATCATCTCAGTAGATGCAGAAAAAGCTTTTGACAAAATTCAACATCCATTTATGATAAAAACTCTCAACAAGGTGGGTGTAGAGGGAACATATTTCAACATAATAAAAGCCATGTATCACAAGCCTTCAGCCAACATCATACTCAACAGTGAAAGATGAAAGCATTTCCTCCAAGATCAGGAAGAAAAAAAGGATGCCCACTCTCGCCACTTTTATTCAACAAACTATTGTAGTCCTAGCCACAGCAATCCGACAAGAAAAAGAAATAAAAGACATCCAAATTGGAAAGGAAGAAGTAAAACGGTCACTGTTTGCAGATGACACAATATTATATAAAGAAAATCCTAGAAAAAGCCACCAAAAAACTATTAGAATAAATGAATTCAGTAAAGTTGCAGGAAAAAAATTAATGTTCAGAAATCTACTGTGTTTCTATACACTAACAATGAACTATCAGAAAGAGAACGAAAACAATCCCATTTACAATTGCATCAAAAAGAATAAAATACCTAAGGAATAAATCTAACAAAGGAGGTGAAAGATCTATACTTGGGAAACTATAATACACTGATGAAAGAAATCAAAGTGAACACAAATGGATGCAAAGAAATACTGTGCTCATGGACTGGAAGAATTAATGACCATACAAACCAAGGCAATCTACAGATTCAATGCAATCCCTACCAAGACTAATGACATTTTTTTACAGAACTGGCACAAAAATTCTAAAATTTGTACGGAAACACGAAAGACCCCAAGTAGCTGAAAAAATCTTGAGAAAGAAGAGCAAAGCTGGAGGTATCATGCTCCCTGATTTCAAACTACACTACAAAGCTACAGTGCTCAAAACAGTATGGTGTTTGCACAAATACAGGCACATAGATCAATGGAACAGAACAGACAGCCCAGAAACGAACCCACACTTATACAGGAAATTAATCTATGACAAAGGAGGCAAGAATATACAATGCAGATGTACACTGCTTATATAGCCTCCTCAATAAATGGTGTTGGGAAAACTGGACAGCTATATGCAAAAAAATCAAACTGGACTACTCACATCATATGCAAAAGTAAACTCAAATTGGATTAAGGACTTAAAGGTAAGGCCTGAAACCATAAAACTTCTAGAATAAAACACAGGCAGTACACTTCTTGACATCAGTCTTAGCAATACGTTTTTAGATCTGTCTCTTTAGGCAAGGGAAACAAAAACAAAAATAAACAAATGGGACTACATCAAACTAAAAAGCTTTTGCACAGTGAAGAAAACGTAATAAAATGAAAAAGTCACCTACCGGATGGGAGAAATATTTGCAAATGATATACCTCATAAGGGGTTAATATTCAAAATATAATATCCAAGTGCTGGCGAGAATGTGAAAGAAAGGGAACTCTTGTGCACTCTTGGTGGGAATGTAAATTCGTGCACCCACTGTGGAAAACAGAGTGGAGGTTCCTCAAATAATTAAAAACAGAACTACCATATGATGCAGAAATTCCACTTCTAGGTATTTATCTGAAGAAAATGAAAACACTAATTCGAAACGATATATGCACCTCAACATTCACAGCAGTATTATTTACAACAGCCAAGATATGAAAGCAACCTAAGGGTCCATCAACAGATGAATGGGCAAAGAAGATTCAGTATATATGTATACAATGGACTATTACTCAGACATAAAAAAGAATGAAATATTGCCCTTTATAACAACACGGATAGGCCTGGAGGGTATTATGCTAAGGGAAAGAAGTCAGATAGAGCAAGACAATTACCATATGATCTAACTTATTATATGTGAAATCTAAAAAGCAAAACAAATGAATAATTATAACAAAACAGAAACAGAGTCACAGATGCAGAGAACAAACAAATGGTTGCCAGAGGGGAGGGAGGTGGGTGAAACAGGTGAAGAAACTTAAGAGGTACAAACTTCCAGTTACAAAATACATGAGTCACGGGGATGAAATGTATAGTATGGGAAATCTAGTCAATAATAACATAACATCATTGTATGATGACAGATGGTAACCAGCCTTATCATGGTGATCATTTTGTAATGTATAGAAATATCAAATCACTATGTTGAGTACTGAGAACTAACATAGTATCATAGGTCAACTAAAATTCAGAAACAAACAGACAAACTCACAGAAAAAGAGATCATATTTGTGGTTACCAAAGGTAGGCGGTGGGGAAGGTGGAACTGGATGAAGGCAGTCAAAAGCACAAACTTCCAGTTATAAGATTCGTAAGTAATAGGGATGTAATGTACAACATGATTAATATAAATGTTAAGAGTTCTCATCACAAGGAAAAGTACTTTTCTTTTAGTTTGTATCTATATGAGATGATGGATGTCCACTAAACTTATTGTGGTAATCATTTCATAATGTATGCAGGTCAAATCACTATGTTATGCAGCTTAAACTTATACAGTGCTGTATGTCAATTACATCTCAATAAAACTGGAAGAAAAAAATTTGAGAGGCAAATATATGCCAACTTCTGTTATAAATGGTGAGGTTTTGGCAGTAATCGAGACAGACAAAAATCTCTATCTTCATGGATCTTATTTGGTAGTAGAAAATTACTTCTAGTAGAAAATGATTATTATTTCAATACCTTCTTAACTGATTTCTTTGCTTCTGCCCTTGTCTTCCTACAGTCGACTCTCATCGCTGATTGCAAGGTGCTCCTTTCAAAAGGTAAGTCAGATAATGCCATGCCTCTGCTCAAATTTCTCTAACAGTGTATCATCTCAGAGTAAAAGCCCACAAAATTACCAGCACTCACACCCATCCTTCCCACCTTTCTTCTTGGTCAAGCTAGAGATCAATCTCTCTCACTTAACCATTCATCTGCTATTTCTTAAAATTCCTCTCCAGATTAGATATCTCCCCTATGAGTTTCAGACTTATATGTACAGCCGCTTGGTCACTGGGCCTCAGCACCTGGGTATCTCACGAGTACCTGACACTCAACATGTCCAACACTGAACTCATTTACCGCCCTACAAATTTGCTCCGACTCTGCTCTCCATCTCAGTTGCCCAAGCAAAAATCAAATATTATCCTCATCTCAACTGACATCTTCCTCCCCCATCCCACGAATCCTGTGCCCTGGTCTCTGTGATAACAGACATACGGCCAGCTCTTCCCCTACATCTCTATTCTCTTCCCCCTTATTATAGACACTCTCTATACTGCAGATGCTCATTAACTATCTAATGACTTTGCATGAGAGAACTTAAAAAAAAAAGTAAAATGTAATCTATTCATTCTCAAATGTTTATTAAAAACATATCATATACACCGGGTCCTATTCTGTGTGCTAAGGACATAGCAATGAAGGAGGTAAGTCCCTGCCTTCCTAGAGCTTACACTGTAGTGGGGGAGCCAGAATGTAAACCAATAAATACATAATAAATCGTAAGTGCTATTAAGAAAAATAAAGTGCATAAGGGGATAATGAACCACAAATAAAGTGAGGGAACAAGCCATGGGGACATCTTAGGGCGAGTGAGTGGAAATAATAAAGAAGCAACAGCAAGTGCAAACGCTCCATGGTCAGAACAAACTTGACTTGTTTAAGGAAGTGTCTGGAAGAAGAGGATGGAGAGGTGAAGGGGCCACACAGGATCGCATGGGCCACAGCAGGGAAGGGCTCCGGGTACTGTTCCAAGTGTGATGGTACTTGAGACCGAATGTTTGTGACCCCACAAAATTCATACATTAAATCCTAACACCCAGTGTGATGGTATTGGGAGGTGTGCCCTCTGGGAATGGAGTTAGTTCTGCCTTCACAAATGGGATCAGTGTCCTTATAAAAGAGATCCCGCAGAGCTCGCTTGCCCCTTCTGCCCTGTGAGGAAACGAGGGAAAACGGCCATCTATGAATCACCAAACAACGAATTGGCCAGTGGTTTGATCTTGGACTTCCCAGACTCCAGAACTATGAGAGATAAATTTCTGTGGTTTATAAGCCATCCAGTCTTATGGAACTCTGTTATAGCAGCCCGAATGAATTAAGACAGATTGGATGCTCTTGGAGGTTTCTGAGTAGGAAACTGTTATAATTCTATTTCTATTTAAAACAGGTCACTCTTGCTGCTGTGCAGAGAAGAGACTGCAGGGAGACTGGGATGAAAGCAGGGAGCCCAGTTAGGAGGCATCTGCAACAGTCCAGGTGAAAGGTGACAGAAGACCGGGACCAGGGTGAGCTGGCCTGGTGGAGTTTGCAAACAAGTGGGGGAGATTCTGGATATATTTTGAAGATAGAGCCACTGTGATTTGTTGATGGATGTGGGGTGAGAGGGAAATAAAGAAATCCAGATGATTCATCCCCGGGCTTCAGGGGAACCAGTGGGTGCATGTTGGTGTCATTTTATTTACGGACAGGAGAAGACAGAAAGCAGAGAAGTTTTCAGGAGAAAACCAAGAATGTAGCTTTGGACATGTGAAGTTAGGGTCCTGTGGCTTTCCAAGCGATGCTTCGGAAGTTAGGTATGTCAGTTTAGATCTCATAAGAGGAGAAGCAGAAACTGGAGATACCGCTTTGGGAGTCATGAACTTACATTTCAAGCCCCAGGACTTGTGAAATCACCCAGGGAGACAGAGAAAAAAAGAGGTCTGGGGATGGGGTACTCTGAGGTGGCCATGTCAACATTTAGCAGCTGGGAAAGGAAACTGAGCTGATGAAGGAGATGGAGGAGAAACAGCCAGTGGAAGTAGGAGAAAAACCAGAATGGGATATTCTGGAAATCCAGTAAAGAGAGTATTTCAAGAAGGATGTAGAAATCAATGGTTTCAAGGATGAGAGGCTGAGTAAGTAAAGGAATGAAAATTGACCACTGTATTTAGCAACATGGGGAAAACTGGTTAGAGGAATGGGGCAGGGGGTAGGAGGTGACAGCCAGAGAGTAGTGGGTTTAAGAGAGTGGAAGCTGAAGAAACGGAATTGCGCTGCCCCTCTGCCCTTTGCATGAGGAGCTTTGCTCTAACAGCTGGTGAGAAATAGGAAATAGCTGGAGAGGGATTCACGTTCAAGGTGGGGTGTTTCATGTTTGTTTCTTATTCCTTCAGATGAGACAGAAAAGACAGCATGTTCAAATACTAATAATGATACAGTAGAGGGGGACTTAACTAGAGCGGAACTGAATGGACAGAAGTGCAGGAACAAATCTTTGTGTAGGAGACAGTAGGACCCAGTGCCTGAGCAGAGAGATAAGGGCAGTTTTGAAGAGGAGCAGGGAGAGACGAAACAGACGGTAAGATATGCCTGTGGGAATGTGAGCAAGTTCCCTCCTAGGTTCTCAGTGAAATAAACAGCAAGGGCGTGGGGAGGTGGGGAGGCGGGGGGCGGCTGGAGAGGTGTTAGATGTTTAAGACGACAGGAAATACTGGAGGGCTGCTCCACAGTGCGAGGGCCCACTTGAAGAGAGGTCAGTAAGTACGGCTGTTTCCGTCTGGCCACCTTCAGCTGCTCACTTACAGGCACCAGTAGGGTTTGGGTTTTGTTAGTCAATGACACAGAGGGAGGAAGGAACGAGGGTGCTGTGGGTAAATGCTCGGGCGTGATTAAAACGAGGGAGCACAGGAGGAGCTGGGGAATTGAGGACACTAGTGGAATAAAGGACAGTGGAAAGCAGTGGGGTAAATGAACCGGAAATCAGGCTGGAATTGGAGCTATGATCATGGAAGGGGTGGGAACAAGTCAGAGAGAAGCAAGTTTGAGGTGGGTGTTCTTCAGGTGGTACAATTACTGGAAATAAAGAGATTATTGACATGACCACGAGAGTAGGCAGCTGGAGGTGAGGAAGTAGAGGAATAACTGAAGGGCAGAGGCAGATACGACCTGCCTCAGAAACACCGACTTTAGGAGCCACCGGGAAGTTAGAGGGAGTATTTTCCACTCATCATCCACAGTAGCTTTAGAGATTCAAATCCATGCTAATTCTTGGTGTATGTTTAGACTTTGGTGATTAACAGAAGAACTACCATTTATTGAAGACACTTGTTTTGGATACTTCATGGAAGTCATTTTCTTTTAAACTTATACCCGCTCTGGGGGGCAATCATTATGTCTTCGTTGTACAGATGAAGCAGCTGTAGAGCTAAAAAAATGGTGGGGTCAGGATTAAAACCTAGAACTTCCTGACCATAAAACTGAAGACTCTATTTCTTAATTGGAGCCTTTAAAGAAAGCCTAATTCTTAAATATAATCTCATTTACAACAGGAAATACACCTTCCTTGTTCTAAGGATTATGGGATCTGGTCTTTCATTTCAAGATCTACTAAATCCAAACACTGAGACCTTGGTAAATCAGCTTTTGATATAAATCTCTACATAAATGGTTTTCATATTTCTATGGAATTGTACCAAAAGGGTTCAGGACAAGGGAGAATTTTCCTTATTTTTCCTTTCAACATTTCGAGCTCTTCTGAGCCTGATACTAAAATGGATAATTGGAGCTGATAATTTTTTTATTCCTCCCAAAGTGATCTGACTTTGCATATTTAAAGCAAACGCTTCACTCGATTTTACAGGAAAAAATCCGCAGATAAAGCCCAGATAAGCTAGTCAGCTTAGAAATAATACAAAAACCTTTATAAAATCAATTATCCCTTTTAATCAGAATAAGATGATAGAGATTTGAATTTGGTCTAAGCCTTAAAATCTGAGTACATATACTCAAAAGATAAGAAAAGTATTTCTTATAAGATCATTTTGAAAATGGTGGATATGAATTTGGTAAAGTATTTTAATGGAATGTATTATTAAACATACCTTGACAAGTTATGGTCTTATCTGACATGGGGCCCATAGTAAGTTTTTTTCTGTCAAAAAAATGAAAGATAAGACTCAAATATAGCTGTTACTTGAAATACAGATAACTATTAACAGGATGTGTAAGGGTGGAAGGTCACAGTATGTGTATTTCATAGGTGTTATCTTTGAGTTGACGTTTCCATAATGCTAAAAACTTTTTGCCCTGACCCATTTACTCTCTCACTGGATCTTTCTGGTGGTCAGGGCAGCCGTGCAATGAATGACTCTAAACTATAGTGAGAAGGACCCATCTAGGACTCCCCTTAGCAGGGCCACAATTCCCAGACTGAAAAACACAGACAACCACTCCCTGGTAATTACTGCTCTACTTTTTCTATCACCAAAAAGGATTATTAATGCCTGCTTGCATATTTAACTGTTCTAAATGTCGTAGAACACACATTAAATAGTCATGGGTCCTGCCTGCTAGAGTAAAGAATCTAAACAATGACCTTTAGGAAGTCTACAGAATCCAGTTTGAATTTTAAAGAATATTAAATTATGCAGGATGGATTTCAGCTATTACCTTGGAGAATTTAAGTGATAATTTTCCCCAAAGACAAAAAGAGTTGAGATGTTATCTAGACAGAAGAAAACAAATGCATATTCATACTTAATGAAAATCTTATTTTGGCACAATGAGTTTCTCAGAAGAGTATTACGAGCTGCTAATAAAATGTCCAAATAAGTGTTGCAACAAAATAAGGCTCATGCTGACTTCTTTTCTTGTTTTCTATGCCCTTATTCCTATGCTGCTGAACAGTATAATACTTACAGATATAGGTCACTTTCCATCTTCAAAGAGCTTCAACAGCGTATAGCCACCATTTTTTCAAAGCTTAAAATATGTCAGGCGTGGGGCTAACGGTGTACATCCATTAACATAGTTAATCCCTTTAACAGCCAAATGAAGTATTATTATTCTCATTTTACATTTCAGAAGACTATGGCTTGACGAATTTATATAACTTGACAAACATAGTAAGATATGGAGAGAGGAGATTCAAGCCTAAAGTATGTGGGCTTCGCCACTCTGCAAGGGCTTTGTAATGATATGGGCAGTAAGTAAAGTCTAGAAAATAGGGGAGAGAATTTGGAAACAGGGAAGCTGCACATATCTACTTTTATGAAAACAATTACACTATGTTACTCAATCCGTTAGGATTGCATTTGGTTGCAAGTAAGAAAAAAAACAGTGTCTTAAATATGAGGTTTATTTTTGTCTCAGGAAAGAGAAGGCCAAAGTATGTGCTTGCTGGCTTTGGGTCTACAGCTTAAAGATGTCAGGGCTGAGGTCTCTGAAATTCTCTTTGGCATTCACTCATACATGCAAAATGGCTGCTGCATCTACAGCCATCACATAGGAAAAAAAGAGAAAGTGATAAAAGGAAAGGGTGAGGCCTATGTCTTGAAAGCAAATCTTTGACATAAATCCCCATCAGAGAGGCTGGAGATGAAATATAATTGGCCTAAACTGTGTCACACTGCACACCTGAACATAGGTACAGTAACATTCCAAAAACAACAACAAAAATATCCAACAAACTCTAAATCAGACTTATTTTAGTAAGGAAGAAAGGGTGAACGGAGATATTAGGTGGGTAAAAAGCACTGTCTGCCACATTTAACAGGAAAAGAATTTGGAATAGTTGAGTTTCATGACAAATGATGTACATCACATATAAATAACTGTGCAAGAGAGAAAACATACTTAATTATTTTAGTCTTAAAGTACAGAGAAGGTGACTGGCTACCAAGAATCTATTCTGGCCTCATTCCTTCCTAAACGAACTTAATTTAGTCCAGCCATGCACGTCTCCCCATCATTATTCAGAAGAAAGTTGATAGCATCCCTTGCTCTGGTGGTCAGTGGTTCTCAAACACAGTATGCACCAGAATTATCTGGAAAGTTTTTAAAGACCCAGATGGCTGGGCTACCCCCCTGGAGTTTCCGACCCAGTGGGTCTAAAGTGGATCATTTCTAACAAGTTCCCAGGGAATGTTGACAGTGGTGGCCCAGAGGCCACAATTTAAGAACCACTGCTCTAAAGGCAGACTCCAGCTAGTCTAAGGTAAACAGTATATGATATTCTCTTTGGAAACCATTCTTGGTTTGGGGTAGGCACAGATCTAATTTGGTCGATTTGGATGGATAGGAACTGTTGTTTTGTATTTGATGAAAGGTTCATTCTCTCTCTCCTGCTAGGCTAGAGCAAGGAAGGCTGTAGCCCCCAAATCATTTGTGAATCCAAGAGAATGGGTCTTAAGAAACTGACGATGAGGTTAAACAGAAAAAATACTTGAGTCCTTAATTGAGCCCCTAGAGTCGCAGCACCACTAGACTTCAGCTGTAGGAGACAATTAAGTTCCTTCATGCCTGAGCCAGTCTGAGGTAGGGTTTTCTACAACTTGCTGCCAAGTGTATCCTGACTGATACAAAGGATAAATTTGAAGTTTAAATGAAGAACACAATTACACCTTATTTAAAGCAGGACATGAATAGACAAAACCTACATGTAACTCAAGCTTCATTTTTGACATTGGTTTAATATTTTACTCCACACCAATTTTTTATCATCACTGTTAATGAGCACCAAAATGAAGTTTCATTTGTTTCCTTGTCTGTCCTTTATCTAATGAATAGTAAAAAGACAAAGTAGGAGAAAAGTAAAAGATCTAAATCATTTTATCCACAAAGTGAATAAATAATCATTAATTGAGTTGACTGAAAGAAAAACATCAGATTTTTTTTTTTTTTTTTTTTTTTGCTGCCTTATCCTAATATAGTCTCTACTCTTTGCCTCTCACCCCATTCGGAGTGAGAGGCAAAGAGAGGAAAAGAGAAGACTCATTTAAATAAAAGAAACTGAGTAACACAGTGATTTTAAGTTTTGTGATCACTGATGCAAAGATTTTTGGCCGAGGTAATTCTGAAGTTATAATAAAACAGTATTTCTAATCAGGTATTTTCATTTTGGGATTTGGGGGGATAATTTTAACCAAAGACACAAGAATATCTTAAATTTTAGAAGAATGTGGTATGACTTATCTCTAGTTAAAGAATGCAATGGGACAGAAAAGGGCAAGGAAGACAAAAATTGAGATGGCACAGAATTCAAAGACATGACTACTTATATATATTCAACAATAATTAGAGAAGCTGTTTAACAACAGACAGCTCCAACAGCCATTTCCCTTCATCTGTTTGTCTAGATGCTTCTGTACCACCACCAAGCCGGTTATCATCAATCTTGTGTCTCTCCTGTCCAGTCACCTCCTCACAAAGCAAAGCAGCCCGAGAAGCTCTCTTAATTAGAAGACTGTGACAAACACAAACGAATTCTTGTTCCACTATTAAGATGAAGGAACGGATATTAGCTTATAAATGACTGAAGTGAGTATACTTCAATATTAGCAACATGAAAATATAAGTTTCGATGGTGATATTAAAGATGGTAATATTTACTTCATCCATAATTGAAAGACATGCTCAAAATAACTCATTTTGGGAGCACTATTACATAGTATTTGCCTGAAACAAATTATGCAAATACTTACATCTTGTAATTTATTCAATTGCTTTCTAATTCCTCATTTTCTTAACCAAATTAGCTAAAAGGGGAAATATATGACCAAAAAATGAATGTCCATCATCCAAATTAGTGTACAATGAATTCATCTTTCAAACTATAAGATCCAAGATGGGCAGACTTCTCTTCCTGCCTTAAAGGAATACTGCCTATTTAAACGGAGGCACGGGGGTTTTGGTGGTTTCACTTAGATACGTGCGCGCCTACAGAAGCTCACACAAAATGCACCGATGGCAAGCAGTTCAGTTATTGACGAACCGAAGTATTTCCGAGGAGAAGATGGCACTGGGCAATACAGCACTGAATGTGCAAGTGTGGCTGTGTGAGACCCCTGTCTGCAAAGTGCGTGGTGGAGACGAGCAAGGCCGAGGCTGCTTCTAATTATTCCAATTATCACGGCACACTATGAAAACTTGATTAATAACACTGAAGATATTGTTGTGGCAATTAGCCATATGGTTGTGGGACTTTATTCTGTCACGATTTAGCCATTAGCATCTACTTATGTTTGTCAGAACAGTGCATCCGTGACAAGCTGAAGCTCCGCTCACCTTGCCGAGTCCCCTGTGAGCAACACCAGAGCACTGTTTATTCCTAGGAGCCTCCTGCCCGAGTAAATTTTTCATGTGGCATCCGGTCTGACTGGGGACAAATGTCAGATAGCTTATGTGACGACCCATCAAGCTAAGCTTTCTCTGAAAAACCACTTAGTGACTTGTGTGTCAAAACAAACTACTTGAAGAAAAGAATCTGACCAGTAATAAGTGGTCATCTATCTCGCCCTACATATTTCCATGGTTAGTAGAAACTGATCTTCATATACTGGCATTCAGAAATCTGTAAACATGACATTAAAAGGGATATATGTATACTCACATACACACACCATGTAGCAGAAATTTACCACCTATAATATCTTGCATGACATTTGCAGTGAATTTATCTAAGAGAACTGAGGAGATAATCCTTTTAATCATGGGTGAGGAGATAACTTTAAGGGAAAAAAAAGGCAAGGATGTTGGTCACTACCTAAAATTAATGCTAGAGAGAAGACAGTCGAGGGCCTTGCAGCAGAGGGCTAAGAAGATCAATTTTAAGGAAAAGAAACTTTAAATTTAAAATGGAATGAATGTTAATGTGAGAAGCAGAACATTATCTGTTTGTTTAATATGAAAAAGTAGTCTTGAAATAGTTGCCGGCAGTAGCAAATTTGCCAGACAGCTCTTCTAGAAACTAGTGGGATGGTAAACAGTTCCCACTGTGTGTTTACAAACCCTCAGGACAGCCCAGAGCTCCCAGATGGAAGTGGGGGCTATGGGCACACAAGGGGGCAGGAAGAACCCTATGTTTCTATCTCATGCTCGGGTCCCCTCCACCCTGGGGATGGGTCTCAACATGAAGGGACCAGGCAGCTACCCAGTTGTTGCCTGCGAAACTTCAGTCTGAGAAGTTCACAGTGAGGAACGATTTGCAGCAACATGGATGGACCTAGAGATTGTCATACTGAGTGAAGTAAGCCAGACAGAGAAAGACAAATACCATATGCTATCGCTTATATGTGGACTCTAAAAAAAGGGTACAAATGAACTTATCCACAAAACAGAAATAGAGTTACAGATGTAGAAAACAAACTTATGGTTACCAGGGGTAAGGGTGGGGGAGGGATAAACTGGGAGATTGGGATTGACATATACACACTACTATATATAAAACAGACAACCAACAAGGACCTACTGTATAGCACAGAGAACTCTACTCAGTACTCTGTAATGACCTATATGGGAAAATAATCTAAAATAGAGTAGATATATGTATATGTATAACTGATTCACTTTGCTGTACACCTGGAAACTAACACAACATTGTAAATCAACTATACTCCAATAAAAATTTTAAAAAGTCTATGCATGAAAACAGCACGGGGGCAAACAGGGCCTTCAGGCGATGGAGGGTCTGAGACCCCCAAAGAAGCAGGCCCATATCGAATTCAGGCTGTCAGCACAAGCAGGGAGAGGGCAGCAGCAGTGCTGGGGTGCGACCGTGCTGAGGGGCCGGGCACACCCACGGCCTGTAAGTGTGAAGTAAGATCTCACGGGCCATGACACAGATACCTGACTGAGAGTGAGCACATGGAGAAAGTGAACGTCTGGCAGAAAGAAAGTACAGACCGAGGCTGTCACTGTAACTTTAACAAAAGCAGCTCCTGTTTCATGTTAGGAGGCTGAGGATGGAGAGTCAATGTGCCCTGAAGACTCCGGAGTGTTATCCTCTGGGGCCTCCACACCCTTCCCAGAAGAGCTGCAAGGGCAGTGGGATTAGACAGAGGGATGGACACATCACTGTAATGGAGTCTGGAGTCAGTGACGGAGGGAATCAGCTTCTTTCCCAGGGATCTAAGCAATTTCATCCAACGCACAAATATTTATAAAATCAGTACAGGTGTGTGTCTAGTAGTGTATTTCTTCTCGCAGTTACCCAGAGTGCCAGGGCTTGTCCCTGCTGCTTCTTTGCTAATTTAATCAGACACCACAGATCACCTGCTTGTAGATAAATCCTGGGCTGCAGGCACGCGCTTTTCAACTTACAAGTCTCTGAAAATGTCATATTAATATGTACAGAATTCCCTTGCTTTTGCACAGCGAATATATTATAATCATTTTTGTTTTTAGAAAAATGTGCAAATATTTTCTGTATTATATCTATCGTAAAACTGTATTTTCCTATAAACCGTTTGTCTTAAGTTATAATAAATAACACTGGTTAACATTTATTTGAGTGATTACTACGGTGAGATCTTTACATGGAGCCCTTCATTTAATTCTGAACTCTTTAAAGGTATTATGCCCATTTGGCAGATGAGAAACTGTAGCTGAGAGATGCAGGTTGCTTTCCTAAGGTCACACAGAGGAAGTGGTGGAGTTGAGTTCATATTCTTAATCACTATCCTACAGTGCCTTCTAATAAACAGTATTTAAATGAAAACTTTTAAACCACCACATTTACATGAAGCAAAGTGTCTGGGAAGATTTTAAGAGAACATTACAAATAATTGTAAAAGGAATATTCAAGCTGAAAATGCAGTAAGAAATCAAAGTATGTTACTGTAACAGAGATTTGAACAGTCGACTCAACTTAATCCTCTGACACAGAACTCATCATGGCACCCCCTCTCCCCCCCCTCCCCTCTCTCCTCCTGTATCTGGGGGTAGAGTTAATGGCACCTCGCCCTTAAACCCCCCCTCTCCCGTCTCCAGTGCTTGAGGACCAAGACTCCTCATTCTCTGACATGTGGTCGTCCTTCCCTCTGCAAATCCACTGCCAAACGCCTTCTCTTTCCTGCCCGACACTCCATCAGTTTTCTAATCTGTCTCCTTGCTGCCATCCTATTTAGGTGCATTCTGCTCCAGAGAGATCTTTCTAGAATGCAAATCTGGTCAACTTTGGCCGGCACTGTTCATCTGATGAACACGTTACCACATCTAAACTCCTGCTGAGACTCAGTTCTGGCTGCTTCCCCACATGGAGTCCACATTTTAGTCTTTCCTAATTGCGGGCTAAAAGTCCAGCTCTCTTCACCACTTCTACACATGACAGAAATGCTCTGCCTCTTCCAGGGATTTGGGGAACTTCTCCAAAACCTTTCTCCAATATCTCTTCTTGCTCGACCCGCCTCCTGACTGTCATGAAGCCCAGATGACCATTCTGAGCTAGCAGTACCTCTACCTTTATCACTACACAAGTCTTTCAGACTCACATGCCTTTTATTTACACAACTTCTTTATTTCATGATGAATTCCTTGAGCTGTATTTCCCGAGTTAGCACCAGCACCTAACAAGTGCTCAGTTAAAGGTAAACGTTTGATCTACGTTTAAAATAATTGATTATGTATTTTTCTACATATCAACTAATGTCAAGGATGACTTTATTATTTTTCGTTACTACAAAAGTGATCAGTATTTGTGTCAGAAAAGCTAGAAAAGAAAAGCATAAGCAAAAAGAAGAAAACAAAAAGGTACCGATAATCTCATAGCCCAGAAATAATTGCGGATTATGGCTTTCCAATTCTATTCTCTACACATATAAGTGGCTGAATAGTCTTCCATTGTATGGATACACTATTATCTATTGAACTCATCCTCTATTTTTAGGCATTTACATTTACAGAATTTTTCAGTATCATAAATAATATCGCCAAATAATCTCTAAGGCAAAATCTCTGTATACCATTTATTATTTCTTGTGAGTAAATGCCCAGTAATGGAATTGGAGGGTAAAGGTTATGTACAGTTTTATGCATTTTGAAACAAACCATCGAATTGATGCTTTCCATGAAACTGCCCCAACACAGGGTGCATTATTTTGGTTTTACCTTTGTTAATCCAATAGGCAAAAATGACACATCACTGTTGCTTTAATTAACATGGCTTTGATTACTTAATTTTTTAAATATGTTCATTAGTAAATATGTGCATATACACACACAAAATGGTACACACAAAATGTCTGTACCATTTGCCCATTTCTCTAGTCAGTTGTTACTCCTCTTTCTAATTATTTGTAAGAGCTTTTAATATATTAAGGTCATGAATCCTCTGTAACATAGTTATAAATATTTTTTGTAGTTTATTTGCCCTTCAGTTGATGGTTTTTCTTCCATACGTTTAACATTTTTATTTTCTAAAACCTCTCAATCTTCTTTATTGTTTTCTTGCTTTGAAATCATACGCAGAAAGCCCTTTCCATATCCAAGAACACAATATATTCAACTATTTTTTCTAGTTTTTCACACTTTCACTTTTTACTTTTAAATCTTTTTGGAATTAATTTCAGCGTATGGACTGGGGTAAGGACCTAATTTTTCTCAAATAGATTAATTGTCTCAACACTATTTACTGAATAATTTATCTTCCATAAATATGAAGTCACCTTTATCATGTTAGGATATGTAAGCACCTGGAACATATTCACTATCTATCTACTATCAGTATACACTAATTTTTATATATACTTGAATCTATGAACTTTCTAGTCTGTTCCATAGAACAGTTAATTTCTGTACTAGGTTGACAATGTATGTTATTTAATCATCAATTACAAATTTATCTTTATATACTTTTACATGTATGTTTTACAACCTGGGGGTATTTCTCTGTTTTATGCTTTCAGAACAGGGTGGTATTTGGCCCACGAGTCTGATGATATAAGTTTAGACATTGCTCTCTTAACCACCAGCTTTCAGTACTTGGTTTAAGCCCGTCAGCTCCTTGAGACTCAGTGTTTGTCTGCCTCAGAGAGGGAGCTGGGAGGGCATGTGAGCTCAGGCACCTGAAAGCACTTGTTAAATGATGACTTTATATATCGAAGTAAGCCTGGTTTAGTCCTTAATACTATATAACCTGGTCTTGTTGAGATTCTCCTTATTCACTTATTTTACTAAATAGTCACCTCTTAGACTATTCTTGCTTCTTCTTAATATGAATAATTGAGAATTAGCTAAACTGATTTGCTCACACTCTAAACTAAATTTTAAAATGGTGTGACAAGTTACCTAAAAGTTTCAACCTAAATTTTTCTTTTGGTATTATAAAAAAAAAATTATAATAATATACTCGCCTTCTTTTTTAACTTCCTGAGATGAAGCAACTGAGTTTTTAAAATATCAGAATCCAAACACTTCTACCACTTTTTAAAAACCAGATTAAGAAAGTCTAAGCTCAGAACTTTTTTTAGAGTTTAGATTTAAATCTAAATCATCTCTCGGTTGTAACCCCCTTCACACTTATAATACCCACTTGAACTGTAACTTCTCCTCTGGGAAAGAAACAATTAAAAATTAAACTTAAATATCATTAATCAAATTTTATATTTCCATGTTGAATTTATTCCAAAATCCAGTAAGTTGGGCCAATATAACAATTGCAATTGTCCTGTGTATTTGTTAAAAAACACCCCTTGGAACTATCACAGCTGCATAGAATTTGTCCCAAAGTAAAAGTGTGACGTTGCTTTGGTAATGTCTTCACTACCAATCTCTGACCCAATCCCCTGCCTGCTCATATATTAAGCAAGTGATTCTCTATTTTTAATGTGCATGCAAGTCTACGAAGAATCTTGTTAAAATGTGAATTCAGAGTCAGTAGGCTAGCCTGGTGTGGGACCTGAGATTCTGCATTGCTCCCAAGCTTCCAAGAGATGCGGTGCTGCTGGTCAATGGGCCACACTTTGAGTAGCAGGGGACCTAGGAATGCCTTTTACACAAAACTGCCTATAATTATCATTGGTTCTAGTTCACCTTTAGTAAAATTCTTCCTAGCTGTCTTTTCTGATTTCACTTGCCACTCTCCACTTTAGACCCAATTTCATTTTTTGGATCAATCTACAGCTACTAGTAATAACAGCGGATCATTCAGGCTGCAGGTGTAAAGCATCAAGTCCTAATGATGTCTCATAAGCCATTTGGAGGTACCTGACCCATTCCTTCCAGAGGTTCACCAGCCTCCTGCTTCATGGACTCACCAGGCTGGCACTGAAAGAAACCTGTTCTCTTCATTCTAAGGGGACTGTCCATTAATAGCTTTGAAAAAAGTTTAAAATTGAAAGGTGAAACCAAATACTAACCATGAAATACTAGCAACCCTAAACTGTAGGCTAAAATATCTGGTTAGCAGTAAGAGACAGTTGGCAGCTGAATAACTTGGAACTTGCCTGAAGACTTTATCATTACTTGCAAAAACGGTAGAGAATGAAGGTAAATTAAAACAGAGAAAGAGAGGGACTTCCCTAGTGGTCCAGCGGTTAAGACTCCGCGCCCTCAATGCAGAGGGCCCGGGTTCGATCCCTGGTCAGGGAACTAGATCTTGCATGCTGCAACGAAGACCCGGGGCAGCCAAATAAGTAAATAAATAAATATTTAAAAAAAAACAGAGAAAGAGGGGGTCAAAAAGTAGCACTGAACCAACCAAGAGGAGTGGGAAATGAGACGAATTGGATCTCATGGAAATTATTTGAAGCTGAAAGATGTCTACTTTCTTTTGGGTTCTATATATCAGGGATTCCTAAAGTTTATTTTTGCTTCAATTACTTTACAGTATACATCAGTGGCTCACGAACTCTACTGGACATCAGAAGCACTCGCAGGGCTTGTTGAAACAGATTCCTGGACCCTTTTCACGGTTTCTGATTTAGCAGGGACTGAAGAACCTGCGTTTCTAACAATCTCCGAAGATGATACTGATGCAACTGGTTCACGGATTACATTTAAGAACAGGGCTATATGCTACCCTGAAAAACAGTTTTTGTGCTCTTGTTCTGATTGAAACGACTAATTACTGTTTTTCAAATATCTGGGCTTTCATTTGAATGATACTTCACATTTTCAATGTGAATTTTCAGTTCACATTTTCACCATATGGTGATTACAACTTTTAACCTAGTACAAAATACAAGTTGAAAGAAGCTTACAATGTTGTTTTGTTTGATTGATATATAGTGATGATGAAAAACTTTTGAGAAACTGGGGTTCCTAAAAATAAATGAGGGCAGGAAGATAATCAGTAAAGAGCTGAGAGATTCCCAAATGAAAATTATTGTTTTGTCCTCTCCAGTAAATTCTTAATGTCTTCAGCTGCAGAACAGCTCATTTCTGAGGTTCTTTCTGGCCTCATGAGTTAATCACACCAGGAGGAGTCACTTTCACTCACATGCCTTTAGGAGTAATGATACATTTAAATGATTAAACAATCAGAAAAAAATGGCCTATCTCTGTAATGAAAGCACTTAGCACACAGATCCGTGGTTTATATGAGTATCACAAGTCATTTGTAAATAACATGTTCATTTTAGATATGTGAAGAGTTCTGTCATGCCCTATGAAATAAATTATATTTTATTGGTGCCCAGGCGTTCCATAACTTTTATTTATTTGCTGCAAGAGTGGAGAATTAAGATAGAGTAGTTTATTTCACCAAAAGACTGACAAATGGCTCATTAGACACTTATGGAGCTGAAGCTAATTGTATAATTTTTTTGTTGTATTAACTGTCACCGATTACCACACTCATGCTGGTGGTCATCATTGCCTATTTCTCACCACAACTCCACAAACCACTCTCGAAAAGAAAAACAAAAAGAAAAACAAAAAGAAAATAGAACTTGAAATATAATTGAGGTTGGAGGAGTGCATGGGGAAAATGACAAAGGATTCAAGTGATATCCTTTCCCCACTGCACCACCAATAACCATCAATCCCCAAACAGCAAGTCACCTCACATCACCTAACAGCCTGAGTCAGAGAGAGTCAAAGTGTTGCTTTTTTGTTATTCAGATTAAATAATATTTACATTATATACCTTTTTTAGTTCGCCAGAGACATAAGGTCGGAATTGACTGAATATGTACTACCTGCATATAATGATTTCTCGTTTTTTTACAATCATGTGCTAACGCTGCACAGTAATGGCCTGTGGATGAAGAGACAGATGTACACCAGTCATTCACCACACATTTGCATTAACAAATCATCATTTAATTGAAGCCCATCCAACAAGTTTATGCTACTTAAATAAAGTTCCTTTCAATAAAAGATGCCTCAATGACACATGGCTGTTCACTACGAGGAAAAAAGTGTTTAAATTATATTTCTTTTTATGTCAAAGGCTTAGGTGTGTACTAGACAACCGTTTATTAATTTTAATTTTGCTTGGAATAAACACTCTGACAAATAGCATTTCAAGCCAGGAGACCATGCAGCAGGACCATTCATTCCCTTTTAGATATGAAGAGTAACACCACAAGTTTCTGCACTAGAGATTTCACCTCCCACCACCCCCCCTTTCCCTCAAATATATTAAAGAACGTGGATTATATAAAAGATATACAGAAGATATGTGCTCATATTTATGCCAAACCTCCAATATTTATATAAACCTAAAATCCTGCTTCTATCAGGGAGACTAATATTTTTTAAATATCATACTAGGCTTTCCTGGGTAAATATTTAGGAATTACCCAGCAGACTCAAATTTCTACGCTTCTTAAAAAATAAAGTAGGGGCGGGTTGTGCAAATACTGATTCTCAACTTAGTTCACAAACATGGTTGCCATTCATGCCACTTTGAAGATTATTCTGGTTACACTTACTACACTACCTATCTTTTCTTTAGTAGGGAAAAAGCAAAAGAGAAGTAAAGCAAGAAAATCCCCTAGCACTACCTCCGACCTACAAAATTTCTCACCCTCTTAAAACAAGGATGCTTAGATATGGTAAGGGCATTTTCTCCCAGCCCCTTCCCAAGTCCTTACAGGAAAGTGGTTTTCCTTTGCTCCTGCTAAAGGTAAGGACACTCATTTAAGGTCAATTTCTACCTATTGATAACCTAAATGCAGAGTGTTGTGCATTTTGTGGGTAGATTTGCATACACACATCTATTTCACATATGTATACAGACCTTTGTGTGAGAATGAAAGGCTTTATGCTGACAGCTTTTAGGCTGACAAAAATTGGTCCTTCCTTAAATGCACGTTTTATTTTCTCCAAGTAAAAATTACCATTTTTCCCCCGAGTTTGGGTACATTAATGATACGTAAAATGTTTTATTTAAAAAAGCAATAGAAATCTCTGAAGTGTTCAAATAAACCTTCTAATTGTTTTCTAAACTGCATTCTTTTAAAACAAGAGAGCAAGACTAGAGAAAAATAAGGAAAAAAATTGTAATCTATACTACACTAGGTCGCTTCTGGTCCCTTTTGCAGTCGACTCTAGAGACAGGTGAAATTTCACCTTGGTGTGGGATTCAAACTAAATTATGGGATACAGAAATGTGTCATAAATCAACTTCAAATGCTGAACAAAAGACAAATAACAGAAGATGTATATTCTGACATAAAGAACAGGCTCTAACTACAATACAAAGCAAAAAGCAAAAAAACCCTACTGTGCTACTCCGGCAGGTTCTCCTTGCCCTTTTGATATGCTAACTCGGAACAGTAATGATGGATCTTGCAAGTTGACTTCTGTTTTCCAGAACTATGAGTTGTACGGAAAACATGCCTTTTCATCGAAACAATTACCATTAATCAAAACACGGAGCGCTAATACCACTCAAGTCCAACCTACCGCTGTGCCCAGCAATATATCAAACTGTCTGTTGTCAAACACTAAACAAACTTAAACAGACTGTTTTCACTACAAATAACAGGAAAAAAATGCTTGCTAAGTAATTTTAAAATTCAAATTGCTATCTCAGTAATCCATTCTGTCGCTGGATTTTAATTTTCAGTATTCAATCATAATCCAACACAGACAGATCACTATGTGGCTCTGGAAAAAGACAGTCGGTGTCACTGATAAATGAAGTTAACTGCAAAAGACTTGGTATTACAACAAATTTCGTTAACCTCTGATAATTTAGTACAGAAGCACGCTTAAACGTGTAATACATTTTACTTTTTGAGGAGTTTGTAATGCTTCCTTTCCCAGCAAGAACTATTAGCATAAAAAAAGGTTTGACTGCTCTACAAGAGTCAGAAATGACAAGACAATTTCTATGCCAAGTGTACAAGGCCCATAACTCCATCAGTTTCTTTTACATTTAATTATGAAATCAGTCTTAGAAAAAATGACACACAAAATTTTCCATGAAAATGGAAACCACTTAGCTTCTGTTCACATAAGTATCAGACATTTATATCACCAACACATTTGAATACACAGCTATCTGTAGGCAAAGCCCGCATTTATAAATGTGGACTAAAAGTAACTGTCTTGAAAGACCTGTATTTTTCTAACAATACCTTTGCCTTTTCCTATTTTACTCTAATTCTTCTCTTGGTTTTTAAACTAAAAGGGGAGATTCACAGTCAAAGAGGTAAAGGCAAAATATTTTATTACTCAAAGAGTCAGCTCTGTTTACCAGTTTCTAATCCGTAGAGATGCCAAAGTATTTTATAAAAGGAGGCAAGGAAAGGATGGGAACAGTGGAGTTTAACGAACAGATCAGGCATTTATTACCAGCAAGCTCCATTATGGATTTCTGAGCTTTGTAAGCCAAGCTCCCCCAAGTGTAATTAAATTTTTATTTATAATGGGTTTGTGACTGTTGACTTCACGTTGCCGAGGCCTGTTCCCCCCCACCGATGCTCACACACCCCCGTGTGAAATGGCATTCCATGTTTACTACTAGACAGTACATATCGATGATGATCCTTTTCATTGAAAGTATCAAAATCGAACATTAATAAAACATCTCCATAAAACAACAAAACAGGACATGGCATGCAGGGGCTGAGACAGAACACATGCACACGAACAGACCTCTCTTTCACAGACTCAGATTCTTTTCCACAGCTTTACCTAGTAAAGGACACTACAAATCTAGTACAGGAGTATCGGGACGCTACACAGCAGAGCACATTTTTACTGCTAGCCACATCCAAGATCAGTGTAAACATAACTCGGAAAAAGATCTAAAGTCCAAAGCCAATGTATTCTTATTCACTTGAGCAGTTTCTTCATTCACAAACCTCTGCTCCTGACAGAATGTATCACCTTTGTTTCATCATTACTCCCTCCCCCTTCTCATTTAGGTATAAACCCCTATATACTTTACACCTTCTTTTAAATGCTTAATACAAGTAACCACAGGAGAATCTCTTCTCCCCTTGAAAAACCGCAAATAAAGATGTCAGCTATTGAGTATATTTGTGGCGTCTCCGGCAGCTGCTGTTAAATACCAGCTGGTCTAGCTGATTAAAATTACCTCCGAGTTGGTATTATAAAGATGCCTGGGCAGCGTTGCTGTATTAATGGATTATTGAGTGAGCGATGAAAACCTTGGCCAGCTGATGCGTTTTATTACAGATAGGCTTTATGATGTGTAATCACTGTAATTTTTACAACTAGAGGAAATATGAAAAAAGGAGTAAAAAAAAAAATCCCCATAGAAACTGATTTAACTAGATTATTCCTACCATTCTGTTTCCTAGAAGGAATGAATCAAAGTACATAATTACTGTGCATAAATATCCAGGTATGGACCTATACACACGATTTACCCACCTATCTATGTGGGGATGTTATCATCAATACAGACAAGCAGAGAATGCACATGGACAAATGCGGTATGCGTACAATTTGTGTGAACAGATATTTACTATGTTGCTGTCTGCCAAACCACCCAATTGGCCACAATGGGATCACATGATCGAAAATAGTTTTGAACTGTTCACCAGCTGGGCAATAGCTGAAAAATCCAAATCTGGCCAACTGGACTGCGGTTCACAATCCAAGGGACAGGATCATTTTACTCCATTTACCATGTCCCTTTAGCTGCTTTCTTATAAGCAAGGTTTTTTATAGAACTCTACCAAATTGTCTCCCAGATCCTCTAACTTCCAGCTTATGTTCAAAAGAAGGCACAGCAGTCTATTGGCTCAGCTCTCTTGAAGGCTGGCCGCTACGGGAGCCAGAACCCTGCTCTCTCCGTTGCCACGGTCCTTCAAATGCCCTGTCGTGTTTATGGCAATCTCAAGGCGCCTGTACATTCCCATTTGTTTGTAAGAGTCAACACCATCCCTCAGGAGGCTGTGGTCATTAAACGGCTCAAGTAGAGAACAAAACTCAGAAAACTCAAGTGTGTCATTGGATGAATTAGTATCTTGTAGAAAAGGACAGCCATCTCAGACTGGATTCTCTTTTAGGTAATCCACAGTTTTACTTCAAAGTAATACTTCAGAAGAAAATTTCATCATCAAGTAGTATCAGTGTATTGTCTTGGCTTTGCTGTATAATACTTAACATCAATTTTCCACACATTAATAATAAAATACATAGAGCATGTGACTAGAAAGTAATGAAACTGATTCTTTTTTTTAAACAAAGATACCAAAATTTATAGATGAAAGGATTCATTCAGAGCCATGGTAGGTTGTTTGAATACCTCCCAGAGAGGCTGAGTGGTGTGTTTTGAGGATGAGTTTTATTCGTGAAAGTAACTAACACTTCTAATTAGAGCCAAATGTGGTAAACAATATGAGAAACAACATTAGACAAAACCTTTTTTTGATGATTTGGTTACACAGCCATGAATCAGGTTTCTAATGTGGCTCCTACACTAGTAATAATGACAATTCCAAAGAGGGAGTTCTAGAAATATTTTGAGTAATAACGTTTCATTAAAATACGTGTAAACTTGTTAAAGAGACCATGCTTCAGAAGGACCATGGTCATTCTCAATATGAAAACACGGGTATGCTGCTTTTAAAAAAAAAAAAACTGATCATTGTTGGTTTAAAAAAATTGATTTGGTTATTTTTAATAGGAATGAACCTAGTCATTTGTGTTATTTTCAAAGATGTGCAACCTTAATATTGGACTTTATTCGCCCTTTTGTCCAATCTCTCATTGATAAGGCAACTCATCCATCAAATTTCTGGTGGCTGGGGACTCTTGAGCCTCTGATGAGACATCAGGATGAAGGCAGTCACCAATCCTAAACCAGATATTTTGCAAATAATTTTTGATATAAGATTTTTCCACTTGCTGATTCAAAATATGCCCACGCCCCCAGATTCTTTCTACTAGTTCTCATCTAGGCTTTTAGAGTGGCTGTTCCCTGTTCTAATTAATAATCCTTCAAATACCCAAACATGAAGAACAATGTTGATATCAGTAGGTGCTTAATAATAATTAGTGGTTGCTGAATGAATGAGGGCTGAAACAGTTCTATTTTTTCAAAACCACTAAACTGAAAAAAAACCCCATAAAATTAACGAAATCAAGTGAAAGGCTTAAACTAAAGAAACTAAGAAAAAATTGATATACACAGCTTGATCAAATTTCCTTAATGAGAAAACTTATAAATCTAAGAACACCTAGGTGAAAAGCCAAACTTCTCATCAACTAGTAGAACAGAGCAACCAGAAGCAAAGAGGCCAGTTTTATATATATATACATATTTCTTTTTCAGATTCTTTTCCTATTTAGGTTATTACAGAATACTGAGTAGAGTTCCCTGTGCTATACAGTAGGTCCTTATTAGTTATCTGTCTTATACATAGTAGTGTGTATATGTTAATCCCACACAACACTGTAAATCAACTCTACTCCAATAAAAATTTTAAAAAATAATAAAAAGAGGCTAATCGTATGTGGGTCGGAAGCTGGCTGGGAGCAGTCGGGTCACTACGGGGACCCACCCTTTGGTTGTGAAGCGCTGGTCCTGGATGAGATGGACTAGTCTTCCACTGTCTTGGGACCTTATTCCAGAATGCTGGGCTTGGGAGGCAAACGTTAAACCTACGGCTGTAGAATTGGTACCAGGAAATCAGTCAAACCTTGTTTGTCCAGAGATCCTTAAAGCAGTTTAAAAGGGGGGCGTGGCGGGAGGGTGTCAATGTTCAGGGTCGCCCGACAGAAGAGAAACAGTGAGACTATATAAAATCTAGACAGTGGCTTAAATACATGGCTGACAAACATTAAAAAAAACCCTTTCTCTGCGTTTCATTTGTCTCCCTTCCTCCTCTTTCTCTGGCCTTTATGTCCTAACACCAGCAGAATGCACGATCGGAGCAGGGGATGTGATGAGGGAGGGGCAGGCCAGGAAGGAGACGCAGGGAGGAGGGGAGACAGAGGATAAGAGGCTGCACAGGCAGGGAGCCTATGTGGTGGAGGGGAGCCAGGAGCAAGCCTAGAGGTGCGCTCTGGGCAGCCCGTGCACTCTCCACCACCAGCAACAGAACCTACGGAGGAGGACAATTAGGCCACTGATCCCTCTCGCCTCACACTTGCTATTGTTTTGAAACTGTATTTTCCACAGAAGAAGAGTGGGAGTGAAAATTCAAAGACAAGAAGAAAGTCGTCTTAGAAGCCAGTCTGCCCTGATCTGACACTGTCGTTGTGAACACCAAGAGGCAGAGGCCCTCCTCCCCCCTGGAGCCCATCAAGCTACAGAAAAGACAGCTACTTACTGATGGGCTAAACTAGAGCAATTTGGTATATGGGGACTCATGGCTCTGGAAAGAACCATTTACCATTAATTTTCAATTTGAAGGAGTAATATTATTCATCATTTTTATTATTATTTAGAGGTATGCAGTCTTAACTAGAATTTTATGATCCTTGCTATGATTTATCATTATTTTTAAATTTAATGAACACTTAGAAAGTGTTTCCTATGTGCCACACACTGTTTTAAGGGCTCTGCAAATAGAAAAGCCACGTGGCAACCCTATAAAAGGAAGTACTCTTAATCTGACTTTGACTCAACTTTTGCAAGCATTCAGTGCAACCCGGAACCTGATATCAGCTTCGGGAACTTGTAAGAGGGTATAAACAACATATAAATATTATTTTTCTCTTAATATTTACTTCCAATAAGATAAAACCCTTTTAATTATAAATCAGTAATACGAATAAACTAAGCCTACAGTATGTACTAGGCATCAACATGATAAAATGCTACCCACTAAAATACACTGGTAGTAATAATCCTTCCCCTCCTCCCACCCTTGGTGCAGAGATGGATCATCTTCACACTTGCGGACGTTAGCTCTTTCGGAGAGTGTCCACGAGGGTCACTGTTCACACTTTAACCATTTTTAATTGTTTAAGACCCAGTGACTTAGTTAGGTCAGGTGCTCTCTTTAGTAAAAGCCGAACCTGCTCAGCACAGATGGGATCACTCAGACCATAACTCAGTCTTTTCTCCAAGTCCTAGTCATCTTGACATTGTTTCTGACGCCTCTTAATCAGGGCTTATGTCTATTTCAATGATCATCGATTCTAAATTAAGATCTTTTAAAAGGTGTATCATATTTCCCCCCACAAATTCCATGTAGCATAACATTTAATTTTAATAAGACTAAAATTTTTTTTCAAAGTCTGGACTTTTTTTTTTAATCCCACATACCACTTATAGTTCAAGTCATAATAAGGACCTTTTAGAGGTGGTATGTTGGTGTAAAAAAATCATTATATGAAATCATACAAAAATGTCTAACAATAAATGAAGTAAAATGAAAACAAAAACATTATTTTTATTAGAGAAGGTGAATTTTAATGAAAGAAGATTTTAGAAACAAAGTGTGTATATATAAGCCAAACTGAATTGCAAACAATATTTCTTTCCCTGCACTTAAATTCTGGTACAAATCTAGTATTTAAAACTACAAAAATAAGAATAAGAAATTTGAGGGGTAAAGAAACATATGATGAAGAATCAAAAGCAGCCAAAAGCAAACATAAGAAGTAAAAAGCAATATGCTCTAGCAATGTTTAACCTGTATCACTATTAGTGAAGGAAAAAGTTTTTCTTAGAGTTTGCGGCAGAAGAGCTCTCATTTTTTACCCTTTTAAACTGACTGTAATAAATGATGAATTTTCTTAATTAATTGGCAGGCTTTGTCAAACAGCATCTTATGAAATTATGAGCTTGGAAGAGGTTCTCTTCATTAAGCAAACTCATCATTTTTCTAACATTTAGGTCAGGGAAGAACTAATAGTAGGAAGGCAGGATTCTAACTGGATATCGTGGGTCATATGAAATTTTATGTAATGGTGAAATGCGGTCCTTAAAATAATTTTACAAAAGTCAGAAAGATAACCTAGAATTTTCATACAAAATGTGCACTAGGTGATCTCAAATGTCTAAAAAGCTAGTCAAGAGACACTTCTCTAGAAAACTTGACATTTACAGGCATGTGTTTGAAGTCCTAGTAGTTCCCATAAAAGGTTTTACATGTATTAGGCCAAGTCCCTAGAGGTCAAAAAATAAGGGTAGAAACTTAAGTCTGGTCAGAGACCTATCAGAGACACACACTGTAATCACTGATGTTAAGTGATACAAATTAGGTTAATTACAAGGTATACTTAATAATGGAATATGATATTATACATGAATTACCATATAGCAATAGGAAAGCGCTTATTAGGGCAATTAGCTGTAGATATTCAATTTGCCTCTGGCTTACTTGGTTATGGAAAGAGTTTGAGAATAGAAAAACAATCAGAGACCCATGAAATAAAGACGCCAAGGATGAGAAATGAGGGAGAGAAACTGAATATGAGAGGCTAATTAATAACGCCAAGGTTTTTACCCACACTTAACTATTATTTCCCTGTAAGTCCTAAAAATTTCTCCTTCTTGCTTTAGAACCTACAGTTCTGATTTGAGGACAAAAATTACATCCCTTCCAATCTAAATGTATTCTACTGGCTAACAGACTCAAAGGCAATACTGGATTTACAGTCATATCACTCTGTTGTTAAACCAGACAGCTTAAAGAAGACATCCCACTGTTCCACTAAGACTTAAAACAACTCTGCCAATGTCTTTCCGGAGAACTTTTCTTTTTTATGACTGCTATTAGGCGGTATTTTATGTGTGTCGAGTTTTGGGGTGATACTTGTTTTTCCTGTACGTTGTACTTATGTTCAGTTAAAGACATCGCAACAACGGTGCAGCCACAGTCCTACCGGGTTCCTCTAGAGAATGCTGATACAACCTGAAGTTGACCCAGGTCTGGTGGGTGAGTTTAACACTGGGGTTGGCAAAGTGTTATACCGTTCGTGATGTATAACTCAAAGATAAGGATGACTCTTACCCCTAACACCTAGAATGGTGCTGGGGCAGGGGTTATGCTCCGTCATGAACTATCCTGGCCAGGCAGCCTTCGGCACATCAGTATTTCTCAGATGTCTAGTATGTCTTGTGTTTCAATCACCTCAGTTCTTAATCAGAAGCAAGAATTTCAACACTGTGAACTTAATCACGTACTTCCAGGAAATTCCAGAAAATATATCAACGTACTCATCTGTAATACGTGAATTGCTTTGATAAATAAATAAAATTTAATAAATGAGGTCTTAGTTGCAGAGCTGAAAAATTTATGATAGACACTTCTTATATGTATTGGAAGCATTTTAATGTTCACTGTAAATACTTCTTATTAGAAGCTCGATATTTTGGAAGCATTTAAAACTTAAATACATTAAATGAAGATGCCATCATTTGCTTTTTGGTTGTTTTCACTAGTCCAATATATTTATTAGGCTCCAAAACACTAGTGGAAGAAGTCATTTAATTGGAAAAAATTTCAGACCATGGGAAGAATTTAAGAAAGGAGCACACACACACACACACAAAGTCCTGGTCTGTGCTAAACACTGCATTTCCCCATAGTTACAGCCCTTTTAGCTGCAGCATTCCAAGGTCATACTGGAAATCACTGGTTCCTCGAAGTTCATAAGCCTACTGTATTTAAAAGTTTTATTATCACGTCTGTACATACCATACACATGACTGGAATTATGTTCTCTGTGTGTCAGAAAGTACCAAGAAATAAACAAAACTGAGTGGCCGGCCATAAATTAAAAGAAAATTGTGCCATTTGTATGGGGTTAAGAATGCTGGGTGGCTAATTCTCAATCTTAGGTGTCTACCTAAGTAGTTTGGAATTCAGAAATAGAGAAATTTACAGTTATAGCTGGATTAACACCTCTCTCTCAGAAACAAAATATACAGATCAGAAATAAACCCGTACAAATCAAACCAACTGATTTTTGACAAAGATGCAAAGGCAACTGAATGGAAAAAGGATAGTCTTTCAACAATGACACTAGAATAACTGGATATCCTCTGCCAAAAATAATTAACTAATTAACCTTTACCTATACCTCTCACTTTATACAAAAATTAACTCAAAATTGATCACAGGCCTAAATATAACACATAAAACAATTAGAAGAAAACTTAGGTTAAACAAAGAGTTCTTAGATATGACACCAAAAACACATTTGATAAGGAAACAGTAGATAAATTGGATTTCACCAAAATGAAAAATGTTTGAAAGATACTTACAAGAAATGAAAAGACAAGCCACTGACAGGAAGATACTATCTGTGAATAACAAATGACAACAGACTTGTATCTAGACTATAGAGAAAACTCTCAAAACTCAATACTAAGCAAATAAATAAACCCAATTTGTAAAAAGGGCAAAAGATGTGAGCCATCTGAACTGACATTATGTTAATTAAATTTATTCTGAGATAATTGTATATTCACATGCAGTTGGAAGAAACAGTACAGTGAGAGTCTGTGAATTCAGTTTCCCCAAGGGTAACATCCTACAAAACTACAGTACAATATCACCACCAGGATACACAACCATTCACAAGGTCATAATACCGAAATATTCCATTATTCCACAAGGATCCTTCCTATGCTCTTTTATAAGCATACCCACTTCTCTCCTGCTCTCATTTTTTCATGCCTGTTAATTTTATTAACCTTTTCAAAGAAATAGCTTTTTGTTTCCTTTTTCTTGTTATTCTGTTTCTTCTTATTCTATTATCTTTGTACTGTTTTTAATTATATTGGTTTCAATTCTTACCTTTATTCCTTCCTTCTACCTATTTTGAGTTTATTTTGCCTTCTTTTTCTAGGTTCTTAAGTGGAAGCTTAGATTACTAACTTGAGTTTTCTTCTTTTCTAACATAAGCATTTAGTGCAATAAATTTACCCTTCAGCACTGCTTTAGCTCTGTCCCACAAATTTTGATATGTTGTACTTTCATTCAGTTAAATGTATCTTTAAAAATTTCTCTCGAGACTTCCTCTCCAATCCAGGGATTATTTGGAAGTGTGTTATTTAGTTTCCAAGTGTTTGGGAAGTTTTCCCCTTAACTATTATTTCTGATCTGATTCTATCGTGAACAGGGAAAATACTCTGTATGATTTCAATTCTATTAAATTTGTTGAGGCTTGTTTCATGGGCCAGGATATATTTAGTTGTTGAGTTCTATATTTCTTGTCTAGTTGTACTATCAATTATTGATAGTCTCAAACTATAAACATGGATTTGTCTTTCTCCTTTCAGTTCTATCAGTTTTTGGTTCATGTATTTTGTAGCTCTGTTGTTTAATGCACACACATTTAGGACTGCTAAGTCCTTTTGGTGAACTGACCCTTTTACCATTATGTAATATCCCTTTTGTCTCTGGTAATTCTCTGTGCTCTGAAGTCTACTTTATTTGATATTATTATCAAATATATCTCCTGCTTTCTTTTGATTATATAAACAAGATTGTTTTAAGTCGCTGGTCTTTTAATTTCCAATCAATTTCCAATATCTTGCATTTGCACTCTCCTCTTATCACAATTGCTGGTTTTGATGTCATATATGCGTGCAGATGATTTCCTACCTTTATGTTTGCCTTTACCGGTGAGCTTTTCCATTCATAATTTTCTTGTTTCTAGTAGTGGCCTTTTCTCTTCCGCTTAGATAAGTTCCTTTAGCATTTGTTGCAAAGCTGGTCTGGTGGTGCTGAATTCTCTTAGCTTTTACTTGTCTATAAAGCTTTTGATTTCTCGGTCAAATCTGAATGAGAGCCTTGCTGGGTAGAGTATTCTTGGTTGTAGGTTATTCCTTTTCATCACTTTAAATATATCATGCCACTCCCTTCTGGCCTGCAGAGTTTCTGCTGAGAGATCAGCTGATAGCCTTATGAGAGTTCCCTTGTATGTTATTGCTTTTCCCTTGTTTTTAATATTTTTTTTCTCTGTCTCTAATTTTTTCCAGTTTGATTACTATGTGTCTTGGAATGTATCTCCTTGGGTTTATCCTGCCTGGGACTCTCTGTGCTTCCTGGACTTGGGTGACTGTTTCCTTTCCCATCTTAGGGAAGTTTTCAGCTATTACCTCTTCAAATAAGGAATGGGAGCAAATGTTGGTGTGTTTAATGTTGTCCTAGAGGTGTCTCAGACTGTCTTCATTTCTTTTCAGTCTTTTTTCTTTATTCTGTTCCATGGCAGTGATTTCCACCATTCTGTCTTCCAGCTCACTTATCCGTTCTTCTGCCTCAGTTACTCTGCTGTTGTTTCCTTCTAGTGTATTTTTCATTTCAGTTACTGTATTGTTCATCTCTGTTTGCTTGTTCTTTAGTTCTTCTAGGTCTTTTTTAAACATGTCTTGCATCTTCTCGATCTGTGCCTCCATTCTTTTTCCGAGATCTTGGATCATCTTCACTATCATTACTCTGGATTCTTTTTTGGGTAGATTGCCTATCTGCACTTCACTCAGTTGTTCTTCTGGGGTTTTATCTTCTTCCTTCATCTGGGACATATTCCTCTGCCATCTCATTTTGTCTAACTTTCTGTGAATGTGGTTTCCATTCTGCAGGCTGCAGGATTGTAGTTCTTCTTGCTTCTGCTGTCTGCCGTCTGGTGGATGAGGCTGTCTAAGAGGCTTGTGCAAGCTTCCTTGTGTGAGGGTCTGGTTCCTGTCCACTGCGGGGTGGAACTGGGTCTTGTCCCTCTGGTGGGCAGGGCCATGTCAGGGGGTGTGTTTATTGACCAGCTGTGTGCTGAGGAAGACTTTAAGCAGCCTGTAGGCTGATGGGTGGGGCTGTGTTCCCACCCTGTTGGTTGTCTGGCCTGAGGCGTCCCAGCACTGGGGCCTATAGGCTGTTGGGTGGGGCTAGGTCTTGGGGAGGAAATGGCGGCCTCAAGGAGGGTTCACGCCAATGAGTACGTGCCACAGCTGCTGCTTCCAGTGTCTCTGTCCCCACAGTGAGCCACAGCTGTCCCCCGCCTCCACGGGAGACCCTCCAATACTAGCAGGTAGGTCTGTCCCAGTCTCTTATGGGTCACTCTCGCTTTACTCCCTGCTTTTTCCCCTGGGTCCTGGTGGACACATGACCTTGTGTGCACCCTCCAAGAGTGGAGTTTCTGTTTCCCTCAGTCCTGTGGAGCTCCTGCAACCAAACCCTGATGGGCTTCAAAGCCAGATTCTCTGGGGGCTCCTCCTCCCATTGCCAGACCCCCAGGCTGGGAAGCCGGACGTGGGGCTCAGGACTTTCACTCCTGTGGGAGAACTGCTGTGGTATAACTGTTTTCCAGTTTGTGGGTTGCCCACCCAGCGGGGATGGGATTTGATTTTAATCACATTGTGCCCCTCCTACTGTCTTGTGCTTCTTCTTTGTCTTTGGATGTAGGGTATCTTTTTTGGTAGGTTCAAGCATTTTTTTTTGTCGATGTTTGTTCAGTAGTTAGTTTTGATTTTGGTGTTTTTGTAAGAAGGGGTAAGCTCACGTTCTTCTCCACCATCTTGCCAGCCCTTAAAGCCATGATTTAATCTAAGTCTATATTATTTCAAACCTCACTTATTTTTTCATTTTGTAATGTTGTGAGCACCCTGTGAACAAGTCCCTAACATTTATCAGGAATTAAAATATCTGTTATGTTATACTGGGAGGTATAGTGGACAGGTAAGTCAAATCAGCCATGAAATAAGCAACTATCTGTGATGGTACCAAACTCCCCAACAAGGGACTGGTCAAGTTGAGATATTCAATTACTTAATAGGAATGGTACAATTGAGATTGAAGCATTTCATGAGTAGCTACAAGAGTGACCTTCCAAAAGACCCTTAATCCCAGAATGCTGGGATTCTGTGCAGGGCCAATAACAAAGCCCTGTGGCAGGCCACCAGGACCCCATTCCACCTAGGTCACAGCACACTCATGGATACTCTTGGAACATGGTTGTTAAGTAAAGCTACATTTCAGCCAAAATGTAGTATCACTCCATCTTCAAATCCTCCATTTTGAGCAAAAGAATATTACAAGAAAATGGTGAAATAAAAATCTTCAGTCAAAAGTTTTTCTCTAATCTGGTAATTTGACAGAAAAGAAAATGCAGTTCTATCTTGTCCGAACTATTCTGGTGAACACATGCTAGATCTATATAAAATAATTTCCCTTTCAAAGAATTACAGATTATCTATTTTTTAAAAGTGATAAAATATTGTCAGAGATTGAGGTAAATACATTTTATTGCACTGCAGATGTTAAAATAGATTTTCTTTTACTTTAAGTATTCTTGCCATGACCTCCACTTTTCTTAATTCTTCAAAGATTACTGATAATGGTTCAAATATGTCTTCAAAGTATTTCAGTTTTCTGGATACTGACGTATGTGCCCACTAATAGTAATTAAGTACCCTATGTTTGCCCTTATATTTTAAAAAATCTTACAAGATCAATCTGTGATTAAATTGAGATAATTGAGAAAACAGCAAAAAGTATAAAGAAAATAAACACGATTCTTTATTCCCTTTCAGAGATAACCAGTGTTAACACTACTTCCAGGCTAATTTTCATTTAAAACATATATAATTTTTAAAACTAGGAAAATAGATTGTATGTGGTTTCTCTTCCTGATTTTTCACTTAGACTATATCATACGCATCACCTCTTGGAATTACAGAGTCCACAAATACATCATTTAAATTATGGCATAATTTCATCAAATGGACTTATTTACCCTATTATTTCCTTTATTATTAGAAATTAGTTCCCATTTCATATCATAAATAATACTGTGATAAACATCTTTATACAGACCTCTGATCCCTGATTCCCTTAAAGCTTAAAAGTAGAATCATGAGTCAACGAGCCCAAGTTTATCAGGTGTTTTACTCACTTTCCCAATCAACTCCCAAATTAATTATATCAGCATTGAGTACAATTTTCTCCAATCCTAATCAACCTGAATGAAAATTATATTTTGCTATTTAATTTATAATTCTTTAAATATTTGAATAGTTGAAACCTTTTTACTATATTTGTTGGCCATTGATTTTTTTTTCCTATGCATTGTTGGTTCACTTTATTTTTCTACTTTATAGGTAAAGTGGTTTCTTACTAATTTTAAGGGCTTATTTTATATAAAGAATACAAATTTGCTTTATATTCTTCATATATTTTGTGTACATTGCAAAAAAAGTTTGTCTTTGCACTGAATTTTATTGGAATGAAATTTTGGAGTAGTCATATTTCAAACTTACTCACTAAAATGTCTTTCATTGCTACTTTTCTTAGAAAATCCATGGTCATTGGAAGATTGGTTATAGTTATATGTTCAATGTACGTTTTCTAGTAATTATTTAGAGTTTTCATTTTTTAAATAATTATTAGTTGATGTTCCTCAAAATAGCAGATTTTCCACCAATGATATTTTGAATAATCAGTTCCTTATATAATTGGTTTGTGACCTTTACTTCCTTTGTTTTTACCTCCATCCCATTCATGCACTGATTCAAAAATATTTACTGAATACTTAACCATGTAGTGGGTTCTGTTAGGGAGGCATCTGGGATATATTAATGAACAAGGCAGACAAACTCTCTGCTGTCATAGATCTTACACACCAAAATTCAAGGCTATTATAACTGAATGTTTTATTAATAAAGAATACTCTTTTTCAATGTTTTCATTTCAAAGTGTATTTTTTGGTATTACTATTGCCATTTCTGTATTCCTTTACCAAACCATATCAATGTATTTTAGCTGTCTCTTTTAAGTAGCATGTAGTTGGATTTTGTCCATAAAGTCAATCAAGAATAGTCTTTTATTAGGAGAGCTTAAAGCACTTAGGTATAGTACTATACCTACTGTTTGACAGTATCATTTGTCATCTTGTTTTATTGTTTTATGCTTCCTTTGTAAGCTCTTGTTGTTGTTGTTGTTATTATGACTACTTAGTGAGTCTTATGAGCCAGGCAATTAGACTTAGCACATGAAAGTTAATACCTATGAACATTTTTGAGTGTTTACAACATGCCAACTACTGTGCTCTAAATGATATTTTTTCATTTAAAACTCACAATCCTACTGCATGGATACTACTTTGTAGAAGTTTTATAAAACAAAAAACTTCTTTAGTGATTATAAATATCAATGAAATAGTATATATTCCTTCATGTGTGATAAATTATGCAAACTTTTATACTTCTTTCCCACTTTGAATTATTCACTAGAATTAAGTAGATCTAAGATCCAAATAATGTTATAAATTATTTTGACTGCTCTTTAGATGATTATTTTTGACAACTGCATTCAGTTGTAAACACCATCTCTTACTGGTTACATTGCTTTTGAGCAGTCCTTTAAGAAACTGCTTTCCCCTTTTGAATTATTCATTTTTATTCACCTTTCAGTGGGAAGAGTATATTTTTACCTAGAAAGATGTGTGGATGGTACTTTTCCTAAATTTCTGCATGTGTAACTAGGCACAGCATTTCCTTCTTGGCCTGTCTATCTTAAAATTCATGATTACTTTGTCAGTACAGATTCCATTTCTTCTATTTCATCAATTAACTCTTTTTGTAGGTCAAGTTAAAGATTAAAGTAGCAGAACACCCTTTCTCCACTTGCTTTCTTATTTTTCTATCCAGTGGCCTGACCTAAATAAGGCCAGTATTGGACCTGGACAAGAAGAGTTAAGCCTCAGGCGATGGCTTATTATTTTACCTACATCTCTGCTGCTGCTACCTTTGTGCAGAAGATGCTGTGCTCTTTCTGTCCTGATTCTTGGCATGGCTATGGCTCTCAGGCTCTCCAGTGTCTTTGATTTTCCATTTCCTCCTTACCAGGCTGGTTTCTTTTTTTTATTATTTATTTATTTATTTTTGGCTGTGTTGGGTCTTCATTTCTGTGTGAGGGCTTTCTCTAGTTGCGCCAAGCGGGGGCCACTCTTCATCGCGGTGCGTGGGCCTCTCACTATCGCGGCCTCTGTTGTTGCGGAGCACAGGCTCCAGACGCACAGGCTCAGTAGTTGTGGCTCACGGGCCCAGCTGCTCCGCGGCATGTGGGATCTTCCCAGACCAGGGCTCGAACCTGTGTCCCCTGCACTGGCAGGCAGACTCTCAACCACTGCGCCACCAGGGAAGCCCACTAGGCTGGTTTCCGATCACCACTAACAAGACTCCTCTGATTTTGGGCCTCATACCTGTCTGGTCTTTGCTGCTTACCTGCTCACCCTGCATTTGACTCATGGTCCCATCTGATACATAGTACCTTTGGGTACCTTAGTTTTCTACCACACTCATATTTCTAGTCAAATTAGAGTATGAATGTAGGCTCAGGAGTTCAAAGCCTGGCTCAGCTTCTTGGTAGTTAGTTGATCTAAATAAGCCTTTATAAGCCTTGATTTCCTCATCTACAAAATGCAGATGATCACAGCATCTATCCCAATGTGTTGTGAGGACAGATGAGATAATCAACATAAAGCCTTTAGGCACAATGCCTAGTCCACAGGAAATAAAAAATATTAACAATTATTAACCAATATTTCAAATAATTTATTATTCTTCCCCACAATTCTTAATCATAATTCTTCATATATTGTAGGAGGGGGAAAAAGCCAGCTTTTTCAAAAGGAGTAATTTGGGGGGAATGCCCAGTGCTGTATGACAAGGTATCATTGGCTCTTCACCTTCTAATCCCTCATTCTGTATTTTATGTTTAATACATAACATAAAGCTCATTGAAAAGAAAAGAATATTTCAATCATTAACTGTGTTTAGAATAGGAAGCCATTTCTTAACCTGTTGAGAGAGAGAATTTTTAAGGTGGGTAATTATATTGACTTTGATGACTGAGAGTTATATTTTTACCCTATGTTTATACTTCCAGTATCAGTTTAAAAAACTTGGTAGTCATACATAATCACACTGATATGTGTTAGAACAAATAAAATGTGATATAAATATTCTGAAACTATACCACAATTTAGCAGATTATTTATCAATAACCAACAACCTCCTCAATTAAATTACTAGAAACCACCACAGCAAAACAACTGCTAACCCAGAAAATAGGAAATAAGGGAAATGAAAGATGTATAAAAAACATTTGGGAGATATGGAATCTATCCCATGTGTGCTGTAAAGAGCTCGTAATTTAAGAATGCCAAAGCCCAAGTGTGTTATGAGGGTCTTTCCTCAAAAGTGACATTAATTGCATATCCCACAGATGCTTATTATGTATTCTATTTATATCAAAGTATAATATGTAGTCGAAAATATACAGATTCAATATATTTAAGAGTGATAATAAAACAGTTACTCTGGCCTAGCAAAAACTGTTATTTTTAAACTTCAATTTTTGGTCTTTTTATAAAAGAGTATTTATAGTATTAAGTATTAAGAAAACAGTATTGAATCTTTGTATTTGAATCTGCTGTGATTAAGGGTCTTTTGGACTCAAAACAAGACATACTCAGCGATGGAATTGTAACAGTAATATTTTAGAGGCTTCTGCACAAAAATAATTCCCAAGTGATGAAATCACAGGACATTCTTATTCTCATATTAAAAATGAAGATACCAGGTTTCCCTGGTGGCGCAGTGGTTAGGAATCCGCCTGCCAATGCAGGGGACACGGGTTCGTGCCCCGGTCCGGGAAGATCCCACATGCCGCGGAGCGGCTAGGCCCGTGAGCCACAACTACTGAGCCTGCGCGTCTGGAGCCTGTGCTCCACAACGGGAGAGGCCGCGACAGTGAGTGGCCCCCGCTCGCTGCAACTGGAGAAAGCCCTTGCACAGAAACGAAGAACCAACACAGCCAAAAATAAATAAATTAATTAATTAAAAAAAAAAGACAAAACAATGAAGATACCAAACAGCAACTCTTAGAAATTACCTTGGAAAGTTGGAAATGATACAGTCAATGTTTTACTTTGGAAATTAGTATGCATGCACTGACAGGCCCCTACAGAACTTAATTTTTAAAAAGTCTAATACTTATCAATAACTGGCAAGCAAAAGACAATTCAAGATGTTAATTATCTGAATTAAAGTAAAAGAAATTTCATTTTAGGTGCAACAGGAGTAATCTTTCATAAAGTTAATGAAAAACAGTATAAATTACTTTTAGGAAATATTATTTTATAATATCACTTAGAAAGTATTAAATATTTCATTGCAAATTAACTTTGTTTAACCTAAATAGTAAGTTGATTTAACATTTCCTAACAGAAAAACCAGCTACAGTTATCCAGGAGATAATGCACTAAAATACATAAAATAATTGCATTAATAAGCAAATTATTATATAACATTCAAGATTTCAAGGGATCTTACTCCCATATTTCAAGATAAATATCATCAATTTATTTAAAATTAAGATAAGCTAATTTGGAATGACTTTAGCCAATGTTTGTACAATTAATATTTTTATACTATTTATTAATTCTAATTGTTAAATACATTTATTAGCAAAATGCAACAAATGCATTTATATATGCTACATCAGGAGACTCCCACATATATTCTCCTACAAAAAACAGAAGAAAAACTACTTCTAAAAACAGGGTAATTATAAAATCATTTTCTTAAAGGTAACCACACCCATATCAGAGGGCAGATTTAAATAAATTTTAATGTATCATGCAACTGCTAAGATTGACTAAAATTAGAAACCTGGACTCAATATGGGATATAATTTCATTTTGCTAAATGTAAACAACTTTCTCCCAACAGCAACAGACAGTAGTGTCAGCAATTATTTAGACTAATATTACTTGCATGATATAAAAGAAACAACTTCAATTCATTCCCATGAGATAAAGACCCACAAAATTTATTACCTTCAAGGACATAAAATTATTGTGACAAATTGCTATGATCTGTTTCTAAAAGTTTACTCTCCACTTCTACACTATCTCTTGAGAAGCACTGGTGCAAAGGATAACTATTATGTTTCCACTTAAGTAGAAGCTTGTATGCTTCCGTGAAGCAAACACAGAAAGCCAAAGCCAGAGCTGGAAAGGTTCATGAATCACATGGTACATCATATTGACAGAGCCATGCTATCTTAATTCAGTAATTATAATGACAGATAATGACAACAAAAGCAGTGCTAAACATATATTGAATGTTTATTCCAAACTGAACACTGATTTTTATATATTATGATTTAATTTTCATAGGCACTCCATGAAGCAGGTACCACTATTTTTCATCTCCATTACACAGATGAAGAAACCAAGGCTCTAAGTGGTTAAACAGGTCTGTTTCATTTCAAAGCCTGTGCTTCTAACTGCTATTTTATATTATACTGATATTATCCTTCGGGCCCAAAGATTCTAACAGTCATCAATAGGAAATATACAGGTGAGCAGTACAGCTTAGGGTAGCATAAACACATAGGAAAATTCAACCACTCTGTCCCACAAATAGAAATAATAAAATCAACTTTAATAAGTGATATGAGTAAGTAAAACTCTTACACTATAAAATGTAGTACAGCCCAATTAAGAGAATGAATGACTTCTTCAAAAATTAAAACAATTACATATTTTTAGATAATGCAGATGAGATTCTATACAAAAATAAAGGGATAACTGAGTCAACTATGGTTACCCCAAGCCCTAATTTTGTTAGTACAGCTGAAAATAAAGTTGAAAGGATTAAGAGTAATTATGTCATGGATCATAGAATTTTATTGGGAAGGTGCTGGCTGGATATCAAAGAAGCTCTATGAATCATTATTATGAAGAGAAAGCTGATGGGAACTAATGTCTGATAAGGAAACCAGAACACACTAGTTATAAATCATTGTACCCAAGTCCATGCCACAACCACCGTAATGTGAAGCACCAGCTTGGCCAAAGAGGTAACAAACAATAGAGCATTCAAAGAAATGATCAACGTGTCCGACGTTAGTTTCTTTCTCCAATATTTAAGACCAATTTCTAGACTCGCAAAAATTCTTGAGGCTATAAAATGGATTTCTGTATTTGAGTAAACCAATTCTTTGAGTGCAGAGTAGAGAGGAATATAGAATCAGCCTCCTTACCTTGCCACTAGGTATTGCAAAATAAATTTTTACTCTATAATCACAAATATATTAGCCAGACTTCGAAGTGTAAGAAATGCCAGTTCATTAATAACGTACGGTGCTGCTGAGGACCCATGTTCCCCAGAACTTTCTCACTTCCATTGGGAATGACGGAGCTGCTCTCAGTGATGAAATCAAGCTTAAGTCACAGAAATGAAAACAGGCATCATGAAAACAGGAGAGCAGAAATATGAATTCATATTCATTGAGCATCTACTCAGTAACACCTTCTCAATTTTCCATGTTCTATCTAGTTGAGAGATGGGATTTGCAGGAAATATCTACCAGGAATCTGCCCAGCACCAGATATAAATGTCATATTGTTTCTATTTAAAGGATCCTTTTGTTGTCTGTAGCACTACACAACTAATTCCTATTTATTAAAGTTGCTATCTTTCTAATTTGCCTACTCATATTATAAGCCACTGAATGCGTACACACACACAACACAACACACACACACACACACACACACATCTAAGGGTAACTGGCTCCATTTTCTGCTATAGCATGTTACGGAAGTCATCTGGCTGAAGATGATTAATGTATTATTTTCACTGTGAGGGACATTTATCTTACTTTTAGAAATGCACTTCTGAGGGCAGAGCAGATAAGCACACTATAAAATGGAAAGAACATGAATATCTTACAGGATAGTTTGGGTTCCGGGCTGGCTTCACTGTGTACAATCAGTGTGACCCCGCACTTCTCAGAATGCTTGGTTTAATGATCTGCTGTTGCCATCTTGAAATTCCCACTAATTTTTTTTTAAAGGGCCATTCATTTTTATTTTACACTGGCTCTGCAGATTATAGAGCCAATTCTGCCTGGATTTGAATTACGACTTCACTGTTCAATATGTGTAAGTTTATTGTAAACCTTAGTTTCTTCCCCTGTAACAAAGGGGTCACATTAGATGAAATAGGACATCTGAAAGCAATGAGCACAGAGTCTGGCACACAGAACACAAAAGGAGATATGAAATGAAATATAGCCGGCATAGCTCTTACTCTTACTTCTATGAATCTGAAACATATAGAAACCACCATAAATCATAATTAGGTATTGCTGAAATTTAAACTTGAATACTTACAACCCATATATCTGTGGTGCAATTTCTAGTCTGTTCAGGTGCATGTAAAGCTCAATATCATGCTTCTTCAGTAGATGATCCTGGATCTGGTTGACTTTAGTAACAATAGCAACTGTTGGCCCCAAATCCTGTGGTCTAGCAAAGGGGATAGGAGTCATCAGGGTTTCTTTCCCCTAAACATAGGAAAAATGGAACATGTATTATTTCAATGTGAAGTTAACAAACACACGGACATTACTCTTGAACGTATTTATCAATGGAAGTTTAAAGAACCAACAACTACTTTAACCAACTCAGGAAAAAAGCTTAAAATGTGGGACCATAAACTGATCATCACATAGATGACTGTGCCCATAAAGGCCAGGAAACATCTTCTAAAAATTTTCTACTTGTATTCCCTCGACCAGTTTATCTGGTGACATTAAGTCTTATAAGATATTTTGGCTAGAGGTAGTGGTGGCCACTAGTCTATCTGTCCATGGCCAGTTTGTCTCAGCAGCAGCCATAGTACCTAAATGGCACACTCTGAGGAAAATATATTTCTTGTGGCATAAAAGTTAAACATGAAAAAAAGTAATTGAAAACTGTCTTACTTTGAGCTCTCAAAACTATAAAAAAGTCAAGAAATAAAGCAAACCAGTACTAGAAAAGAAGACATCCTCTAACTGTCCTTTGATCAATTTAAATAGCTGGGTAGAAAGATTTTTAAATTCTTCAGACCAAAAATGTAGCTGACTTAAAAAAAAAAAAAAAATCTATGTGGGCAGTACAACTTCCGTTCCTGCCACTCAATATTAAGAAAGATCTGTAACTCCTTGTAATGCTTTCATGTAAACGTCAACTACCCCTCAAGTCTGATGATATACCCTAATATATTATGTCTGACCTTTCTTCTGATGTTCAGTTGCCAGTTTCTACCTCTCTCCAATACTGGGATTTATAGCATCTTCTTTCATGATTATCTGCCTATCACTCATCCTCAGTCTACTCTAGTTTAAATTCTTGTTTCTGTTTCACAAACGCTGCTTTTTCATACAGTTCTGGTCTCAGTTTAATCTCTACTTACATGCAGTTCCCTGAGTGAGCTCAGTCATTCACAGTGCTTCAACCAAAACCCATTCTCCAAAGACTTCCTAATCTGTATTCGTAACCTAGAACTCTGGAGTGCTTCCCACACGCTCAAATGTGGGCGAAGAATGTTAGATTGCCAAAGGGTCTCGAATCCAGCAGGCCTGCGACTGAGCTCCTCACCTTCCGCTCGAAAGCATGTTCATCCTTTCCCACGCCTACCTCAACCCATCCTCCAATACGAATACGTGGTTTGCCAATTTTAGCTCCTCAGAACCCCTCCGGGGACTCTTGCATATGTCTCTTCTTCGGCGCGAACACCCTGACTTGGGGCCCTAATCATTCCTTTGCTCCTCGTCTTGCTGCCCCCCCAATTTAGCCTGCTTTAAATCCATCTTCCAAAATGCCTGGTGATCTATCTAAAGCAGCTATTACATTATGCCAGATTGCCCTCCTTAGACACTTTTTTTTTTTTTTTTTTTTTTGGCCACGCCGCGCAGCACGCTTAGTTCCCCAACCGACCAGGGACTGAACCCGTGCCCCCTGCAGTGGGAGTGTGGAGTATTAACCACTGGACCGCCAGGGAAGTCCCTCCTTAGACATTTTTAATAGCTCCCCATTATTTTCACTCTGGGAAAAACAAAACGAAACAATTCAAATGCTTTAGCCAGGTCGGCAAGGCTTTCCATCATCTAGTCAGCCTCTGTTCTCACTGTGCTTCCAGAGATACTGGGGATGCCATTCTTTTACCTGAAATATCCCCTCCCCAGTGTTTCCACTGAGGAGCCCCCATGTGTATTTTAAGATTTGGCTCAAGTGCCAGGTCTAGTTCATTATCCTCTTCTCTGCTCCCACAGTATGTGTTTCTACTTCTCTTCCTCCTAAACTGTGAGATCTCTGAAAGGAATAACATCTTCTTGTCACTGGACCGGATTCAGGGGTATAAAGATAAAGAAGGTAAAGCTCTTGCCCTAATCATGGAGGGAAGAATTACACAGAAAAAAAGCTCAGAATTCTGCGTGAGAGCTGTGACTAATCAGGCTGGTAGAAAGCACAGAAGAGAGGAGAGGAGGGTCCTGTGTCAGTACAAGGGAGAAGGGGCTCCATCTGTCTGTCCAGGATCATTTCAAGTCTTAAAAAAGAAACACAGCCCTTTGGACTTCCTACAGTGTCTGCCCTAGAGTATTTAGGTCCAAAGGACATAAGACCATATTAATCTTTAGGGCTCAATTCACTGTTGTTAATTTGTATAGACAGGAGAAAGGGAAACCTCTATATTGTGCTCATTTATTATAAAAATAGTACATCCAAAACACATTTTTCTGATTTTGTAACATCTAGTACTCTCTTCAAATAATAGGATGCTTTAACTTAAAAAGATTTCCCCTGAGCTCAGAATACTTTATAGTAAAATCTCTTAAACTTAAAAGACTTGAAAGTAATGTTTCTGGTCACTTAATGCTAAACAGCATAGCTTATCTAACAGTAAAAAATCAAAAACAGTGAAGATAGAGTTAAGGTAAAACACTTCCTTATCTTCAGGATTTCTTATTATAAAGAATGCTACTTGCATTTAACATATATGATCAAATGAGACAGCCACAACTACCGATAAAACTAGAAAACTTTTCTAACCACTTATTAGTGGTACGCAAAGTGTGTTCTACAGATCAGTGCCAGGCCACAGACTGAGCAATGCAGCAAGATAATGATTTCACACCATTACGTAAACCAACACACTGCTTCCATCATCAAGAAAGTCTTATTATAAAAAGTATGTCGCTAAACTAGCCAGCATGCACGGTGATATGACTGAGTTTTCTGAGGAACTAGAAGACCTGCACGATGGAGTGATACATCAATTTCTCGAACTTCTTTTTAAAAAGATGATCATATCATGAAAAAGAACAAAAAGGGGAGGATGAAAAAGGGATTCACTAGATACGCTTTTTAGGAATATATTATGCACTGATACACACAAATAATTAATATAAATTCTCAGAGGTCACATCTATGTGTTCTTTGATAAAATAAATGTCTTTGTGCTGTCTTAGCCATTCTCATGACATGATTCAGTGAAAGTAACATGAATAAGTAAAAGCAAAAACTGGCAGCCCTCTCATTTTTATCATTCAGTTTCTCAGATGCTGTGAATCAGTTATCAAATACAAAATGACCACTGCGTAAAACAATCATGAGGCCTGTTAATTAAATGTCTTCAAAAACTCTGCTCAAAATCTGATGTTCACATAAGTCTATGACTCCATCAGATCACCTGCTGAGAATACAGAGCTACTGTTCATCACACATGCTTACAGCAAGCTTCCCCTGTAACAACCCTGACGGAATGGAGCATGGTGATATACAGCTGGAGTAAGACTTTATCACCTAAGCTCGGGGTAGACAAACTTTCTCTGGAAAGAGCCAGATGGTAAACATTTGAGACGTTCCAGGTCATACAGTCTGTGCTGCAACCACCCAGCTCTGCCTTTGTAACGAGAAAGCAGCCGAAGGCAGTAAGTAAACAAGTAGGCATGGCTGTATCCCCACAAAACTTTTTTTATGGACATGGAAATTTGAATTCTATATAATTTTCATGTCACCAAATACTATTCCTCTTCTGATATTTTTTTCAACCATTTAATAATGTAAAAGCCATTTTTAACTCACAAGCTGTACAAAAACAGATGGCAGGCCAAATTGGCCTGCAGGCAGTAGTTCGCCCTGACCTCGACCAAAGGCATAAAAAGCATTAGTTATCCATCTCATTTGCTAAGAGACGGAGTGAAGGGACTGAGTAATACATGGTTTCTAACCAGAACTCATTCAATTATACTAACATAAAATAAATTAGTCATATAGAAAATAATATACCAAAAACTCCTAACAACAGCCCTTGCCAGAATAATTTGCAATTTTTCCAATATTGTATAATAACAATGAAAAGACCATAATGATCTCTAAGTTAGCATATATGGTTGTTTAAAATGACAGTTAATTCGGCAATACCACTCCTAGAGATATGCCGAGAGAATTGAAAACATACGTTCACACAAAAGTTTGTATACAAATGTTCCTAGCAACATTATTCTTAATAGTCAAAAAGTGAAAAGAACCCAAATGTCACCAACTGAGGTATGGAAAAACAAAATGTGGCATATATCTATGCAATGAAACATTATTTAGCCCTGAAAAGGGATGAAGTACTGACACATGCCACAACATGAATGAACAGTGAAAACATTATGCTAAGTGAAAAAAGTCAGTAACAAAAGGTCACATATTGTATGATTCCATTTATATGAAATGTCCAGAATAGGCAAGCCCAAAGGAACAGAAAGTAGATTAGTGATGCCAAAGGCTCTAGGGAGGGGGAAATGGGGAGTGACTGCTAATGGGGCTAGGATTTCCTTTTAGGGTGTTGAAAATGTTTTGAAATTAGACAGTGGGGACATTTGCACAACCTTGTGAATATGCTAAAAACCACTAAATTGTACACTTTAAAAAGGTGAATGTTATGGTATGTTAATTATTTCACAACAAAAATTATAGTTAAAGAATAAGGGTAAGAGGGAACCCTCCTACCCTGTTGGTGGGGATGTAAATTGGTACAGCCACTATGGAGAATGGTATGAAGGTTCCTTAAAAAACTAAAAATAGAATTACCATGGGATCCAGCAATCCCATTCCTGGGCATATATCCAGAGAAAACTCTAATTCAAAAAGACACATGCACCCTAATGTTCATAGCAGCACTATTTACAAAAGCCAGGACATGGAAGCAACCTAAATGTCCATCAACAGAGGAGTGGATAAAGATGTGGTACATATACACAATGGAATATTACTCAGCCATAAAAAAGAATGAAACTGGACCTACAGATTGTCATTTGAGTGAAGTAAGTCAGAGAGAGAAAGACAAATATCATATGATATCACTTACACGCAGAATCTAAAAAAAGGGTACAAATGAATTTATCTACAAAACAGAAATAGATTACAGATGTAGAAAACAAACTTATGGTTACAAGAGGTGGGCGGGGGTAGGGATAAATTGGGAGATTGGGATTGACATATACACACTACTATATATAAAATAGATAACTAATAAGGACCTATTGTATAGCACAGGGAACTGTACTCAATACTCTGTAACAGCCTATATGGGAAAAGAATCTAAAAAAGAGTGGATATATGTATATGTATAACTGATTCACTTTGCTGTACACCTGAAACTAACACAACATTGTAAATCAACTATACGCCAATAAAAATTATTAGGAAAAAAAAAAAGAATAAGGGTAAGAGAAAGTAAGGATAAATGGTATTGATGCTAAACATATAAATTCAATTTAGTGATGCATTAGTAAAAGCAAAACAACCTATGTGACACAGAGTTTATCTACATACTTCCATGCCTATCAACTCACCAGGACAGCACAGATCAAGTAGATAAATACTCTTTTCATTCAAAGTTTGTAATAGTTTTTAGGAAATTATATTGCATGCATAATATACACACATATAAAAGAAAGTTTCTATTTATTTATATGAAAATTTTTATATTACCTTTGTAAATCTGTCAATAATTAGAGATATGATTTAGATCCCCAGTTCAAACTTACTCCACAGGTATCCTTATATTTTCATTTTTTTATAGTGATAATAATGGCTTTTATTCTCTATGTTGTTACTAAAATCATTTGTTCCCTCAAATATATTGAAAAGATCTGTACTGTAAGATTTACCTTTTGACCATCATGCTCAAAAGTAGAAAACCAAGGTTCAGCAGTTTCCATAAGTTGTGAGAACATTGCACTAAAAATTAGAAAAATAATATAACGCCAATGTTAAATCTTCATTAAAGTAAAAATGGCGTAAAAAAATAAAAACAGAAAGTTTTTGTACTTACTAGGCATCATGTTCCAGATACTCAGGGTTCAAGAGAGTTTTCATTTCCTCACTTAAAAAAGCGATACAATCAATCAGAATGTGTAATTTTTTAATTGAAGGAGATGCAGAGGTTGCCTTATTCTATACTCATAAGCCAACTTTCATATAATGTGTAAATGAAAAAAAGTTAGCCTTTTTTTAATAAAAAGAGCAACTCCATTAACAAATGAAATCCTTTCTTTCTATAAAGATCAAAAACAAATTAGCTGCCTGTCTGTACCACAACGAGGCAACTATCTAATTATTCCAAATAACAAAAGTGAATGTGACAATACATTCCTTGAATGTGCCTGATCTAGAATCGACTGATTATTCCACAATTTATCACTTGTCCAAAAACGAAACAAAAAAATATATAGTTACTGGTCAAATATCCCATATTAAAACAGTAATTTATTTTCTTTCAATGGCTTCTATTTTTATTATGTTTTAACATCAATTAATCAGTGACAGCACCTCTTCCAAATCTATTTTAGTGCTGCTTTTACTTTATAGAGGATTGAAACAGTTAAAGAAGCATGTAGAACTCATTTAAAAGCTATTTTTTTAAAAAGCAATTTGCAATCATGTATACTTTCCTATGGAGTATATTCTGCATATGTGTTTTTAAGAAGATAAAACTGGCATGAAAACAGGATCCCGATACTAACTGCAACCTTATCATACTTCAGAATAACTGAGGCAACAGCAACTAAGATATGGCTACTATAGTCAGATCCAACAAATTTAGTATAATTAGAAAAACTCAAAGGGACTAGAAAATACTAATCTACAATATAGTAAACAAAAGTTGATTTGACAAATGCCATAATATATGTTCAGCAAAATGGATGGCTACATTTGATGACTAAGGATCATACAGACAAACACATGAAATATTACGTTAATCCGTTATTTTCGGCACAGAGAGAGGCTAGCCTGTGGAATATTCCTGAGGAAGTTTTATAATCCCTCAGCTCTCCATTCCCAAGATGCTTCCCGGCTGCCTCTCTGGCCCATCTAGTTAGGGTATCTTAAGTTAGAAAATAAATTCTAACAATCGGCCTAAGTTAAATACAGGATATACTAATTTATTATCTCCAGCAAATAACTTCAGTAATTGTATCTCAAAAACATGAGAAGTCATTTTGTTTCTTTATACTGGGGTGCTTTGGGGGACTGTTCTATTTATGAACTGAACTGAGTCTGGTGAGGACAAAATATCTCACACATGAGGTTCTCTTACACAGCTTACTGTGAAAGAATGGGTCACTGGAGGATAGAACGTATGAATATTAACAATCATCAGCACTTTGCCATTACAACAAAAATTTCCTCTTCTTGATCCATCAGTTACATGTCTTCCTTTGGTACAGCTCTAAGACTTGCAAAGATATTTAGAATTCCAAGTTTGCCCCATAGCTGAAATGGGATTACAGTTATTAAGTGGAATTAATAATGAGGCACGTGAAACACAACCCAATGTTTACAATTTACAAAATACCTTCAATATAAAAGGTGTTGAGGTTAAAAAAGGATTACAGCAGGGCTGACAAAATAGATGGAGCTCATATACAAACTTGCCTTGGCTGTGCAGACTCGCTGGCATGAAGAAAGGCTTGGTGGTCGCAGTGGAGGGTGAAGACCATTGGAGCCAACAGCTCGTGCATGCCCTGAAATAGAGAAAGGGACGGGGGCGTGTCCAGACTCCACTGGTGGACAGAACGGGCTCAGCTAAGAGCCTCTGCAGCTGATCCCCGTCCCAGGTATTTTCATATTATACAGAAGAGCATAAACATAAAAACCTACAAAGTGAGATTTTATTTAGTTTTAGAACTTGACTCCAATTCTACCACAGCAGGTATTCTTCTTTAAAACATGGAGAGCAGCTCTCTTTTAAATGACACAACAAACAATAAATCGGCATGGTAGACAACCTTGCACCTGTCAGTTGCTTCAGGATGTGTACTCATAAATATGAATTTCATTTATGCAAATTATAATCATATGCTACAGTATAAAGATCTGCAGTAAGAAGGGCAACTAAGAACTGTAGACCTAAGGAAATTACATCCAATGTTTTCATTATATAATGGCTCAAAATTAGGATGTCTGTAGATTTAGGAAGAGCTGAAGTCAGCTAGCTGGAAATGTTGGATAATAAAAGAAACAACCTTTAGCAGGTATGAGAGAAAACAAAGTTTTTAAAGTACGATTTTCAACATGTTTAAGCCAAGATGGCCATAATTCTTTTTTCCTGTCTACTTCAACTACAAGGTTACTTTTCAATTCATTTAGTGATTTCACCAATACAACTTTCTTTTTCCTTATATTGTGTTCACCTGTGGATTACATACATAGGCATAGAAACAAAAAGGTATATTAGTTACTAAGTTGCCTTTCAAAGGGTATTATAAAAATCCATTATTTATCCATTCTTGTGAGGAAATAAGATATTCCACATCAGTGACCCGCCTTGTTAGTTAAGATTTTTTTCCCTACTTAGGCATCAAAAACATATTTTAGCAAGTTAAAAATGGACTGTACTCTTTTCTGCCTCTTAAAGTGAGTCGCTATTTTCCTTTTGCCTACGATGATCTTTTACAAAAAAGAAGACAAAACCCCGCCTCTACAGGAAATAACAATAAAATACTGAAGCCGAGAGAAGAGAGAGTCTTTGCCAATGGGATTAGACAAAATCTCCTGTAATGGAAGGACAGCCACACGGACCTCTGCACAGTCTGGCAGCTCTGTGCTGTTCGTAGGACGCTAGTTATTATCATAAAGTAATACAAAAGGAAACTCTGTCAGAGGTCATTTATAAGTTATCACTAGCCTTGAATGAGAAGGACTTAATTCCATTTTTACAAAGTAATTTATGATCCGTTGACAATTTACTTGTGATTTGGGACAAATTACCACACATCACTTCAATCTTTTTAGGTGACCGTCTCCTGCTAAACAAATCTTGAAAAGACTATTCCTTAGAAGAACTTGGTACACACCCATAAAGAATGGAATTAAGTGTTGCTAATGTGCTTTAAAATCATTATGAGGGGTTTATCTTCTAGAATAATCTCAAATTATCCCAAAGACCAAGTGACATAATTTTAATCATGAAAGTAATAGTTACTTATTGCACAGAACTACAGAATATCTAAAACAAAAACAAAGGAAGGAGGGAAGGCAGGAAGGAAGGGAAAGAAGGCCAAAAGAGAAAAGAAAGAAAAATTAAAACTGCGATAGATATCTTTGCAATAATCTTTTTTGCTTATTTCTGATAATTTCCTTAGGATAAAGTCCCTAGAAGTAAAATTTCTGGGTAAATGAGTTAATAAGACATTTGATATATATAATTAACCTGCCCTTTAGAAATAATTCCCTCACTTTAGGGCATAAAAATCACCACTTCACATACCCTCACCTTTATTTGTAGCGTTTTTTAAAAATCCTGTCAAATTTTACAGTCAAATAATTGTTTTAACTTATTTAAATGCTAGTGAGGTTGAACACAAACATTTCAGTGGTCATTTTTATTTAATGAATTGCCCATTTTCTCCTAATGAAGAGTCTCCCTTCTCCTGATGATTTGTAATAGTTCTTCAGCAATTCAGGAAATTAACCCTTAGTTATTTTTGTTACAAATACTTTCCCATGTTTATAACTTGCCTTTTAATTTTGATTATGTCATAGTAAAGCTGTATACTTTAAAACAGTCAAATCAATAAATCATCTTTCATGATTTCTTATTTTGCTTTTATGCCAAAAAGACCTTCCTCATATTGAGATTAGATTAAATATACAGGTTTCTTTTTTACAGCTAATTCTTTACCCATCTGGTATTTAATTTTGCCCTGAAGAATAATATGTATTTTTCCTTCCCAAAGTGTTAAACTAATTTATTGAATAATCACCATTTATTGAATAATCCATCTTCTCCCAAGAGTTCTGAAATGTCATCTTTATCATAAGCTGAATATTTAGCTCTCATTTTTTCTGAGTTTTTATTGGTATTCCATTGGTTTATGTACTCTTAACAGGAACTTTAGTACTGTAATGACTTGAGCTGTAAAATACTCCATTTCCCCATATTTTCTATTCTTTTTCTCAAAATTATCTTGCCTATTCTAACAACTTTTCATCCAAATGAAAATGTAATTTAGTTACATAAAATGCTAAACAAAATTTTTATTGCCATTGCATTAAAATTAACTTGAAGAAAACAGACTTCTTTAAGAACACCAGATCTTCCAATCCAAAAATATGTGGAACTGCATTGTTTTTATTAGGTTTCTGACTAGGCTTTGGTTGTTGGTGTTGGTGGTGGTGGCGGCAGTGATCTTCTGAATAGAACTCTTCCCTGCAGTATGTTTTCTAACTAATTAAGGCTGGTTTAATACGAAACGGTTCTTGCCTAAATGTATCTTCTCACCTTCCCTGAACATTCTCTTCCCTCTAGTTTCTGTGGCACTCCTTTCTCCAGATTCTCCATTTGCTCATGCATCATTCACCTTCATTTATTCCAGAAACTATCTATTAACTACCTATGACGTGCTGGTAACACAAAAGTGGATGGAGTGGGCAAACTCCTGACCATTATGGAGCCTGCAGTCTAAACAGCAAGACACACAATAATAAAATGAGCACAGAAGTGCTGTAGGTTATAAACTGGGACAAGTGATACATATATGTATATATATATGTACATACACACATAGACAAACCCAGCGCCTACCACAGGCTCAGCACATACAAGGTGCTCACTGCATAGTGACTGACTGAATGAAATAGCTTCCACTCAATATAGTGAGGGGTAGATGTTTCATTTATCAACACAAGGGTAAAAGCTGAACTACGTACGATAAGATGAAAAATGGAAAAGAATCATCCTGAATTATATTTCAACATTTCCCATCAATAAATAAGTGCTTTTTGTGTAATGGAAATTAAGAGTCCCCTGAATACCATTAAGACAATCTTTTACACATTCAGTGTTGACTTCCAACCAAACTAGGGATATTTTTCTCGAACAGACTTGTAAGAGATTACTGGTTTTACTCTCAATTCTAGACTAGTAAAAACCTGATTAATAATTACAAGTGGCAAGTGGCAAGCAAATAGACATCTTTAAAGGAAAAGAGAACTATCTGGAAAGAATGATCATAAATTCAGTATGCTGTAAATCTGATAAAGCATAATGAAAAAGAATGTATTGTTGGTATACTTCTTGGTTCCCAAAATGTGTATTTTGCTTCCATCCACACCATCAGCGTTTCTGCTTGCTTACAGCCTTTTTCCCTGCTGGATCCTTAGTAGTCACTGCACTCCAAACTCATGCCAGTTGAAAAGAAAGGTAACAAAGTTTTCCTCATCAACAGCCTGTAGGCTCACAAAATTGAACCTGTTCTTTTATCTGCCTGTGTTCATTTAGCCCACCAAGCAGTCTTTATTAAAGCTGAGGCATCAGGCAGTCAAAGTTCATTAATACCATTTATATAATCTCTGCAGTTTCAATTAACTCAGCAAGACATTCTACTACATGATAACAGTCTCATTAATTCAATAAAATCCCATAACTATTAACAATATGGTCGATGTTAAACGGGGTGTCACCTAGTACAAAATAATAGCTTTAACAGCTTGTGATGAAATGCAAGGTTTTTTCTTAAATTTGATCTGGCTCAAATAGTCAGTCCTTTTACAGCAAGGGATTATTCCTATGTAAAGAATCTATAGAATTTTTAACATGTACAGGGAGTAATTTAAATCTTAGAAAGTGATACCCAGGAGTAAATTAATAATACTTTCCTATTCAGTAATTGACAGACTTTGTCTAAATTATCAAGAGCCTGATCTGTTTATAGTCTTCCTCACAAACGCAGTGGGCTGCGTGCCTCACAAACGGTGGACGGTGCAGTTACGATGTTTTGGTTCCTTGTCCATGGAACTTGTTTCCATTATTATAAGATTCCCTGAATCTAGATTTTTCTTTCTCTAAAGAAAAAGGGGAAACAAATGCATAACTTGGGATAATTTTATTCTGACTTGATTCATTGTCATCAAATCTTTTACTGTGAGATATTTCCAAATATTTGAAAGAGAAGAGGACACACTGAGGAGACAGGCTTGATGACAAAAGCCAACACGATGAGAAGAGGAGAAGAGAAAAACAGAAGTAAACCTGGATCATTGGTGAAGAGCCTGAGGTACTGAACTAACAAATGCTGCAGAACCATTCTGCCCCCAGACTTCTTACAAAGTGTGTTAATAACATCCTTAGACTGTAAGTCAATCTGAAAGGAATTTTCTGTTATTTGCTTCCAAAAAATCCTATACTGATTGAGATTTATTTTCTCCCAGTCTCCTTTTTGGTTTGTTTTTGGTCTTTGCACTTTATATCTGACCTGAATAGCCTGTCTTGCTTGGGAAGACCTTTCCTACCCTGAGATTATAAAAAAAAATCTCCTAAATGTTTTTTCTAGAATTTTTATGTAATTTTAGTTTTTATAATTATATTTTTACTCCATCTGGAATTTCTTCTCCCAATAATCGTATAATTTAATCTTTTTTAAATGGAAAGCCAAATACGGCAAGTCAATATCCTTTTCTCATTGAAAGAAAACGTCCTATCTTATACGAAGATCTCATTTACAATTGAACCTGTTCTTAGCTTGTTCCACTGATCTATTTCTCAGTTCCCACATTACTGTCACATTGGTTTGATCACAGAACATTTATAACAGTTTTCAGATCTCCCTGTGCCATTCTCCCCTTCCCCTGAATTCTGTGGCAGCTCCAACATATTTAATACTGACTGTAGCAATGATCACCATCACAGCTACCAACATGAACTCATAATGAGCACTACATGTTTTTAACTCTACAAAGTCAATACTATTATTGCCCTCATCAACAAAACTAAGGATTAGAAAAGTTACATGTGTATATTGTCTAAGACAAGGTAGCTACTTAAAGTGTTGGAGCCGAGATTCAAATCAAGGAATCTGAGTCTAGAGCCAGTGCTCTTAACCACTAAGCTGTATTATCACCATTAAAATGACTATAAACCTTCTTGGCATGAAACTTAAAATCACTGTGCCCGGTTTTTAAAAACCATATCTCTCACTTAGACTACCACTGGAATGATAACACACTTATATATTAATTTGGGAAGAAGTAATATTTTTACTTAATGTCTTCCCACCTAAAAATACGTTATCACTTTTCTATTTATTCAACTCTTGCTCCAATAACATTTATAGTTTTCTTCATGTAGCTTTTGTTTCTATATTATTACATTTCTTTTTAGACATTTTATAGTTTTGGTTGCCATTATGAGCAGGATATATTTTTCCATTTCCCTTTCTAAAAGCTAAATATCATCATGTAATTAATATAAAGACATATTACTAGTATCGAAACTAAGATAAAATTAGTTCCCTTGGATATTCTATGTATACAATAACAAATACATTATTTAGGACAACTGTAATATGACTTGATTTATTATCTTTAAACGAATCAAGTTTATCTCAAATTAAATACACTGCTCTCACCATGCAGGTGTTTTCTGTTATATTACACCGAATTTGGGTTGTCATCAGTTGGATGTCATAACTTTGGATTGTTGGAGAATGTATTAATATAGTTTGAATTCTCACTTAATATGCATTTTGAGAAATACATAAAAATATCTAACTTTGCGTATTTTTATTGGAACCCCGTAAGGTTAAGTGCAAACCTAGATACTTCTTTATGTATTAAATAAAAAATTTACATTTTGAAAAGAATAAACATAATCCAATAATCTTCTTTAATAACGAGATGAATTAAACATCAAGATCACAAGAGTATCATATAAATTTCAGAAAGTTTAAAGGAACTTTCTGCAGTTCTATTACTGGTAGATTTTGAAGAGTAAAAGGACATTTGATTATTCTCTACATGACATGCCAGATATTTATAAATGCTGTACTTAAAAACAATATTTATATATACAACTCTGAAAAGTTTTATTACTAGATTGCCTTCAAAGATGCTGTTTATAAACAAACTCCCAAAAGTTGAAAGCAAAGATTGAATGCCTCATAGAAGACAATTTGGTGGAATGTCTTATAATAAGGAAGAAGCATATGTGCGTCAATGAGCTTACCTTTCTCACCATGCAGCTGACAAGCAGCTCTTTGATTGCTTTACTATTATGATGCAACTTTGGATACAATAAAGGCTACATTATTGCTCTATCATTTGTCAAGCTGTATAGAAAATTCTGAGTCAATGGATGCCACCTGTACGATATTTTCATTACCTGTTTATAAAGCAACTGCTCGTTTTCTCTAGCATAACAGAAAAGAACATCTGTAAGAATTTTTCTCACATTTTCTTGTTGGAAAAACTGCATTTCAGGAAACCTGAAAAAAGAAAACACAGGATTGAAATCGACTAGCACAATTCCAAGAATTACCCTCAAATTCTCATCTCTGAGAGGTGCCATGGGCGGCTTTTGGTTTTAGTACAAGTCTGTATTTGCCAGGCAACTTATGCCATAGGTGGGACTCATGTGTTAAAGAAAAAAGGGCAAGAAAAAGGGAAACTACTGGATACCCTTCAACATCTACATATTTCAAATGTCTTCATATGTAAATGTCATCATATGCATGATGAATACAACAGTTTTTAAGCAAAACAAATTATAGCCTGTGCATTTGGTGTGGGGATTGCTCTGTTTTACCCCATTTGGTATACTGTGATTTTGTAAGTACCAACTTTGTGAAAAAAAATGATTGTCCTATTTTTTTTTGATGCAAATATCATGATTTAAATTATTATACATGACCACACCATTAGTTTTATCTGATTAAAACATAGACTTCAAATGGACCGAGTTAGTCAGTATTGCTTAAATGATTTCTGGATCAAAAATTCTACCAGGTGCTTTGAGGTAATGTGAAGTACAAAAGGGCAAGAGTATCCACCTGAAAGGAGCTTAAATAGTTGTTTATAATGCAAGAATTTACGACTGCAACAACCCAAAGAGCAAATACAGAGCAGCGCAATACACAGTGAATATACAGTCGACCCTGTGGATCCCTGGGTTTCGAATCTGCGGACTCAACCAACCGTGGATCAAAGATGTTTGGGGAAAAACAATTCCAGAAAGTTCCAAAAAGCAAAACTTGCATTTGCCAGCATGCCAGCCACCATTTACATGGCATTTACATTGTAGTAGGTATTATAAGAAATCTAGAGATGATTTACAGTATATGAGAGGATATGCATAGATTATATGAGAATATGACTCCATTTTATACAAGAGAGTTGAGCATCCATGGATTTTGGTATCTGCGGGAGTCCTGGAACTAATCTCCTATGAATACCAAGAGACGAGCATATAAGGGACGAAGGCATGTCATCTAGAAACAAGCAGTCAAATGGGTTCAATCACAAAAGGTTTGAACAAGAATTTATAGGAGAGGAGGAACATGGAACATGTGTGGGAAAAGTAACCAAATCAGAAGGAAAGCTATGAAGACACAGAAGGCAAAGAGTATTCCAAATGTAGAGCACTGTATGGTATTAGTAATGCAAAAGGAAAGTATCAATACTTCCGTGAAGTACTGCCACTTGGCAGCAGGCCAACAGGACAGAAGAAAAGGTGGGAGGTGTAGAAAAGAGCTTTGAATTCAGTATTTACAACTGAGGAAAAGCAACAGAGTGACTCTACATTTCTGAATAGGGAAGTACCAAAGAAGACAGTATTTGAGTAACTCTAAGTGGAATAAGCCTGCAGGAGGAGAGAGTGCAGGAAGGAGATAAGAGGACATTATACTGAGGTTGAGAAGAAAAGCCGGAGTTCAGATTCCTGTTGCGTAATTGCTGGCTGTGTGACCTTGAGTAAATGGCTGCTTAACGGCCTCATCTATAAGTAGGGATAATAATACTGATCTTGTGATCAAGATGAAATAACGTGAAAGCACCAAGAACAGCGCCTGGCAGCAGACGTTCAGGAAGAGAGGTGATTGCTAGTCTCTGAGTACTGGTACTTTAGGTGATGAAGATGAGAATGAGGTGGCTTTGGAACTAGAAAACACGAGAATATGTAATATGCAAGAGGCTGAAAAGGAGGAGCGCCTAGAGCACGGAGGCACAGGGCATCACGGAAACAGAAAAATGCTCCTTCGTTAGTCTCGTGAAGGCAGCAATGGTTATTTTATTCATATTCTGATGGTTTACTGCTTCCTATTTCTGGCAACCTCTGCTATTTTCTGCTTCCATCTGATCCTCTTCGGGCACCCTGTGAGAGTTAGAACTTTCTCTCCAGTTCAGGCTGGGATCCTGGGTGGACTATGCTAATGGTTTGTGAAGCATCTCTTTCCTGGGCTTAATTTTTATAATAAATTACAGCCTGTTTCATCTTCATCTGTTCATTTGACATTTGCTTGAAATTCCCTTGGATGTACAGTTTGTCCCCAGACACAGGTATCTGACCTGCTCTCTACCAGCAAGGAAGCCCCTCTTTGGGGGGCCAGTAATCAACAGCCCATGGGCCTGAACAAGGTTATCTCAAGTCCATGCATAAATCTTAATGTGATGGCCCTCCAGACAGCCCACACTCAAGCTCAGGAGCCTGACTAGGCATAAGTGACCACGGCTCCTACAGAGGAGAGAAATTACCTGAGAGCAGATGCAGAGCAAGAGTAACAACTATAAGTTCCAGAAAGGTGTCAAATGCACTGAAGCAGGAAAGAAACAGAAAAACTTGTTAAATGACTTATTTGGGACAAAAGAAAGCTGCTAAAACTTTTAGATAGTCAAATATCCCAAATTAGAGTAATCAGGATGAAAGATAGGTAAGTAGTTAATAAAATGCTGAAAAGAAATTTCTTGGGAAAACTTAGTCACTAAAGTAAAAACAGAGTAACCCTTCTGAGATGAAATTGTTTCCCCTCCTTCCTCATCAGGTGACTTAAATCTAGCCCTGTCGTGAAGTAGGCTTACTTCCCAAATTAGAGTAATCAGGATGAAAGATAGGTAAGTAGTTAATAAAATGCTGAGAAGAAATTTCTTGGGAAAACTTAGTCACTAAAGTAAAAACAGAGTAACCCTTCTGAGATGAAATTGTTTCCCCTCCTTCCTCATCAGATGACTTAAATCTAGCCCCGTCGTGAAGTAGGCTTCCTGTCCCAGCATCTGGACAGATCACACGGCTGAGTGATTTTGTGTGTCCCCTTCCATAACTATGCTTTGGAAATTGTCTATGAACACTGGCAACACCAGATTCCCTACAGTCACTGCAGTCTGAATGGACTATGGGAGAAAGTACTAAAACCTACAACATTCACTTTGTAACAAATATCCATGAACTATATAAAGTAAGAATATAATACCTTACTACTAAAAATGTAAATTATACTACATGTCAATTCACAGTTTCATTTAAATGCATACTAACCACTCGCAAGACTAAAAACTAGAGAGCTACAAGAATCAAACTGCAGGTAGATAATTTAAATTACCCACTTTTAGCAAATACCCAATCAACTGACAACGCGTATTAGGCAGGCAGAGCACATCTACGTGATGGCACACCATCCACAGTTCTAGTCTACAATGCTGAAGGGTCAGTTTAGGAAGTTTCAGGGTATCCTCTTTTTTAGAAAAGTGTGAGGTGTTCTCCAAATTCTGATGAAGAATCCATAGCATCAAACAAGTACCATGGGAAAGATTTCAGAAGAGTTCCAAAAAAGAAACAAAAGTTTATGCTATTTTCAGAAGCTGGAAAAAGAGACGACATTCAGAGAAGTTATAAGCTGAAAGAGTCCAGTTCAGAAGGTAACAGGTAAGGAGAACGGAAGCAGAGAGATTAATACCTGCTCCAGTATATCTGGGTAGTTAGCAGGTTAGCAGTACTTCCCAACTGCTTTGCTAAACAATGTGTCAGAGATATGCATTGAAGTAAAATTCCATGAGTTTAGAGTTACACAGAAGAACCTAGGTCATAAGGTTGATGAATATACCTGAATAATAACATATTTCCTACAACAAATACTTGGTTTCGTATTAACAGGCTTCAAGTGAAAAGGCATTCCATCTATAGGAATCAGAAATAAAAGGGAGAAAAGTAGTGAGTAGGTTCTCTAGGAATAGTGATAAGCAGCTTTGATGATAGGTTTTAAGTTTCAAAATAGCTTCCCTGACATCTGGTGTTGATTCAGGGCAGGTAATTTGAACAGTAGTCTAACCCGAATATCACTGGAAAGGCAAATCTGGTTTTGAGACAATAACAAAAATCACAGAATACAGACAGAGGCTGGAGTCAACAACTGTGAAGATTTTGAAAAATCAATAGTGACTCTACAGTTTCATGCAAAAAAGAGAAATGGTAGTATATTCATTAAAGATGAGATAGAGAAAAAAAAATTTAGGATTGAAGCTAGAGACATCTATGATTCACTCAAGCCAAACTATCTGATAGGAAAGTAAAAGGAGAAAAGAATCACAATAAATGGGAACTGAAGATAAATTCTAAATTATTATTAGAAAATGAAAGTCAAGAGAAGTAACTCCTGCATTTGGCCAGAAATGAAAGTGGAGATGGTAAACAGGTGAGGATGAAACTCTGATAGAGATAAAAAGCAAAGACAAATTAATATTAAAGTATTCCATGATGTGATTTAGACTAATACCATCGAACATTTGTACCTGATGGAAAAAAAAGGTGATAATTCAGTTTTAACTTAATTGATCAATATTTAAAATGCAGGAGTTTCTCTCTCAAGATGTGTACAGGTATTAAATAGACAAATTTTACACAGTGCAAACTAACATCAAGAGATATAAAAGTCTGCTGTCTGCGTTTTGGTTTGTATCTTGAAATAACCCCACATTCGTAGGCAGTATAGTTTTCAACTTAAGTTTTAAAAAAATCTTTCATTATCTAAAATCTTTCATATATAATCTTTTCATTATAATCTTTCATTATAAATTCCAGCATTTATAAAGAGACAATAGTAGACTGAATTGCAGAGTAGCCATCGCCCAGCTTCACCATTAATCAGTTCTTTTTTTTTTACATATCCTCCTCTCTCAATGTTGCATTTTGAAGCAAACCTGAGACATCACTACACCTATAATATTGCAGTGTGTATTTCCAAAAGATAAAGACTCTCTAAAAACATAACCATAGCACCACTTTAACACTATAACTAATATAAATAACCCAATTGATTAAATCAAATATACAATCAAAGTTCAAATTTCCCTAAAAATTTTTCAGTTTGTTTCAATCAAGATCCAAGAATTTACACTGCAATTTGCTGATATATCTCTTAAGAGTTTTTTACTCCATAGACTTGCCCCTCCCTCCCTCCTTCCCTCCCTCCCTTCCTCCCTCCCTTCCCTTCATCTCCTTCCTTCCTTCCTTCCTCTCTCCCTTTCCCTCTCTCTCTTACAATGTATTTGTTAAAGAAACCAGGCTCTTTACCCTGTAGAAACTTCCCACATTCTGAATTTTACTTATTGTTCCTCCATTTTGTTACGTAACACATTCCTATCCCCCCCCCCCCCCCCCCCGCTGTATTTCCTATAAACTGGTAGGTAGGTCTAGAGACTTCATCAGGTTCAGGTTCAACTTTCAACAAAAACCTTCATGGGTGGCACGGTGGCTTTAGTACATGTTCACGAATTCTTTGGCACTCCTCCCATACAAAGGTGGAGGAGCCTAACTTCCCTCCCTCTGCAGATGCGCTGTCCTCAGTGACGAGCCTCTCACAAAGAGAAGACAGCACAAGTGACGCTGCGACACAGCTTCTGTCTGCCTCTCCGTCTGGACACATCGTGGAACCCAGACGTTGTGCTGCTAGGACGTCAAGCAGCTACAGGAGAGGCCGTGGGGAGGTGTTCCAGCCACAGCTCCAGAGGTCTCTGCTGAGAGCCAGCTCCAACAGCCAGGCAGGAAAGTGAACACATCTTCCAACGACGCCAGTCCTTAACCTTCAAGCTGGCCTGGCCAACACCATGTGGCACAGAGACAAACTGCCTGCTCAGCCCTACCCAAGTTGGAGGTTCATCAACAAAATTAATTCTGCTGTTCTTTTAAGCTTTGGGGTGGTTTACAATGCAGCAATAGCTAACGGGTACAGATGGTACTGTGTACTTCCATCAGGAGGCATACATTTTTAGCTTCTCTCTCTTTCTGTGATGATCGATGATCATTGCCTAGATGTATTAATTCATTAGAGGTGGTAAGATGGCAAGACTACAACTCTATCCTTTTTTCTTTCATTATTATCTAAAATACATATATATAAAGAAAAATTTACCCTTGTCAATTTTTAGTTATCCTGAAGTACAGATCACTATAATTTTGAAAAACATAGTTGGTTTCCATTATATTTACTCATGGATGCTTGTGGACATCTAAGCTCTATGAATGATAGATGGCACTAATTCTGTCACGAAAGTAGGTTGTGATAACCCGACTATTCTATTTGCCTTTTGTATATCTTCCCATGCAACTGCAGCATATGGGAACGAGTCAGGAGGTGAGGGATGGAGTACAGCTAAACAACAACGTCAGACCCAGTAACCAGGAACCCAGGTGCCTGATGGGAGCTAACTGGAAAGACGCAGAAACTTCGCACAGGGCTGTGGTCGCTCATAACACAGACAGAGGATGAAGGGAAGCTAGGCAAATATCTGGGGTGTCTATGATGGAGAGTTCCTCAGACAACAAAGAGACAAAAAGAACATTTCCTAAGCAAGAAAAGGGTTAAGAAAAGAGTGAAATGACAAAGGGCTTTGTCACTGCATAATAGTACATAATTAGGTAATTAGAAGTATTAAAACAGACAAAGCACTGGGCCCAGCTGAATTACTGAAGATGCAAGTATTCAATAAGATGCCCCAAGGGAAAAAATAAAGCCCTCAGGGAAGGTTTATAGTCACGCAGGAGGACGGAGCAGCACAGGAGGGTTTGAAGGAACAATAACTGATGCTATGTCGGTACTTTAGAACCAGAACTTCACTACCAGCATCCATCTAAAACTTAAAATGAGCGGATGAAAACTCCCTAGAATACTATTAAACACCAAAATAACTATAATACCTTTCTCTGGTTTGTTGTTTTATTCAAGGAAAACTGAAAAAAAAAAAAATCACGCAAAAACCATAGAGGAGCAATTTGATATAAAATGAAAGGACGCACACTACATATTTTTTATTCCTGTCCTCCCTACGTTGGTTGATGATTTCACCATCCCCCCTATTCAACCAAACCTGCTTTCTCCTCAGTCCAGGCACACGGCCGGACTGAACTTCCCAGCATCCTCTTCAGTGACCTGTGGCCACTGGGATGGGAGTGGCCATGACATGTGACCACAAAATTCACACTTCCCTCAGTCCCCATCAGGCCGCATCCACATTTCCGCTTCCGGCTGGACAGAATGGAAAAGGTCATCTGGGAAACTTGCGAAGCTACATATGGATTGTGGTGGTTTTAAAAATACATCTGCCAATTCTTTAACACACTGCCCTTCCTCCTTGGATTGTTTGCTTTAGGGGAAGAATCCTCTGGAGAAAAGACACTTAAGCAGTGCCATGGCGAGACCCACATGGAGAGGAACCCACAGGGACGGGTCCTCCAGCCCTCATTAGGACCCCACATGACCGCAGCTCCAGCTGACACCTGACTGCAAGCTCAGGAGAGACCCCTGAGCCAGGACCACAGCTGCTCCCAAACTCCTGATCTCCAGCAACTATGAAATACAATACATGATTATAGTTCCAAGTGATTACATTTTGGTTGATGTATTATACGGCAAATAGATGATGAACAGAGGTTTGGATACCTGAAACTGGGCTGTTTTTAAAAAAACAATAAAATATGTGGTAGAGGTGTCTATAGGACTGGACAGCAGCTGGAAGGACCTTGCAGAGACCTCAGTGAAAGACTAAAGGACCTGAAAGAGACGATTAGCCAGACAGCCCGTGAGGCTGCCAGTGAGGGCGTAAATCTAAGTGAGGAGAACATCACAAGAAAAGTGGAGAGGAAAGATTCCTTATTATGTACTGACAACACAGCAGCCTCTAGTTGTTTGGAATACTGAAAACGTACCTGATACACTGGGTGATCTAGCCAAGGAGACTGCCCAGGCAGTGCTGAAGCTGCTGCCGGGTGCTGCTTCTTATTTACAGTAGAACGGAAAAGGAGGAACGCGGAAGAACTGCTCAACACAGAGGTGCTGGGACTTGCTGGGCTTGAAAATACAACCTGTTCTCCTTCTCATCCTCTCTAGTCACAAATGAAGCCTTAAGACACTGCTTCTGGGCAAAGATCGAATGTAAGACACCGTCAGAAAAACAAGGTCTGAAGATGAAACCAAGGGTGTGAATGTAAAATACTTTGTTAAGATCTCAGAAAGCTCTAAAGCACTGCATCAGAGAACCCTCCTGTCAGACAAGACACCCTGATGCCCTGGAAAGATCTAAAAACCATGCCCCACGGAGCCTTCAGCAGCCAGAGGTCAGGGACGCTGCTGCTTAACACCTCACTGCGTGGGACAGCCTCTCACAACAAAGAATTAATTGGTCCAAAAGGTCAATACTCCCAAGGGTGAGAAACTCTACATTAGAACATATGAACCCAGAGGGCAGAAACAGTACCTATGTATTGAACCTCTAGAACTTTCTGAATAAGATTTGAGACAACACTCATGCTTTCATGTCCTGTGTGCTCCACAGAGTGCTCTGCATACAGGAAGAATTTGACAAATGCTTCTAGAACTGAAAAAGCGTTAAATTCAGGCAAACCAGATTAACATAACATGTTACAGATCTGTGGAAAGACCTGGAGTCCCAGGTGTTATTTCCATTTCGGCCGTTAACAAGTTGTATTTTCTTAAGTCATTCTTTCTGAGCTTCAACTTTACGCGTTTGCAAAATAAAAGGACTTAAGTAGATGACTACCAATGACACAAATGCCTATTATGGATGCCGGGTACTGGGGAATATGAAAGATATAAAACAGAAAAACTAAGTACTTAAGAAAATCTAGGCAAGAAAGTAGACATTTTACAGATATTTTTAAAAGGAAGATATTACAATAAAATACGCAGGGTCTACAACTGAACAGAAGAGGCACTATTTTCCTTATCGGGATCCTCAACGTCCGGAATAGTAGCTGCTACATAGTAATTTTTCAAGTAGTATTTGTTGAATGAGTAAATGAATCTACAAACCTACAAATAAACAAACCAATGAAAAATGAGAATGAAATCATGAACTCAAGGACTGGAGGTGAAAAGGCAAAGCATAACAAAGGCCAGACCACAGTTCTGCTACCTTTGTTTTTTGCAACTAATGAATATATAAGCAACATATAGCTTTCACAGGCCATAAACTGGAGGTGAACAGAAAGAAAGTAGGAATCTGTTGTGATGACAAGGGTGTGATCCAGCCCAAGAGGATAGCAGAAAAATCTCCAAGAGCCTAACAGGGAAGGTGGGAATTTGAAATCACCATACAGGTGAGAAGACAAACCAGAAGGGTTAGGATGACAGGAAATATCAAAGAATGATAGTGAGGACAGGGCAGCTGAGGCTGGACTTTCAGGGAGTGGTATCTGTCACCATCCAAATAGAGGTTTCCATCCAAGGTTCTTTCTAGTTCTCCAATGCCCTGAGTTAACATAGCAAGCCCTCTACCCCACTGCCACTCTGTCTCAAATTAAAAAAAAAAAAAATCTTGTTACTCATACCATAAAGGTGAAAAATTAAGAAAAAAAATAGGTAGATAGAAATATGCACTTTAAGTGCAAGGCTTTGTCACACTGAAAATACAGACTTTATTTTGCACTTTTTCAGCAATTAAGAAAAAATTTTAAAACAATTGAAAGCATTTACCCTTGAAGTACTTAAGCGGTGTCAATTCCAAATGTGTGAAAGTTCCGATAATACTGTTACCCTACTGTACAGGCTAGGGCAGCTAGGAATGTTTCAGGATGAGGCATTACTTTGCCACCCCCCCAGACTTTACTTTTTAACCTTCTCATAATCAATATGTGAACCCACAACTACAAATAGTGCTAAAAATTTTTGGCTTAATTTACAACAAGGAGGACCTCAAAAGTAAAACTTCTTCTGGTCAGCTGCTCAGAGTGATGTAACTCTGCTGCCACTACATGGACCGCTGCTCCCGAATTCCACAGACAGGGAGCGCCAGGACGCCAATCAAAGCACCACGACTGCAGCAAATACACCTATATTTTCACTCAAAGACTACAAAATTTTTTTAAAGTTTAAAAATATCCCATAAATTGGAACAAATGTGTGGTAAGAATCTGCATGCTTAAATGGAACAGAAATGAGAAAAATACACATCAAAAACATGAGCAGTACAGGAAAACACACATTTCTAAATATATATATGCAACCACGAGAATCCAATATTTTGTTTTTACCTTAAGTGTTGTCAAATGAGGAAGGACTACAGGCCATTTGACGGAAGAATTGTTTCTTGTGTTCCTGAAAATTTGTTTCTCCCCCTCTTTAATATTTAGGAAACACACACACAGGTTGCCGGCAACTCACAGAGAGCGGCTTGTGTTGTAGTTTTCACTTTCGCGGCTGTGAACAAGTGCATATGCGAAGGCTGGTCGTGAACGCACAAGCATGTACTGTGCCTGCATCAAATAAAATCACAACACAACACCAAGTACAGCCACTCATTCGTGTGTGCCTGCAGTCCACCTCGAGGAGACTGAAAATATAAATACAAGCTGCTATTTTGGTGTGATCACACGAATGTGGCAGCTTGTGTGGGTTTTTTTCTCTGTAACATTTTAACACTGGGCAGATTGTCTGCATTAACACACACCAAAATCAATTCTGCTCCGAAATTGCTTGTAAAAATCTTCTTTCCCTGAGGAATTTGGTTTTTATTTAAGCAAAAAAAAAAAAAGAGGCTTGGAGGAAACTGTGTAAAAGATAAAAGATACCAACATTTAGGGTATCTTAACTTTGTAAAGTGTGACAATCAATGTTGGACGAGGGAACAGGCAGTACTTCTCACAAAAACGAGAACTGTGCAGAAGATGGACTTTAAATAAGAAAAAGAAAACAAACAAACAAACAAAAAAAAACAAACAACTTTGTAAAATCACTTTTGTATATTATTAATATAGAAAACATTTTCAAACTAGTCTAATTTCAAGCTGCTCACTACAATATAACATAATAACTAAATTTGATCAAAAACTCAGATAAGACTTGTACACTTTAAAAATTCATGGAGGTTTCTTAAGGGCAGAGAAAGGAAACAAAAGCAAATATTGCGCAGAGGTCATATCTAAAAGTTCACTATGAATAAAAAATAAAATGCAGACATTCCTATCATATACTGCACAATAATATAACAACAATGAATTATTTACACAGCACTGTCCAGTAGAACTTCCTATGATGATAGGAATGTCCGATCTCTGTGCTGGCCTCTAAAGTAGCCATTAGCACTTGAGATGTGGCTTCTGAAGACATATTTTATCTTATTTAATGCAAATTAATTTCAACTTAAATGGCCACATGTGCCTGGTAGCTACCAAACTGGACAGCACACATCTGTGGGTTTTCTTTTTTTTTTTTTTTTTTTAATTTTTGAATTTTATTTTATACAGCAGGTTCTTATTACTCATCAGTTTTATACACATCAGTGTATACAGGTCAATCCCAATCGCCCAATTCATCACACGACCACCACCACCACCCCCCCCCCACCACTTTCCCCCCTTGGTGTCCATACGTTTATTCTCTACATCTGTGTCTCAATTTCTGCCCTGCAAACCGGTTCATCTGTATCATTTTTCTAGGTTCCACATATATGTGTTAATATACGATATTTGTTTTCCTCTTTCTGACTTACTTCACTCTGTATGACAGTCTCTAGATACATCCACGTCTCAACAAATGACCCAATTTTGTTCCTTTTTATGGCCGAGTAATATTCCATTGTATATATGTACCACATCTGCTTTATCCATTCGTCTGTCGACGGGCATTTAGGTTGCTTCCATGACCTGGCTATTGTAAATAGTGCTGCAATGAACATTAGGGTGCATGTGTCTTTTTGAATTATGCTTTTCTCTGGGTATATGCCCAGTAGTGGGATTGCTGGATCCCCTGGTAATTCTATTTTCAGTTTTTTAAGGAACCTCCATACTATTCTCCATAGTGGCTATATCAATTTACATTCCCACCAACAGTGCAAGAGGGTTCCCTTTTCTCCACACCCTCTCCAGCATTTGTTGTTTCTACATTTTCTGATGATGCCCATTCTAACTGGTGTGAGGTGATACCTCATTATAGTTTTGATTTGCATTTCTCTAATAATTAGTGATGTTGAGCAGCTTTTCATGTGCTTCTTGGCCATCCATATGTCTTCTTTGGAGAAATGTCTATTTAGGTCTTCTGCCCATTTTTGGATTGGGTTGTTTGTTTCTTTAATATTGAGCTGCATGAGCTGTTTATATATTTTAGAGATTAATCCTTTGTCCGCTGATTCATTTGCAAATATTTTCTCCCATTCTGAGGGTTGTCTTTTCGTCTTCTTTATGGTTTCCTTTGCTGTGCAAAAGCTTTTAAGTTTCATTAGGTCCCATTTGTTTATTTTTGTTTTTATTTCCATTACTCTAGGAGGTGGATCAAAAAAGATCTTGCTGTGATTTATGTCAAAGAGTGTTCTTCATATATTTTCCTCTAACAGTTTTATAGTGTCCGGTCTTACATTTCGGTCTCTAATCCATTTTGAGTTTATTTTTGTGTATGGTGTTAGGGAGTGTTCTAATTTCATTCTTTTACATGTAGCTGTCCAGTTTTCCCAGCACCACTTATTGAAGAGATTGTCTTTTCTCCATTGTATATCCTTGCCTCCTTTGTCATAGATTAGTTGACCATAGGTGCGTGGGTTTATCTCTGGGCTTTCTATCTTGTTCCATTGATCTATGTTTCTGTTTTTGTGCCAGTACCATATTGTCTTGATTACTGTAGCTCTGTAGTATAGTCTGAAGTCAGGGAGTCTGATTCCTCCAGCTCTGTTTTTTTCCCTCAAGACTGCTTTGGCTATTCGGGGTCTTTTGTGTCTCCATACAAATTTTAAGATTTTTTGTTCTAGTTCTGTAAAAAATGCCATTGGTAATTTGACAGGGATTGCACTGAATCTGTAGATTGCTTTGGGTAGTTAGTCATTTTCACAATATTGATTCTTCCAATCCAAGAACATGGTATATCTCTTCATCTGTTGGTATCATCTTTAATTTCTTCCATCAGTGTCTTATAGTTTTCTGCATACAGGTCTTTTGTCTCCCTAGGTAGGTATATTCCTAGGTATTTTATTCTTTTTTTTGCAATGGTAAATGGGAGTGTTTCCTTAATTTCTCTTTCAGATTTTTCATCATTAGCATATAGGAATGCAAGAGATTTCTGTGCATTAATTTTGTATCCTGCAACTTTACCAAATTCATTGATTAGCTCTAGTAGTTTTCTCGTGGCATCTTTAGGATTCTCTATGTATAGTATCATGTCATCTGCAAAGAGTGACAGTGTTCCTTCTTCTTTTCCAATTTGTATTCCTTTTATTTCTTTTTCTTCTCTGATTGCTGTGGCTAGGACTTCCAAAACTATGTTGAATAATAGTGATGAAAGTGGGCATCCTTGTCTTGTTCCTGATCTTAGAGGAAATGCTTTCAGTTTTTCACCATTGAGAATGATGTTTGCTGTGGCTTTGTCGTATATGGCCTTTATTATGTTGAGGTAGGTTCCCTCTATGCCCACTTTCTGGAGAGATTTTATCATAAATGGGTGTTGAATTTTGTCAAAAGCTTTTTCTGCATCTACTGATACGATCACATGGTTTTTATTCTTCAGTGTGTTAATATGGTGTACCACATTGATTGATTTGCGTATATTGCAGAATCCTTGCATCCCTGGGATAAATCCCACTTGATAATGGTGTATGATCCTTTTAATGTGTTGCTGGATTCTGTTTGCTAGTATTCTGTTGAGGATTTTTGCATCTATATTCATCAGTGATATTGGTCTGTAATTTTCTTTTTTTGTAGTATCTTTGTCTGGTTTTGGTATCAGGATGATGGTGGCCTCATAGACTGAGTTTGGGAGTGTTCCTTCCTCTGCAATTTTTTGTAAGAGTTTGAGAAGGATGGGTGTTAGCTCTTCTCTAAATGTTTGACAGAATTCACCTGTGAAGCCATCTGGTCCTCGACTTTTGTTTGTTGGAAGATTTTTAATCACAGTTTCAACTTCATTACTTGTGATTGGTTTGTTCACATTTTCTATTTCTTCCTGGTTCAGTCTTGGAAGGTAAAACTTTCAAAGAATTTGTCCATTTCTTCCAGGTTGTCCATGTTATTGGCATAGAGTTGCTTGCAGTAGTCTCTTACGACACTTTGTATTTCTGTGGTGTCTGTTGTAACTTCTTTTTCATTTCTGATTTTATTGATTTGAGTCCTCTCCCTCTTTTTCTTGATGAGTCTGGCTAATGGTTTATCAGTTTTATCTTCTCAAAGAACCAGCTTTTAGTTTTATTGATCTTTGCTATCGTTTTCTTTGTTTCTATTTCATTTACTTCTTCTCTGAGCTTTATGATTTCTTTCCTTCTGCTAACTGTGGGTTTTGTTTGTTCTTCTTTCCCTAGTTCCTTTAGGTGTAAGGTTAGATTGTTTATTTGAGATTTTTCTTGTTTCTTGAGGTAGGCTTGTATAGCTATAAACTTCCTTCTTAGAACTGCTTTTGCTGCATCCCACAGGCTTTGGATCATTGTGTTTTCATTGTCATTTGTCTCTAGGTATTTTTTGATTTCCTCTTTGATTTCTTCAGTGATCTCTTGGTTATTTAGTAATGTATCATTTAGCCTCCATGTGTTTGTGTTTTTTACGTTTTTTTCCCTGTAATTCATTTCTAATCTCAGAGCATTGTGGTCAGAAAAGATGCTTGATATGATTTCAATTTTCTTAAATTTACTGAGGCTTGATTTGTGACCCAGATGTGATTTATCCTGGAGAATGTTCCATGCGCACTTGAGAGGAAAGTGTAATCTGCTGTTTTTGGATGGAATGTCCTATAAATATCAATTAAATCTATCTGTTCTATTGTGTCATTTAAAGCTTCTGGTTCCTTATCTATTTTCATTTTGGATGATCTGTCCATTGGTGTAAGCGAGGTGTTAATGTCCCCCACTATTACTGTGTTACTGTCGATTTCCTCTTTTATAGCTGTTAGCAGTTGCCTTATGTATTGAGGTCCTCCTATGTTGGGTGCATATATATTTATAATTGTTATATCTTCTTCTTGGATTGATCCCTTGATCATTATGTAGTGTCCTTCCTTGTCTCTTGTAACATTCTTTATTTTAAAGTCTATTTTATCTGATATGAGTATTGCTACTCCAGCTTTCTTTTGATTTCTATTTGCATGGAATATCTTTTTCCATCCCCTCACTTTCAGTCTGTATGTGTCCCTAGGTCTGAAGTGGGTCTCTTGTAGACAACATATATATGGGTCTTGTTTTTGTATCCATTCAGTGAGCCTGTGTCTTTTGGTTGGTTAAACGTCCTTAAATTCATGTTTAAGGTAATTATCAACACATATGTTCCTATTACCATTTTCTTAATTGTTTTGGGTTTGTTTTTGTAGGTCTTTTTCTTCTCTTGTGTTTCCCACTTAGAGAAGTTCCTTTAGCATTTGTTGTAGAGCTGGTTTGGTGGTGTTGAATTCTCTTAGCTTTTGCTTGTCTGTAAAGCTTTTGATTTCTCCATCGAATCTGAATGAGATCCTTGCTGGGTAGAGTAATCTTGTTTGTAGGTACTTCCCTTTCATCACTTTAAGTATATCATGCCACTCCCTTCTGGCTTGTAGAGTTTCTGCTGAGAAATCAGCTGTTAACCTTATGGGAGTTCCCTTGTATGTTACCTGCCGTTTTTCCCTTGCTGCTTTCAATAATTTTTCTTCGTCTTTAATTTTTGCCAGTTTGATTACTATGTGTCTTGGCGTGTTTCTCCTTGGGTTTACCCTGTATGGGACTCTGTGTTTCCTGGACTTGGGTGGCTATTTCCTTCCCCATGTTAGGGAAGTTTTTGACTATAATCTCTTCAAATATTTTCTCAGGTCCTTTCTCCCTCTCTTCTCCTTCTGGGACCCCTATAATGCGAATGTTGTTGTGTTTAATGTTGTCCCAGAGGTCTCTTAGGCTGTCTTCATTTATTTTCACTCTTTTTTCTTTATTCTGTTCTGCAGCAGTGAATTCCACCATTCTGTCTTCCAGGTCACTTATCTGTTCTTCTGCCTCAGTTATTCTGCTATTGATTCCTTCTAGTGTAGTTTTCATTCTCGATCTTTGCCTCCATTCTTTTTCCGAGGTCCTGAATCATCTTCACTATCATTATTCTGAATTCTTTTTCTGGAAGGTTGCCTATCTCCACTTCATTTAGTTGTTTTTCTGGGGTTTCATCTTGTTCCTTCATCTGGTACATAGCCCTCTGCCTTTTCATCTTGTCTATCTTTCTGTGAATGTGGTTTTTGTTCCACAGGCTGTAGGACTGTAGTTCTTCTTGCTTCTGCTGTCTGCCCTCTGGTGGATGAGGCTATCTAAGAGGCTTGTGCAAGTTTCCTGATGGGAGGCACTGGTGGTGGGTAGAGCTGACTGTTGCTCTGGTGGGCAGAGCTCAGTAAAACTTTAATCCACTTGACTGCTGATAGGTGGGGCTGGCTTCCCTCCCTGTTGGTTGTTTGGCCTGAGGCAACCCAACACTGGAGCCTACCTGGGCTCTTGGGTGGGGTAATGACAGACTCTGGGGGGGCTCATGCCAAGGAGTACTTCCCAGAACTTCTGCTGCCAGTGTCCTTGTCCCCACGGTGAGCCACAGCCACCCCCCGCCTCTGCAGGAGACCCTCCAACACTAGCAGGTAGGTCTGGTTCAGTCTCCCCCAGGGTCACTGCTCCTTCCCCTGGGTCCCGATGCGCACACTACTTTGTGTGTGCCCTCCAAGAGTGGAGTCTCTGTTTCCCCCAGTCCTGTCGAAGTTCTGCAATCAAATCCCACTAGCCTTCAAAGTCTGATTCTCTAGGAATTCCTCCTCCCGTTGCCGGACCCCCAGGTTGGGAAGCCTGATGTGGGTTCAGAACCTTCACTCCAGTGGGTGGACTTCTGTGGTATAAGTGTTCTCCAGTTTGTGAGTCACCCAACTAGCAGTTATGGGATTTGATTTTACTGTGATTGCACCCTTCCTATCGTCTCACTGTGGCTTCTCCTTTGTCTTTGGATGTGGGTTATCTTTTTTGGTGAGTTCCAGTGTCTTCCTGTCGATGACTGTCCAGCAGCTAGTTGTGATTCTGGGGTTTTCGCAAGAGACAGTGAGAGCACGTCCTTCTACTCCGCCATCTTGTTTCCTTCTTTTTTCTTTTTAACAGAAAAAAAAAAAAAACGGTGTGGAAAAATGCTCAACATTAGGAATTTTTACATCTGTTGTTTTAAAGAGAAAATGTTAGCAATTATTAATGAATCCACAAAATATCAAATGACAAGATAAAAAAAAATTGAGGAAAGAAAGTTTGCTGAAATAGATTACATCTAAAGCTTGGCCCATATGGGAAATATAAATGAAAGGGAGCATCAGATGAGAAGGCTGGATCATTAAAGATCTAACCATGTCATGGAGATTCAAGTGGGACAGAGCGGAATGAACTATGAGTGAGCTGCCTGAACTGCCAACCCCAAGAACCCTACAATAAACAGAAACATGAAAGACCAGAAACTGAAGACAACGACCTGGAAACCCGACAGGCAGTCAGATCGACTGTTAAACATAGGCACCATTACAATAATAAAAGTAAGTTAAAGAATTTTAATCATGTAATTCAGGAGAGAGGGAGAACGCATTTGAAGAAAAGACGGGCCATAGCTTATAAATATGTTTGGCAATAGCTTATAAATATGTTAATTTTCAAATGATGTTATAGACACTATAAATATACTTTTAGACTAGACCTTGATAGACCAAATAACAGACTTCTTTGGTATCTAATATGGAAATGATCTTTTATCCTGAACTCAATATTTCCCATCATTTTAAATAATACTGAATTTCATTTAATGTTACAGCCTTTGAAGCATGGCAAAATTGGTTCAGAATGGACGATTCAAGTTCTGAATTAGAAATGCTGTAAATTGGAAGCTACTTGATTTACCTTTTGATTTTCAGCTGTTTTTTTTCATTCAGTAATAAAAATGAGAACAGTAACAACCTCATTAGGTTGAGATAAGGAACAATTAATTGAAATGAATACAAAACCCTTTGAGGCAAAAAAGAGTTAGTAGAAGAAAAGAATATTAAAATTAGTTGAAAGAGGAGATGACATTTAATACAGTGACATATTCAGATCGAATACATTCAATAATGATGGCAACAACACAGCTCACGAGACGCAATTATCTTGTTTAAACTCAGACTAGAAGGCTGACAAAAGTATTTTTTTAAGTGTGTTTATGTTTCTGAAGATTGAAAATGTTAGAGACTGTTATTACTAAAATTGAACAATACCGATCATCAGTGATAAGATTCACCATCAAAGAGCGTTTATTAATAAGCATAACCCTGACTCTGCACAGTGTGACAGAAGTAAGATTTGGTCCATGCCCTCCAGGGGTTACCATTAGGTCTGAAAGATGAGACCTGGGCTGACACCAGAGCTCTTGTGCATACTCTTTCCATCACAGTATTGCTATTTTGCACTGTAACTTTTTTTAGGTCTGCTTTCTCTATTAGACTTTGAGCTTCTTAAGGGCCCATGCCATATTTGTCTTGGCATCTGCAGTGCCAAGGAGATTAATATAAATGTATCGAACACATTGGCAGATTGAATACATTGGCAGGTCTAAATAAATATAAGACGAAACAAACTTAAGTAACATTATCACAGAGTTATTAAGAAAATGCCACTGGCACACAGAATCGGCACAAATTATTTCCAGTTGTGAAGACTGGAACATGCTTCATGAACAGGGTGGTGACGAACTCAGGCCTTGAAGGATGAGCTGTCAGGACCCCAACAGGGAGCAGTGGGGGGAAGTGTAATTCCAGCAGAGGAGCAGCTGAGGAATGCAAATGGAAAGCAAAAACCTGTGCCGGAAACAATGCCAGAGCACTGGTCTAAAAGGGAATTCTGGAGGGACGTCAGCTTTCTGGTTCTGCATATAAGTAGCTTGGACTTCACTACTCTATCCTAACAACAAGTAAAAAGCTGAGCAGACTGAAAAATCAACAGCTCTTCTTGGATTCCCAAGAGAGGCGAGGACACAGGGCAAACCGCTGTCCCCAAGATTGGAGAGACAGACAGGCAAATACAGGGAGCCACCCTTACCAGAACAAAGACTCACAAGCAAAACCCCTGGCAGGAAACAGTGCTGGGGAAGGAAAACCTGAACTGTAATTGACAGATTGCTAGAAGCTCACTGGACAGCTCTGAGAGTTCAAAAACTCCAGGAAAACCCCATCACAGGGAGGCCCACACAATATTGTGAGATTTACTTCCAGGAGCTCGACCAGGTTCCCACAGTAAGTATCAGAGAAAAATGCCCTCAGCTTCCAACAGGGGAGGGGGAAAAGGGGGCAATCTGAATAGAGCACTCTGCTCTTCTTAACAAGGCCTGCCTGCAGGGAAGACTAGTTAACCAGAGCCTAACCTGCTGGGATACCATCAGACCCTAACTGACCTGGGGAAAGGCAAATACCCAACTCCAACCCCCTCTGCCATCCTGTCCCATCTAGGTGGGGAGGGGGACCTGAGAAACACTTGTGAAGGGCACAGTCCAGAGGCACATCCCTAAAAGACTGGTCGTAAGTCTAAAGAACACTTCCCCTCTCCCCTCACCTTATCACCACATTACTAACGACCTACTTACAGCAGTTCCTTCAGCCAGTACATCATGTCTGGCTATCATAAAACAACAACAACAAACATTACAAGGCATAACAAAAAGCAAAAAACAAACAAACGATTCGAAGAGACAGAGCAAACATCAGAACCAAAGAAAGCAAGGATGCTGGAATTAGGAAATCAGGAATTTAAAACAAGTATGATTAACATGCTCAGGGCTCTAGTGGATAAAGTAGACAGCATGCAAGAACAGACAGGCAATGTAAGCCAAAGATGGAAATCCTAAGCAAGAACCAAAAAGAAATTCTAGACATACAAAAACACTGTAAGAGAAATGAAGAATGCCTTTAATGGGCTCCTTAGTAGACTGGACACAGCTGAGAAAAGAATCTACACCAGAGGATATCTCAATAGAATCCTCAACAACTGAAAAGCAAAGAAAACAGAGACAAAAAAATAGAAGAGAACACCCAAAGACTGTGGGACAGCCATAAAAGGTGTAACATACACATCATGGAAATATCAGAAGGAGAAGAGAGAGAAAAAGGAACAGGAGAACTATTTGAAATAATAACTGAGAAATTCCCCCAATTAATGTCAGCTACCAAACCACAGAACCAGGAAGCTCAGAGACCAGCAAGCAGGATAAACGCCAAAAGAATGACACCTAGGTATATCATTTGCAAACTGCTGAAAATCAAAGATAAAGTCCTCAAAGGAGGGGGGAAACATCTTACCTACATAGGAATAAGGAATTACATCCAACTTCTCCTCAGAAACCATGCAAGACAGAAAAGTGTGAACTGAAATATTTAAAGTGTTGAAAGGCAAGAAACCCACCAACTTAGAATTCTGTATCTCGCAAAATTACCCTTCAAAAGTGAAGGAGAAATAAAGACTTTCTCAGACAAGCAAAAATTGTGAGAATCTGTCAGTAGACTTGCCTTACAAGAAATTATTTTAAAAGTTCTTTAGAAAAAAGGAAAATAATTTCTGACTCTGATCTACATAAAGGAAGAGTGTTAAGAAGGAATAAAGGTAAAATAAAAACTTTCTTTTTTCTTGCTCTTAACTGATATAACAGATAACAATTTGTTTAAAATAATAATACCAACAATGTATTCAATTATGCATGCCTGTGTGTATATATACATATGGATACATATGCTTACATATGCTTATGTATAAGTGAAATGAATGACAGAAATCATACAAGGGACAGCAGGGAGGAATTAGAATTATTTTGCTATTATAAGGCACTGACACTATCTTTGAAGTGGTAGAGTGTAATTTGAAAGTGGGTTTGCTGAAATGTATATTGCAAAATCCCAGGTAACTACTAAGAAAAAAAGTAAAAGAAGTATAACCAACATGCTAAGAAAGGAGAGAAAATGGAATAATCTAAAATGCTCAATTAAAACTATGAAAGGTGGAAAAGAGTAGAAGACAAAAATAGGAATAAAGAACAAGGTAATGAATAGAAAACAGTAACAAATATGACAGATAATAATCCAACTATATCAGTAATCACTTTGAACATCAATGTAGACCACCTAAACGCACCAATTAAAAGACAGACATTGTCAGAGTGGATCAAAAAAACAAGACCCAACTATACGTTGCCTTTAAGAAACCACTTTAAATAGAACAACACATGTAGATTAAAAGTAAATAGATGGAGAACAACATACCATGCTAACACTAGTTAAAAGATAAGAAAGGACACTGTATAATGATAAAGGGATCAATTCTCCAAGAAGGCATACAACCCTTAACAGGTATGCACCTAGTAAGAGAGCATCACACTATGCAAGGCAAAACCCGATAAAACCGGAAAGAGAAATAAAAGAATGCACTATCACGGTTGGCAACTTCAACACCCCTCTAACAGAAATGGACAGGCCTGGCAGGCAGAAAACCAGTAAGGACCGAGTTGAACTCAGCAACGTCATCAATCAACTGGATCTAACTGACATCTACAGACCACTTTATCCAACAACAGCTGGGTACACATTCTCCTCCAGCTCACATGGAATGTTCACAGAGATAGATCCCATTCTGAACCATAAAACACACTTTAACAAATTTGACAGAAGAGAAATCATACAGTGTCTGCCCTCAGACCACAGTGAAATTAAACGAGAAATCAATAACAGAAAGGTAACTGGAAAGCCCTAAAAGGGAACTGTGTGTGTGTTTGGGAGTCTGGGTTAAGTACATCTTCTGCAAACCACAGAGAGTCGCAGAAGGTCTTAGATTAGGCAAGTAGGAGCACGACTAGAAATGTGCTTTGGGAAAACAAGGCTGTAACACGTGGGCTGGACTGGAAGAGAAAGTTAACAGATCCAAAGAAAACAGTTAAACAAGTAAGAAACTCCAGGTAAGAGGTAAAAAGGACCCAAAACAGACTAGTAACAGTGGAATAGAACCGAGGAATGTGAGAAAGCTACAAATAATGACACCTAATTTGTATTTTAAAATATAAAATGTATGTCCTCACCTCATCTCCTCCCATCTTCATCTTCAGTCTATGTCACCGACACCACTGAACTTGGGACACGGCAACCAACTCCTGGCTGCCCTCCCAGCTGCCGTGCTCACGTCCACCTTCACCCCACTGCGTGGCAGCCAGAATTCTCTTCTCAGACCTCATACCCCTGCTCAGTATCCTCCAAGTGGGACCAAACCCAAACTCCTCACTGTGGCCGGCAGGACCACCTCTCAGGCCTCCCTACTGCGACCACCCGCCTCCAGCCACCGCGGCCTCCCTTCAGTTCCTCTGAACCCTCAGCCCACTTTCACTGCGGACTCGGCACCAGCTGCCCCCTCTGCCTGGAATGGGCTTCCCCTACATCTTCACATGGCTGGCTTTTTAAAATGTGTCACTTCTCAGCTCACATGTCGTCTTCTCAGAGATGCCGTTGCCGATGACTGTTCTTAAAGCAGCCACCCGTCTAGCTGTCCTATTATCCTGCTTGATTTCTTCACAGCAATCACCACCCTCTACCATCACCCCCTTCATCTAGACGGGCACACTGTCTCACTCCCCAGCACCCCACCCTGAAATGTACATCCTGTGATGGCAGGCCCTTGTCTGTCTCACTCACCACCCTGTTCCCGCAGGGAAAGGACAGGCCTGAAACAGAGGAGACATTCCGCAAAATATACACTCAAAGAACACCAAATTCCCTCACAGATGCTAGTGAACGAGTAACACCGTGTAACATTCACTGAGCTGTGCGTCTCCCTTTCTTCTCCTGTTGCTCTATGAGCTGCTGTACTGACTGGATTGAAAACCATGCATTTGAGATCACGTAGTGCCTTCTAAAGAGAGTGTATGGGGACCTCCCTGGCGGTCCAGTGGCTAAGACTCTGCGCTTTCAATGCAGGGGGCATGGATTGGATCCCTGGTCAGGGAACTAGGATCCCATGCGCCACGCGTCCAAAAAATAAATAAATGAAATTTGTTAAAAATAAATAAATAAATAAATAAATAAATAAAGAGGGTGTATTGCCTAAAGCAGTAAAATTATTCAAGCTATTCAGCTTTTATTAGGCAATTTGGTGGCTTTAAAATAAGACGGACACCCTTACCTTACAAGCTAAGTTACCTGTCCCCAAATTTATACACAGATGGCAAGGAGACTTCCTCTAAATGTAGGGGAGAGCCATTGGGAGAGCCTTCTGGGGAAGCAGGTCTGTAACCTCCCCCTCCCAGGCTATGAACTATAGGCCTCCTAGCAGCCTTCCCTGCATCTCGGGTTTGCCAACTTAACTAAAATGCACCAGTGAAGACAAATCATAAGGGAAAAAAAAAATAGCCATGTATGCGTGTTACACGCATACACACATACGTATTTATAAGAAAAATACATAGAAAATATAAAACCAAATAGTTACAAGAATATAGCTTTTGAGAAATAACATTTTCTCACACAGCAAAGCAGAAACGTTTGAGCTAAGGAACCAAAATGATGAAGAGGCTCCCAACGCCACTTCCTGTTTGGTTTGGCCATCCAACTTTTTTTCTTTGCCTTCCTCTTTTTTTTCCTATTTCTTTTGGCCAATCTGGCCCATGTGGCCGCTAGTGTGTGACTCTGCCCCAGTGCCATGGCATGTCCACTTCCATTTGGTAACAGTAGAGGACACTGACTAAAACCCTTCTTAAACAGAAGCTGTCAAGTTTTCTAAGATAACTGCCCGGCATTTTCCAAAACAGATACCTTGACTGCTTGGTTAGCAATATATACCGTGCCTTTTGCTTTTATGAGGTCTGTTTTATTGCCACTGATTACCCAGCTGGCTCCCTAAATGATTGGTGAGGAAATTCACCCTTTTGTTTTACCCAAAAGACATTTACTGAGTGCCTCCCGGGAACCAGTACAGCAGCATTCTGCCTTCTGAAAGCACCTACTAGAGATCCAGCACCACCACCTGACACTGGAGGGTAGCTTCCCTATCACTGCTTAGTCCTCAGTCCTAAGCAAGCTCATCAAAATGATCCCTACCTCACACCTCCAACCCACCATCACGGCCAGTTAGCTATGGTTTTGCTGTTCTCTGAACTCATGACTCCTCTGAATTATTTCCATTTTAAAATAGAAAATCTCATTTGTTAAATATGTAGTATAACCTTATAAAAGGCCGTGTCATCTGATTATTCTGTTTGGGACCTGGAAAGAGATGAATGTCAGAGAGCCAGTGGCCCTGACATTGCACTAGGGGAGCAGGACTTGAACCAGGAGTGGGGCAGACAAGCAGAGCCGTAGGAGGACCTGGAAGGAAGCAGTGGATTCAGGACTCTGCACATACCTGGCTCGTCCCAGATCCCAATGATGAACTCAAATTTACTAACCTTTATGTAGTTCGCAGTTTAAAGTATAAACACATCTAATTTACTACCATTATCAACATGTTAATCTATAACAATCCCTTGAGGTGGTTACTCTTATCCTTGTTTTACGGAAACAGACACCTAAGGGCGAACGATGTTTGTTGAAATTAATTTGCCCAGGATTATAGCATACATTGCTAGAACTTACCCTGGGCTCTTCCTACACAAATTCCATGTAATTCTCACTACATGACCCAAAAAGATGAGGTCCAATATATAAAAGTTATAGACATTAACTACATGCTAAATAAAGAACCAATCTTCATATAGTAAATATTGAGTAGACAGAGTTGTTTGCAAACCTGAATGGTGTCAAGAGGACGAGAAATAAGGGGGGGTAAAAATAATAGTTGTCATTTAAAAAGTAATTTGATTAGAAAGGGATTCAAAGGTGTAAAGCAAAAGATAATTTTTTTTAGCAAAACCAGTATTAAGACTATAAAATATAACCTAAATCAGAGCACATGACTTCAAATAATCATTGGGAACTGAAAAACTGATTTAAATAGTTAAGTATTTACATATTATTTTAATATTATAAATGTAATTTACTTTGACAAAGGGAACACAAAAATCTATACTTTAAGAATAGAAAGTAATTATTATTATCAAACTGTGGCCCAAATAACTGTTAACACAAGTAGAATACTGCATTCAATTAAGATTGTATATTTTGCTAAAACTGCAAAGAGGTAATGCCAGTTTGAATTACTGAAAGTAACCTGTAAGTAGTTCTACATACGTTCTTTTGACATCTTGTTCAATCATTGACCGAAGTTCTTTATCCTGGAAGAATTTGTTCCAAAGACTCTGGAATAAGGAAAGCAACCTATTTAAAATAATACCACAACTTTGCTTGACTTTCATGATCTCAATTTAATAATTAAATGATTAAATTTATCCCTCTCTGAGTTATGATTTTACATTGCAGATAGCAAACCTGAACCTGGAAAAATTTTTATTAAAATCTACTTTAATCTCAGAAACACATCCTTATTCTAACATCAACTTTTCCAGTGATATTACTGTGTACATTTAAAATTTTCTACTACCTGTTTAAAGTGAATGATACTTTTATTGCTATACATCTGCTGCTACCCCTACAACAACAAAAAGGTCCGCCTGGATTAGAGGAGGCCCATAGGCCAAGCGGTCACACTTGAACCTGACCTGAACTGCCAACGCACTAAGAAAGATATGTAACATTTTCTACTAGGCTCTGGTTTTATAATCAAATAGATCTTTATGTACTTTTTAAAATGTGAACTTAAAGTTTTAAAAATTGCTTCATATTTCATGCTGCTATACCATAGACTATATTAGAATAAGTACATGTATCAGGAAAAAGAAATGTTAACGTTATGTAGAAAACAGAGAAAAAGAAGAGTTCGTTAACACGGAAATAGGAATTAGAGCAGCAACTGAAGCAGTTACACAATCAATACCTCTGAGGTAGTAATTACTCCTCGTGGGCCCGATCTTTTTCGTGATCTTTAAAAACTTGTTCACATATTCACTACAAACAGTTGCTTTCCTTCGTGTGACCTGGTCCTCCCAGGTGAAGCCTTCTCTACCTTTGTCAGGAAGGGAGGCTCTCCGCAGCCTTCCCGCTCCCCCCTGCGACCCTGGGAGGACAGTTCTACCCTCATCTTCTTCGTGCTCTTCTCTCTGACCCTCGGCTCTTGCAGACCCCTGGGGCCTCTTCTTGGCAGTGCCCTTCCCCAGAAATAGACCACTGGCTTCCTACAACACTGTCCATACACAGCACGGAATAAAGGCCATCTGGTTTTAGGCGGTATAGCACGCGGGGTAAAAAAATAATAATAATTGGTGTGGAATAACACTGCTTTCGTGGTGATGGATAACAAGACATAAGCATACTCTTACGGGCAAAAGCGGTTGAGATATGAATAAAGACAGACTTTACCCCTTCATCCTGGGAAAGGGGATTATTGATCATCAAGTCTTGCTGGCCAACAACCTTCCTCGGGTTTGTGATGTGCTGGGAAAGAAAGAGAGAAAACACAGATGCAAAGATCAGAGGCTACTGGACTCCAAAGCATACTTAAGAAAACAATTCCATTAATTAAAGTACAACTTACTATTTCTTTAACGTTGCTATACCATGCTCTTAATTCTTTAATTCTATTTATCCACTGACTTTTATCTTGAGGAAGAACACAAAGAAAGAGCTGTCAAAAAAAAAAAAAAAAAAAAGGAAACTTTTATAAAAATCCTGAGAAGTAAAATATCAAACTATGGCAAATGGCACCACCTGAAAACTGAAGAAGATATTCCTATTCATGTTACCATTCCAATCCTCAGTCAATTATATTTGGGGGTATTTAAGAAATATATAAATTTGGACAATTCCAAAAGTGAACAAAGGCCAAAGAACAAGATCCCAAAAGCTACATCACAAGATGGAATCAACCTCCCCTCCAAATTTATAATAAAAGTGAACAAGAAAAATTCATTGAGGTTCAAGTACAATTCTGTTTTACATTCTTATATTAAGGGGGGGCTGCTGGGGTGTATTAACAGGCGCAAGGTCCAATTTGTAGTTTCAAGGTTTCAGGTCTGTCTTCAAACACGCAGGTAAAGGACAGAGAGGAACAATCTGAGGACACAGCCTGAGCACTGAAGCCGTTCCTTCTACAGCAGAAAACGTAATTTACAACTAGCAGTCAGCTTATGAAAATAACAAGCATTCTTAAAAAGACAAATTTGATTTAATTTAGCTTAATACAACATTAAAAAAAATCTGGGTTTGAGTTTACTTTTAGCGAATGAAGGAGACTTCAGAAGTTCAACGACAAGGAGTTGGGGGTGGGCCCAAACCTCCTGGTACAAACAGCCGAGCAGCACAACCCCTGCCTCCACTGCCTGCACCAAACGCAAGAAAAATGCACTTCGACTATTAAATCTAAATAATTAAATTTCAAACTGTCTACTACATTATGTGTTCCTTACTGTCTTCACTTGCAGGCTCCGTATGCTGAACTTGTGCAGATGAATCCTAAACAACTTTCAAGAGAAGTCATTTTAAAAGTGAGTCTCAATCTAAATTGATTCACTTTGAGAGAACAAAAAGGGACAGATTTCCAAGCGATGAAAGAGATACTCTAGCTCATCATCACTCATGTGGTGACCGATGGGCTTTCTCTGGAAGGAGACTGACCTAATCTCCCTCCACTTCTCCTTCTTGCTGCCCTTCTCTCGGTGCTTCTAGGACAAAAAATATGGAAAATCTTTTCCACCTGTTATTTGTGAAGAAAAAAGGGAGGGTGGCCACATGACGACACTTGATATAACAGGAGCCTGGAAACATTCACACGCACGCACACCCCCTTCCAGCAGCAAGGATTTCTGCAAGTGCCTCTGGGGACCCGGAAGGCGTTGCTTGAGTTCCACGCCATCAAATGGGATGAAAAGACCGTTATTTCAAATGACTCCATCACCATCGCCGGTTATCCAGGACTGAGGTGGTTCAACCTTATTAGCAAATGTCCTATGAAAGATAAACCTGGATAGCCAAAACCTCGAGAGTGAAGTCTCTTGGAAAATTCAGTGATCCCCCGCATGGGTGATCTTCCGGGGCACCAGGTAATGTGTTGATATACTGCAACCACAAACTGTAAATAAATATTTTCTTCTTACCTTCCAGCAAATGCTGCGGAACCTGCTGCTTCTCAGCTGCCCATTAATCCCCTTCTGCCTTATTGTTGCCAAGTAATTGTTGTTTACAAATAGTTCTTCCCATTCTTTCCTAGATGCAAGAAACCAAAGCATGGGGATCCTTTTGTTAAAATTCTCTGCTTGGAGAGGACTGCTACAGGAATTTAATTTTAAATAAGTCTCAGAAATGCAACTTTTAAAACGTATATATTTATTTGTGTACTGTTTCTGAACGCATGGCTGTCTTTTTGGACAGAGTTCTTTAGTAGATTTAATGAATATGTAGATCGCTATAATTATGCCAGCTACTGAAATTCATAATGTCTATGGAGGCTATTCCACTGCCTCTAAAATGATGGTACTGCAGTTCAGTGAATCAACAAGAAAAAAATGAATATTAATATAAGTATATGACTGCTTTAGCCATTGACAAAGATATACCTGCTCCAAAAATACACAACCAAAAAGTGGGCCATTGATCGTATTGGCTTCTCAACCTGAAATATCTCATTAAATCAACTCATTTTTCTTTCATGTCAAGCTGGGCAGTTACATAGAACACTACTTTCTTTAGTTTTTAGTACTATTTACTATTGAAATCTCTGCAACTTCTTTCCACACGATCAGTTTTAAAATTTTAACAGGTGCAGGCAAATGTGAAAAAAACATCAAAAAAATTAAAAAGCCTCACTGTAAAAACTGTGAAAGGCAAGCTTGAGTACCCCGCCGCCCGTCCCTACGGCTGAGGAGATAAACAACTGAAATATACCTCCCAGGCATGCAGACACCAGGGGCCCAACACCTGTGCCTCATTAATATACAAGTAAATCTGCCCTACCGGGAAACAACTGGAAATTAATTGTCCCAAACCATTTACTGAGTTTGAATAAAGGAAGCAGACCTATATTCCCTGTGTCTGGTACCAAACTAAACATCAAGAATCATTTGTCAACAGTTGAGGCTACTGAGTGCAGCTTTATGAAGTTTCTCTCAGATTCCATAATGCCACAATAAACTTATAATGTAAAATTTATTATCAAAGCTGCAAGCCTGGCAATCTCTTCAGAGACCAACTCGCGAGAGAAAGCCTCTAAACCCCTCAATCATCCTTCTCTGTAATGCACAGTTGTCGCTGGCCAGACCCCACTCGTGTTCAGAAAGGACAGCCATACACAAGGCGATCTTAGAGCCGGTATCATAACCAACTGCACACCTAACGTGCAAAACCCTGACTGCAGAGCAAGCTGCATCTTCCCCACAGAGCTTTCCAGAAGAGTGGCCGAGGCAATGGCACGTTCCCTAATGCCACGAGCAGGAGAACGTCCAGCCTCAGCCCCGCAGCACTGATCTCCAGCCGCGCCAAGCTTCTGCCAGAAGGGGCCTGTGGCTAAGTGTGACAAACGCGACACACAGGCCAACCCTATGCTGGAAAGAAAGAAATTCCTACCACTACTCCATGAAAATGTCTTATTTCCATCACCCTATTCATAAAAGAAAATAATATTTCATTTTGATTTCACTTGCTTTTGTATCATTAGTGAAACCGAAAATTTTTCATGCTTTTGGGCCATTTGATTTCTTCTTTTTTAAAACTTCCTTTCTGTAAAATGGAATAATAATTATAGCATCTACCTCAAATAATTATTATGAGAATTAAAATATGTGAACAGTCCTTAGAAGGGGACTGGCATATCATAACATTTTAGAAAATTAATATTATTATTAATAATAATTATAACACAGCTTTTATCTTGTTGTCTTGGGCTGATTGTTCCGAGAGGAGTTCTTCATACATTAAAGACATCACACCTTTGTCTGCCATATATACGTATTTTTAACACAATTATTTTGATTTTCAACATGCTGAAGCTTTTTGTGTATAATTTAAACCTAACATTTATTTCCTCTTGATGCTCTTTCCATTGTTTTCAGGCTTAAGTAATTCTTAGCCACTCCAAGTTCAAAGAAATGTTCACTGAATTCTTGAGTTTTTGGAACATCACTTTTGGCCATTTGTATTATCTATCATATTTTAAATACATTATCCATTTCCCAACAGTTTCACGTATATTACCCACATCTCACTGTTCAAGTTTTGTTTTTATACAGTTTGGAGTAATACTCAAAGATGAGATAAAAAACGAGTACAAAGAACGTTACAGGAGTACATCTCCGAAAACATGCCTATGTTTAAATAGCTTGTGGTCTATGAACAGAAAGCACAGATTTCAAATGGAATAATTTGTCCGAGACCATGCAGTTCCGTGGCCTGAAAACGCCAATACCTTCCCGATCAGAGAGGTAAAGTGTGAGGCAACGACTCCTCCAGCCTCTTCCAAAATCAGCTCCTATTCACAGGTACCAAGACATTGTGAAAGTAGACACAGCTGGTGGCTAGATTCATTGCCATCTTGTCAAGGTCAGGAGCCTTTCAAGGTCAAGTTACACACCACTTACATAATAAAGGATAGTTATTTGTTAGCTCAAATAACACCCTGTGCCTTGATTACCGTGTTGGTAAAGAATAAAGGAGACTGAGGCATGTGAAATGGAAACATTCTCTCTGAAATTCACAATCGTTTAAATTTATTCATAGGTACTCATAGTTCCAATTAAGGCACAAATCTCAAACTGATGGAGAGCTCTAACAACAGAGGTATATAAAGGCCACAAGAAAACGTATTAATTGTCTTTCTCTTCTACGGGATGGTGTTTCATTAATAAACTGTGATACAGAGTAAACATAATAAACATTTATTCAGTGCCTACTGTGTGCTTAGCACTCAGAGATATTTGAAAAAGCATATTTAAAAAAGTTAAGGGAGTAGACGGATGTGTAAACCAATAATCATATGATTAAGGCAAAGCACTCTGGCGGTGCAGAGGAGGGTGAAATAATTTTATATCTAAAAATTAAAACTCGGTGTAAAAAATGATAAACAGTATCCCCGTAGGCACTGAAATGCCACCCTAAAAACTGAGCTGCCAGACGTTAAACAGTCTATAGAGGACAAAATGTTGGAAAGTTGAGCCCTTTGAAGGGAGCTGGAAAAAAATTAAAGTTTTTTCCAATCACAAATACAAATGGTGGACAACACTCCTGAACTCAGGTGAAGACCTGGGAAAACAATAGTAAGTACTGAGGAGTCAGTGGTGGAATTTTGCAGTTTAATTAACAAAAATAAAGAAAAGGTAGTTGCTAAACTTTGTCTTACATAGGAAAACATACAGTCTGTCACAGCAAAAATCTAGCAGTGGTGTTCTCAAAATGCTAAAAAAAAAAATCCATTCAAAAATGCTTAAAAAAAGTCCATTCAAAATATATAATATTTTGGGTAAATCACTTTTAACCTCTACAACAACCCTCCTGGGGTGAATAATTTTAACCCCTCCCCCCCCATGAATGACAAAACTGAGGCCCAGAAAAGTTAAATAAGTTGTCAAGAGAGAAATGGAATGAGAATTAGGAAAAGCACCTTCCAGAATAACATGGCTGAAAACACTAAAGGGAAGCATAATACTCCACACATCAAAAGACATAAATGGTCCCTGGCAACAAGGCAAGATAGGAATGCGACCTTATATTTTCTTCCTTACATTTTTAGAGTTTGAACATCAAGTCCAAAAGCATAGAGAGAAGTTTTCACCAGTTGGACTGAGAAGGGAAGTCAACAGATGCTGTGAGTGGCTAAGAACACATGGGACATTTAGGTGCATAATCTCCTCAAACGGAAACTGGGTCTTAAAAACTCTCTGGATAACGCACTAGTGCCATCTAGTGGCAACGACTCTGCATTGCAGGCACTGGGTCCCTGAAAACGTAACCAGCATCTAAGCAAGAGGAGGCAGGAATGGGCTGTTTCATTTCCCCTGCCAATGTTAGCAGATTAGTAGTGGCTGCCCTGGAAGCACTGTGTTCAGGATTCTGGGAACACCTCTGTGCTCCTCAGGGAAGAACATTCATTGGCCATGAACACTACAATAATTTCTAAATAAGTGAAATTAATTTTTGCAGCAGCAATGGATGCCTTTCATTTAAGAAGAACTATTTAGGTAGTTAAGGCTCTTGCAATTAATTTTTTTTGTTGACATGGGAATCAACTAGAATTTGCAGTGAAGAAATACAGCTGATGATCATAAGGAGATAACTATTTCTAATTATATATTTTAATGTATTTTCCCAATATACGCACATAAAATTAGTATGAAACTGGTTATTAGCACCTTCTCAATTTAATTGTTTAAATATTTTTGTAATCTAAAGAATGCAAAAATGATGAGGCAATTCTGGAATAAAAAATTTCTGAATTGTTGTCCCAAATGAGGATACACTAGAGAAAATAACTTTATACTATATATTTTATATGATGGTTTTACCCGATTTTCTGGCTTTATTTAGACAGGAAACAATGTCTCTGTGAAGCTAACGTAAGAAACCCAGACAATTACAATAACTGAGAAGAGTTCATAGACTACACACTACATACTACTACAGTCTAGTACTGAGTATCTCCAATATTTGGTCAAGAGGAGCTACGTTGGCTTTTACTGATAATAAAGTTGCTGAGTGGAGCAGAGGAGGGCTCGTCACCACAGGGAAGGTCGAGAAGTCACAGACAAGCTGCGGGGGTGGGGGGGCGGGGTGGAACAGGAGCTCTCAGAGATGGCCCTGTGGTTTACGAGGTCAGCCAGTCAACCATCGTCATCTCGTCTTTGAGATGTAACTAGAGCAACAGTAGAACTAAAGGCCAGGTCAAAGGAAGGTGGTCTTTAAGGCAGACAAGATGGGTAGAATACTTGAAGGTGAGGAACCACAGGTAAGAAAACTGCATCTGACGCACAATGGTTTGTACAATTTTATAATCCTAAAGTGCACGCCAATATGTGAGGCGATTGCCATATTAATTGCGATCATATTTGCTTTATCAAATGCAAAGGGAGAAAGGACACAGTGCATTTTTTAATCTGTATAGAAACGTACCAGGGAAAGATTTCTCTTAATGAAAGGGCTGTACCATGATTCCAATATTCCACATAGAGGAGTACGTGCCTTTATACCATTTTAAAGGGGTGGTTTCTAAAATACTATTGAAATAGAACAAGGAACATCTAACTTAAAAATCAAAGGAAACAGGAGAAGTGTAAATTAGGTATGTCAGCATCAGACTATAAAGTGTGGCACCAGATCTGGGTAAGCTACAACATTAGGACTGCAGGTGCCAAGATCAACCAGATAAACACTGATGTTATCTATAATTACCTCATTTTTAGCTTAAATCACAGGTAATGAGGGAACTCAGAGACTCTAAAAGGCAATTAGAAACTGTACTGGCTTTTTTGCTTCCTATATCAGGAATTTTAAAAAACTTACTTTTATTTAAAGCTTTTTTTTCCCCCCTCCATAATGAAACATCAGGGCATATTACTTATACATATATAAATACATACAAAAACAAAAACAACTCACAATTACTCCCAAGCCTAAAATGGATTTCTTCATATTTCTAGGTGAAAAACGTTCTCATGTGATGAGGTATCATTGAAACAAAGGCAACTGATAGTTCAGCATGTGGTGGTTTGTTAAAATTAATTTACAATGATGTTTTGATTCGGGTTTGGATTTAACTGTGAATTGAGAAATCTTGAGCCTCCACGTCAATATTCACAAGGTGGATACAACTGAGTCAGCAACAGTTTTGGACTGCCAGATATAATCATCTTTTTTTAAAAAAAAAATGTATTATTTTCTTCAAAATATAGTGTTTAAGAGCTTCTAAATTCAGGATCATGTTAAAAGTACTCAACAAATGTACTTTTAGAAAAGAAATAAGAAAAGCTGTGTCACGAGGTTATAAAAAATTAAGCACATAATAAAAGTCATATTACTAATCAAAGGATCAAACATATAGAAATGAGGTGAGAAAAGGACCTGTTCCAGACAATCGCTACGAAGTTGTCTGAAATAAATGTTTTCTATTCCATGGTTTACTGATGTTTCTTACATAATTAACAAGTAGGGGAAATCCCTTTCTTCGAGACACCTCGGTGCAGACCTCCACCTTCTTGGGCCCCCTGTCCCGCCCTTGTTTTCCTTGCTATTGGTGATAACCAGCATGGACTTGATATCTTATTTTCTATATGATAAAGAATTTACCACACAGTCTATGATGTAAACAATACTGCAATGGAAATACTTACAGAATTGAAAACAAATTATTTTCTAGTCATTTAGAAGAAAGTATTTATTTCCCAAAATCTGATGGCCTAATTAAAAGTCAATCCTGTTTCTTAAACCATGTTTTCCAAGACTGGGTTGACCGGTAGGGAATCACACATACAGAAATACATGTACTTTTGAAATAAATGTTTTCTCTTAAAAAGATTTAAGTGGATTATATTTTAACTGAATCCATCATTCACTTGATGACCAGCACTATGCAACAGAACTTCCTGAGATGACAGAAATGTCCTCTATCTGACCATCCAATATGGTAATCAGTACTCACACGTGGCTACTGAACAGGTGAAATATGGCTAGTGCAACTGATCGACAGTTGTTTATTGTCTTATTTTAATTAATTTAAACCTAAACTTAGCCCCATGTCACTAGTGGTTCCTATATCGGACAGTGAAACTGTTTTTGGATGATAAACCATTCATATATACATTCCCTTTTAAAGTAACAACTAAAAAGGTTCAAGAGATGTAAAGATAAATATGCACATGATACATACTCATACAGTGTCCCTGGGGAAAGAAGACAGAAACACATTAAAAGCTAGACTATACAAGTGGTTAAAAAATCAAGATGATTCTATGAGAGAGGTAACACAGCATAAAATTCACTCTAAGTAAAATCGGATATACATGTACAAGTTTTTTTTTTCTTTTTTTCTTTTTCGTCTCTTAGCTCACTGGCTCTCACTGTGTTTCTGTCTCCATCACCACTCTCTGCCTCCTGCTTCCTCCCACCTCCCTCTTCACTCACACAACACACACTCACACACACACACGCACACACACACGCTAACACACAACACACACGCTCACACACACACGCACACACACACGCTAACACACAGCACACACAACACACACACGCTCACACACACACACAACACTCACAGACACAGTCACGCACACTCACACATACACACACACACTCACACACATAAAAGTTAGAAAAGCAGATCTTTAGTGATGACAGTGGTACATCTATAAGTTACCAAAAATGATCGAGGGCTTCCCTGGTGGCGCAGTGGTTGAGAATCTGCCTGCCAATGCAGGGGACATGGGTTCGAGCCCTGGTCTGGGAAGATCCCACATGCCGCGCAGCAGCTGGGCCCGTGAGCCACAATTACTGAGCCTGCGCGTCTGGAGCCTGTGCTCCGCAACAAGAGAGGCCGCGATAATAAGAGGCCCGCGCACCGCGATGAAGAGTGGCCCCCGCTTGCCACAACTAGAGAAAGCCCTCGCACAGAAACAAAGACCCAACACAGCCATAAATAAATAAATAAAATAATAAAAATGAAAATTAAAAAAAGCAAAAAATAAAAATAAAAAATAAATAAATAAATAAATAAATAAAATTATCTCAAAAAAAAAAAAAATTAAAAAAAAAAAAAATGATCGATACTGGAAAGAATCAGACCTGAGATTTGGACCATGAGCATATTATAACCATACTTGGCAAGAGACTGGCTCAAAGATCCAGGAAATGGTAATTCAAAATGAAGATCAACGGGCCACATGATCAAATAAACTTTAGTTCAAGGTCAATGTGTACTTTATAATTTGTTAGACTAACGTACCTGGGAAAACAACTTTACATGGGCCCCTGGAAAAATAAGAAAATACCCCCAACCCAAGGGTGACTAGAAAACATCACTCATTTATAGTTAAAAAGAAAAAAAAAAATGCACTGATTTTAAAAATCCATGCTTGAATACCTAATTTACCCAGCATGATGAAAGGCCAATGTATGCCATTTTCTCAACTCAAAAATGTTGAGAGTACCAAAACATTTCTAAAACTTAAAGGAGTTTTTCTCCAGATGTGATATACATTTGGGAAATGCATGGCTATTTGCTTCTACCTTAAATAACTCCACACTGCTTGGCTTTTGGAGTTTTCCATTCTGTTTTTAGCGGCATTTCTCTCATGGCCATCGTTTTCAGGCAATCAGCTATCGATTCGTAAAATGATATGTTAGCTTTCAGAAATCCTAAATCTGCACCCCTGTCACTTGCTCACTTTTTCTTTTTTAAAACCAAGACAAACAAAGTAAACTTTCAACTGTCACCCATTCTAGCCTATTTCAATAACATAAACTATATCAGGCTTTTTCAAGAAAAAAAAAAAAAAGAGAAATTAGATAAGTGGAAGCACTTTAAGAACTGGAAGGGCTTTCCTGGGACTAAATCTACCTCAATAAACAAACTCTTTGGCTATTTTAACATTTTCCCCATTTCTAACTTTCTGATTACATCCTCCTTGGGTGAAGATATTAGAAATTTGACCTCTAAATAACTGATATGTTACTGCATCTACAAAGAAAAGAGGGGAGATCCCTTTTCTCAGCACTAGACACTGGGAACACACTGAAGTGAAGGAATCAGGGCGTGGAGACCTGGTTCCAGCCCGCACGCTGCTTCCCACGCAGGCCCGAACACCAGTGGGAGCAGTACTTCTCTCACCGATGTTGTAAAACAGCTGCTCCACATCACAGTGGAAGATGAGTGGTTTTCTCACGACCTCCTTGCCCAAATTAAATTATGCTTCATAAAAAATCCTCTGTTAATATGCAGACATATTCTCCACTGCTGAAATTTTATGTTATTTGAAAGTTCATGTACTTCAAAAGAACCCAAATCTAGTCCTGACTTCATAAAAGACCTCTTGTTACTTTATTTGCTGTTCTGTTAATTCATACACGTGATAATTCAGATATTCCCAAATGGATGCCACAAAACAATTAATTATATGACCACAGATATCTTTATAATGAACGAGCGGGATGTTTTCGTAAAGTTGTTGCGTGGAATGCTACTATAAGATTGAAAATCAGCACCGGAAGAAAATTTTCATTTTTTCTACAGAACTTTTAAAAATACTATACTTAGGAATGGCACCTAGAGACACAGAGGCAGGAAAATGGGTTCCTTCTCTAGGGAGCAGCCTCCATCAGCAGCTCAGGGGGCAGCAGGAGAAACAGGGGTGGGAGCAGTGTTCAAAATGCCAAACAGACCACTCTGGCTTTATTTATTTATCCTACTCCCTCCACCCTGTCCCAGATCTCTCAGGTGGGAAAAAATGAGGTCAGAACACAAAGGAGAGACTCAGGCTCTGGGGGTGGCCCTGCGGTGGGGTGGAGGAGGGGCGGGCAAGCAAACAACAGGAGTTACTTTGGAGATTATAAATTTATTCTTGTGAACCGAACAAAATCCAAACAACCAGAGCTCTGTGCCTGATTCAGTGACAGTGGGGCTCGACCATTCAAGGAAGCTTTAAGATCTAGAAGCATGTTAAAGATTGGATTGAGAGTTAAGAGATGGTGTGCAACTACTGTACTTTGCTTCAGATGGGTTCAGAGACTTGGTCATGTCATCCAAATTACTTTTCTAATCTGAACAAGTAGCTGGAAATACAATCTTTGAAACTCCTTGAGAATATGTCAACCAGACTAAACTACTTCTATATCTATCTCAGAAAATCATGGAATGAAAACTAGGTCCATATGTTCAGATGATACTAGGACATCTTTTTAATTTTCAAATATCCTCTCATTACCAGGTTAATTTTATTCCATAGCTGGTTTATTGATTTCTCCCTTATTTCTAGGCACATAATATTCACTCTCAATTGTAACATTATCAATTATTTCATATAATTTTGTGCAATTTAAAGATTCACATTTTCAACTCCCAGTTAAAATTTTTGATCACTGATTTAGATATGTCAAACATCTATGATACACTGAAATCTACTGTCAAAATAGCAGTTCCTGCAAAGTAACAATGTCACCACAATGAAACAGTTATATGTAAATACCCATGTTGTATGAGTTCGTCACTGACAAATACAAGGCCAACCGAATCTACCCATTCTGAGTGCCCCAAACCCCCAAAGAATGCATTGCTGGAGTAGAAAATGAAGAATGTCTTTGTTCATATCGTTCACCTCACGGAAAACTCCTGTTCATCTACTTTGCCTAGCAAACATATCCTGTCTCCCAACCACAACCCACCCTCAATATTAACTAGCCCGTCTGGTGTTCCCCTAGTTCTTGGTGAAATGCCCCCACGATGACACCAGTCCTGGTGTATGCTAGCTGCTTCCATGTCTGTCTCCCCTCCTAGATCACGAGTGCACCAAGAGCAGGGTCTTTGTTTTAATCTTTGTCTAGCACACTGGCTGGCCTGTCATGAATGGGTGCAGAATAACGATCTGCAGAATGAATGAAGATATGTTAGGTCTCATGATGAACAACAACAAACTTTCATATATATTTGGGTTGGCCAAAAAGTTTGTTTGGGTTTTTCCATATGCCGGAATGGAAATGGATGTTTATATATATATATATATATATTTGTTTATATATATATAAACAAATGTCAGAAAAGCACTTTTGAATGCTCTGGATTAATAATAAATGAAAAAATAGGATTATTAACCACTGCCACTTTCCCTCAAAAGGCAAGGTAATCTGATATAGAAAAGAGACAAATATTAAATACTAATTTTATTAAAATATTCTATGTAAATTTCACCCTTAAACTTTATCTTTGAGACTTATAAATTGTCCGTCAAATCAAACATCAGAAATTTATTGCCACTTTAAAACTATATACAATTTTAAAATACTTCCCTGGTGGCGCAGTGGTTAAGAATCCGCCTGCCAAGGCAGGGGACACGGGTTCTATCCCTGGTCCAAGAAGATCCCACATGCCAAGGAGCAACTAAGCCCGTGCGCCACAGCTACTGAGCCCGTGTGCCACAACTACTGAAGCCCGCGTGCCTAGGGCCCATGCCCCACAACAAAGAGTAGCCCCCGCTCGCTGCAACTAGAGAAAGCCTGCGCGCAGCAACGAAGACCCAAAGCAGCCAAAAATAAATAAAATGAGTAAATTTAAAATACTTTTCTGAGATGAAGGCCAACTTTGTTAGGTGAAAAAGTTGATTAAAACTTAAAGGAAGTTTTACAAAAGAGAGAAAAAAGAAAGAAACTAGTATTGTTACTCACTATGAGTTAGGTGACTGGTCCAGCAGTTCTACACATTTGTAGGTATGCCCTCTACAACTCTGTGATATAGGAGTTGTTAATAGTCCAGCTTCACAAATGAAGTAATTAGGAATCAGGGAGGTTAATTACCTTGCCTAAGATCACACAGGCAGTTAGTGCTGGAGCTAAGATGTAAACTTTATTCTGTCTTATTTCTATCTGTGTATTTTTTCTAAACTGTTTCCCTAAATTATGTATTTATTCTTAAGAACTTAAAGAAGTCAGTGTCGTATAATTATATAGATTCTCAACAAAATACAGGCATCACATCAAAGTGAGGAAAGCAACCTTCTAAGAATCAGGAAAGAAACCCTAATTCTAGGTCCTCCTCTTTCAACTATTTACTAAGCTATGTCCTGGAAAAATAATTTAAAAGGCAAGGCCTCAGGAACTTAAGATGAGTGGGTGGAGAAGGAGTGGGATGGGGAATTCACTTTGGTCTTGATTATCTTTAGTATGGGTTATGGACTGAATGTGGCCCCCACAGACTCATGTTCTGAGTCCTGACACCCAATGTGACAGTGTTTGGGGGTGGGGCCTTTCGGAGGGGATTAAGCCATCAGGGCTGAGCCCTAATGAGTGGAATTAATGCCTTTACAAAAGAGGCTCCCAGAGATCTTTCTCGCCCCTACAGCCAAGTGAGAACGCAGTGAAAAGACTCCATCTATGAACCCGGAAGTGGGCTCCATCAAACACCAAATCTACCAGCATCGTAATCTTGAACTTCCCAGCCTCTAAGTTGTGAGAAGTAAATTTCTGTTGTTTATAAGCTACCTAGTCTCTGGTATTTTGTTATAGCAGCCCGAACAAACTAATACAGTATAACTCTCAATAACTAAATTGTTTCTATAATTCCATATTCCTAAAAATAACAGATTAACAAATTTATATCATTCTAAGAGTATAACCAGAACCTAGATTCCTAATTTTAAATCCAAAGTATGCTTTTGCCCTATTATCTCTAATATTTTGAATCACTGCTTCATTGTCATTTCAAGAGACATATGACCCTCTTACATACAAATCGGGGTGAGGAGGAAGGCACTATACCAACAATAAATGCAAATGATATAAGGATATTTCCCACATCCTCCCAAATTATTAATTACATGTAAATAGGATACATAAACGTCTTTGTGATAAAACTTGAAGCCTAATTTTAAAAATTTCCTCACTGACTAAAGAAAGTTCAAATTAATGGTTTCCTTCCTTATTCAGAAAAAGACAACTTTTAAATTCAAAAAGCTAAACCAACTATAATTTTTTTAAAACTTTTAACCAACTTAAACAGCCTTTGACTCTGTGGGCTACAAATACACCATACTGAGAAAGGGAGGCAACTGTGGAAGCTCTGATCAATATCAAGAAATAAGAGAAAAACAAATACCATATGCTAACACATATATATGGAATCTAAAAAATAAAATTGGTTCTAATGAACGTAGGGGCAGGACAGGAATAAAGACGCAGACATAGAGAATGGACTTGAGGACACGGGGAGGGGGAAGGGTAAGCTGGGGCGAACTGAAAGAGTGGCATGGACATATATACACTACCAAATGTAAAACAGATAGCTAGTGGGAAGCAGCCGCATAGCACAGGGAGATCAGCTTGGTGCTTTGTGACCACCTAGAGGGGTGGGATAGGGAAGGTGGGAGGGAGATGCAAGAGGGAGGAGATATGGGGATATATGTATACATATAGCTGATTCACTTTGTTATAAAGCAGAAACTAACACACCATTGTAAAGCAATTATACTCCAATAAAGACGTTTATATATATATATATATATATATATATATATATATATATATCTCAATAAATAATGCCATCAGTACTTTAGCGCCAAGTGGCTTTTTATTTTCTTTCCTTAAAAAGAAAATAAAATATATAAAGGGGAAATTTTTCCCTTATTTCTTCAACAAAAGTTCTTTTGAAATATGAAACTTGGTCCTTCTTTAGAGGGAAAAAACTATGAAGCCAAAAAGAATGAATATTTCTTAGTTAAAAAAAACCAGTGTGTAGTTTATAGTCTTTATGCAAAGACTACACATTTTTCAAGGCTCAAGTCACCCCGTTATGCCAGCTGTAGGATTTGCTAATTCAAAAGACACACATAAGTATTTTGCAATTCTTTTTTGCATTCAACTACCTATGTTTTTTAATTCAACATCAGGGTTTCTGACTAAATCATTACAAGTTTTGTTGATCAGCTATGACTCATAACTGAAGAATCACTGGTCGTTATTATTTTGAACTGTCTCTTGGAGTCAGCATTTCATTTAAGGTATTATTTGAAAATTATCCAATTGTCAAAATCCAGAAGATAATACATTTTTACTAATGGCACAGCTTGGGAAAATACACTCAAAAATGGTATCATATGAAATTAGATTGTAAAAATAATTAGGGTCAGCTAAGATGATTTACCACTGAATACACAGAATCTAGAAAATCAGAGTTAAATAGACAAAGTTATTTTAAAATAATCTAAAATGATTTATATTCCATCCTATGCCATTTATACAATGCCAAGATGTTGTCTGAAATTTAAGCAATATTTTGAGTTTCCCAGAGAAACTCAAAATAACTGGTCTGAGTTTTCTCTAAATTGACTCTTAAAGCAACAGATTTTAACATGAATTTGTGGCTACATAAACACAGCCTAACTCTTTCAAAAATGAGGTAAAAATGAAGTTATTTTTATACTGGTAATTATAACATTATACTTTTAAAAGCTTTACACTGACTCAAAAAACCATACAGACTTCCAATGAACTTTTGCAGAATATCATAATTTGAATAATCAAGATATTTAAAAACATAGGGTAAAAAAGGGAAAATTTTTAAATGCTCACCTTCAATTTATTTCATAGGTCACTGTTATACCATCTAATAAGATAATTAAAAACATGCAAGCAGCTGGTACTACAGCTAAACAGATTAATGTAATAGTCTGTAGTCATATGTGCTGGCAAGGGGCTCGCCTCTTTGGAGAGGAGAAGGTCAGCTGCCCTTGGGAAGAGGAGGGGGGATGGGGAGAGAGCGCTCCTACCATGTGGCCCTGTGCTACAGTCACTAAGTTAAACATCTACTGCAAACTGCTCATTGGCAAACTACTTCTCTGCTTTCATACCCTCGGTTTGAAAGGGTCTCAGTTTTAATGGTGAAATAAGAAACAGAGAAAGCTCATTTAATCTAACAGAAAACATTAACACTAGTCTTTAAAAAGCACAAGGTATACTGCATAAACCAGTAATATCTTCTCAGTTCTTCTAATCTTTCCATTTTACCACATCACCTGCAAATTAGTTGGGAGACAAACAATTAAATTTTAACAGAAACTTCCAAAACAAGATCTAGCTATTACCCAGGCACCATATAATCATCATACTGGAGTTAAATGCAGCTGTACTCTATCTGAATCAATGAAGCAAACCACAAGAGACACAAATCCAAAGTGAAACCTCCTAGCCTCTGAAAAACAAATCTATGAGCCTTAGGCACATAAAGCTAGATACGGTCCATTGATTGTAAATTTCAAACTTTGTCAAAATTCCAAAAATCCACCTCTGAACTTATTATACTCATAATAAAACATCTTCCTCTTATCTCCACTACGTGTACATCTTTCCTACTATTTCTCTACTGTTTGTACTATGTGTACAAATGTGCTATGCAAAGGAAACCTGGAATATACAGCAGAGACAGAATATCAAGCCTCAGGTTAAGCTTGATCTTAGCCTCCTTTGTGCTAAAAAACAAAAGTTATTTTCCGGTAAGACATTTGTTTTTAAATCGTCCTTTTGGTGTCTCCACATCAGCGCACTGTAAAAATATTCTACAACACCCGAAGACTAACAGTGATGACAATGATGAGGATGGCATGCACTGGAAGATAAAAGCAGCTAACGTTGATTCAGCATTTGCCACACCACATTAGCCCATCAACTCCTTGTAACAAATGTGTTGTATTATCCCCACGTGCAAGGTGAGGAGACTGAGCCTAAGACTTGTCCAAAGTCTCCATTTGGAGTCAGGATACGAACCAACTCGCTATGTTTAGATATTATTAATAAACAAAAAACAAAACAACAACCAAAAAAGAGACTGTGCCCTCTTATAACTGACCATCTAAGACCACAATAATATAAACAAATAATGGAAAGAATATAGACTTAGGTGACCAATTCAAGACTGAATTGGAAAGTTAATAAAACCTTGGCACATGCTATAAAAGGGTACACACGTGGAAGGTTAAGTGAACACTAAGGCAGCAAAGTTGCCAGTTCACATGAGGTAAGCACAAAGAATTAATAATATTAATGCATGGCTTTGCATTTAGATTTTCAAAAGGCTTTATCTTACACAGTCCTATCTCGATCTTTAAAACAGTTGTGAGAAGGAAGCAGGTCAGACATTATAATGTCCATTCTATAGATAAAAAGTTAGAGCTAATCATTATCCCAAGACACAGCATATATAGCTTGAGTATCCTAGTACTAGGTTGACAGCCAGAATTATCTGCGAAGAAAGGTCAGCATTTCTGAGGTGGTTTAAAACACAAAGGTAGACTTGTTAGGCTAAAGATATTTGATGGTTGGAACATTCACATTTTTCTAATAACCTATTTCTACTTGCTTTAAAAGAGCTCCGATAGTAATGGAAAAATAATTTTCATTTTCAAAAGTAAATTTTATTGACAATTCTGTTGCCATTTTAGTGTGATTCTGCAACAATTCCTAGGTTTTATCAGTTAACCTGATATGAAAATATACCCTAGAGCTGTGCTTCTATGAATTCTGCATTTAACCCAAGTGTCAAATTCACAAGTAAGCTCATTATATTGTAAGAGCTATTGCCTACTCAGTAGAAAAATATTCATTTCACACCTTAAATACTATAATACTATTTAATAACAGCACTGGCCTGCCAACTATTAAAAGCTCATTTTTATACACTGTACTACCTGAGCTTTTTATCTTGCCTTTTTAATTATAACAATAAATTAATATCCTAACATTACAACACTGACAGGCATTGATTAAAACTATATTAGTTAACAATATTAGTATTTACTGTGCAAAGTTGCATTAGGAGTTCATTTTCAAAGTACAATTATCATTCAATAATACTAAGATACTTTAATCTTCAAACTACTCAAGAACAAAATAAACTACCAGATAACACTGTGCCTTCATACTAACACATTTCTCTTAACTTGCTGTCCATTAGTTACTATAATTAGCTAACTACAAATGTAGTTATCAAGTATAATTCACCAATGAAACTGACATATACATATGGGTTTTCCTGCCTTTGAAATACATCTTTATTTTCCTTTTGTCTTGGATTTTTTTAAACTGTATTTATATCTAATACTGATATTTCCACCATGGATTGCACACATATTATCATCTTAGCATTCCTCAGTTACATGACAAACATGAGTATTTATTTAAATATCTTTTATAGAGAGTTCCCTGGTGGTCTAGTGGTCAGCATTCTGCACTTTCACTGCTGTGGCCCAGGTTCAATCCCTGGTCGGGGAACTGAAATCCTGTAAGCTGTGCAGCATGGCCATAAATAAATATCTTTTATAGTCATCTTTTTTTTTTTGGTGTGATCAACATGTTCAGATAGAGGAGTCTACCTATTATTTAATATGTCAAATTCCAAACTTTATATTACACTTCAGCACTAAAAGAAGGTTCTGGAGAACTCCAACATTTATAAGGTAGGATGGGTACAGAGAAAATATAATGACAACACGTGAGCTTTTACTACTGTGATAATACGCTTCTAGAACACCATGGGGGCTTATGTAAGCCTTCTGCAGTATCCATGACACTTGAATGACCGATTATTTATAAAGACCCCAACTGGTATAAAATAAAGATGTCAAGCATCTCAATTACCACCTCATTTCTGGAATTCATAAACAAACTGTAAAAACCTTCACAATTACCACAGTTTTATTAAGTGCTTCCTGAATATAAGGCCCTACTCTAGATGTTAAAAGCTTGCCTGGGATCTGAAGAAACAAATGACACAGTTCCAGCTAGGTATACAGAATATGTATTCAAGAAAAACATAAAGATTCTAAGCACAAATTCCATATTTATTATAGAAAAGAAGGAATTATAGCTTAATATTCAAATGAGTTTCCAAGTGTACAGTGGTCCTTGCATATATTTTATAGCATCAACACACAGAAGTATCAGAACTTATTAACCATAAGGACAATGTACTCCAATTAAAGTACTTCTTCAAGAATCTGCATTGCTACCTATAATGTCAAAATGTATTATTACTCAATCTGTACTTTTTATTCCCCAAAAGAAAACAACCTAGTTCTTACATCACTTTGGTTCAGTATATGAATTTTCAAATATTACTGGAAATACATTAATCTTTCTTCTTCCTAGGTTTCCCTGTTAAGAAGATACAAAATATATAAACACTTACTCAAGCAAATTCAAGTTATAAAGAGAATATTAACAAATAACTAGATAAGATGCATGCTTCCTTAATTGCTGTATCCTTTTTAAAAACTGTTAATTGAGATGTGACTGCCCTGTTTGCTGAAGAGCCAAATGCGATGTTAACAAACAGCACGTAATGTAACCACGGATTATGTTTTATACTCTCTGAGATGCTCACAAGCAGTACACTCTGTATTAGCAGGAAACTTAGACAAAGGAAGCCTTTGGTACTGTAAGAGATACACTGGAAAAACAAAAACAAAAATGGATTATATTGAAGCTTAATACTACATACGCATTCATTCTAATCATCCTACTCTAGGATAACGACAGATATCTACAATAAGTCCATCTACTCAAGAACTAAGAATGCTACATTTTCAATTACTCAATAAGTCTGCAGGACAATTGCATACCACAATATTCTTCACATTTGTCAGATTTTTTAGAACCCTGTAAGATTAGATATCTTGTAATATTATATATCTATGTATTCATCACCTACCTATAGGAATTAAAAGTTCCATCAGAGTCTAAAGTAGAACTTGTTCTTCTTCCATTTTGATTTGAATCTCCTGGAAAAAAAATTTTAAAATACTGAGATTATGAAACTTGAGTGTTTCAGTTGAAAAGCTACTGTGTGGCAGCTCCACGCAGTTACTGAGTCAAAACAACAAATATCCCCTTATCCCGCCCCCAAATATCTTTTGTAATCAGAGTCCTTTAAACAAAAAATTCATTTTGATGTTAAAATATAGACTAACACCACCACTCCTAACTTGGATAGGAATACTACAGAAGTAATTGCAGACAGGAACAAATGAAGTATAATACAGCCATCTTCTTCTTATGACTCACAGACAAAACCAAAATTTATACACCATTTAATCACAGACTAATGCTTATAAACAAAGGGCAACTTTTTATTAGTGTCCTGTCCACTGGAAGAGTCAAAAGAGAGCAGGCAGACAGCAGACTTGGAATACCCTCCCCCGGCCCACCTCACCCCCTGGCCCCCCAGTCCTCCACTCTCTGGGAATCTGGTCTGCAGAGAGGGAGAACAGAAAGCTGAGAGGTGGTGATCAAGAATGCAGTCTATAAAGAAGCAGACCTACTAGAGAATGGACTTGAGGACACGGGGAGGGGGAAGGGTATGCTGGGATGAAGTGAGAGAGTGGCATGGACATATATACACTACCAAATGTAAAACAGATAGCTAGTGGGAAGCAGTCGCATAGCACAGGGAGATCAGCTCGGTGCTTTGTGACCAGCTAGAAGGGTGGGATAGGGAGGGTGGGAGGGAGACGAAAGGGGGAGGAGATATGGGGATATATGTATATGTATAACTGATTCACTTTGTTATAAAGCAGAAACTAACACACCATTGTAAAGCAGTTATACTCCAATAAAAATGTTAAAAAAAAAGAATGCATTCTAAGGATCTTTTAATACATCTTAATAGTCTTCCCCAAACTTTATGTTTTAACTGTGGGCAAAAGTTCAGCAGTTTAAAAAAATAAAAAAAACAACAACATCTAAAGGTATTTCTGCCTCATGTAGTAATATCAAACTTTTAGGGAAAAAAAACAATTCCTCTCAAGCATATTCATAAAATCAGATTAGAACAAATTCATACCTATCAGTTTAGAGATCATAGAATAAAAGTAAATTTGCTGAAGAAGTTTAAACAAGTGCTTGCAAATGCCATAATATAAAATATACATTCTTACTGACAGAAAATTAATTTTAGCTTAAAATTTAAAATATATACTTAAAAGTATAGTTTTTAGGAAACCACAGATACTACTATGAAATATATCATTTATTCTTAGAAACAAATTAAATAGACCAGAATCTGATTACATTTTATACTCCTAATTCCTATAATGCAACTTTCAAACATCAGGTTATATTCACTTTTAAGATATTTAAAGCTTAATAATTTAAATGATTTATTCAATTGTTATTTATACTTTCACTCCACTTTGAACATTCTAAGGTACCACGGGAGATTATCACAGTGGTCCTGGTTAAGTCAAATAGTAATTACAGAGCTTTCAGTTTAGAGGCGAGATTATTTTAAATTACTGAATACAGCACTTAAGGTACCATACTTATATGATTATGTTGCTCATTAATGGTTATTGAAAGCAAAAGTGTAATTTTAATGATAGCTACCTATTTTTCTTTGCACATTTTATAGCTGACTGACTAGTCAAAAATGTTGGTTCTCTTCAAAATCTTTGCAGCTGCACCCAAAATGTTTAGAAGAACGAGAATTGGTCTGAGCTCACTTACTGAACTTTTAAGTCTACTCTTTTTTCCAAAATACACTTTCAGGTTTTTGGGGTTTTTTCATTAAACAAAAACCCTAAAATGGATTACAGCATTTGAAAATGTTGCCAAATTTTATAGAAGAAAATAATCCAAAACACTTAAATGTTTAAAATCAATCTACTTGAGTATACTCTGTTAATTCTTTGAAAACATGGGTACCATAAGATGACTCATGCAACATACTTCACTTGCTTTTAAAAAAAATTAATGGTATTATCATAAATAAACTAAAAAGATTTAAGGAAAATTAGTCTCTCCCTGTCTTGCTAAATGAAAATTTCCTACAACACATGTTATTTAACAGCTTGCAGATATTTCCTGTAAAATGTTCCACAATCAGCACAGAATAAGTACTATATCATACATTTAAAATATAAGCTTTCTCTTTGTCTTTGAAACTAAAGATTAGGATTACTTAAATACATAAAATCTCACCAATGGAATATTTCTTGTCCTCTGCTTATATTTATCATAATAAATATAAAATACTTCAAATAAGAGATTTTCAGTTTTTTAAACACCAAAGTTTTGTCATCAAAATACATCACAAAAGTTTTCTTCATTTTATACCTGTATGGAAACGAATATATCACATTTTAAATGTAACCCTCAAAGGATTGTAATAAGGAAAAATAGCAGCTTTTCTTTCTCAAAAACATACCAAATAAGGAGTACAGTTGTTTCTCACAAAAATATTAGAGAAAAGATTTCAGAGTTGGCTATATGGGGAAAAGGCTACAAAGTTTTGAAGTGGGAAAAACTGCTTTGTTCCTTCAATCCTCTAGATGAAATTAATTATAGCAAATGTTTATGAAAACATCTGTTCCTTACAGTTATAAATTCTTAATTTTAGTATGGACGATTCCAGACTCTTATTTTGGAAGGTAACTGTCTGACAATTGAAAGGTTTACCAAGGAACAGACAGAATTTGTAATTCTGGAAAATGGTATATACAGTGTGCTATATCCAGTAGAGATTTTCATTTGCGTGAAACGCTTGGAGGGGCTTAAAACTGGTAACCAGGAGAGATCAAAGAAAAACAGAAAGGCTCATTTTTCATTTAAGCTGTTATACAACAAAAACATATCTGTAACACAAGAAAAGACCAACTAAGAATTAAAAACAAATGCTACTTTACTATCAACCTAATTTGGAGGTAAGTATAACAAAGTATTAATTTTATCAGGATTTTAGTAAGTCTAATGCCAATACAGCCATGGGAAAGTATATGTAGTGTTCCTCAAAAATAACAACAGAGGGTGCAAGAGAGTTTAATATGATGTTTTTAGTTGCTGTTCTGATTCTTGAACTAAGTTGTCAGGTAGCTGTAACTGTAACAAGGATACATAGGTTGTTTTCAGACTTTCCCTCTCTCTCTCTCACAAACACACAAACACACGCACACACGCACACACACACACACGCAAAAATACATTTTTAAAGTAATCTCACACAAAGGTCTTTAAATGACCAAACAGCACAAATACTTAAATATGTTTTAAGATAACAGAGTTCCTTTCACTTGCTTGAAAAGCAATTTAACAATAGAGTAAATTTTAAAAATACAATAGTGACTTTAAAGGTATTCGAATATTTAATGTAAACTAAGCCAGTAAAATAAAATGGATGTGTTTACTGAGTAAATCTTAAATAAATACATAAATTATATACAATATATAACATACGAATTTTGTATGTCACTATATGTATGTGTAAGATTGTACAACATATATATTTGTAGGAATGGTTCATCAATTATCTGTGACCATTATAGTTTGAAATTTACATAACACATTCATTTCTCATTAATTGGTAAGTAACTTTGTGAAATGAGTTCATAACATTCATAATTAAAATAAGTTGCCTGATTTGAAAAAAATATGCTCATAGTTACATTGTTTTTAGTGAGGATACAAAGAGCATAGTATTTTCCATTAGTAATTCCTAACATATATGTATCTAACTTATTAAAACAATAATATGTATAACGGTGACTTAAATAGGATAAATTAAATTTGGACTCCTTTTTTAGCTTTTACTGTAGTCATGTTTAGCTAAGGGCATTTACAGTATCTATCTGTGCACTGTTGAAACCATGCTGAACAAAGGTTTACAGTAGATTTCCAGAGTGCTTTTTATGCACAAATATCTGCTTTATAAGAGAGGTTGAAGATTTTAAACTAGGCTAGGTTAAAAACAACCAGAATAATGCTATAAGTAAGCACAGCTACTCAACTGTGCCTTCTTCAGTTTACATGTAAAAAAATCAAGTTTTAGAGGATCCCATGGTACTAAGTATGAATTCTGAAAAATATTACATAAGTTTTAAAAAGGCTGATCTCAGAATTGTTAGAGAAATGTCATCACGTATGTGTGATGAATTATTAATAGTAAGGGGAAACTATTCGGTTCAAACTTAAGTTGAAAGCAAACTTATGGGTAGCCACATCTTACTTGTGATAGGATAATATGGCATAAATGAATAGTGTAAACACCTAAAACCTTGTGTGTCTTTTAAATGAATGAGGATTACTACTGAAATGTTTTAGTTAAATCTGAAATCCCATTCAAAGTGAATGATTCAAAAAAATCTATAAATTAAGTATATTCATGCATTGACACAGTTAAGGCAAAGCATAATAACTCAGCATCATCTATGAAAACAGTCCACAAAGGATATTACCTCATTTCAGGAATCAGGTAAACAACAGGCTCTGTAGGCTAATTATTTATGCTAAAAATCTAGGACCACCCATTAGGTTTAAGAGCCAGTGCTCAAGTAAATACAGGAAATTTGTTTATTTAATAATTTTCCATTTTCTCTATCACTGTTAATTTATCTATATTCTAATGATTTAATGGCCATATTTAGTTCTCTACATAATATTTTCAAATTATTAACTTAGATAATGAAACTCAGATGTAAAACAAATACATAGGAACTATTTTAAATAAATAACATTTCAAGTGCACAATTTTAATTTAAGAAGGTAATACTTCTGTTATTCTTGTTAAATATTGAACAGAATTCTTTTTAAAAAGAAAGCAGAATGACATCAGCAGAGTGGCAGAAGATACAACTCCAAGTTCTCATCCTCCCACAGAAACGTCGAAAAACAAGAACTGTCGGAACCAACTTTGTAATGACTCTGGAAAATAGTCAAAGATTTACAAGAACCAAGTGAGCAATGAGCCAAGAAAAAGGCAACTGGAAAGCTCTGTGGGGTTTTTACTTGCCTGTTCTACCATCTCCCTAGATCAGCAGCAGTCTTGAAGAAGTAAGCTAGTTCCCAGTGTGGGAGAATAGTACCTGGTTCTGGAGGGAGCAGAGAAGACCATATTTTCAAAGTGTTGTGTAAATCAATTCTAACTTGTTAGGAGCTACCTGAAGAACTGACATAAGATGTTCATCTCTTTTTCATCTAAATAAAAAAAAGGAAAAAATGGTGGGCTTTGCTCTTGTACCCACTGCAAGTCAAATTAAGAGCCAGCAGATGCCTGAGGTAAAAGAATACAATCAAAACATAAAATAGAGCACCTAAGGCCTGGGAGAAAAAGCTAGCGAGAGTTTCTTTGAGAAATTAGGACATTCAAAAGCACCTGGGTATGCAGGGGAATGTAGAACACTATGCACATACCCAGGGCAAGATGCATGACGATACAGAAACTGAGAAGACCGTTAAGTTTCCACCTGAAGCTGACCACTAGGAGGAATGCAAGCCTGGCTAAATGATGAAGGACTGCTGCAGCAGAGACAATCTGAAAAGACAAGGAGAGGTTCAGGGTTTTGCTGCTCTTCTTAGCTCCTGGCATTCAGAAAATCTCTGTTAAAATCCTAGCTGAACACAACCTAAGAAATAAAGACTTCAATGACTATGTATGTCAAACAATAAGTCTTTGCAAAAATAAAAAATATTTCAGGAGAATAACTAAACAAATGGACCGAAATGGTCTTCAAGAATATAGAAAATAACAAACCCAGAAGAAGGGGAGAATCTGATTTCTGGAGTAACCAATATAATATTTAAATATCAAGTTGTCAAAAACAACAAAATCATGAAGCATACAAAGAAACAGGAAGCATGCCTCATCAAAGGGATGAAAATAAATTGACAGAAACTATCCCTCAGAAATAACTGGATTTACTAGACAAAGATTTTGAAACAACTGTCTTAAGGATGTTCAAAGAGCAAAAGGAAAACATAGACCAAAAAAGGAAAGAAATCATGTAGAGAACAAATCAACAAAATGACATCAATAGAGAGGCAGAAATAATAAAAGGAAATAGAATTTCTGGAGCTGAAAAATACAATAACTGAATTGAAAAATTCACTAGAGGGGCTCAACCACAGGTGTGAGCAGGCAAAACACAAAAATAACAAAGTTGAACGTACGACAATTGAAATTATGGAGTCTGAGGAGCAAAAATAGGAAAAAAGTGAAGAAAAGTGAGCATACCCTAAGAAACCTGTATGACACCATCAAGCACATCAACATATGCATTATGAGAGCCTGAGAAATAGAAGAAAGAGGCACAAAGAATATTTGGAGAAATAATGGCCAAAAACTTCCCAAATTTGATGAAAGACAAATATCTACAAATCCAAGAAGTTCAATTAACTCTAGGTAGGATTAACTCAGAGACTCACACCAAGACACATTATAAGCAAACTGTTCTAAGACAAAAACAAAGAGAGAATCCTGAAAGATACAACAGAGAAGTACTTTGTCACCACAGAGAATCCTCAGTAAGATTAATAGATCATTTCTCATCAGAAAACATGCAGGCCAAAAGAGTGGGAAGATATGTATATATAGATATATATCTATATATATCTATATCTGTATATAAAGTGCTTTAAAAAAAGGCTATCAACCAAGAATTTTATATCTAGCAAAATATTCCTTTGAAAATGAGTGAGAAGTTAAGACATTCCTAGAAACACAAAAGCTGAAACTAGACATACCATAAAAGAAAAGCTAATGGCAGTCTTTCAGGTTGAAAGGAAAGAATACCACACAATAACTCAAAGCTGTGGGAAGAAATAAAGACCTCTGGTAAAGGTGAATATGTGAGCAAACATAAAGCCAGCATTGCTGTATTTAAGGTTTGTGATGCCACCCTTTGTTTCCTACAGGATATAAAAATCAAATGGATAAAAATAATTATAAGTTAATACAACTGAGCAACAATGTATAAAAATGTAATTTATGACATAACGTTAAAAGGGAAAAGGACAGAGCAGTATAGGAGCACATATTTTGTATGCTATAAAATTAAGTTTGGTTATCGACTTGAAGTAGATTGTTAAAAATTTAGGATTTAAATTTTATCATTTAATCCCTATGATAACCACAAAGAAGAGATCTAAAAATTTACACAACAGGAATGAGAAGGGAACCAAAATGGTCACTGCAGAACAAAAACAGAAAAACACAACCAAACACAAGAAAAAGCAGTAATGGAGGAAATGAGGAGAAATAAGGTATAAAACATACAGAAAACAACAGCATCATGGCAGAAGTAAGTTCTTTCTTATCAGTAGTTAACTTAAATGTAAATGTATTAAAGTTTCAATCAAAAGGCAGAGATCAGCAAAAATGGATTAAAAAAAAAAACATGATGTAACTGTATGTTGTCTACAAGAGACTCATTTAAGAACCAAAGTAAAAGTATGGAAAAGAAAATAACCAAAAAAAGAGATACTTGGCTATACCAATATTAGACAAAATAGACTTTAAGTCAAAAACTGCTACAACAAAGAAGGACATTATATATTGATAAAAGGGTCAAACCATGAAGAAGATATAACAATTACAAACATATGCACCAAACAACAGAACATGAAAATATATGAAGCAAACATTGACAGAATTGAAGGGAGAAACAGACAGTTCTACAATGAAAATTGACAGAATGTCTAGACAGAAGATCAGTAAGGAAACAGAGGACTCAAACAAGATTGTAAACCAAGAAGACCTAACAGACATAAAACACTAGCCAACAACAGAATATACAATCTTCTCAAGTGCACATGGAACACTGTCTAGGACATACCATATGTTAAGCCATAAAACAAGTCTCAATATATTTAAAAAGACTGAAATCATACAAAGTATGTTTTCTGACTACAAAGGAATAAAGCTAGAAGTCAATTATTGAAGGAAAACGGGAAAATTCTCAAGTATAGTAAATGCAAATATGTGTGTCTATAGCTGGAAAGACAGAAAAACAGGTAAGTATGTAGGTAGGGTCTGTATGAACACACAGTGGTTGTAAATTTTAAGAAAAAAAAATGCTGACGATGATCTTTGATTAAACTTTAAAGTAATTTCCAGGAAAGAAAACACTTAATGAATTGCTAAAAGTAAACTGCCCTGTTCAGTTTAATGAAATTATAAAGTAGAGGTATTACAGCATCATGATTAAAAGCTAAGGCTCAGGCAAGATAGACCTGAGTACATGCTCCACCATTTACTTTCCCTCTGACTTAACTGTTCAATACTTCAGTTTCCTCATCTGTAAAATGAAGATGATAACAGTTTCTACCACAAAGTGTGGTTATGAAGATTAGATAAGTGCAAATAAAGAGCTTAGTATAGCATGTAGCACAATGTAAGTTCCTTGATAAATGTTAGCTATTAACTTATGAATGTTTTAATCAGTGAATGTGTTTAAAATTCTGTAGCCAGTAAAGGAATAAAAGTAGAAGTCTATTGGTGCTATGTAAAGAGAATAAACTTATTCATAATTTAAATAACTAAAAATTGTAACTCTTCTTAGCAATTATAAAGCATTATTTCTACATTGCTTTTTTTTTTGGTCCACACTGCGCGGCTTGTGTGATTTTAGTTCCCCAACCGGGGATCAAACGGGGGCTCTTGGCAGTGAGAGCATGGAGTCCTAACCACTGAACTGCCAGGGAATTCCCTAAAAAGCACTATTTCTGATAAAATTTATAATTAACAAAAGTTTATTCCATGAATTATACAACTCTGTGCAAGATTTGTGGTATACTTTAATACCCTTCCTGATGATGATATCAAACATTGAATATGCTATAAAGAAAGCGAGTGGAAAAATAGTAAAATTAAATAAAATCAGAGCCTTGAAATATAAAGCTATCTAATCCATGAGGTGAATATATATGTTTCTTGGTATTGATAAAATGCAGATAAAGAACTAAAACTACAGTCAATCTACTAATAAACTAAAACTATCACATATAGGATAGTATGCAATATTACACACGCATCAGAATAAAACAAGCTTTAAGAAGAATTCATTAAGGATTCTGAGACTAAATGGAAACAAGGTCTAATTCCAAAAATAATCACAAATATAACTACCCAACTTAAGTTAACATGTAATAACACACAAATGCAAATATTTCTATTTATTTTCATTGTCATTACTGGACATATTGTTGTCTCTCCAGGCATTCCATGGACTTAAAGCTGCTTGATGTCTCAGAAAAAGACAAAGTAGACCAGGAATCAATCAAGTAAAGAGAATTCCAATGCAAAATTAACCTCTCTGGGTCCTACCATCCACATCTACAACAAAGAAAGGCAGGACCAGATCAGACCAAGTTCATGAACATGCTGATCATCCAAATCACCTGGGGACAGGTATTTAGGGTGTGTGTGTGTGGGGGGGGCACTCATGTGGTGTGTTTGTGGGAGAGAAAGAGATTGAAAAAAAGGATGAGATTGAGACAACCGTGGGTGTGGTCTAGGATCCTCTAATTTTAAAGGGTTTCCTAGATTATTGTGATGATCCAAAAGTCTTTCCTAGTACGAAATGATAAACTTCTACTGTGCTAAAAGTGACAGTCTCTTGTAGAAGGCAATTTAATTTGCCCCAAACAGGGAGAGTGCCTCATGTATCATCATTTACTATGAGCTATCAATGAGGCACAAGATTTGGTCACATCCTCCAGCAGTAGTAGAGGACTGCTTTGAGCTATGCCAATTCTGAACATTACCCTATATTATCAGTTGCATGTACTGATTATTGGGGGAGGGTGCACAATGGAGCTGCCCAGCAGATCACTGCTATTGGCCTGTGTGGTCCTCCTGTGGACCACCTGGGCTTCAAAAGCACCTTCCTACAAAAGAGTTACATAATGCCAATGCTATAATTTAGACAATTACAAATAAGTAGATAAATAGCAAAACAGATTTTAAAAAGAGCTTCCTTAGAAGTAAATGCTTTGACAAAGAATATTTGAAAATATTACTCCAAGTTTAAAACTTGGAGAAAGAGTATCAAGGCCAAAGACGATTATTATATAATTTGCCCTTTGCTACAATTTTTCTTAACAAAAATACAAATAATGACTTGGTTTAAATTTTGACTGACATTTTTAGATTTTGTACTAGTCTTACACAAGTTTCAATGAAATACCTCCCATCCACAAAAACAACAACAAACAAACAAAAACACACAGTAGCTTTTCAAAGATAATCTAGCTGAGACCTAGGGAATTCTAAACCTGACATCAAATTACGTGTTCAGTGCCTAAATAACATAGCAGAAGTCATATACATATTGTCTGCTAGATAAAAGAGTACATCTGCTATTGAAATCCTATTTCATTTTCTATAAATCTTTCAAATAATAACTATAAAACATGTATATTAATTATTCTTTTCTTCAGTGTATAAAAAAAGGAAATAACTTTTTCTACAAAACATTCCTTTGAGCAGTTCTCATTTTCACTACTGATTATAATCAACGCTAGAACCTTTAAGATTGTTTGACATCAAGGGGACATCAAATGTAAAGACACCATTAACCTCAAGTACTTAACTTTGGATAGTTAATATTAGATATCCCCCTTTTTGGTATAAAAAACTAAAGTGGGACTATTTGAAGGATATAAATTACCATCCATGAACTAGGATACATCATTCTATTAATGTCTTTTAAATGACAGCTAACTGAACAAGGTCTTATATCAAAGATCTACTTAAAAAGCATAAAGGGGGTTTTAACTATAAAGTCCCAAAGCTCAGATGAAGAACCAAGGGTAAATATTCTCAAACTTATCTTAAAAACAATTTACTAAACTAAATTACATTAAATATAGTAATCTAAAATTCTCAAAATATCAAAAATTTTCAAGTGTTTACCATTTCCTTCAAATAAAAAAATTTGAAAAATATTTTAATTGATCTATAAAAATATTTTATTTCATAAACTATTTTTGTTTTGACATCAAAGAATTGTACTAAAATACAATTTTTAAAGAAAAATTCTAAATATACAAACTGATTTCTATTTATCATTTTATGATAAAGTCTAATTATTTATTAATGGAGATGATTTTTTAAACCTAATAATAACTAGTTTTAAAATGGTGACACCTTTAAATTTGCTAGTAAATGTGTAACATACTAAATTCAACTATCCTTGTAGAGTATTAAAAATATCATTCAAAGTAGTTATTTATTGATCACTTTATCTAAACTAACAAATAGTTACCTAGACAAATGGTAAATGGGCCTAATTAATAAATGCATTTATGTACTAATTCAAACTTCTAGTCATGCACCTGGATCACATGATAGCTTTTCTACTTTTTAAAATTCTTTCAACAATCACCTGTTAAGCACCTCCTATGTTTTACTACTAGTGATACAGTGTAAAACAAAGGTCAAAACCCATCCCTGACATCCTGGAATTTGTTGAAAGTTCATCAGAAAAGGACAGTCAAATCAATGTACAATGACAACTTTCAAAACGGTTACAGAATAAAGTCACACAGCCTACTGAAAAAAACATATGAGAGAGGAGGGGGTCCCTGGCCCAAAGGAGCATGGAGAGCACCCCACTTGGGATCTGCATGCACCAAGAGTCTTTAAAGGTCATGCTAAGAATTTTGGTCCAGATGAACAGGAAGTCAAGTGAAAGAAGGGTTTAAGCAGAAGTAGAACATGATGAAGCCTTTTAAAAGATCACTTGAACTAGGGAGGAAGCAATTAGAGTGCAGGTGTAGGGGGAAGAGTGGATGGAGGGAGACTAAGAAGCCTGCATACTCCAAGGTGAAAAATGATGACAGAACAGTCATATTGATGATACTGTTTTCATATGATCTTAGGTACAGTAATTTACCATCTTTAAAACTCATTGCTATTATTTGCTGAGAGGCTACTATGTGCTAGGCACTGTTCTTGGACATGGAAGTACCATAGTGAACAAAACAGAACCAAGTGTGTGTGTGGGTGCAGGGGGAAAAAAAACAAGAAAACAAATTTTATAACAAATAAATTCAGATAATCATAAGAGCTTAAAAACAAAATACAACAGATTAATGTGACATCCAGTGACTGGAAGAGGGTGTTCTCTGCAGGGAGAGGTAATATCCAATGAGATTCTAGTTATAAGGAAAAAATTAGCCAGGCAAGGGACATACAGCAGAAGCTGGCTTTTAGAAAAGAAAAAGAAAAAAAAGAAAAGGCCATGGTGGCTGGAAGGCTAGGAGTAGAGTAGCATGAAATGAAGTCTGTGCAACAAGGAGGAGCCAGAGAACTTGGGGTTTTATAGGAAGAAAGTCTAGATTTTACACGTATAATGAGAAGCCAACATAAAGTTTCAAAATGATGAAAAAGATTATCTACTTCAGGTTTGGAAATCATTATTTTAGCTGCTATGTGAAGATTAGATTGAACAGGGAGGGGCAAGACAGACGCTAAGAGATCAGTTGGGATCTGGATCATAGGATAAACTGATAATACAGAGAGACAACTGTATACTTAATTCTAAGATAGTCTAAATGAGGATTTGAAAATTGAAATCCTTTAAAATAATTTGAAATTATTTCCATGGTGGAAAAATAAATAATTGTTCCTAATACTTTATTTCCATGTACAATTATCTGAATTTGATTATTAATAAATTTATTTATTTTTATAAGTTGCTTTCTATATAGATCAGTAACTAATCTGGTTTCTAAATAAGACTGACATCTGAATCACAAAAAAAAAGGAAAGAGAGAAAAGAAACAGTAAAATAGCACATTATAGATTATTAATAGGATTTCCAGTACCATCCAACAAGGAGGACCACTGCAAGCCTCTCTCTCCCACTGATTACAACTAAAAACTCCAGGCAAAGTACAAAAAGCAACTTCTTGAGGAATCTGAAAAGTAAATAATAGCAGACATATTGGATAACAGAGTCAAAGATACAGTGGTGGTGAGTGGTCTGTTTGGTTTTTGTTTTTCCTCCTTTTATATCCTAACTTTGAGCTCAAGTCAGGCTGAATCTGGGAACTAAACGCCAGGTATGAAGAGCAAAAACTCCAACCCCATTTTTCTGGGACTGGGAAAAGAATCTTTTCCCCGTTGTCCACTTCCAACCTTGCTACAAGACCAGGACTAATAATAGAACTATACTGCCACCATGGGTGGGTGACAGCAGTGAGGAAGAAAGCTATCTTTCATAATAGAAAACTAGGAAAATGGGGCCTCTGTTGTGTGAACATTGAGTGGGGAATCCCCATTATGTTTTCTTTCTCTTCCTCTTATCAATTTGCCACAAAAGCAGGCCCATTCATGTGGATCCATATGGCAGCACAAGAGGCAAAAGCTCTGATAAAACAAGCCAGAGAATGTACAGTTAGTATCAAAAAGAAAGCCTTGGACAAGGCGATTCTCTAACTCTGTGTATGAACTGACAAACCCTGGGTTCACCCCTAAGATGTATATGCTCAAAACGTACTCAAAGAAGCACAGCAAAAGCTGTGAGAACTGACCTATGATATAAACCATCGCCAAAGTCCCAGATTAAAACCCTGAGAGTCGGGGCTTCCCTGGTGGCGCAGTGGTTGAGAATCTGCCTGCCAATGCAGGGCACACGGGTTCGAGCCCTGGTCTGGGAGGATCCCACATGCCGCGGAGCAACTGGGCCCGTGAGCCACGATTGCTGAGCCTGCGCGTCTGGAGCCTGTGCTCCACAACAAGAGAGGCCGCGATGGTGAGAGGCCTGCGCACCGCAATGAAGAGTGGCCCCCGCTTGCCACAACTAGAGAAAGCCCTCGCACAGAAACGAAGACCCAACACAGCCATAAATTAATTAATTAATTAATTTTAAAAAAAAACAAAAAACCCGGCATTCGCTTTAAAAAAAAAAAAAAAAAAAACCCTGAGAGTCACATACAAGGTGCAGACTCAAAAAGCATAGAAAGGACTTTGAAAACTGAACTGACACTGGAACTAACACCCACAGAAAGTGAACCAGAATTTGTAGGTTGAACCGAATTGCAATGACTGCCAGTGAAAAGAAAAGGAAAAGCAAGCAAAAAGGAAGGAAAGAAGGAGAGGAGAAAGAAAAGAGAGAGACAGGAAAGGAAAGATTTCTCCAGTGGATTCAATGAGATCTAGAGTTTCAAAGCAAAATATTCAAAATGTTCAGGATACAATCTAAAATTACTTGATATATCCAAGAATCAGGAAAATCTGGCCAACTCTTAAGGTATAATACAATCAACACACATCAACCCTGAGATGACCTAAATATAGGAATCAACAAAGAGTTAAAGAAGCCATTATCACTCTTCTCCAAGAAGCAATAGTGCACACTCTTGAAATGAATGGAAAGACAGAACTTCACAGTATGAAAAAAATAACTATTAAAAAAAATCAAATTAAACTGTTAAAGCTGTGAAGTACAGTATGTGAAATACAAAAAAAAATATTTCACTAGGTGCGCTCAGTAACAACATGGAGTTGACAGAGGAACGAGTCAGTGAACTAGAAGGTAGATCAATGTAAGTTATGGAATCTGAAGAAGTGAAAGATAAAAAAAAAAAAAATAGGGACTTCCCTGGTGGCACAGCGATTAAGAATCCGCCTGCCAATGCAGGGGACATGGGTTCAATCCCTGGTCAGGGAAGATCCCACATGACATGGAACAACTAAGCCCATGCGCCACAACTACTGAGCCTGTGCTCTAGAGCCCGTGAGCCACAACTACTGAGCCCACGAGTCACAACTACTGAGCCCACATACTACAACTACTGAAGCCCGTGTGCCTAGAGCCCATGTTCCACAAGAGAAGCCACCTCAATGAGAAGCCCATGCACGCAAAGAGTAGCCCCCGCTCGCCACAACTAGAGAAAGCCTGTGCACAGCAATGAAGACCCAATGCAGCCAAAAAAAATTTTTTAAATAAAAAATAAATAAAATAAAACGAACAGAACCTCAGGGAACTGTGGGGCAACACAGACTCCTGGTAAATTTTTGAAATTCAACCATTTTTAAAAACATTATCAGAATCACATTATATAAATTATCACTATAACTATCTTCTCATTAGTTGTATTCAAATATAGTTTCATCATAAAGAATAGATGTAAAGATTATCTAAATAAAAAGTGAGATTATAATAGAATAAGGAAATTAATTTGATCCACTCTAGAATTCAATTATCTTTCATTTCTTGGATATATTTTATTTTTCCATTGTAAAAGAAATACATATATTATACATTAAAAACTTGTACATTTGAAATAAATTATTCAGACAAAACTAACCAAATAAAAAAAAGAAAAAGAAAACGATTTTCAAAAAAGAAAGAAAAAAAAGAGAAAAGGAAAATCAACCTACAATATAATTACATGGCGAAAATATTTTTCTGTCTTCTATAAAACTGAAAACACACTACATAAACAATTTTGGTTTCTATTATTTCATGTATTTTAAGTATAAGAATATCTGCCATGTTATTTTTAAAGGGTTTTACAACAAAATTTTAAATGAGTGCATAATGCAGCTATTAATGAATGTTCTATAATTTATTTAACCAATATTCTATCAATATTTTCATATTTAAAATAGTTAGCTGTTCTTATATAACACTATAAGTATCATTGTGCATAAATCTTTCCCTGGCTGCCTTAAGATAAAAAAATAAATTGGTTGATTGAAAGGTATTTTTAAAATTATAAAATTAATAGAAATTGATAAAAATTACAAACATGATTATTATGGAAAACTTTCAAATGCAGAGCCATACAAGGAAGAAAATTAAAAGTCATACATAATTCTACTGCTGTTAGTATTCTGACATATTTCCTCAATTTTTTAGTGAAATTCACGATATATATTCTATAATTTGAATATAATATTGTTATAATACTATTTTAAAATGACTTTCAATGGCTACACAGAATTTTAAACAATAGCTGATCTTTATGGCATAGGCCAAAATAACTATAAACCACTAATAAATAAATATATTCCTACTGCCGTTCACCCTAAAGCATCCTATACAGAACTGTCCATGTAAGAAATAATTTGAAAGTCAATGCCTGAAAGATGAGTATCTGCATTTTGTGAACCTAGATTTAGGTATTAAAGAATACTGATTGTTCCCCCAAATCTATTTTCCCCTTTTTCTTGGGCATATGGCAACTCAGTTACAGAATACATTTCACAGCTTCTTCATTCCTGGATGCAGCCCTGTATGCACAAGGGATGACGGAAAATTCTATTTCAACTGTTTAAAGATATTCTGATACCTTCCTTTTTTTCCCATGGACTAGAACATGGGAAAACAATAACCAAGGCTTAATCAAGCCCAAAGAGTAGCTATTACCAAAGAGATGAGAAGATATCAAGTATTGGTAATGATGTGGAGAAACTACAGCCCTCATACATTGCTGGTAGGAATGTAAAACAATGCAGCCACTTCAGAAAAGAGTATGGCAATTTCATCAAAAGTTAAACATAAATTTAACATATGACCCAGCAATTCTTCTCCTAGGAATCTATCCAAGGAAAATGAATATACATGTCTACATGAAAATCTATGTTCAAATGTTTATAGCAGCATTGTTTGTAATAGCCCCAAACAAGAAATGATATAAATGTCTTTCAACCATTGAATAAACACACAAAATGTGGTATATCCATACAATGAAATACTATTCAGCAATAAAAACGGAACAAAATATTGATATATGCTACAACGTGGTTGGACCCCGAAAACATTAAGTGAAATACGCCAGACACAATCACAGGTAATGACCCTCTTAATAATAATCCTTGTTCTGATGTCTACTTAGTCTAATATTAATAGTTACTGCAGTTTTCTTTTGTGTAGTGTTTTCATGGTATAACTTTCTGAATCCTTTTATTTTTGACATTTCTATCTCATTTGTATTAGTTTTCTATTATTGTTATAATAAATTATCACAAGCTTAGCAGATTAAAACAACACAAATACATTATCTTACAGTTCTGTAGGTCAGAATTCAAATACAGGTCCTCACTGAGCTAAAATTAAGGTGTGAGCCGGGCTATGTATCTTATTGGAGGCTCTTGGGAAGAATCTGTTTCCTTGCTCATTCAGGTGTTCAGAGAATTCAGTTCCTCAACATATAATCATAAAAACATCTGCAAAATTCTTCCTGCCATGTAAGGTAACACATTCACAGGTTCTGGAGGTTAGGGTATAAAAATATTTGGGAGGGAGGCATTATTCAGCCTGCCACACCATTTTATTTAAAGTATCTTGGGACTTCCCTGGTGGTCCAGTGGCTAAGACTCCGCGCTCCCAATGAAGGGGGCCTGGGTTCGATCCCTGGTCAGGGAACTAGATCCTGCATGCTGCAACCAAGAGCCTGCATGCTGCAACTAAAAGATCCTGCATGCCTCAACTAAAGATCCTGCGTGCCTCAACAAAGACCTGGTGCAGCTAAATAAATAAAAATAAATAAATATAAAAAAAATAAGTATCTTGTAGATAGCAAATAACTGCTTCTTGTTTTTTAAAATCTTTTCTGACAATCTCTGCCTTTTAACTGCTGTGTTTAGACTGTACATATTAATGTGATTATTGATATGGATGAATTAAAATATAGCACCCAACTACTTGTTTTGTATCTGTTCTTGTTCCATCTATCCTTTATTTCTTTTTTCCTCATTTTATGCTTTAAGTTGAGGATATTTTATGATTCCATTTGATCTCCTCTACTGAATTATTATTTATATTTCTGTATTACATTTTTTAATGGATGTTCTAGAGCGGGGGTTGACAAACCCATGGCATGGGCCAGCCAAATGTTTTTGTATATTAAATTTTACTGAAAAAGAACCATGCCCATTAGTTTTTGTACTAAGGCTGCTTTCACACTACAGTGGAAGAGTTGAGTAGTTGAGAGAGAGGTCATAAAGCAAGCAAGCCTTAAATATATATTATACTGTCCTTTAAGAAAGTGTTTCCTGACCCCTGCTCTAGGCTTACAATACAGTGTATACACATTTAATTAATCAGAGCTATCTTCAAATAACATCATATAATCATGTGTAATGTCACAACCTTACAACAGTATATTTCCAATTCTTCCCTCTCATCCTTTGTGCTACTGTTGTCATGTATTTCACTTTTATATATGCTGTAAACACAAAACATATTGCTACTGTTTTTGCTTTAGACACTCATATTTTAGAGCAATAAAAAAGAAAAAAATAGTTTTACTTTCACTTATTCCACTTCCAATACTGTTTCTCTTCTTTGTATAGATCTCAGTGTCTTTGTCCTATCTGTTCCTTCTGCCTGACAACCGTCCTTTAGCATTTCTTATAGAGTTGGCTTGCTAATAAATTCCAATGGATTTTGCTTATCTGGAAAAGTCTTTATTTCTTCTTCATTTATTTTGAATATTTTTTCATCAGGTATAGAAATTTGGTTTGAGAAGTTTTGTTTTTCTTTTCAGCACATTAAAGATGTTTCTCCATGGTCTTCAGCTTGCATGATTTCTGAAGAGAGATTTGCTCTAATTCTTACCTTTTCTTATATCTGTCTGTAATATTTTTATATTAGTTTTCTATTATTGCTATAACAATTTTTTTCCGGTTGCCTTTCATTATTTGTCTTTTGTTTTTATCAGTTTGAATATGATATGACTATGTTTTGAAATTATTTTTGTTTGTTTTCTGTATTTATTATGCTTTATGTTCTCTTAGCTTCTTGGATCTACAGTTTAGTGTCTGTCATTAATTTTGGGAAATTATCGACCATTATTTCTTCAAACATTTCTTCTGAACCTCTCCTCTTCTGGGATTCCAGTTACATGTACCATTTGATACTGCCTCACGGTTCTTGGGTGTTTTGTTTGTTTAATTCCTATTTCTCTTTATGTTTCCATTTGAATTATTTCTATTGACATTTTCCAGTTTATTGATTCTTCTTTTATCTGTGTCAACTCTACTGATAACCCTTGTCATAGACATTCTCTATCTCTGTTGCTTTGTTCTATATTTCTAGGCTTTCAATTCAATTTGTTGAGATAATTTTCATCTCTGCTGAAATTAACCATGTGATCTTGCATGTTGACCTACTTTTCCACTAGAGCCTTTAACATATAATTCATAGTTATTTAAATTTCCTTGTGAGATAGTGCCAACATCTGTGTAATAGTTGTATCTGACTGTGATGAGTACTTTGTCTCTTTTGAGCATTGTTTTTTTTTCTTTGGGGGGGGGGCGTCCCTTGCCTTTTCATATTCTTTTTAACTTTTTGCTGAAGTTCTTATGTCCTACTGTTTTCAGGTGTACAGTAGTAGAGACTAAGGTAGTTTTTATGCTTAGAAATGAGCACACACTTCCTTCTACTAGAACTTTAGCACAGGGGTTTGAGTTAACCTGATCAGGAGTTGAGCTAGGTTTGAATTTTGTAGTTGCAATGGTTACACTTGGGCACCACAGGCTGCAAAATCCCGTGTTAGGGATGGGGGATATAGTTTGCCAGATTTTTTTTTTCATTCTCACAACTGCTCCATATTCAGTCTTAAATCTTTGTGATCCAAAAAGGTCTGTCTCTTGCAAGTTACCTAGAATTTGACAGTTATTATTCTGGCAGCAGGGAATGAACAATGAGGGAGAGTGTTCTTTGATCTTCTGATTAAGTCTTAGTCTTAGGTGAGCACTGTGTCCCTAGGTCTCACGTGTATGCCTTCTCAGTGATCCTTCCCCTCACCTGGTATAGTTTTGGTTCCTGTAGATATTCCTGCCCTTTCCCTAGGGCCTGAGGTTTATTTTTTTCCCTGTTCCGAATCCCCAGCTACAAAGGGATTCACCAGTGCCCTAAGGCATTGCAGTTCTCCCAACAGAATACGGTTTTGTTCCGTAAGAGAACAGAGGGAGAATAGTCCAGATGGAGTATATTGCTCCTCTTGCTATGGCTGCTGTACTACCCCAGTTCTTCACCACACAGGAAATTTTCTTTGTGTGGCTGATGGGGTTCAGGAAGAAAAATCCACACAAGAAAAACAGGCTCTCCTATTTTTGTGCCCCCTCACCACCCCCCCCCCACCCCGGGCTTCACTTTTTCTCACCAGTACGCACTTGACCTCCACAATTCAACAATCATTTTAGTTGAACCCTTTCTATAGGTGTCTGGCTGTGTCATGCCCTGGTTAGTACTTGCACCTTGCCTCCCTCTGCAAGAGAAAGGTGTTTGTCTCTCTCTAGATTCTGGACCAGTTCATTGGCTTGCAACTTCAGCACTCAGCGGGTTCAAGAAAAGTAGTGAACCTGCTGCCAGTCCAGCTTTTTACTGTTGTAAGTTTGGAAACGATTTTTTCCAGTTTTCTACAACTCTGGTCAGAAAACTGAAATCATCCAAACTATTTCTATTTAATTCTACACATTATGATTTTCAAAGCTTACCATCATAACTTTCCATTAAGTTCACACATTCATCAAATGTCCACATAAAGCTTACTACATGGCAGGCACTGGGCCAGAAGCCGATGCCTTCATTCTGCCAAAGTTTAAGCAGCTAACAAATGTCTGCCATACCAAATGCCTCACCAAGAGAAGCTGACCCAATTTCTAATCTGAAGGTCAAGGGAAAAGATTTCATGATTGCATTTACGTGTAGTTAGCTTCAAATAAATATTGTAGTTTAATTCAAACAACTTCAAAGACTTTATGTGATGCTATAGAGAATATATATATGAATAAGATAAAAACTTTATCTCTTAACTCTACATTACTTGCTTATAGAGAACGCTTGAACATTTAAAAAACAATACTGTGGAGCACACTTTATCAATAATCCACAGTCATACATGCTTAAGGAGACTGTTAACGCACAGCAAAGTGATTAAGAATCACTATTCATGGGTAACAGACAGATGAATTGAAGGCCCAATGCCTTAGAAAAATATGGAGTTTTCCTTGCAAAATTAATCCAATAAGTTTATAGCAAATAGCAGACAATGACAGGATTTTAAAAATCCAGTAGGATATATTTATTATATTATGGGAATATACTGCATGGAATTGAGGGCAACCTTCATGGAATGTGGTCTATTCATATTTGTACCTCTAGCACTCTGGTGGTAAGTACTCAGTCTTAAATCCTAAAGCCTGAATTTTTCAGTACATCAGATTTTACTGGAGACAGATACTTCAAGCCAATTCTGTTCATATAAGAAATTAAAGTATATAAGCCAATTAATTAATGTGTTTTATATGGAGCAAAAAAAAAAAAATCTGTGAGGAGGATCAGGTATTTGTGAGAATCTAACCACTATAGTCTCTACATCTAAGAAAGAGTACCACGGGAATCAAGGTTTCAGAATGTAAGCTGATAAGGAAAATACCACAGTTTCATAAAAGGAGATTAGAATACTCTAATTTTAATGGCTTCAAAGTTTTCTAACTTGATACATGCAGCCTTCCACATCTCTGGAGATAACTACTGAGAACATTATGATTGTCTAAAACAATTGCTCCTTCTGTAGCTAATGCTCAAATGGTTATTACTAATATTTATTACTTTCCATTTCTAGATTAAGTTACTCTCTAGGTATGCTAGTGTCATTAGTTACATTACAGCCAAGTTCTTGATCTGGTCTCTCAGTCATTTTGCCTCTCTAATATGACCATTTCTACTATGTAATCTACTTTACATAGATTTTATAGTTTGACTCTCAAAAGGTAATGTTTTAAAATTTTTTCAGTTCTCAGTGCATATGCCCCACTATTTCATTTCACTATATATTCTAAAAAGATAAAAGATGAGGGACTGCTTAAACACCAATGAATATCTAACTCATAGGGTTATGAAAGTTAAATTAAAAAAAAAAGATACTACACAGAAACGTTAGTAATCATACAATAAAAATTAGCTTCAATATAACAGTGGGTCAAAGACATTACTATACTAACACATGTATGATTCAGTCTTTTGATTAAAAAAGCGCTATAACTTTGAGTTATAAAAAGCTCTGAGAACTGGAAACAGAAATGCAGTCTAGGATAGATTATTCAGACTAATATAGAAGTCTTGGCATGAATAATGAGATAACTGTGGTTGATCCGCAGAACAGTTGGATTATGAACCAGAATATGCAAATCAGGTAACTATTTATGATAATTATTAAAATGTTAACTTGCAAATAAAGCACAGAAAATAACATTCTACAGTAGGTTGATTCAAGCACAGTACAGGACAAGGCTGTATAATTAGAAGTATATGTACTTTATGGTCTGTATTACTCTGAGGCATGTTAATACCAAAGCAATAATGCAAGCACAGTTTAACTTCAATTTCAGTTAGGATAACCGTTCATGATTTCTTTACACATATGTACACAAGCATGCAGGAGCATGCACACACATAGACCTCAGTCTGGTCGAAAGTCTCCTTTCCTTACATTTCCAACAGGTTTTGTTAACTATGTTTTACGTATTTACTGTGGGCTTCTCTCAAATCCCAGACTTGAAAATTTTCACTCTTTCACTTCTATATTCGGTAGGTACTGAGTTGTGCTGATTTACTGTCCACAACACTTTAATGCTGCTTACATTGTTCTTCATTTGCAAAAACACCACACTCTTTTCCCTGGCTTCATAACCCAACCCATGGACTGCTACTTCTCTGAAGATCTGGTATCTACCTTTGTTTTATCCATTAATAGTTCTAAAAATAACTATCAGAATAACCTTCACATAAATAACCATGTTTATCAAGGTAAGACATAAGTCAAGGGCTTGCAATGGTGTGTGTGTGTGTGTGTGTGTGTGTGTGTGTGTGTGTGTGTGTGTGTGTTGTTTTACCTGATGACTAATTCAAATCTAAACTCCCAACCAAAGATTCAAAGGTCCCTGTGAAGTGGTCTCCTATCTTCCTCACTCCATATTCTAGAAGGGACTTTGGTTTTCATCACACCCATCACCTCATTTTATTTGTCCTATCTATGCTCTGAATTTCTGCTTTATTGATTCTGTTCTTTACTGCTTCTAACAGATATTTCACCTCAGCTATTAAATTTTAATTGCTTATCATTTCTTTTCAGCTCTCTCTTTATCTTTTCCTATATCTCAGCCAGATTTTTTTTCACCTCAGTCTTTTAACATTTTTCATACTTCGTTTCAAAAGAACATGTATGCTCTTACTGAAAATACAAAGCATTTTTTTAAATAAAATTTAATTTTTTTCCTAGATTTAAATCTTTTCCATGAATATGCCTTTTCTCTGTCCCCTAATAACAATGTTCTCTTTATTTCATACTACTGAATCCTTTGGCCTTTGTTTGGCTGTTTACTCATTCCTGAAGAAGTCAACTCTCTCATTTCCTAATAAGTGGGAGAGAAAGGGGAGGTGGGGGGGGTGAATTAATTTCCTTGGTTTCCTTCATTACTCACATATTTACATTTAAATCTTTCAGACCTTAAGGACTTTTGCCAAATTTCTATTATTAGTTATCATCTGCTTACTATGGCTCTAAAGAGAAGAGCTCTCCTGGGCTCCACTGCTTCCAGTCTATATAAAAGAATAATAAATCCTGGATAAACTGAAGCATTACCTTCTCTTTAAAGATACAGCAATAAAAATTCAATGCCAGAATGCATAGGTCCCATGGTTTGACACACATTCCTCGCATTAATTTTCCTATTTCCAAATGAAATGTGCCATTATCTACCTTCTTTTACCTTGGTCACATTACATTATCAGGAACTTCACTTCTGAATAAAGCAAGGCCCTAACAGGTGAATAATTGGTGGTAAGGGGTCAGTATGGTCATGAAATGGTCCTCTCTGTTAGAAAGCAACTCTCTTAGAGCAGAAAAGAACTTCTTTCCTCAAAGGCCTGGTATCTCAGAGGTACAGCATGCAATGGAATTGAACACAAACTAAAACAAAAATTTTTAAACCTACTACCATTCTGTCTTAACCTGCTACCATTCTGCCTCTGTTTTGGTTGGTAGAAGCTCTTCATGTTGTCTGGCAGGTTACTGATAAATATTCTGGATTACAGCAATGCATAATTTTGTATCTCTTTGTCTACCAGCATTTTGAAGGTAGCATGAGAAATTATGGACTGGCTCAATCCTTAACTTGCTGGTCCCTTTTTGCCTGCTTCTAGGTTCTATACTGCATTGGACACCGTGATCCATATTCTCAAGCACGCATTCTCCAAGATGCTGTGTTCTGGCTTCTCTGATCGTGAGCCATGCTCTCCACATCAGCCATCAACTCTGGGGGACCTTACTGTTTGTTCAACAAATTTGGACTGAGATTAGGGTGAAGGGAGTGAGGAAAGTTAGGTACTTAGACGTTGCTCATAAAATTTAAGGGGATGCCAAAAACTCAGAAAGATAAAAATATTTTAATGTAGTATATTTTAAAAATCACATGAATGCAAAAAAAAATCAGTGATTAACAAAATAAACTTTTAAATGAAGATTAGTAACATTGCTATTTGAAGCCACACTAAAGCCCAAGGCAAAAGAAAAATCAGTAATACCAATCCTTTTACCTGCCTCATCCTAATTTCAGTCTTGAAACAAGTATTTGAGCAACTATACTTCTCACTCACTAATCGCTGCTCTGGTCATTGCAGAAGGAAGACCATGAGGCCTGCTGATGGGATCCACACAATTCTATCTGATCCTATCTCAACTGTATCCTTTTCTCATAGTTGTTGGTGATTTATTAACTTTATTGACACGTTATTTCTGAAGTTCCTTATCTGTACTTGCCTTCCTTACTCTTAATAAATAAACTAAAATCAAGGTCATCAGACAAGAGTTACTGGTTTCCCAACTGACTGCTCCACTTCAACCCAAAGTGTCACCACATACTTCTCACTACTCAGAACTTCTCTGGATAGTCACCCACATTCTTCTGCTTCTCTCCTGTCTCAGAGGAAGAGGGTTCTCTTTTGATTACTGAATATTTTATTCTCTCCTTTCTCCTTTACTGGGATGGTTTCCTGTAAGCACTCCTTTCTACATCAAACTCAAATCCTTCCTCTTTGTTGATTCCATCCCCTTTCAAGGGAAATTGGGTCCCATAGCCTTAAAAATCCTTTCTAGAGCTTGAGCATTCTTCCTGACCTTATTTCACGTGCTTCACCTGTTTCCAACACCGGTGCACAGACACTGCTTCTACTCCCTCATTTATTTACTCACCCATCCAGCATTCATGACTTGTCCCCAACACCTGATTAAAACTATACATGAAGCACCTTGTACAGTTTTGTATCTATATCCTTTCTCACCTATATTCACTTTCTCGTCTATATCCTTCTTCCATTACCAGCACTAGGTCCCTTCTTAGCAGCTTCACCACCTCACAGCCAACTGAAATAGCCTGCTGTGACCTAGCTTTTCAACCTGCTTGATTCTCTCTCTCCATTTTGTAATCCATTCTATACTGTGCGACTCCTATTCCCTTATCTCCCAGCCATCACCACCAAGAAATCTAAGCTCCACCCAAACCTAGACAATCACCTTTTTCAACACGTTGTAGATCCCTTTCTGCCATCTATGATTTTTATCACTCCCGACATTTTGAATGCTCCTCCCATTCCTCCCTGGTAAAAACTCACCATGTACAAGGTACATTTTAAGTGATAATATTTATTTTCTCACTAGACTATAAATTCCTCGGACCCCGGGGTTCTCTCACTCATCTTAGTATTCCCCACACCGAACAAACAAAAGAATGAATCCACCTTAGTGAAAAGGAACAGATGCGGCCCAACCACATGGTGCAACTGTCTTCTTTGGAAAACCTAAGCTATATGGTAAAAAATTTGGTTTTCTTCAAGATACAACAGATATCATCAAAATCATAATACATTGAGAAGAAAAGGAATTTTCAAGCAAGCAAAGCCCAACGGTGATTCTGCCTGAACAAAGCTAGAGATCAGGGGTCCTCAAATTACCGCTGTTTTTGTATGGCCTAATGAGCTAAGAATGGCTTCTATATTCTAAATTTTTTTTTAAATCAGAAGGATATCTTGGGACACATCAAAATTATATGATATTCAAAGTTTGGTCATCATAAATATAGTTTTATTGGAACACAGCCATACCCATTCATTTATATGTTTTCTGTGGGTGCTTTTTCATGACAAGGACAGAGCTGAGTAGGTGCTGCAGACCATATGGCCTGTGATGTCTGAAATATTTATTATCTGACCATTTACAGAAAAAAAATTTGTCCACTCCTGCTCTAGATCAACACAGTCCTACCTTGAGAAACCTCACCAGCAGAGGGTAAAGGTGTTACAGGAGATAAAGAAAAGGCTCTGGTGAGCCTCTGGTGAGCTCCCACAGGGAGCTTTCTGTGACGGGGAAAGGCTGGAAGGGGTCATCCTGCTAGTTGACAGGAAGCAACCAGCTGGGGAATAAGACTGGACTGTTCACTTTTAAATCATTCCTCATCTTCAGAAAAAAAAAAAAAAACAAAACTGATTTCCCCCACTCTCCAACCCACCCCCCCCAACACACACACACTTACTTTAAATTTATTTATACATTTTATAAACATGGATCAACTGACACCCAACCTCTTGCTGTGGCGAACAGGAATACGCCAGGTCCTCCAAATAGATCTTAAGGTTACATTATCATAAACTGAGAATTATTTCAAGAAACAATGAATTCTACTGTGTAACTATTGTGAGTAAAACGGACTCAGTATCAAATACACCCAAATTCAAGTCTTTGGTTTCGGCAGCCACTTTACAGTGTACAGCTGGTAAATGCCAAACAAAGTCAATTAGGCAGGGCAATTCCTGGAAGAATTATATTTTTAGCCAATTCCTTCTGGTCCATTAAGAGGTGATGTTACTTCAACTCAGATGTTGTGCAGACCTGAGTTGCCTCACAATTGATGCAGACAAACTGATTACACTTTCTCTTCCTGTTCTCTTCCTGTTTTCCAGATCCTTGCCATCTTTTGCGGCACAAAACTCTGAGGTATCAACACAGCACTTTCTCTCATGGATTGCTTCTCGAAAAAATACTTTGGCTCTGCCTGTAAGTATCCCTACAGTCCACATCAATGAAAGAACAGGTCCCAGTGAGAATACACGTCGGTATTCTCATATCACGATGAAATGCTACTGCCTCGCCGTAAGCGTGTTTGCTACCTAAAACATCTGAGTCAGTTCATTTCGTCAAAACTTAGTGAGCTTCTGCTGTGTGCCATGGGGAATTCGGGGATGAGACGCACAGCCTCTGCTTTCAAAGAACAAATAGTTTAGTTGGGAAAACAGATGAATAAACCAAACATAAAGAATATTTCTATAACAGGCTCCAGAACTGGTAACTCCATAGCTCCTGTTAAGTAGCTAAGACAGCCAAAGGGTAAGAAAAACCATCTAAGGCACTGTGAAGGCAAACTTTTTTTTTAAATTATCTCATTTCCATTTCTCTTCTCTATTTGCTAACTTCCTCTTTTCCCTAACTCCAGGAAACAGTGATGGGGATTTTAGATAGTTTATTGGCTAAGAGGATAATTTGGGTTGGCAGATAGTGATCTGATACGTAGGCTAGACAACATTTCCTTGAAGGATTTTTTTTCTCTCTCTTTGGATCAAGTTAGACCACTAGACAAGAGATTCCTACAGGAATAAAGGGTCTTAGATTTGACTGCCATAGGCCCTCCCCCCAGAATTATAATTATTTCTTAGGAATTATATCCCTAATTTTTTTTTTATTACCATCAGGGTGACTAAAGTAGTACATCTTCAACAGGAATAGCTAAGTTACTGAAAAATACCAGGACTGGAAATTTTATCACCAAGAAATTTAAAAGTTGATCATGAAAACAGGATGAGGAAGACTGAATTTTGGAGGTACATTTTTAAAAGCCCTAATAAATATTTTGTATTTTCTAAAATAAAGCAATACTACTTAAAAGAAGGTATGCTGTGTTGTTCATATGTAAGTATTAATAATGGGTATGACACATTTTCCATGTAGCCACTCTTGTTTTTTAAAATCCTATCAGGATCTCTCTTCCCCCCAAATTTTAATGAGACGATTATAACCACTCTGCTTTGCCACAGATAAAATGCAAACGAAGAAGTAGGTTTCATTGCTCTTATTCTAGGTCTGACCCTTCATCCAGCTGTTCAGGGCCTTTCTGACTCCTGAATCTACCCAGATAGTGCCCAGCTTCCGCCAGCCCTTCTTAGCTGATCCTTAGCTCTCTCCCTCCTGACACTGAAGGAATCATTTCAGTGTCAAAATGGTACAGATACAAAACGTTAGTTATTCAAGACAACAGAATGATGAATAATTAGCAAAACTTTACGAATATTTACACATTTTCTTAAAAAATATTCTTATCAATAACTTTTACCTAAGATCAATTATTACATAAGAGCCAATTTGATTAATTCCTCTTGAAGTTAATACCAAGAAATACTTTCTTAGAAATGATGCTTTTTCTTTCATTAAAGGATGAGAATTATGCAAACCATAATGTTAAACTTTTGTCCTGGCCAGGACCTAAGGCTGTGTGTCTCTGGTGTGTTTCATTCATTTCATTACAAATAATTAGCCCTGGTGCTGGAGATCCTGAAGTGAACAAAATAGACAAGGGACCTGCTGCGTTTTAAAAACTCTCTTTTTAAAAGTTTTTCAAAATATTATTTCTCCCCTTTCTATACAATTTTGGTTCTCAATGATCAGATATTTTAGTATGTGAGACTGTTCTACTCCTAAACTAAACCAGAAAAGGTACTTATATAGCCAATATTCACTTCTGTGAGTTGTCTTGGAAATTAAATTTCTCATTTCCAAGAGAATTTATATAGAAACATGTGTTATAAGGTCTTTAAAAGCAAGTTGGCAACTTTAAAAACAAAACAATTTGCAATTATCAGAATTCCTACCCCAGCCAATCATGTATTTAAAATAAAACACATGTATTCTCTAAGGCTTCATTAACTAGTACCAGATCACCATAATATGAAATTCTCATTATTTAACTATGTTTCATATTTAAGCATTGAGGCTAATGGAGTCTTCTGAGTACCTGTAGGGTTCTGCCTTTGACTATGTGTACACGAAGACATACCTTTATCTAGAAGCCTTTGCTTCCCCACTCAGCCTAGAGTTTCCAGCTCATTAGGCCAGGAAATTCCTCTTGCTTTCAGTCTTTACTCTTCCAGAAAACTACCTTCCCAAGTTCTATAGTACTCTCTTGCTTGCATGGACTAACCTGGTCCTTAGTATCTCTGTCTCAGTACTTCTCGGTGGTATAGCTGTGGGCATTTGGAGCAAGGCATTTCTTCATTATGTGGAACAGTTTGCACTGCAAACCTTTAGCACTTACGCACTAAATGCCAGTGGAGTTTCTTAGCTACCAAGACAAGCCCTCCTGCAAAAATCCCCTGCCTTTATGTGTTTCCCAATGTTTGGGAGTGGAGGTGGGAGGGGGAAGAGGGGAAATGGAGCACCGCTCCCAATTGATCTCTGTAACATACAGTGTGTGGACCTAGTACCTAAATTCTTTGTATCATGACAACTCATTTGCTGGGTTTTCCTCACTTTCAGAATTTGAACTCTGTATCCCCTAACTGAATCTACTTTCTCCTATAGCTTTCTTATACACTAAAGAAAATCCTGCCCTTGCTTCTGCTGAACTCAATCTGTGTTAAGGTGAAGACAGAGACTAAATCAAGAAAAAATGATATCAGAAGGGAAATACACATCTTGAATAAACAGTATAGAATAAATAAAGTGACAAAATGCAAAAGGTCTAAAGGGAAGAACGACCAAAAGGTCAGCGGCATCCAGCAGTAAGACCACTGCAGATGGCGATTCAGTCAACCTGGATCAAGTGTACGTCATTTAGGCAAACTTGAGGAGTCTAACACCTACTGAGGGTTAAAGAGAAGTCCTACATGAACTTACATCCCTCTCTGCCCACTTGACTTGCAGCACGTGCTTGGCAGCTCCTACCCTAGCACCTCTGTACTTGGCTATTTCCTCAGCCTGCAATGCCCTTGGCACCAATGTTCACATGGCTCGTTCCTTCATTTCTTTTAAAGTCTTGGCTCAAATTTTTTTCCCAATAAGATCTACCCTGATATTTAATTCTGCAACCTCCTGACTCATACATACACTATCAATCCCCTTGAACTGCAATGTTTGTTTCTTTCTTCCAAAGCAATTCTTACTTTCTAAGACACAATCCTAATTCTTTATTATGCTTGTTATTTACTCTCTCCCTCTGCTAGAATGTAAGCTCTACGAGGGCAAGGACCTTTGCTTTGTTCACTGATATATCCCAAGCACCCAGAACAGAGCTGCAGATCTCAAAAGGCCTAATGTTCACATCAGCAACCGTGATCTGCAGCATGATGGATGCAGGCTGTAGAGAATTCAGTTCTGTCTCAACAAACCAAAAACATGATTCCTTTGAAACCACAGGCACTTTCATGGTATTACACTAATGCTGCTTCTTATTCACTAGTTTATTACTAGAGGAAGACAGCAAAACTCTTCTCTTACAGACATGGGCACTAACTGATCCCTTAATGCCTTTAGCTAGCAAATCTCTGAACCCTCCACAGCAATAATGCTTAAGACTCTGCACCAGGAAATCCAAAGCCACATTTCTCCTTCCATTTATCTGAAATGACTTGCGCCTAAGGAGGGAATTAACAGTCCCCAAAGTCACCTAGTGGCCGAGGCGTGGACCCAAAACCAGAGATCCACTGACATTAGCGTTTAGGCATGTACTTTCTAATACAGCTCCTTCAGAGTTTATGAATGCCCATCTGGAAGGGCCAGAAAAAGCACAGGTATCAAGAACTGAAAAAATGAAAATTATTAAAAAGATACATTTTGGTTAAAGACTATCAAAACAGTAGTATGAAATGAAGAAACAGAGATGTCACTGTTAGGAGCTAAATAAACATAGAGAGGATATGAAATATATAGAGAGTCAAAGTTAACTGCTATGTCACATCTTTATTTCCAAAAGAAACTTCCTATAACCATGCATCATTTTCCAATATAACAACAGAGATTTCTCAAAGATCCTTACCCCCTCTCCAGCCCCAGATGCACAGCCTCTCTCTCACATGTTCCTCCATTTATTGTATGTGAGGGCCAACCAGCCTGTAGACAATTCAATTAATCTTACAAGTGACACACAAAAAAACCAACAACAACAACAACAACAAAAACAGATGTGGCATTAAGATTTACAAAGTTATTGAAACTTTTTAACAAGTAAAACGCATCTTTACTTAGCTACACCAGAATGAGGAATAAAGGGGTTTACATATGTTCCAATTCTAAACCTATCAATCAAACCCATGTTATTCCTTTGGGAGCTTATTTACATGCATATTTATCAGCCTCACATGCTAATTCCCTGCTGTTTTATGCCTGCGAGGCATGTTTATGAGTCATAATTGTTGATCTCATTTGATGTATTTCACTGAAGGAAGACATTATTCAGTTATGTGGCCTAATGTCAATGAGTTACGATGACCCGATCTTCCAAATGCAACTTGCTCTTTAATTTTTATTAGGACATAATTTATTGTACAGGAAAGGAAGTATACTAAAATAAAAGAATAAATGCTTTATACAAAGAATTTAGTTAATCATCTCATTTTTGATCCACCTCAGCCCTCCCATTCAAGGTGAACTGTAGCTGTAAAAACCGTGTCCCTCATTCAGTCCCTCATTTCCCACACTCTTGTCCTGAGCCGTAACTTCCTGGTCTGTCACTTGAACTCTCAGGACCCTCCTCCAGTTCATACTGAAACATGTTTTTCTTCATATACTCTACTGTCATATTCCTTTGTTATCATTTTGCTTTTCCCCCCTCACTCAAGATTCAGTGACTTCATATATATGGAATCTAAAAAAATGGTTCTGAAGAACCTAGGGGCAGGACAGGAATAAAGACACAGATGTAGAGAATGGACTTCAGGACACGGGGAGGGGGAAGGGTAAGCTGGGACGAAGTGAGAGAGTGGCATGGACATACATACACTACCAAATGTAAAATAGATAGCTAGTGGGAAGCAGCCACATAGCACAGGGAGATCAGCTCGGTGCTCTGTGACCACCTAGAGGGGTGGGATAGGGAGGATGGGAGGGAGACACCAGAGGGAGGGGATATGAGGATATATGTATACATATAGCTGATTCACTTTGTTATACAGCAGAAACTAACACACCATTGCAAAGCAATTATACCCCAATAAAGATGTTAAAAAAAAAAAAAGATTCAGTGACTTTTTTAGTCTGTACTACAAAACTTGACTTGCCAAGCTATTTTCTTCAACTCACATAAAATGTTACTTCAGGCAGGAAGTCTTCCTAAAATAGGTAAATTGTGTAATACGTAACTATATCTACATTCATCCAAACCTTTAGAAATATTAAGTATCCACTGGTTATTTCACAACATAACTAATTTTACAAAAAGTAAAAACACCCTATGCAACAAAGAGCAGGATACAATTTAGTGGAGGCATTAAGGGATAGCACGCACTAAGAATGTTTGTTACTGTGAAAGATAAATGGAATGTATTGCAGTGTACCTTTATTTCTACAAATAATTATAAATTGGCATTGCAATGAGGTGCTTTAAAATAATGAAATATGACTTAGATGACTATAAGACATATGTAATAATATCACAAGGGTCTTGAAATAACAGCTTCTACCCTATGATGAGAAATCTAACGTAAAAATAAAATTGATTTTTGTGACGTGGACTTGCGTAAAGAAAATAGTATATGCTTTTCCATACCCAGCACTTTTTGTGTGTAAATATTTCACGTTACTGGAATATCATTGCCAGGGGCTACCATACTGGGGTCAACGGGCAGTGTGGCTCGAGGGACAGCAGGAGAGCATGAAGCCCACCTCCACTCTTCTACTAGGGGATCCCTAGATTGAACTGCAGCCCAGAAGATTAAGTAGGAGAAGACAGGCACATTTGGCACAGAGATAAATGGAGCCCAGCAGTCATTCTCTCTTCTCTGGGCCTATACGTGAAGAATAAAAATTACAAAGAAGTCTATTCTTAAAGAGTATTAGAAAATGTTTTATAGCAGGATTAAAATCTTAGAATGCAATGAAATGTTATCAGTATTGATACTCTTATGCTCAAATAATTTTTTAAAAGTTTGGCTAAGCAATAAGCTAAAAGAAACAGATTTTAGAGGAAGAATTATAAGTATAAAAAAACTAAAAGAAACTACTCAGCTTTTCCCATTTCTGAGCATTTGCCAAAGATCTAAGAAAAGTTGACAAATAATAGCACTACACAGACAGCATTTTTTTTAATTAGAACAAGTTGATATCCAGAACATGTATTCACAATACTGTGGGATTTGAAATGTACTTTAGTGCATTAGAACCTACATGTGTTAATAGAACTTAACTGATTTTCTTTCTACCACAGAGATAAAACCAACGAAATTACATATTTTCTGCAGTAGGAGGTCAGAATGGTTAGTAGGTACCATATAAAGCAAGATATTTATCCTTTAAAGTACTATAAATACCTAATAAACTATACTAACAGGACACACTAAATAAATGGTGATGCCAGTTGCAGGATATTATAGGTTTTTCAATATTCTTATCATTGTTATGTAATTAGAAGAATATTATAATTTAACACTAATGTAGTATGTTATTTCAATACACTGGGGTTTCATGAAAGAAATTTTTTTCATTGGACACTTTCTTCGGGTCTTTACACAAGTGAAGGCAGCCTTTCCTGCTGCCCTCACTGACATCCTTCACTCACTGCCTACCCTCTCCCCAGCTTCGTTTTTCTCCTTAGCCCTTATCACTGCCGAACGTGATATATGTTTTACACATTAATCTTGCTTATTGTCTTTCACTAAAATCATAAACTTCTTGAGAGCAGAGATCACTGCGTGTTTTGTTCACCACAGGGTCCCCAGCACCTACAGCAGAGTAAGGCATGGAGCAGGCACTCAACAAATAGCTAGTGAATGAAGCCATCAATGAATATTAAACCCTACAATGAATGAGGACACCTGAGGTAGAAACATTGTTTTACATTAACAACCAAACCAGACCACTTAAGACTAGTACTGAAGGCCTGACAGCCCTGTTAAATTCTAAATATTAACATCATCAGAATATGTGTGGCTAAGTTACCAGAGCACCTTAACCCGCCCAACTCAGTCATCGTAGCTGAGCTATTCAATCGCTGAAATAGAACTGAGAGAAAATGTATCACCAACTACTAATCCTATAAAAAGCTACAATTTTGACCTCACCTCCCCCAATAATTATTCCGATTAAAACGTACAGAATAAAAACTAACAAAATTGGTTAACACTCTTACGTGTCAACACCTTGAAAGTATGTTTGATTTATCAGAGATTAAATAAAAGAACAATTAATGATCTTGAGCAATTTAAAAATTACAAAAATGTGTGATTTTTGATAGAGGATTAAATAACTTAGCATATTAATGTGAACATATGAATTCATATACAAATTTATAACATTAAAAATTCCCTGAATATTTCAATATTCACTCTTTATATATTTAAACTGTACTTTTAAAATTTAAACACCTGGAGTATAAAACACTGACTTCTGGTATAGTACTAGCAAATGGCAGGAAATAGGGTTTTGAACTTTTCTTGTACCTACAAAGGATAAAATTTGGAAGTGCCTCTGTGGCTCACCACACAATTTTCTACTTCTCTCCTCCATTAAGATAACATGTGTTCTGGCCATGAGTCACTAAATCCAATTTGATGAGAATTTAGTTGACTTTAAGGTGGAAACGTCTACTGATGGACAGATTTGTGGCTTTTTCTATTTAATAGAACCTATATTTTTTATTTACAAAGTAAACAAACGTACAGGTTTTGTAAATAAGACAAAACGCATGCACTGGCTAAATCCCCTCTTATTAAATTTTATTTCACTCTCTTAAAAAGCTCTTGCTTTTAACCTATTTATAATACATGATGGAACAAACAGGAATATATCTCACAAGAGGAAGGACTCATAAACCTCACCAGACATAGTTTCTAAATAGGGTGTTTTCCTCTTAAAGAATGTACCTAACAATGGTGAAGAGACATGAAATTAAGACATAAAAAGAGAGACTTTAAAATAGGACCCACCTTATAATCTACTAAAGGTACACACAGGCAAAGTCAATAAGCACTGGGTAAAAATTGCTACTTTCATTTAATTTACCTTTTGGGAATACAGTATTGACAGAGTTACGTTGGCAAATGTTTTCCTGGAATATTAACTGCTTATCCATCAAAACAGATTTCTGAGTTACAGCACTTACTGAGTTAAAAAGCCCTATCATAATCTGAGTTTATTTATGTTTGCTGTAGGAGAAGTTTCATCATATCTTTGTTTTCCTCTAGGCAAAATAGGGAAACCATACACTACTTCCTATTTAATTCACTTAAAAAGTGAATGTCTTGGGCTTCCCCGGTGGCGCAGTGGTTAAGAATCCACCTGCCAATGCAGGGGACATGCGTTCAAGCCCTGGTCCGGGAAGATCCCACATGCCGCGGAGCAACTAAGCCCGTGGGCCACAACGACTGAGCCTGCGCTCCAGAGCCAGTGAGCCACAACTCCTGAAGCCTGTGCATCTAGAGCTCATGCTCTGCAACAAGAGAAGCCACCGCAGTGAGAAGCCCACGCACCACAATGAAGAGTAGCCCCCGCTCGCCGCAACTAGAAAAAGCCGATGTGCAGCAACGAAGGCCCAACACAGACAAATATTAAAAAAAAAAAAAAAAGTGAACGTCTTAGTCAATTCGGGCTGCTATAACAAAAACACCATAGACAGGGCGGCTTCAACAACAAATACTATCTTCACATGGTATGAAGAGGGGGAGAGAGCTCTCAGAGGTCCCTTTTATAAGGGTACTAATCCCATTCAAAAGGGCTCTACCCTCATAACCTAATCATGTCCCAAAGTCCCCACATCCGAACACCATCACATTGGGGGTTCAGATTTCAATATATAAATTTTGTAAGGATGCAAACATTCATTCCATAACAGTGCACATTTCAGTATTTATTATAAATAAGGTTCTCTGTGCTAGGTATGGACAACATTAGCAATATTTGAAAGGTGGAATAAATTCATTATCCATTAGGGGGAGAAAAGCTGGAAAGTATATGAAAGTAAAAGAAATGAAAAATAACAAAAAGTAAACATAGAACTATAAACAATTACTCCAGTCTTCAGAAGACATATTTAGACAGACTTTCAGATGAGTAAGGGCTTTACATTCAACAAACTCTCCACATTTTAATCTATTTTGATGCATCATTGACAGTGAAAGTAAAAAACCACAAAGAACAGGGGAAAAAAAATCACAGGATTTCAGAAAAAGAAAATAAATTAAACTGGAAGGTTAATGGATAAGGACACAGTAAGACTTTTGATAAATATTGCCAAACTGATTGCCATTCTGAAAATGTCCATCTCTCTAGACCTCAGCCAACACCCACTTTTATTATATTTTGAATCTTTGACAAGATGTTAAAAAAATTATCTTGTCTCAATGTCATTCTATAGATGGAAAATGAAGTCATTCTGTATATAATTATTAAACATCTAAAACACTAAATACTTTTTGAGAATTACCTATTTATGCTCTTTGGCCATTTTTCTATTACATTCATCTTTTTTTACTAATTTTTCGGAATTCTCAAACACTAAGGATATCAAACACTTACTTACCAACTCTAAAGGTTAGTGTCTTGAGTTTTCACCTTGCCATATTCTCAAATCCAACATCATCCTGTGTTGACATGTCCCAAGTCCATCTCTCCAGACTGTATTCTCAGAATTTTTGACTCACATATCTGTCTGCTCAGGGACATCTGCACAAGAATATCTACCGGATACCTTGGATGTTGTGACACAGGACAAACAAAAATCTTGATTTCTCCTCCCCACTCCCATTCTCTACAAACTTAATTTTCCCTCTGTTTCCAACATTTCAGTATATAGTACCATCCACCTAGTCAGTTACCCAAGACAGAAATCTAGAAATCTTTCTGAATTCCTCTCTTATACTAACTGCCCTGCCATCAATTCACCAATGAGTAGTCTTCTCTGCTCATCTCAAAAATATATCTTTATTTGGCTATTCAGGGTCTTCTGTGTTGCCACACAACAAAAAAAACTTTTTTAATTTTTATTATAGTTCTGTGAGAAATGCCATTGGTAATTTGAGAGGGATTACACTGAATCTGTAGATCGCTTTGGGTAGTATAATCATTTTGACAATATTGGTTCTTCCAATCCAAGAACATGGTATATCTTTCCATCTGTTTCTGTCATCTTCAATTTCTTTCATCAGTGTCTTACAGTTTTCAGAGTACGGGTCTTTTGCCTCCGTAGGTAGGTTTATTCCTAGGTATTTTATTCTTTTTATATGACGGTAAACAGCGTTGTTTCCTTAATTTCTCTTTCTGATCTTTTGTTGTTAGTGTATAGAAATGCAAGAGGTTTCTGTGTATTAATTTTCGATCCTACAACCTTACTGAATTCATTGATGGGCTCTATAGTTTCCTGGTAGCTTTCAGTTCTTTTTTTCCCCTCTGATTGCTGTGACTAGGACTTCGAAAACTATGTTAAGTAAAAGTGGCGAGAGTGGACATCCTTGTCTTGTTCCTGATCTTACAGGAAATGCTTTCCGCTTTTCACCATTGAGTATGATGTAGGCTGTGGGTTTGTCATATATGGCTGTTATTATTTGGAGGTAGGTTCCCTCTATGCCCACTTTCTGGAGAGTTATTATCATAAATCGATGTTGAATTTTGTCAAAAGCTTTTTCTGCAGCATCTATTGAGATGATCATATGGTTTTTATTCTTTGATTTGTTAATGTGGTGTATCACACTGATTGATTTGTGGATATTGAAAAGTCCTTGCATCCCTGGGATAAATCCCACTTGATCGTGGTGTATGAACCTTTTAATGTATTGTTGGACTCGGTTTGTGCATATTTTGTTGTGGATTTTTGCATCTATGTTCATCAGTTAACACTGGCCTATAATTTTCTTTTTTTTTTCCTAATTGCTTCCCATCTATGATATTTTAATGCCACAAATATACTGTATACCTATTATATATTGTGGCCCCTTGCAGAGCCACAACCGTTGTAATGTCTAAGATTTTTTTCAACCCACAAGAATACATTTTTGCCCCCCGTGGGGGCAGTATCATCGTCATTGAAAATGCATGCTATATAGCTGCAGTATTCAAGACAGTACATTACTGGTGGAAGGATAGACATTTTGGTCAATGGAACAGAAAAGAGCCCACTAATAGTCCCAAAAAAGTACAAATGATTTTTGACAAAGGTACACAAGCACCTCCATGAAGGAAGAATAATCTTCTCAACAAATGGCACTGGAACAATTAGATGAGCAAAAAAATAGACGTTGATGTAAACCTCACACCTTATACAAAAATAAAAATAAATGGGTCATGTATCTAAATGTAAAATATAAAACGTTTAGAAGGAAATAGACAAAATCATCAAGACCTAGGGTAAGGTTAAGAGTTATCTGATGTGAGTTCTTAGATATGACACCAAAGGTGTAATTCATCAATGAAAAAAATACATCAAAATAAAATAAATTCCTCTGTGAAGGAGTCTCTGTTAGAAGGGATGAAAAGACAAGCCAGAGACAAGGAGAAAATATTTGCAGATCACATATCTGACAAAGCACTTGTATGCAGAATATAAAAAGAATTCTCTAAATTCAATAGTAAAAAAAAAAAAAAATCCAATTTGGCAAACAACTTGAACAGACACTTCACCAAAGAGGAAATACAGATGGTAAATATGCACATAAAAAAATGTTCAACATCATTAGCCATTAGGGAAGTGCATAGTAAAACCACAATGTGATACTATTACATCCTTATTAGAATGGCTAAAAATTCCTGACAATATCAAAATGCTGGTGAGGATGCTGAGCAACTGGACTTCTCACACGTTGCTGATGGAAAAGTAAAATAGTACAACTACTCTGGAAAGTAGCTCAACAGAACTTACATCCACGCAAAATCCTGTACACAAATGCTCCCTGTAGCTCTGTTAGTAACTGTTAAAATTTGTTAAAAACCCACATGTCATTCACAGGAGAATGGATAATACAAACTGTAGTACATCCATACAATGGAATTCTATTCAGCAGTAAAAAGGAACAAACTACTGATACATCTAACAACTTAGATCTGAAGATCATTTTGTGAATAAAAAAGCCAATCAAAAACTGTTATACTCTATATGATTTCACTTATATAATATTCTTTAAGTGACAAAATTATAATGATGGAGAATAGATCAATGGTAGTTAAGGGTTAGAATTGGGGGAAAAGGTCTTATATACAATCTGATTTTGTTTAGGTTTTTCTTACATGTATGGCTATTACGTATTTCCTTTTCTACAAAATGTATGCCTGTTCATGTCTTTTACCTATTGATTCACAGAAATTCTTTATATATTTTGGATATCAAACTTTTGTTAGTTTTGTGTATTATCTTTTCCCAGAATCTAGCTTGTATTTTCACTTTCTTTATGGTATCTTCTGAAAGAATTTCTTGATAAACTCAATCTAATTCTATATGATTTGCTTTTTTTGTCTTAAACATTTTGCTACCCTAAAGCATAACGGCAATGTGGGAGGAACTGGTATTTTCCATAAGACGTGAAAAAGGGATTTATTCTCATTTTTCCCCCATATGGAAAATCGGTTGTCCTCAGACCATTTAATGAATAACCCATTCTTTACCACTGATCTGCAATGCTAGCTTTGCAATATATTAGGTTTTAATATATGTGTGGGTCTATCTGGACTTTCTGTTCTTTTCACTGGTCTATTTGTCAAGTCATGAGCCATTACCATATTACCTTGTTACACAGTACACCTTCGCTCTTCAGAAGTGTCTTGGCAATGGAATATCTTGTTCCTCTATGCAAATATTAGAATCAGTCTGCCAAGTTACGCAAAAACCACTGTTGAAATTTTGATTTAAAAGTGTACTGAATCTGTAGATCAATTTGAAAACGACCTAATAGCTCTGTGACAATGAGTTCTCCCTTCCACAATCATGGTGAATTCTCTGAATCTATTTACTCAGGTCTCACATGTCTTTCCATAAAGTTTCATAATATTCTCCATAAAAGCTGTCATATTGTTTATTGAATTTATTCAAGGGTATTTCTATTTTTATATTATTACAAAATGCTTTATTTTTATGACTCATTTCTAAGTGCAAATGATATTGCATGTTAATTTTATAACAGGGTATATTTGTAAAATAAATTGTTAATTCTAATAACTTATCTATAGATTCTCATCTTGTACCCAATCTTAAAGAGAAGAACATTTTAAACATTTCACCATTGACGATGGTTTTGCTAGGGTTCTTTTATACATGCTCTTTTTCATATTATGGAAGTTGTATTCTATTCACAATTTGCTAAGAGCTTTTCTTTTTATCATAAAGTTATCTGAATTTTTCTTAATGTTTTCCCGGATCTACTGAAATGACCTTTCTTCTTTATTTTGTTAGTAAGGTGAATCACTTTAAAACTTTTTGTAATGAACAAACCTTACATTCCCAGGATAAACAAGATTTGCTAAGATGTGTTATCCTTTTACACATTGCTCGATTCAGTTTACCGGTATTTTATTGGTATTATATTCATGCACAAGAATGGCCTGTATTTTCTCATAATGCCCTTGTCTGATATTGTTATGAAGGTTGTATTAGCCATGTGATATGAATGTGAGAACATTCCCTGTATTTCAATTCTCTGAAAGAATTTTTAACTAGAGCTAAATTGTCTTTTTGTCTGCTGGAAATCATCTGTCACCGAATTGGGACTGGTATTTTCTCTGTGGGATATGATTAAGTATTTATTCCATTATATTAATGGCTATGGGATCACCTAGAATTTTTTAATTTATTTTATATTTTAATGTTTGTGATCCACAGTATATGGTTGTATGTATTTTATAAAAATCACTTTAGCAAATAAATTTTTCCCATTTTAAAATAAACTCTTTGTATATGTGGTAATAGTTTACATAGCCACAGTTTTTTATGTGTAAAATATAACTCAGAAAGCAATGCAAGTACTCTAGCCTCATAGAGGACTTAGTATTTTACTTAAAATGGATTTAACTGTCTTTTAGTCACTTTTAATAATTCTTTTTTAATAGAAATTTTTCCACTTCATCTTAGTTTTCAAGTTTGTTGTCATAAAAATTTTCACTATATTTTCTTGCTGTCTTTTTAATAAGCTTATAATTCTGAATGAGTTTTAGAGAGATATTTTCCAAGTTCAAAGAATCTCTCTGGGAATTGACAAAATTATACAACACTTGTTGAAAGATTTTATTTAAAGATCTTATTAACTCACTTCATATGTAATATACTTTTAATCTGGTAATTCCAGAAATACAGGAAAACTATAGTTTTTCCTTAATTATTTCCCAGTGGCCACCACATTGTTGAGCTCTCTTATTTCTTCTGTTATTTTTCAGTCAATTGTCCTAGATTTTCAGTTCATTCTTTTGTGTTTTCCGTCACACCATCCTTTTTTGACTGATTCTTATTAACATAAAGTACGTACATTACAATTACTTACTTATACTTTTGCTTCACTATCTGCAGCAAACTGATGGTATAAATGGCCCTGATTATTCCTCTTTTTGAAAACATGCCTTTTACGATGTGGCTTTCCAGTTCCTTCCATCAAGAGGCCATGGCATCATAACAATAATGAGTTCCCTAATCCATGAACATCAAATTTCTCTCCATTTATTTATGTCTTCCTTACAGTAATGTTTTGTCAGAAGTACTCCTAAGTATTTAATTCTTTCTAATGCTACCGTGAATAGAATTTTTGGCTTAAAATTACTGTTGGATTGTCCATTGCTAGTCTATAGAAATAGAATTTTGCTACTACTCTACTTTGGCTGGTTCCGTTACCTCCTGTGGCCAACAAAATGTGGTAGAGGTGACAAAGTGCCAGTAATAAGCTTAGTTCTCATGAAAACCTGCAGCTTCTGTTTGTCTTCATGGAATGCTGACACCTCCACGTAAACAGGTGATGGCTGGCCTACTGAAGGATGAAACATGTGACTCAGTCACTCCATCACTTCACCAAACTGTCAGCCAGTCACCAGACACATGAGTGAGGCCATCTTAAACCAGCTATTCCCCAAACATATAAGCAAGCTCAGCCCAGAGTAAGAGAATTACCAACCTTACCAACTTTCTCATTAGCAATAATAAACACTTACTGTTTTATGCAACTGAGTTTAGGGATGGTTTGTTATACAGCAAAAGCCAACTGATAGACACATACAAGTGACCAACACAGCTCATTTTAGTTATCAAGCTCAGCTATATACCATTTGGAAACATTTTCAATCTGTAAATGTAAAATACATCAAAAAGTAGTTCAAGGAACTTTTTATTTTTTATTTTTTTAACATCCTTATTCGAGTATAATAGCTTTAAAACAGTGTGTTAGTTTCTGCTGTATAACAAAGTGAATCAGCTATACATATACATATATCCCCATATCCCCTCCCTTTTGCGTCTCCCTCCCACCCCTCTCGGTGGACACAAAGCACTGAGCTGATCTCCCTGTGCTATGCGGCTGCTTCCCACTAGCTATCTATTTTACATTTGGTAGTGTACATATGTACATGCCACTCTCTCACTTCGTCCCAGTTTACCCTTCCCCCTCCCTGTGTCCTCAAGTCCATTCTCTACGTCTACGTCTTTATTCCTGTCCTGCCCCTAGGCTCTTCAGAACCTTTTTTTTTTTTTTTACATTCCATATGTATGTGTTAGCATACGGTATTTGTTTTTCTCTTTCTGACTTACTTCACTCTGTATGACAGTCTCTAGGTCCATCCACCTCACTACAAATAACTCAATTTCGTTTCTTTATATGACTGAGTAATATTCCACTGTATATATGTGCCACATCTTCTTTATCCATTCATCTGTCGATGGACATTTAGGTTGCTTCCATGTCCTGGCTATTGTAAATAGAGCTGCAATGAATATTGTGGTACATGACTCTTTTTGAATTATGGTTTTCTCAGGGTATATGCCCAGTAGTGGGATTGCTGGGTCATATGGCAGTTTTATTTTTAGTTTTTTAAGGAACCTCCATACTGTTCTCCATAGTGGCTGCATCAATTTACATTCCCACCAACAGTGCAAGAGGGTTCCCTTTTCTCCACACCCTCTCCAGCATTTATTGTTTGTAGATTTTTTGATGACGGCCATTCTGACCGGTGTGAGGTGATACCTCATTGTAGTTTTGATTTGCATTTCTCTAATGATTAGTGATGTTGAGCATCCTTTCATGTGTTTAGGAACTTTTTAAAAATAATTCTAAAATTGTAAAAGTTTTGGCATATGCTTTTACTGAAAAGTATTTTGTAAATAGAATAGAAAAAACAATTAGAACTTTAAAAATCAGAAAAGCTAATCTTCTCAGACAATGTCTCAAATTATGCCTCAAACCTTTTTGAAAGGAGATAGGATATACATATGCAAATTAAAAAATAAAAATTTCTCACTAAGAAACATTTATCTCAGAAAGATAAATATCACTCTTCATAAGAATGACCATGTTGAATAAGCATACTGTGACCCTTAAAAAAAAGCATTACACTAAAATATTACAATATTGCTTTCTTTGCAAATGACTCCTCTTCTTTAATCACTTAAGATATAAAGTAAATGATCCTTAAATAAACACCTTCAGAACACAATTGTCTGGTATTTGGAAGAGGTTTACTTTTCAAGGAATTATCCAAAGCCTAAACATGAATAATGTATTTTGATATTTAATCACATACATCAAAGGCAATGTTTAAGTGTTCCCTATAATATGTACTTTTAAGTCATATTTTTAAAAAAGTACTTCTTAAAATCACTTTGTTTAAAAAATCACGTGATTAATAATAAGGTATTATATCTAAAAAGTAAACACAAAGACATTTATTAGCAAAGAAACAGGGAAATTTAAAAATAACCTTGAAACACTGTTGTGTATGCAATTTATCAAGAAATGTTGTAAAAGAACAAAACAAATGTTGGCTCATTCTGGAGCTTCTTTGTCATCATTAATGTATTCAGGTTTTCACAGCCGAACTGCTATACTTTGAAAAGACTTTCATGAAAGGAAACTCATATTCAACGTTTAAACAAAGCTGTCAGGTTACCAAGATTAAAATGTGTTTGAGTGTCCAGAAAATCTTTACTTAAAAAAATAAAAACAAAAACTATGTTGGCAAACAAAATAAAATAAGCTTTTGTTTAACCATGCGTATTGATTCTGGGGAAAAACTAGAGAAAGAACAATTTTAACATAAAAGTGAGACTATTTTTGAGCGGCTATTTTGTTTCATTACTTGTTCTATTTCTCAAATTGATACAAATGATCTCCTTCTGTTTCTATCTGCTTGCCTTGTCAGTACAACTAACTGTCAGGGTTGGGGAGATCTCTTCTATCTAAACAGAAGATGTGCAGTTTGTAACCTGCTTAGTTCGCCTTATGTCCTATGTCCTCAGTATGGTGTTCATTAAAATCTCAGCTGTTTTGTTCATAGCAGTGGCAGCCTAAACACAGGCTTATTTTTCTCTGTTAAAAGGCCAGATTGTACATAAATATACCCCTAATCTCTCTCTCTGTGTGTGTGTGTGTGTGTGTGTGTGTTAATGGCAAGAAATTAAACCAAGTATGTAAATGCTTCTTGGTGTTTTCATCACTCAAGTCAGGCATGTGAACTCACTTAGTCCCTTGCCTAGATGTTCATAAAAATAGCACCTCTCAGTCTTTGGAGAGAGGTTTAATGTAACAGCCATCTCTAAAATCAGATAACCTATATTAAGAACCACAAGTTGGTATAGATGAATTCTATAAATTGCCATTAACAACCATCCTTAAGAGTCCCCATCCCTCCCCCTCCTAGAAGTTCCTGGTAGGCCCTAGGTTTCCAATCCTATTTGCTTCCATGTATTTGATTATATAAAAGGTTTAAATGAAATCTACTTACACTGCCTTAGCAATAAGATGAAATGGCTCGAATCAATTACTTTTTTTTTTTTTTTTGGCTTGGACAGAAAACTCAAAACTTTACATTTAACTGGCCAATCCAGTTACTGAACAGAATTTCTGTTCAGTTCTGACCTGTTCATAAGTAGACTTCAACACTAAGTTTTTAAGTGCAATATAAAAACATCTCATTGATGTGTATAAAATAATTTCAAAACTCCTGTATGAATTGTATACATCCATGTATGAACTGTATAGTTAACAGTGTTCACATGTATCAAATTAATCCCATACTGAAACCATTAAAAGTAGAAGATATAAAAATGTGTCAAATGTTTAATTACTACATTTTTGTGTGAAGTTTGATTAACAAGACAAAAGATTTATTTTTAACTTGTTACTAAGTTACTTGCAGTTAATTAAATGTACATAAAGGACTATTAAAATATTACGCCTGACAGCTGCAAAAAATAATTTAACCTCAGAACGACTGAAAACTACATACTGTCTACAGCTCGTTTTGACTGATACAACATACATTTTTAAAATAACATTACATTAACTATTAAACAGAGCTGCCTGAATATGACGACTTTAAGAAAACAACCGTAATTGTATCTTCAAAAGCTTTCCTCAAGAACTATCAGACAGCTGATTGCAGAAATGGCCTTATTAGGCAAAGATCTTGGAGATAACTGGCCAAGCATCAAAAGAACCACACCGAAGAGTCTCCTCTTCGTTCCTAATGTTAACTTGTGAATCATTTGTCGTGTATGGACTTACAAAGCTGCTTTCAGATAGAAAAGGAGCACTGACTTTTACCCTTGTGTTGAAACTTTACTATCATTAATCCACCCAGGTTTAAGGAAAAAAGAGATTCCCATACTAGAGCACTGAGGATGAAGCATCATAACTGAAGACCAGCTGAGCATGAGGAAATTACAGGATAGAAAGCGAGTCCAGCAATAAAAAGCTGGGTAAGGTTACGACAACTACCTTGAAAGGAAGCAAGGCTACAACGATCTCATGTTTCATCCTTAAGGACACGAACAGAAGGACTTTTCAACACAATATGGCATGTAATACTATTTCCCAGTATGAAACCTGTCATACTCCTGATGTCATAATCAGGACAAACTTAATCATAAGGCCCTATCAAAAGATAACATAACTTAGGTTTTACTATGTTGTGAGTAGAACTAAAACTTCAGGAACAAATTTATCAGAAACTCAATAGCTCAGAGAAAGTCTCGCTCCTGGTTTGGATAACCCTTGTGCTATCTAAGCACCCTGGGGGTTCTTTTGTAACTAGGATAACCAGTAACACTGGATATATAACCTACTATAGGCTAAATTAACCTTCCCCAGAGTGAATTGAGGGGATCCAAGATCGGGTCTCTGTACTCACAGGAACAGAAGAGGGAGAGGAATGAGGCACCCACATTAACCCAACTGAATCTCCTTAACAAAATCAAAGAGAATAATATAGTCAGTTCTTCACATTTGAAAAGTGACTGTGGACAGCAACACGAAATTACTTAAAAGAAATATGAACAACATAAAAAACTGGAAGTTATATTAAAGTATATAAATCAACCCTGAGAAATTTTAAAGTATGATACTATTATCCCTACCACCTTTTAATAATGAAGGAAAATAAAGTAAATCACTATATAGGATTTATTAATACTAAGTGCTTCTGGTGTTGAAGAAACAGGCTTACCTTCTTAAAAGGTATTGTGAGGTTTGTGATTCTTCTGTGCACATCTGAAAACATTATTGCCAGTTTTTCTGCTGTCTCTCCACACTCAATTATTTTAAAAGACAAGATTTTTGAAATTATCGTTATGAAAATCTCTTCATAGTACATCAGTAGGAGTTACTCTGAAAAATGGCAGAGCAGGGAAATCCAGAGCTCCATCCCTCCACAAAAGCAACTAGTAAGCTGGCAAAAACTGTTAAGAATCAGCTTTCGCAGAACTCTGAAATCTAGTTCAAAACTGATGACAAACGGGAAAGATGAATGAATAAAGAAGCTGCTGCATGGTGGGAGCCTGCAGCAGGTTGCTAAGCCAGAGTGAGCTACGGACTTTGTTCAGGATGAAACGTAGTTGAATGTTTCAACCTGTCTGGGTGCTCCCTGCAGAACCAGTGCAAACACCTGCCTTTGTTTGGCCAATTCTAGTGATCCCAGGGCTGGGGCAGCTTCCCTGGTGGCATTTGCTAAAAGCAGTGAAAGTCAAAACTATTGGCTACAGCAGGCTAGTGCTAGAAATAACAGTCAGGACAAATAAAAGACAAACCAAGTAGTCTGGGAAGGAAAAGGTTGGGAAAGGAGGTATGTGGTGGAGTGAGGGCTTTTAAAAGTTACCTGTATACAAGGGAATCGAGAGTGTGAGACACACGCTCAGAAAGGGCCTGAAAAGACCCTAAACGTTCACTCCTGACTGAACTTCATGGTTCACACAAGCAGGACGTAAAGGCTAAGGCAAGGCTGTAAGTAGCCTGGTCAAGCAATGAGGGTGCGCCTGTCTTAACACAAACCCAACACACAAAGTCTACGACAGTGCTGTTTCCTTCTTCTTTTCCTGGCTCCTGGTATTTAAGGAAACTCTGTCAAAACGGTAGCTGACCACTGAGGTAATAGACCAGACAGAGCAGAGACTTCAATGGTTATACACAACAAAGACTTTATATATATTTATTTATACACACACACACACACACACACACACACAGACTTTATAATAATGGTTTATAAAAGACACTAAAACAATAACAATCCACAACTACCAGAAACAACAAACCCCAAGGAGGAGGGGAAGAATCTAATTTCCAAAGTTGGCACACTATAATATTCAAAATAATCCAGTTTTCAACAAAAAATTAAGAGAAACAAGAAACAAATGCAAAGAAACAAGAAAGTATGGTCCATTCACAGAAAAAAAAAATTAACAGGAAACGTCCCTGAGGAAGCCCAGGCATTGCACTTACTAGACAAAGACTTTAAACCAATGGTCACAAATATGTTCAAACAGATAAAGGAAACCATGAACAAAGAAATAAAGGACACCAGGGGAACAATGTCTAAACAAACAATATCAATAAAAAGATAGATATTACAAACAGAAACAAAATAGCAATTCTGTAGCTGAAAATTACAACAAATAAAATTAAAATCCACTGGAGGCATTCAACAGCAGATTTGAGCACGCAGAAGAATCAGCACAGTCGAATATGTCCACTGAGATTATTTAGTCTGAGGGGAAGAAAAAAGAACAAGGAGAAGAACAGAGCAGAGATAAATAAAACAGAGAATAGAAAAACAATATAGAATCAATGAAACAGAAAGTAGGTTCTTTGAAAAGAACAAAATTGACAAACCTTTAGCTAGACTGACATAGGGGAAAAAAATACTTTACTAAAATCAGAAATGAAAGTGGGGACTTTACTACAGATCTTACAGAAACAAATAGGATTATACAAAATACTACAAACAACCGTTCACTGACAAATTTGATAATCTAAATGAAATGGACAGATTCCTAGAAACACACAAATTGCCAAAACTGCATCAAGAAGAAAAAGAAAATCTGAACAGACCTGTAAGAAGAGTAAAGAGATTGGGTCAATAATCAAAAAACTCCCAACAAAAAGTCTAGGACCAGATGGCTTCACTAGTAATTCTACCAAATATTAATAATAATACCAATCCTTCTCAAACTCTTCTAACAACTAGGAGGGAGTACTTACCTACAAAGCCAGCATTACCCTGATACCAAGCCAGATAAGGATATTACAGGAAAACTATAGACCAATATCCCGTATCAGTATAGTCACAAAAATAAATTCTCAACAAAATAATAGCAGACTGAATCCAGCTGCACTTTAAGAGAACTAAACATCACAACCAAGTAGGGTTTATCCCAGGAATGCAAAGATGGTTCAGTATATGAATATCAATTAATGTAACACACCATGTTCATAAAATGAAGGAAAAAACAACATGATCATCTCAATGCAGAAAAAGCATTTGACAGAATCCAATATCCTTTCTTGATAAAAACACTGAACAAACTAGGAATGGAAGGGAACTTTCTCAACATAAAAAAGGGCATTTATGAAAAACTCATATCTAACATCAGTCAATGGTGAAAGACTGAAAGCTTTCTTCCCCAAATCACAAACCAGACACCACTTCTATTCAGCACTGCACTAGAAGTTCTAGCCAGTGTAATTAGACAAGAAAAGCAAAAGTTATTCAAATTAAAAAGGGAAGAGTAAAAAGATCACTTTTAGAAGCTGACATGATCTTACATAGAAAAAAATAGTAAAGAATCCACACACACAAAAGCACTAGCTAATAAATGAATTCAGCAAAGTTGCAGGATACAAGATCATCATATGAAAATCAGTGTATTTCTTTACACTAAGCATAGTTGCAATCCAGCTAAATTCAGTAAGTATATTAAGGAGTCAGAATAAAAGAGTCTCTTTGACAGGAGCCTCAAAATTCATGTGAAGAAACACTTTTGGTTTAGCAGTCCCAATGCTATGAAACCCCGTTTTTAGGATATTCTATTTGAAGAAAATTTTGGAAAAAATAACATCCTATCACTCTGTCTCACTTCCATTATATACATTTATTTTAATAGCATAGTAATAGTTATTCTAAAACAAGGGTCAACAAATTACAGCCCATAGGCCAAACTGATCAACCTCCTGTTAGGTAATGTTTTATTGAAACACATTCCCAGGCATTTGTTTACATACTGTTTCTGACTGCTCTCAGGCTGAAATGGCATGGCCTGCAAACCTAAAGTATTTACTATCCGGCCCTTTAAGAAAAAAATTGACAACCTCAGTTCTGGAAAATAATCTAGTATAAAAATTGACCTCAGATTCACATCTGACAGGTACATCAAGATTCCTCTTTTACCTTGTCAATTACAAGTAACCACCCTATTCAAAATCAAAGAAAAACTCCAAAAGTATGGCTGAGTTAATGTTCAAATGATTATGAGAGTATTTCCAATCCAGAGCCAAGGACTGGTCATACAAAAAAGGGCTTTGCTCATTAATTAAAGAGAGAATGCTTTTAAAAAAATGTTAGATGACTGATTATCTATCCACGCCTAGTTTTAACTGTTCTCTGATTATCTGATGTAGTTCTAAGCTCAAAGGTTTTTGCTTCCCCTGCAGTACCTTGTGCGGAACAAAGCTGTGCTTAATGCAGGTTACTTTGATTTCATAAAGTATATAAAAATCAGAAGAGTTAAGTAACTTTCACTGGGAAGGAAAAAATGACATTTTTACTTTTCCTTTTTTATATTATTTTCATGAAGAGTCCAACTCTTTGCCCATTGCCTGTTGACACTGGCCCAAATGCTATGACACTGCAAAACTGAGATCATATAAACTGGTTTTTTTGGACACTTGATTTTGCCCATGTTAGAGGAATATAACTGAATAACACACTCACTTAAAATTCTATTACAAATAAGCATACTTTCTCTACTGCCCCTGTGATAATGCCATGATCCCATTTGTATAGACTCTTACTCACTGAAAGTACAATAAATATTTGTTGATTATAAATGAATGAACGAACAGAATGAATAAATAAATAAATAAAGTTATATGAAGGATTAGATCAGTAGTAGGTAATGCTGATGGGAAAGACTATCCACCCAAAGATTAGATTACAAGAGGATTTGGCCTGTTTCAGGAGTGAGACAGAGAACTATTATAAACTAAAAAGGTCTGAGAGATGTTGTAAGCAGGGAGTGTAGCACACTTTTAAAAAAATAATGTGTCCTTTCAAGAACCCCTAGTCTTGAGTATTCTGTATATTTCAAATAAATTAAGCATGTGTTTTATATTAAACTGGCATGATGAATGAAGAGGAAATGTATGGTGCCACTTGAAAAAAAGTAAAAATCAGTGAATGAGGAACCCTAGTATCTTTTATTTTTAATTAATAAATCTTATTTTTTAGAGTTGTTTTGGGTTTAAAAAAAACAACTGAGCAGAAAGTACGGAGTTCCTACATATTCCCCATCCCTCACATCCATAGCTTCCCCTAGTATGCACATCTTGCATTAATGTGGTACATTTGTTACACTGATTCATCAATGGTGATACAGTATTAACTAAAGTTTATAATTTACATTAGGATTTATTCTTTGTGTTGTACATTGTAGGGCTTTTGACAAATATCTAATGTCATATCTAATGACATGTATCCATGTATCTTGTTTGGTAAAATTTCTGCTCAGATATTTTGCCCACTTTTTAACTGATTGGGTTGTTTTCTTATTCCTGGGTTATGAAAGTTCTCTGTATATCTTAGATACCAGTCTTTTATCAGAAAATTTTTATAAAGATTTTTCTCCCAGTCTCTGGCTTGTCTTTCATTCCCTTATAGTTTTAATTCTAATGAAATCCAACTTATCAATTTTTTCTTTCACTGATCATGCTTTTTGGTTTTGAAACTAAAATGTTATCATCAAACCCAAGGTCATGAAGATTTTCTCCCATGTCATCTTCTGGAAATTTTATAGTTTTGCATTTTACATTTAGGTTGATGATCCATTTTGAGTTAACTGTTTGTGAAAGGCATAAAATCAATGTCTAGATTTCTTCCCCCCACCCCCATGGAGATATCTAACTGGTCCAGCTCCACTTGTTGAAAAGACTATCCCTTTTTCCACTGAATTGCCTTTGCTCCTTTGTCACTACCACTTAAAACTGTATTTGCATAGGTCTATTTCTGGGCTCTCTATTCTGAAGTCAGATATTGTCAGTCTTCTAATTTTGTTCTCCTTCAATGTTATATTGTCTATTCTGGGTGGGTCTTGGACTTTAATAGAGAAATCCTGTGTAGTCACACTGGAAAGTGATTGAACAAGCAGAGAACCAGGTTGTGAAGGCTTTTTAGAACTTTCTTTAAAACTTCACTTAATCTAAAAAACAAACAAACAAAAACAAAAAACAACAACAAGAGAAAAACACAGGCTGCTCATAAGGCACTTCTGAATTGCTTATAACCCTGACATGCAGTGAATTAATCTTCAGACCTAACATAAAATAAACACTTTAAGGGCATATTATGTTGTTTCAAGAAGTTTTGGGGGAATTCATTGATGGCCCAGTGGTTAGGACTTGGCATTTTTCACTGCCATCGCCCAGGTTCAATCCCTGGTCAGGGAACTAAGATCCTCATGGCATGGCAAAAAAAAAAACAAAAACAAAAAAACATCGGGTCAATTTCTTACTTACAAGATAGAGAACTAAGAATGAAGACCACATATAGGCAAGATTTGGAAAAGAGCAATTAACTTCTTGTATTTGGCCTTCTTTGAGAAAGCAAATCAATGTCTTATTTTAAAATCTATTACATTTTAAAGAACAAGTATTTAAATAATCAGATTCTGGTTACTCTTCTAATATTCTATAACACAGGCTAAGGAATCAATAGACAAATATACTTAAAAGTCAAGATAGAATTTAGAGATGAGGTATAATAAGAATCAGATGAGGGCCAAATGAGAACTGCTTACTGTAGTATATGTAGCAGCTAACTAAAAGCTGTAGTTTACCCATGCAAAACTCAAAATGCTATTTAAAGAATCACCTAAGCTAATTTTCTACTGTTGCTAAGTAGACTGTTCTTCTAGTAAATGACTCTATTCTGACTCATCTGACCTATGAACACCCTGATAGACTGAATTCAGAATTTAGGGCACAAAAGGAGAGCCAATGATGGATTGCTGCATAAACATTCACAAGCACTGAAAAACTAAATATACTCCTATGAACCTCTTTCCTAGAAATGTGAGATATAGTTAATTTTTCAAAGTCTGGATTCACTAAGCTTCTTGCATTTGACATTTAAATATTTACTACCTAATTACTCTTCTGCCCGTTTTTTTTTTTTTTTACTCCCAACTTTAGGAATTTTTGTCATTAACCAAAGAAGGAAAGGAAAGAAGATAAAAACAGTAGAAACTTAAATCAATCAAATTAGGCAAAAAGATTGTCAAACTAATTTTTAAAATTACAGTATTGAATTATCTGGATTGCATTTATCTCCCTTCCACATAAAATCACCACTTGATTACATGACAGTAAATCTTGCTCTTGTGTTTATGGAGAAATGCAGATCTTATTAGGACTTGGTTGACCATCCATCTCCTTCAGCTTACTCTGCATATCTAGAAACAGAAACATAACCATTTATTCCTCCCCGGATCTTCTGATCTCAATGTACAGCGTAGGCCGGGTAGAAGAAGAGCTTTTTTTCATTGGCTATAAAAGTGAACTCTTGGGAAAGAAATGGGCAGAAATAGAGACACAGATGTAGAGAACAAACGTATGGACACCAAGGGGGGAAAGTGGCAGGGGGCGGGTAGTTGTGTAGTGAATTGGGAGACTGGGATTGACATGTACACACTAATATGTATAAGATGGATAACTAATAAGAACCTGCTGTATAAAATAAATAAATAAATAAAATTCAAAAATTAAAAAAAAAAAGGAAAACAAAAGCCGAATTGAGAATTAAAACATTTTGCTTCCTACCTTTCCTATACGCCACACCATTCTGTTCCTCTCTATTAGCGTGACTAGTTATTTTAACAATTAACTTATAATACTGATGATAATAACAGTAATTTAACTATTAATCATTTTAACTATTTGATGATATTCAAAAAGTGGAATATTATTGCAGTATTAAGCAAAGACCAGATAAAACTGAACACAAAATTTTCGAGGATCTATGTTCTCTTATTTTTAAATGGTAATTAAAAGTTTCTGATACTATTTACACAATGATAAATAGGACATATATGTACTGCTAAGTGCCAAAAAGGTATTTGTTTTATTTACACTCTTGCACACTTTGCTTTCTGGCTTTGTACTTTCCCTTCCATCACTTTATATCTAGTAGCAATTCTGCAAAATCACTCAGTCCATTAAAAATTTCTTTTTTTCTGCTATAAGGAGCCAAGAATGCATTATTACATTTTTCCATGTGAGGTATGCTATTAAATAATAGCTTGTACACTAATTAAAGCAAATGTAATTGTGAGAACACATTGACATTGTTAAAGTAAATTACTCAATTTGTTAACAGTTTCATTTCAAGTGACCTTAATTGTATTAACTGTGATACTAGCTAATTAAATTGAACAGCATTAAATACATTGTTCTATATGTCCTAAAGGAGCAAATTTTCCATCACATCAGCAAAAGAAAAATAATGATTATATGGACCCCCCACCAACCCCAAAGTCTCCTAAACACATGTACACACAATGGGTCAAGCAGAAAAGGTCTCACCAGACTGCATTTATCATTACTATTTTAACATTGCTAGCATGGAATAAAACAGACCACATAGAAGTAACTGATCTTTAGATAAATGGTTAATTTTAGGACATTCTTTTATGTCAGGTTGAACAGAAATTACTTCATCATTACAAAGAGTTAAAATATTGAAAAAAATTGGAGTGAGGAAACAAAGATTGGTATAGAGGACTGCAATATGAAAATAAATGTTAAAATACTACAACTCTATGTAAATCAGATGTTACTTATTAAATGCTTAGTATATCAAGTCATAAGGATACATAATAAAAAACAGTCATGGCCCTCATTCTTGAGAAGAAACTTAACAGCACAAGAGAGTTACATGTCATTCCCATGTAACTGACATATCACCTTCTCAGATAACAACATAGATGCTAAATAACTCTCAGTCTTTAAAATACAATCTACACTGGCTTACAAAATCCCCAGCATTTGGCCCCTGCCTGCTAGGCTCATCCTGTGCCATTCCATGTCACCCACGATGCTCCAGCCACCGTGATCTTCCTTCAGTTCCTTGAATAGGATGAGCCTATTCCTATCCTAGGAACTTCCTCCGTATGAACTCTTTCCTTTTTCTAGACTGGTGTTTCTTTCATTCTGCCTACCTGTCTGTCCATCTGTCTCCCTCTTTCTGTCACCACCTTTGCGTGCCTGGCTCATCTGTCATTCACATGTAACTGACGTATCACCTTCTCAGAGAGATCTTCTCTGACAATCTAAAGTACGCACATAGACGCTCATGGTTAACACTACCCTATCTTGATTCTTACCTAGCCTTTATCATTCTCTGGTATGTTTTTTCTCATTTTTGTACTTTTCCTTTCTTTTTTTTTTTTTTTTTTTTTTGCTGTCTCTCTCATGCTAAAATGTGAATGTCATTGAAAGAGAGCACCTGGACTATTTGTTTAATAGCCTATCCCCAGATACTAGATGATCAATGAATATTTTTGAATGAATGAATAAACGTCAGGTCTGTGACCCACAGCCCCTACTGTGTGTGATAAAATATACATGCCTTTATGGTCTCTATTCATTAATTAAGTATGACTGAAATCTCTTAACCATCATGCCAACATGTCTGATTGAAAATCTGTAAGTTCAACAAAACAGATCTATTCACAAGTCTAATTAAAGATCCAAATTGATAGCATTGTTCTAAGCTTGGTCAAAATCAGTCATATTCTATTCTGCTGTCTTTTCTGGCCCTACTGATGCACTAGCAGAAAACAACTAATATAAATCTCTGATAAGAAATCCACTGTAGGTCACTGCACCTAAATGGGGCTTTTGGTTTATGTTCTAAGGTTTTAAGATAATACTGTCACTCTACATCACCTCTATAGCTCTAGTTATGCCTAGACCCAACCAACCAAACCACCATCACACAGCCTCTCATTTTTGGTGATCCAAGAATATTATAAGGCTGACTAAGCACGGTGGGAAAAATATCTCAAGGTACGGATATTCCTTTGCAGATAACTTTGCCCAAGGGGGTAGTGGTGACAGCTCTTGCAGGGCTACTGTTTCTGTCTGCCACCAGAGCAAGCAGTGAGGTCTCCTTTGCCCCTAAAGACATGGGAAATGAAAAAAATCCCGGTACAACTAAAATAACTCTTCACACAACCCCCACTCTAAAGGAACTGAAAAGGGGCCTCTCCATTAAGTAAATACTAGGAATTGCCACACCAACAGAAAACTTCAAATAAAACTAAAAACTGGATTCAATTAATGAGAAATAGACAACACAATAAAAAAAGATCAGAATTCAGACCAGAAGACTTTTTTTTTTTTTTTATTTCAAGAGTACATTTTACCAACAGTGAGTTTCATTGTTACCATTAAAATGTCTAACTTGCTAAATCTCAATCCACTGTGAGAGCATGAATACATAAAATCCATATATAGTGATCTAAATCTAATATTAAAGAGTGACTTGAAACTTCCTCGCCATTTAAATGTTTATGACTGATATTTAACCACTACCTTTTCATGTTAATTCCATCTACTCAAGTCAGCTAGTGAGTGGTATCTTGGAAATGCCTTACCACTAATTACAGATCATCAATACTCTTCCCATCACCGAATCATAGATTTTCTCCTTTTATAGTCTTTAACCTATGCAATTCTGAAGCACTGACCACCCTGGACCTACTGGAAGCTCTCACATCTATAGCTTCTTTAATTTTGGCCCTCCTTTATCTTTCCCCAACTTTGACTGTTTTAAAATACTGCTCTCTCTATCCAATTTCTAATCACGGAGAATTCTGACCAATCAATCCTCAGTTCTTTTCTCTTTCTTTGAATTTCTAACCTGTCTCATACTGTGAACTGGTATCTCTGGAGGATGACTTTCAGATCTCTAACTCATGGCCTTTCAAACTGAAGTCTCTCATTTCCCACTTTCTTTCGGACAGTGTAATTTAGAGGAACAGGGCATGGCATGTTCTCTGCTCTTTGATATAACTTCTACCTACTGTCACACCACGTAACAAAATCCGTCTTTAAGGAGACATTTTAAAAAACAACCATTTTTTAAAAATCCTTGTTACTGTCATTTAAGAACTTCCAAGTCGCTCTACCATTTATTTAACAATCTTTATCTTCAACAAAGCCACCATTTTCCTTAATGACTTAATAGCCTTACTTAGTTTTTCATCTATCTAAACTGCCGTTTTCCTCCATATGTAGAGAGAAGTTTTCATTAAGACGGTACTTTTTGCAAAACGACACAGACAGTAAAAAGATCAGTGGTTGCCAGGGGCTGAGGGGCACGGGATGGGGAAGATGAACAGGCAGAGCACAGAGAATTTTGTGAAAATACTCTGTATGACACTATAATGACAGGTACACGTCATTATACATTCGTCCAAACTCATAGAACGTCCACCACCGAGAGTGAATCCTAATGTAAACTACAGAGTTTGGGTGATTATCATGTGTCAGTGTAGGCTCATCAGTTGTCACAAATGTACCACTCTGGTTGGAGATATAGATAATGGGGAGGCTGTGCATATATGGGAACCAGAGGGTATATGGGAAATCTGTACCTTCCTCTTAATTTTGCTGTGAACCTAAAACTGCTCTAAAAAAATTAAGTGTTTAAAATTAAAAAAAAAAAAGATTTCAAACCAAAACCTATCCAAATCGACGTAGATCCAATTTATTACACAGAGCTAACGAAGGTACTGAGCTGGTTTATTGGCTACCACTAGACAATGTTCCAACGAATTAACATAGTTATCAAAGACTTATATACTGTTCCCATGTTCCCTTTATGACTCCCATCACCATGCTACTCTATGCTTCATGTCTCCTAACTCAATCCCTTCCAAAACCTTCTACTCTGCCCTCTTATAAGCCCCTTCCATAACAGCAAACTTCTTTATATTCTCAAACTATCAATGAATTCTTCTGCCATCAACTTCCTTGCCTACTGTCTACCTATTATACTCCCCTGACAAAACCACTGCCGGCTTTTTTTTTATTACTATCTTTTTTTGGCTGTGTTGGGTCTTCGATGCTGTGCAGGCTTTCTCTAGTTGTGGTGAGCGGAGGCTACTCTTCATTGCAGTGTGTGGGCTTCTCATTGCTGTGGAGCACGGGCTCTAGGTGTGCGGGCTTCAGTAGTTGCAGCACGCAGGCTCAGCAGTTGCGGCACGTGGGCTCTAGGGCACGCAGGTTTCAGTAGTTGCATCATGCAGGCTCAGTAACTGCAGCACATGGGCTCTAGGGCGTGCAGGCTTCGCAGCATGCAGGCTCAGTAGTTGTGGGACGCGGGCTCTACGGCACACGGGGTTTAGTAGCTGCAGCATGCAGGCTCAGTAGTTGTGGCACTCAGGCTTAGCTGCTCCACGGCATGTGGGATCTTCCCAGACCAGGGATCGAACCCGTGTCCCCTGCATTACTGGCAGGCGGATTCTTAACCACCATGCCACCAGGGAAGTCCAACCACTGCCTGCTTTTGATTGTGGCTAAATCCTAGGTGCTGAATTCTGCTAGACATAATCACACACGTTTATAAGCTAGTATCACCTATAAATTATGATGTCTAATATCACCTTGGCCCCCAAGATTATATATTCTTTTTCAACTCAATCTAACCTTTGTTGCTCTCCACAAATCTTCAAATGCTTCATTCTGTCACTCACTATCAGCAAATTACCTCACCCTAACATATCAAGAAAGAGAAATATCAATGATATTTCACTGAACCCTCTGCCATCAAACAAATGAACTTACTGCACCTAAACATCTGTTCTCCATCCTTCCTCTCCTTCTCTCTATGAATCCCTCCATCTTGGCTCTAGACTGCATCTGAAACCAAGCAGAGCCCTGCCACTGCCCTGTTCCAAGTACAAAGGCCCCTCCACACCCCCCAGCTCTTGTTTACAGAAGAGTTGAAGTCTCCCAAGCTTCCCTGAGTCACAGAAGAGCAGGCTCAAGCAGTTAATGATTAGGACAATAGAAGCACAGAATCTTTCAGTGTCTGATGCACATTCCTGAGTTGTTTTACAGATACTGTAACTGCCACCAGAGGGAAAACGCTAACTGCACGATGACCAGACTCTAGCCATGACATAAGCTGCTCCACCTTGAGCAGTACTGAGTCTACGGCTAGCACAATTCCAAGAACTGGCCTTAAAGACAGTGGGATTAACACTATTGCTCATAATAATCTGTAACTTTGTGGGCATCAAAGTAATTGTGGCTTTTTCTGCCCATATATGTAAGCAGGCAACTAAAATTATCAGCAAAGAGATGTTACAGACCCATGTCGACATCTTCCATTCTAAGAATATGGCACCCTGTGTCAGCATGAAGAAGTTACAGAAGATGGACCTTCGCCCATAATCCCACAGAAATGGAATGATGTCTGACAGTGGTGATTTGTAAGCAGATTTTTGCAGGCAGTTTGTTGCAAGAAGTAGCTCTCTGCAGGAGGCCACTTTTGTCCTGTCAGTTTAGCAAGGCTATATTTTAACTAACCTCCGGCCCAAGCACACCTTTCAAATCTTTTTGATCACACAGTACTTTGCCTAACCTGTTGATTCTTTCCATAGATCAAAGAAGTAGAATTGAAGAATAAGTAATTAACAGATGACCGGATCTCTTCCCCAGCTCCCCCTTCAGTAATCTCGCAAACAAACTGTGAGAACAAAATAGCATCTAAAGAAAGACCACACCGCTCAATGCTCTGTGGTGACCTAAATGAGAAGGAAATCCAAAAAAAGAGGGGATATATGTATGCGTATAGCTGACTCATTTTGCTGCACAGTATAAACTAACACAATATTGTAAAGCAACCATACCAATAAAAATTTTTAAAAAAATAATTTTAAAAAAAAGAAAGATCATTTTCTGGATCTTTCCAAAAAATGGAAAGGAGTCGACAAGCCTGCACACAATGGGAGATGGCAACAAATCTGACCCCCTATCTCAACGAGTAACTGAGATTATTTCCCTCTTTCCTTTTAAAAACTTTCATGGCCGAGCAGAATCTTCAGAGTTGGTTGTGGGACAGGAGTCCTCGTTCTCCCCAGATTGCCGGCTCTCTGATTAATGTGACCTTTCCGTTCTTAATCAGCACTTGTCACACAAGTGCTGACTTTTCGAGCAGTGAGCAGCCAAACCTGAGTTCAGTAACACTTCTACTACCTGGAAAAACCGTACTAAAGATCATAATGGGACAGTGTCATTTATCACATCAACTTCAGTAAACTAATTGAATTACCACCAATTTATTCATCAGTAAAGCCAAGCACCCCCTTCTAGTCATAAAACTCTATGATATAGTAACAGAAAGAAAGGAAGATTGGGACAAAAAAGTACAAGAGACAAAAATGGAGTAGGCAGGATATTCTGAATGTCTTGGGTTTTTCTTAAGTAGGTTACTGAATATTTTATACATGAGCTAGAAAGAAAGCTTTGAAACAGATATTATATAAAAAGGCATTACATTAAGTAATTATCTGAATACTATAAAAGCTGTAAGTAAGAAGGCATATAAAATTGAAGCTAAAAACTCTGGCTACATGTAACAAAATGTTATTCTCAAAAGAGACCTAATAGAGGAAAATGTTCTTTCATCATGAGCAAGATTCCAAGCTCTTGTAAGACTGGAAAACAATTAGTAATTCTGAGAATATTATTTTATTAATAGGTTAAGTTTCCCTAGATCTCGATATTGTTGTTTCCAGTTTAAAATAAAATAATTACTTTTTCATTTAATCCTTGAAAGTTCCATGCTAAGAATGAATAATCATGAGTAGCTGAACAAACAGTTTTGCTTTTTTTTTAACGGCTTCAATTGAATTACAGGTAACTTGTCAATTATTAATTAATACCCTCTGATCAAAGATCTTGGAATTTAAGGTGGTAATTTTTGTATATGACCAAATGCAACAGAGTACAGAGAAAACAGCATACTTTCTATGCTGTTTTCTATTTGAAAAAGAAATTAAAGCAGTTAAAAGTTAATTCACATGGAAAATGCGCCCTAAGATTTTGCATGTATATATCCAGTTCTTTTTTCTGCCCTTACCCACTTTCCTCAAACACCCATGAAAGTAAACCAATGATATGTAATTTTCTCTCTATCATACCTATATGTGGCTATTTTTGCTACTCCTTTCCAGAATACTCAGAATCATTGAACTCAGTAATGTACTGTTTTTCTATAAATGTTAAAAATTCAGATTTGAGAAATTAAAGATTTATTTGTTTACTTACGGAATATAGAACAGGAAATTTTAAAAAATCAAACAAAAAAACATGACTTCTACACAGGGAAACCACTGATTAAGTCCAATGTCTGACTACTTACAAAATGAGTCATTCAGTTGTGTAAAAGGCTTCAAATACGTGGAGAACCCCAAGAAAGACATATATTAAAATAAACCAATATACTAAAAAGGTGATGATTTTTCAAGTAAATATGACAACCCCATTAAAATGCAACACACGGTTTTGTGCAAAAAGAAAACCTAAGATGAAATATATGCTTTATATAAAATCTTTACATATACAATGCACAAAACCCACTACGGTTAGTAACCTTTATGGCTTTGAAGAACTAGATATTTACATATCTTTCTTCTGCATGTGGGTGCGTGTATGTGTGTTTTGTATATATTTTTAACAGTTGACAGCTGTTTTAGAGCATACAGAGATGCCAAGCTGAATGAGGGTCTTGATTACTTCAAGATTAGCTATCTAAAGTTTCTATTCATTTTAAGTGTTGTTAGTTGGAAGAGTCATTAGTCACTTCCTTGTCTCATAGAACATCAGCATACATTTACATTGTTAATGAACATTTGGGGTAAATGAATTAATGGCACTTTTAAACATCAATTCAGTCCTAATAACTTTGTATGTCATAGAAATGTTGGCTAGGATATAAACGAAAAGCCTTTTCAGTAAAGGTAACTCCTCATTCCTGCAAACAATAAAGGATAAAATTAATTTAAAATGTTTTTTAACCGGTTTAAAAAAATAGAACAATATTTAATGAACTAGTCCAGAGAAAAATAGGCACTTAAGGAAAAAACAAAACAAAACAAAAAAAACCCTATGTTCTAAAATAAGCATAAAAACCAGAACATTTTGGTGAAAATATTTCATATACTGATAACACAAAAATATATTCACTTTTAAAATATCCACTTATCAAAGCGCTTGCAGAATAATTTGACTTATTTCATTATGAGTACTTCTTACAGGTATGACATTTAAGAAAAAACATCACGAGGGAGGATTGTATCATTCTTACCAATGAAATTCTTTAAATGCTGAAACTGAAATTGGACACAAATAATTTTTTCATATTATCAAAACCCTAAACAGCAGTTTAAATAAAAGCAAATATAAAAATAAAATCACAAAAATAAGTTGTATGCTATCTTCATTAAAAACAACAAGGGCATTTGTATGATGTGGAAGGTATTAAAGATGCACAAAAAACATAAACACACTCCATAAACTCAATAGCTTGTATATGAAAGAAATAACTACTTAAGGTATCAATTTTTCTTTTAATTCCCAAAACAAGAGTTAATGGCAGACCTTTATTTACATCAATACAGAAAAAAAAAATCATATTTGAAGTATATAAAATATATACGAATGACTTTGACTAATTATAATTTCTTAAAATAGATCTTATAATCCTGATATATGTATTGAGTGAAAAATTACAAATAGTTACTTGAGTCAATGAATCAACTTTAGCAAATATTTAGTGAATTAGCTGAAATAAGGAAAGGCGTCAAGAATGCTCACAAACTCATTGTTTCCTTCTAAGATGCTATGTTATTACTAATACTGAGAAAATAATACAAAGCTCTGATACATATACATTTAATACATTTTTATAGGGCAGACCCCGAATACAGTTGATCTTTTAACAATTTCACTACACAGAGCTTTAAAAGTAAAACACAAATCCCAATTATTAAAAAAAAAAAGAAAATAATCAGGCAAGTGCTTTATCCTGTAATAATCTCAACTTGCTCAAGGAAAAAAAAAAATCCCTGCAAAAATCAACACCAAGAGCTTAGACTTCTTTAAAAGATGTTTGAGAAAAGGCCATTTTGCATTTCAACATTCTTACGCTAAAGCAATAAACTGTTTAAGTTTATGATTTTTTTAAAAAAAGAATGACAGTGCATTAAACAGTTGGCTATGGCTAATGCGTCTGTCTATAATTAAAAGTTGACGTTTTGTGGAATCCATCAGTGTCAGAGCGCTCCATATCTATCCAGGGAAATGTTCTTAAAGCTCTCCCGCTCAGCCTCTCTAGAGAATGACACACAAGGCAGGCAAAGCTAGCTGGAGACCCTCTGCCAGGTTTCCCAGTAACCTCAAAGTTATCTGCATACAAAACTCACCTCCAGGCTTGTGTGAGTAACTCAACAAGGGGTCAATGCCCACTTCTTGTTCTTCTGGCTGCAGAGGATGTCTAGTTTCAGATAAGGAATGATACATTGTGAGAACTGGACAATGTCACCAAGAGTGACCACCTGGGAGATGAAAAATATGGAGAAAAATGATAAATTTTTTTTCTGCTATGACTGGGAATACATGCAAAATGGAAAATGATTAAATGAGCATTACAAACATTAACAAGTTTTCCACAGGCTCCAGGGACTGTTACTACACATTGCTAGGCATATATATATAAAGAAGCGAAAAAGTGGCACAAGATTTTCATTTCAACAATTTCTTCCCAAATCTGGACTTCACTGGTAACCTCTACCTCAACATTCAATTACATTTATTTTCAGTAAACTTCTGCACAAAAAGCTGAATTGTAAGTTAAATCACTGTCACATTTATAATATCCTTCATTTTACTGCCAAAATAATACACATTTACTATAGGAACTTTCAAAATATAGAAAATATAGCTAACTAAAATCATTCGTAATTATATTAGCTAAAAACACCACTGTTAACATTTCAGTTTATTATATGTATTCTTTCTGGGCATTTAAAATACATATAGTTTAATGTGATCCACCATGCTAAGTATACTGATTATATAAATTATCATGAGTATTTTCCTTCCCATAAAAAAGTCTATATTATCACTTCTAATGGATCCCTGGTATTCTATTATATAGCTATAACAATTGACGTAACCAATTCCTTATTAGCAAACAATTAGGATGCTTTCAGTTCCCCAACACTATAAACAGCCTCACAATGAATATCTTCCGGTAATATCTCTGTGCTGTATCCATGATTATTTCCTTAGGATAAAATCCTATAAGCATAATTGCTGGACCAAAATATTTATTTTAAAAAAATAAGATTTTAAGATAAGTTTTGCCAAATTATGCTCTAGAAAGATTTGTATATAATAGAACAATTCATTTCCCCTGGACCCTCATCAACAGTGGGAATGAGTAATTCCTTAGGCTTTTTTTTTTTTTTTGGACCTATATGATAGTCAAATTTTATATTGCATTTGCTTGATACCTAGGTGAGATCACTGAAGACTTCATATGTTTTCTCTGACATTTGTTATTGTCTTTTGTGGATGCAGTTTATTATTATGATTGCCTTCATTTGTAAGCATGCTTTAAATATTAAGGATATTAAACCTTTGTCATATGCTACATATATTTTTCTCAGAGTGTGTCTGTCTTCAAATTATATATAGTTGTTGTGGAGATAGTAACTTCTTCATTTTTATGTAGCCAAATATATCTGTATCTCCTTTATGGATTCTGCCTCTGGTATTACGCTTCCAAAGGCAAGATTATATAAATAACCACCTGTGTCTTCTCTTATAGTTTTTAAGGTTTTCCTCCTCAATTCTCATTTCTATGAATAGTTCTAATTTAAACATAGATTTTTTTTTTAGAAATTAAATTGTTTTTGAACTTCCAAGCTACACTAACTACTTATAATTTTTTTATGTCTATAAAGTACAAATGACCTTCCCAAATCAGAATCTTCCAAAAAATAGACTGGGTTCGCTACTTTTCATCCAAAATAATGTAAGTAACATAATCTTTTAAATTTTAAGAGCAGGAGGGACAGGAAGAGGAAATGTGTAATGCTAAATTGGAAAAGCAAGTCCAACCAAAATGGGTATGTAATTTTACAAGATATAGTCTCCACTTATGGAGGAAAATTCCAGAGAAGCCCATGAACACACAAATCCTTGACCAATCTTTTCCTATCACAAAATGCTCCTTTATCTTGTTTACTTAATTTCTAAAACTCTCATTTCATAAAATCACTCTTGAACACTTTCTCATTTTTATCAGAACCCTCCAACTCTCACCCACCCTCACTCTTGGATCAGATGTTAACATCCTTTGCCCCTCAGATTATGGTTAAAACAAAAGAAGCAGAGGGTTAGGCTAAATCAACATTTGGGAAAGCAGAACTTTTGTGGCCAACATAGTAAGAATTTCTAAAGCCATAAATCCTAAATCCATAAAGCTAAACCGTTGTCAGTTCTTGTTTCTTATGTGTACAAATCAATTAACATATATGGAGCACTAACTATACAGAAGGAACTCTGGGGAATATAATCTAGTAGAGCAGCGGTCCCCAACCTTCTTGGCACCAGGGACTGGTTTTGTGAAAGACAATTTTTCCACAGATCGGGGTTGGGGGGGGGCTAGGGGGGATGGTGTTGGGATGATTCAAGCACATTACATTTATTGTGCACTTTATTTCTGTTATTATTACATTGTAATATATAATGAAATAGTTCTACAACTCACCCTAATGCAGAATCAGTGGGAGCCCTGAGCTTGTCTTCACTTACCACTCACTGATAGAGTTTTTTTTGTTGTTTTTTTTTTTACTGATAGGGTTTTGATACGAATCTGCAAGCAATTGATTTACTATGGTCCCGGTGCAGTCAAACCTCTCTGCTAATGATCTGTATTTGCAGCCACTCCCCAGTGCTAGCATCACCGCCTCAGCTCTACCTCTGATCACCAGGCATTAGATTCTCATAAGGAATGCTCAACCTAGATCCCTTGCATGTGCAGTTCACAGTAAGTTTCCCGCTCCTATGAGAATCTAATGCCGCCACTGACCTGACAGGAGGTGGAGCTCAGGTGGTAATGTGAGTGATGGGGAGCGGCTGTAAATACAGATGAAGCTGCGCTCACTTGCCCGCTGCTCACCTCCTGCTGTGCAGCCCAGTTGCTAACAGGCCACAGACTGCTGCTGGTCCGTGGCCTGGGGGTTGGGGGCCTCTGTAGTAGAGGAGAGCAAAATGTAGATAAGCAATTATATTATAAAATAGAATCTGACACGTTCTGCTGATCAAATGAATAAGCACATTAAAAAATAAAGTCCTCTACTATGGAGAAGTAAGGCTCACCAAACGCCAGCACCTAATGGGGTCAGGCAAAAAGCATTATTAATTACAGTTAACATCTATTAAGTAGTGAATATACGACAAAAACTACTCTAAACACTTCACATATACTCAACATTTCATCCTCCCAACAACTCAGTGATGTATCTTCATCATCATTTTCATTTTACCAAAGAGAAAACTGAGGTACAGAGAGATGAAGCAATTTGCTTAACGTCGCACAACTAGTAAGTGTTGAAGCCAGACTGTGAACCCATCCTATCTGGCTCCAAAGCTCACCCTCTACTCAGTACTACACTTGGCTCCTGTTAAGTCAATGAGACAGACAGAGAGGCATAAAACAAGGGGGTCTAAGAGGACCAGGTCTGTGAATTATTGGAACATCCTTTTCTCTGCTTCAACATTTTCAAGAAAAACTGGAAATCCAGAATTTTATGTGAAATCTCTTTACTTGTAAGTGTTGGCAAATAATAAAAAAAAAAAAAAAAAAGAAAGAAAGAAACTGTGTGGAACTGATTAAACACATGTCAAAACTGTATTTGGCCATGGACAACTATTTTAATGTAAAATTCATATTCTCTATACACTTTGTCATACTCTTTAAAAATACAAGGGTAAACATTTGAAAACGAGTATTGCAAGTTAACTGCCAGACTTCCTTAAAATTTCTTTAATATCCTATACTATGTTTTCATATCATTTCTCATTTTTGTAGTATATACTTCTGTTAGACTTCATATACGTAAAATATATAAATAAGGGGATTTTATGTATTTTAAACTCTATGAGAAATAGACAAGCAACAAGGAAACTGATATCAAAGTGTATTTCAAAAAGGAACATCAGAAGAAGAAAGAAAAACCCTCTCTATAGCTAAAATAAAATACAACATGACGATGTTCAAATATTCACTCAAGATGCTCAAAGAGACTTAAGATCTTTTAAACTCCTTAGAGAAAGTTAAGTTCAAGTCATTTACTGATTTTAGCTTTAATAATAATTCTTTAGAAACTGAGATGTCTGTGGTAACACCCAATAAACAGAATACAAAATTTACTATTCAAAAGTAACTTACTAAAAGTAGGTGCTGTTTTGTTTTTTGTTGTTGTTTTAAATATAAAGGGCTATTTTTGCTTTTTAGAACATAAAAGAATATTTACCTTTGTTGGTTACTGCTACTGTGATTACCTTATAAAATCACAATACGTTGCTTTCAAATATGAAGTAATTTTTCCAATTTGTGTTCTGTGACTATGACAACAACCAAAAATAAAGCAGGATAGAAAAGGTTTTTAAACAAATGTATCTATATTTGTTTTAATCACTATTTTGAATAAATTTTGTATCTATGAATATCAGACTATAAGAAAATATTTAATAAAAATTCAAATATTTAAGGGAATTTTTTGTGGTCTGAAGATTTTAAGATAACCCCTATAAAAGTCAAAATGGCATAAACATTTTGAAACTCACAGTGGACCACTGCATCTTATGTTTGTATACTTGCTATGCCTTAATCTTCTCTACATAGAAGCTAGACATATATGTAGAAAAATATATATATAACGACCAAAAATATGTATCTTAGTAAATGACTACTCAAATCCATAAATGATGGAGTTCAGTTTTCTTAAATAACGCCAAGTTGTCTCTAGAATTTCTCTGACTGACAAAAATGGTAAAGAATTTTAAAAAATAAAGGCAATCTTATTTTTTCTAATTCAGAAAGCACAGCAATATACCTTCTAAGACCTGAGAAAGGAGATACCCCTTCTTTGCTACACTTACTATAAATAACAAAGTTACTACTGCACATGAATTCAACATTCACAAAACTCAAAACTGGTTGTGCAACGTGGTTTTACTGCCATCCTGGTCACAGGAATTGACACATTAGGCTGAAAGTGCCATTTAAAATCCCAGACTAACCTTAGGACAGTTGTATTGGCTTCACATATCTGGTTCTTGCAGTATTAAATCTTAAGATAAAAGTGATCTGTCTGAAAGAAGGGAAGTCTTGTGAAAATAGTATTTAATGAAAGGGTAAGAGTTCAGCACTAAAGCTTGGAAGACAGTCTTAAAGTATGTTAATTAAATTTCAGAATAATCTATTTTCCAGGTAAACTGAAGCAACACAAGCAGTCTGTAAGTGAAAATTTCAAATTATTAGCATGATACAGACAAAAGGTTAGCTGAATAAAATTTCTCACTTTTAAAATGGCATCATATAAACAAAACCTCTAGAAAAATAGTTTATCCCCTCTGAATCTGAAGTTCTACGTTATTTCAGCTTATATTCATTCTATCACTGTTTCTATTACATAGGCATAGAATTAGCATTCTGAATTGTGTCTTCTAAAGACATCCGTATTCAGAAAAGCTCATATAAGCATACTCCATTCATTTAAATTCTTGCCTGATGGTAAACTTAGAAGTCAAACACTGAAGTTACAGAGTAATGTTACTTTACATAAAGATATCTCCTGTAAGAAAAGCATATCAAAGAGCTTAAATGAACTATTTCCAGAGCACAATCATAAAAGGGGGAGAGGGCTTCCCTGGTGGCGCAGTGGTTGGGAGTCCGCCTGCCAATGCAGGGGACACGGGTTCGTGCCCCGTTCCGGGAAGATCCCACATGCTGCGGAGCAGCTACGCCAGTGAGCCACAACCACTGAGCCTGCGCGTCTGGAGCCTGTGCTCCGCAACAGGAGAGGCCGCGATAGTGAGAGGCCCACGCACCGCGATGAAGAGTGGCCCCCACTCGCCGCAACTGGAGAAAGCCCTTGCACAGAAACGAAGACCCAACACAGCCATAAATAAATAAATAAATAAATAAATTTATTTAAAAAACAAATAAAAGGGGGAGAGCATACAGCATGAATGAGTATCTGTTACAGGTAGCATGCATTCACCATGATGGGTATGTAACCTAAAATATGACATCTTGGCTACAAAAGCAAGAAACTGATAGAAGCTAGATTTTTTGTAATTAAGAGAGTAATGGACCATTACCTGTAGAATTGGCAAAAAACAAAAAAATAAGAGCTTTTATTTAGAAATACTGGTAGCTAGAGGTAAATTTGATGGTCAGGAATAATGATGTTTTAAAGTCTTAGTTATAAGGGAGAGAAGGAGGTAGAAAAGGAGGAAGGAAGAAAGAAAAAGAAATGAGAAAGAAAACAAAGACAAAGGATGAAGTTCCATTTTTAAATTCTGTCAATCTTGAATACAAGAGTGCTACACTGGACTTTAAATAAGTTAATTAAGTATTAAAATCAATCATCTGAAAGTCTTAATATTTAATATTGGTTAGATTGTATATCAAGGTAGTTTTATTATTTATTTACTCCAAACCTTTCCAGAATACTTCATCTGACAACAGGGGGTCTGTTTCTCACAAGATAAATGCATTTACACTGCCAAATAAATTATATATAAGAGCGTTTGTCTTAATACACGTCATTCAATATTAAAAATCACCCATTGGTAAAATCCTGAAACCCTAATTCATTTTTACCAACCACACAATTGTATTATTCAAGTGCTGTCTATTAAATACCTCAGTGTAGGTATAGGACTACAATGAGGGTCTACACACTGAGAGCAATGATCAAAAGAAAATTAACACAGATTTAATCCTTATAATTAACAGGCTATTAGAACAAGAATTTTAGGGTAAACAATCCACTATAAATATACCAGATTCACAAACGATACACACAATCAGAAGTATGTAGAATATACGAAAGGTTCACAGGTGGGCTTAAATATTTTATATTACAAAGTAGGAATATGTTTGGCCTTTCAATATCCAAATGCTATAAAGTAATAGAATGTGGCACTTGTGACCATATAAACAAGAGGAAATTGAGCATTATTAAGAGTTAAAGTGGCCTGACAAAAAGCTCTCCAGCATGTCTGCTCATATGGTTTCAGAGCTCTCTTGAATACATGCTCACAAAGCAAAGATTGGGAAAGCAGCTCAGCCTAGTAAGCAAGCGTTTTGTTTATTATAGCCTTCCATTGCTATTGCCATATTTTATATGTATAGACACCACCTCTAGCCTTTACACTATTCGGTCAGCTTTTCATAAAATCAAGAGAACTACAACAATTAGGACTTCAGGAAGAACGAGCAAAACAGGAAATGAAAAGAGAAAACAGCCACAGTAACTTGGTCAATTACGTTAAACTGATGATGATACCAAGAACAAGGAAGAGAAATAAATGGCTACTCTTCGCATACGCAGCACATCAAATCAAGCATTTCGGTCAAAAGTCAAACAAAAAACATCCCTTTGGTGCAAGCTGGGGAGGCCTGACTTGTTTCCAGAAGCCTGAGCAACTGTGAGGAGATCCGTCTAAAAGTCCACGGGGATCTTATATTTATCCCTTGGCTATTAGTAAGTGGTAGGGCTGCAAAACCCAAAGAAACTTTACTAAAAACAGTACTTTTAATTAAACAATAATAACAGCAAAAACATAGCATTTATTAGGAAGCAGGCACTGTTTAGGCACTTTTACTTTTCAACCTTACAATTCCTCTGTGTGGCAGACACTCTTCATTATCCCCTTTTATGATTAGGCAACCAGAGAGAAGTTAGAGAACTTAGAGTCACAGAGCTGTTAGTGGCAAAACCACCTCAGGATTTACAGGATAAAAAGTTTTCTTTATTGTTATGTTAAATAAAATTCACAGGCAGACCTCGGACATACTGCGGGTTCGGTTCCAGACCACCGCAATAGAGCAAGTATCGCAATAGAGTCACTGGAATATTTTGGTTTCCCGGTGAATTGGAAAGTTATGTTTATGCTATACTGTACTCTATTATGAGTGCAATAGCATGTCTAAAAAATGTACATACCTTAATTAAAAATACTTTATTGCTAAAATGTTAATGATCAGCTGACAACGCAGGGTTGCCACAAACCCTCAAATTTGTTAAAAAACACCATGATCTGCAAAACACAATAAAACGAGGTATGCTTGTAAGGCAAAGCATTCTAGTTTACTTTTCTCCCATACAAGCTTTGCAAAATCTAGGACTGAAAGTTCAATAGGCCTTTTATATTTACAGGGTATATGTGCCCTCCCAAATCACCAGCTGAGAATAAATGCGTATCTAGCGAGAAAAGAAAATAACAAGTAAGCTATGGATGCAGACATAGTTTATATACGCCTCAGCAAAATTATAATTTATGAGTAAGCCACACGACCTTTGGAGTCACTATCAAACAGCCAAAATTGTGAACTACCTAAACCCCGCAGTGCTATGATTCACGTTACGCCAATCACTGCCGTTCCAGCAGCATCACTGAGGGGAGGCCAGCTGCTCAGAAGCACCACCTGATCCTCTCTAGCCAGAGGAGCCCACACAAAAACATCTACTTTCCTCCCTCCGCAGTTTCATTCACACCTCTTTCCCTCCTGATGGGGCCTTTCCCATTCACTTTTCTAAATGCTAGACATAATCTGAACACCCATCTTTTCCTCTGTGGACCAATGCCAGAAGTCATTTCTCCCTGCTCCTCCATAGCAGTACTTCCCTCATGTGATGGACCACAGGAGCCTGCAGGACAATATTAAGCCATAAATACTAGCAGTTAGAATATGAAGAACTACGTTTGTTCTAAATACCTTTTGGTCAACAGCATTAGTACAGATTCTTCCTACAGAGAGAAGGTATGTAATTGAAGACTTCAGTAGAAAGTAAAAATTTTTGATTCAAGTTTTTGCTTCCCCTCTGTAGTGTGACCACTCCTACCCCCCTAATTGTAGATTCATCTCTCACTGACACTCTGGCAATATCCTCCCCTAACTGGTCTCCCAGCTTACATTCTTCCTTGCTGCTGTCAACAGTGTTGATTGCCTTTCCGACAAAATTCAAATTTTGTTCGGTCCAAGTGCTCCTGGAGAGATACCCAGGGGGGTAGTTATAATTGGTCTAAGCCAATCATGATGGTCCCATTTCCTGTGTCAGATTGGCTGGGATGAGCCATTTGATGTGAATGGAAGTTGCCCAAGGGCTTCTAGAGGTTTTTCTCTCAATTACAAAGACGTATACTCTTTTTTTTTTTTTTTTAACATCTTTATTGGAGTATAATTGCTTTACAATGGTGCGCTAGTTTCTGCTTTATAACAAAGTGAATCAGTTATACATACACATATGTTCCCATATCTCTTCCCTCTTGCATCTCCCTCCCTCCCACCCTCCCAATCCCACCCCTCTAGGTGGTCACAAAGCACCAAGCTGATCTCCCTGTGCTATGCGGTTGCTTCCCACTAGCAGTGGATTAACCAACCTAGATTCACCCTACCTCTAGCCGTCTTGCTATAGGTAATAACAGAATCCTTACTGTATAACCCAACTGAGATTTCCTGTTACTGCCAGATTTCACAGCCTAGCATACCCACCTCCTACAGTCCATTATCACACAACATCCAATGCGATTTTTTTCCATTGTAAACTGTTTCCCAACGTACTTAGCATAAAATCCAAACTCCTGTTAAGAGGCCCTGAATCCAGACCCACGCCTAACCCTCTGACCCCACTCTCCCCTCGGTCAGGATGCTCTGGCCACACAGGACTTCTTTCTGCTCCTTAAACAAAAATCCAGCTCAGTGCCACTTTAGGTCTTCGCACAACCCCATTTCCTCTGCTGGGACGCTCCGCCCCTTAATATCCTTCAGCTATCTGCTCACATTCAGGGCAGTGCAGAAAGCTTTTCCTGGAGCATGTCTAATCCACTGGCAAATCTTGTTGGTCCTACCTTCCAAACAAAATCAAGCATTAGGCCGTTCTGTACCACAACCACCCTGACCCAGGTCACTGCCAACCCCGGCACGGACTATTTAATTTCCTCCAATACGGCTCCCTGTTTCCAACCTGGCTGGTCATCTACAGTCCATCGACCCACAGCAGCCTGTGTGATCCACCTAAGATTTTAACTCAGCTCGTGCCTCACCTCTGCTCAAAGCTTTCCACTGGCTTCCCATCTCACTCAGAAGAAAACAAAACATCTTCACCGGACTCCACAGGATCTTGCCCCCAGCACCGCTTTTTTTGAGCTTTTACCCTACAGCTCCCCCTGCCCCTGCCGCTCAGGCTCTCCAGGCCTAATGGCCTCTCCGCAGCTCCTCACATGTGCTAGGCAAGTTCTTGCCGCCGGGGGCCTTTGTATAATACTTTCCTCAGTTCCTAAACGCTTCCGTGAGGTATCCATCCTCAGAGATGGCTCTCCCACACTGCCTTTCAAAGTCCAGGTTCAACCGTCACCTCATTTGTTAGGTGACCCATGATCACAGGGCCACACTCGGCACACCCCCTCCCTTACTCTTCATCCCATTATCCAGCTTTACTTAGAACATGTATCACTACCTCACACAGTACACACTTACTCGTGTTTTGTTTAGTGTCCATCACCCCCTATTATAAATTCTATGAATGCAAGGGCTTTATACCTATTTTATGCACTTCTGTATCTCCCGTACCTGGAAGGTACCCTTATTTTTTTATTATGGCATTCCTGATGACAGTTTGGACGAATCCAATAAAGTACAATGAGAGAAGCCTAATTTGAGTCCCAGTTAGTTATTAATTTAAATCAGTTTTTCAAGAATTCCTAGGTACATGTTAGGGATGTATATTAGCACAAAATACATGAAAGAGATTAGAATTAAAGATATTTGAGAAGACAAATCCCATAGAATGGACTAGAAATTAGGAAGATCCTCTAATAAGAATTACTCTAAAGAATCAAGGACTGGTCCCTCTGGGTGAGAGGCAGCACAAGACCCTGGGCTCTCTCTTGGGAGAGCCTGAGGCAGCTGAACAAACACTCGGTGGTGCTGCTCAGAAACACAGCATGGGAGGAGACAGCCCAGGTTCCCTGTAGACCAGCAGGTTCTCAGACACCACCCACCCCCCCACACACACACAGACACACACACACTCTTCTGCCACCTGCACGCACCACACTCTACAGTGGCCAAACTGCTCCCTTTTAACAGTGCCCATTGGTTAGAAATGCTCCACGGAAGCCAAGGAAGACCAAAGACGGCAAGAAATCCGCACATTTTACCCAACCTGTGATCCATGCTCTGTGAGTCAAGCCCAACCACTTACTGAAAAAATAACCCATGTCTTGTTCAGGGCTGGAACCAGAAGGTTAGCGGCTCAATATACTAGTACAGTGGGTGAGAACTGGCATAAGCCCTTGCATTCCAACTGTAAATGCTTAGATTTTGAGAAATTTCTGAGAAACTAGTAACATATTATTAACTGTTATGTCATATGCAAGCTTTACAAAGTTAGCCATCCCACAAATAAACAATAAAAGGACCACACACAGGCCAATGATGAGAATGTGTCATAAACCCATGACTGCGATTAATCAAATTAATGAAGTTCCTGACAAAAGTTAACCACTGGAATTTCTAAGTTTCCTTATATAAATTACCAAAACAAACAAAGAAAAAAGGAATAGTATTTCAATGATAAAAGTAGAGTTTGAAAGTATTTTAGAATAACATCTGGTTTATATTTGACATCAAGTAGATGATATCTTGTGGCTAATCTTTTAAGCCAATTTTATTAAAAATACACAAACACAAAGAAGGTATGCTATACAACTAACTCTATATCTCCTCTTGTTTTGAAAGATTTTTTCCTTTTATTTCGATTATCTCAATTATCTTTCTCTTCAGAAGAAATTAAATTCTAGCTAAAAGATATTTTTTCTATTTGTTAATTTCATGTAAGACCTATCTCATGACTAACATGAGAATTAAATAAGATCACGTGTGGGAACACATACCAAAAACTGTAGTGGAACCAAGGTTCTGCATTGTAGTTTACTGACAATAATAATCAATATTAACATTTTTTATATAAGATAGCAGATGTATGATTAACTACATCTTTTTAAGGTTATATTGATACTTCTACTAAAAGTGGTGCAGACTGTAAGTAGAGAGCAAGAATTATCTGGAAGAGGGAGGCAGGGAAACATCCTGTGGGAGGGCTCAGGGGAGACACAGGACGTGCACGTTCCATTCAGAGGCCTGAGGAGTCAGGCTCAGCTTGGTTGATAATCAGGCTCAGTAAGGAAGTGGAGACTATATGTATAAGGCTTGACTTACAGACCACACTAAGATCCTGAGCTGTTTCCTAAGGACAGTGGAAGCTACTGAATAACTTTAGGTAAAGAGGAGAGAACGCGGGCTGTGGCTTCTCCACATTTACTCTTTCTTCAGCTATACAAAACTGCATCACTCAAAACTTCCATACATATGGCTCCTCTGTCTGGCATTACTTTCCTCGCCTTCTTTGCTTAACCAACTGCTACCTGTCCTTAAGATTCAGCTCAAAAGTCACCTTCCCCCACCTTCCTTCAGACGCCCATTTACCTTGTGTACAACTCCACACTAAAGTGAACCATTCTTCAGTATAATGGTTGGTTTTCCACTAACCTCTACTCTTTCTAAGGATAGAGGATGTGTTTTATTCATCTATACTCCAAGGAACGAATATACAAGCACTTGCAAAAATCATTATTCAATGAATCAACAAAACCCAAGACACGGCTTAGTATAATTCCCAGATATGAGGACTAATTGAATTATACTTGCTCCTATACATAAGCATACAAATTGGCCTCACAGTTATGTCATAGGAACAAATACTGCCTTAAATTACACTGAGCTACAAGAGCTGAGCTATGCCCCATACTGTTTAATATGACCTAAAACACTTATTTAACAAATACATGTTGAATACCTACTAGGGGCCAAGTACCACAGCACTGTTCCTCAAAAGAAACGCAAATTCAATAAGCAGTGAGCTTAATTCTATATACTACTTGGTGAAAATTACCACTGTGATACTGTATGTTACAACAGCACTGAAATGTAATACTCACTTCCAACCATAACTTTGGACATTCTCACATCAGATAACAAACTAGATTACTCAGAATGTTTTCTTTTCCACAAAATCAAAAACCTTTTTGAAATGTCAGCCTTGAACATCATAAAATTATACAGAATGATGAGGAACCAAGCCTATAGTGCATATAAATATGAGAGCATATTAGACTGCATTTAATTACCAATTCAAACAACAACCTGATCTAACCTTTGACAAGTAAAATAAATGTTCTGAATAATTTAACTAAAGCAAACATTTGCTGTTAATGCTGCTAATTATAGTAAGAGCTGGAAAGAGAAGGGAAGAGAGATGACGAAGGGAAGAGAAGGGGAGATGGAATTTTTTTAATTAAGGTTGAGATCTGCAACTATTCTTTGAAACATGATTTTTTTCAATGAATTCAATTCGCATAAAAGGGCAAACTCAGTTGAGCAAAGTTGCTTTATGAATACTCAGATAAAGTAACATTTATAGCTGATTAGAGAGCCCACTCTTTCAGCCAGTAAAAATCACTAGATTATCATGGGGAGGGGAAAACTAGGTACAGATGAATTAGGGTATAACTGCCCCCCCTTTCATTCAAGGGGCTCAAAGTTTAGTGAGAAAAAGCTGAGGAAACAGGTTGCCAGCCTTAGCATTAATTAATCAATTGAAATAATAAAAATAAAAATACAGATGCCCAGTTTAATCTGAATTTTAGAAAAACAACAAAAGCAATATTTGGAACATGCTTAAACTAAATGTATTCATTACTTATCTGATTGTGCACCCTGTATTTTATCTGACAACCCTACAAGTAGATAAATGAAGACAAGTATTTATGGGAAAATATGTGGTATATCCACTGTAGGAGCTCCAGGATTAAATGAGACCAAAACTGTCAAAAGGTGAGATCCCCAAAGAACTCACCCTCAGGCAGGAAAGAGTTGTTTTTCCAGAGCTGCTATCTGATTGCTAATGGGAAAGACCAAAATACACTGCACAAATGGACAGCTCCAGCCCACCGGAACTTGTTTTTCAATTGTCCTAAGAAAAGGAACTATTAAAAAAATACAATAAACAAATGAACAAACAAATGTCTTAATGGAAACCATCAGCTATTAAATAGCAGAAAAATGAAACATCCTGACAAAACTCCAAGAGCCACCGAGGACCCTGCTGAGTGGAAAGAGAGTACAGGACTACTCTTATATTGAGATTATTATCTTTACCCCTGAGAGGAGGTGCATTTAGAAATAAAAAATCCAAAGAAAATTGGACTTTGTTAATTTGTTGAGACCACTCTTATTCAAATATATAATCTTCTCATTTGTGTATTATAAATGTTAACTATGATTGACACTGCACAAGAATCTAAGGTATGATAAGCTCTTAGAGTAGCCTTAAATTTAAAATAATTATTCAATAATGCGTAATGTGAAGACAAGTTATACTCCATATGAAAACTGCCAATTTAACTGATTAGTGACTTCAAAAGGGACTACCCTATTTGCTCATGTAGTCTAAGCTTCCACATGAGAACCAAGAAGCCTCAATATGAACATGAAAATGTTTCAATTATAGTAGAAGATCATCATTATTAATAGAGGCAAGAAAAACTCCAAATCCCCAACTTGATGACATATAAATATATATAGATTTTATATAATTGATAACAGAAAATGGCAATCATTTAAAATATTAAAACTTACCATAAAATAATGAATATGACTTGAGGGTTTCTCTCAGAATCTTTGATATCCAGGTTGACTGTAATTGTTTCATCTTTACCCAAAAGATATGTGTGCATGTAACTTCTGTATGTGTTCTAACACCAAAACCATTTAGATGTCCATGTAAAAACACTGATATATATGTGTAGCTTAAAAATGTAAACATTATAGGCTCTCAAAATAAGAATTAAAATATTTAGGTTTCACTTTTATGAGAGGGAAAGTTTCAAGCACTGACAAAATGGAAGATGGATAAAGAAGAAAGGGCTAATTATAAAGACAGAAGACAATACATAGCACTCACATAATATCCTGATGTCACGAACACTATGGCTATACTAAAAAAAATTTCAAGACATTAATGCATACTAAAAAACAAAATAATTCCATGAACTCCATATAGAGCCAATGAAGGCCCAAAAGGGTTTACCAAAGGGTACAACTAACAAAACTGTATAAATACACAGATAGTGATGTGGGTACACAGGGACTACAGAGGAACTACACAAATCCTATCCCAATCACCAGAGAATTTCACCGGCAAAAATAGATACCTCTTCTTCCTGTGTATATGCTTTAGGCAGAAGATAGCAGCACACTAGCTCCAAAATTTCATTGAATACCACAAAAAAATGTTTAAAAACACACTAAATTAGACATGTATAATTCTTGCCATACTGATTTAAATGAAATCACTGTATAATTTTTAAGACTTTGATAATTTGCTCCTAAACTTCGGTAAACAATTTAAAAGTAGATGACAAACTTCACGCCATGCTTTCCTATTTGTAAAACAATGACACAGTCATTTGGAATTACAATGTGCTATTTATATACTGAACGAGATATATAGATATCTGAAGGCCCTGAAAACTGTGTCAGGTCTGGAAATTTTGTCCTAGTTTCTAACGGGAATAAACAGGGTCAAGCACTTTAAGTGTTATTATTACAAGTAATTTTTTCCTATAAAAATAGAGGCTTTCAAAACCAAATAATTTTCCCCCACAAGCCCAAATATACTTTTATGTGTATATTTTTACGAAGTCTTCCTTAGCAAAGAAATGTTTTCATGCTATAACTTTTAAAACTATAAATGTATATTTTAAATTTCCAGGATTTTAAATCCTACAAAATCAAGTAAAAGATTAAGATGGCCAATTACTCTTAATACAGTAGGAAGATTCTGCTGAAGTTGTGTAAAGCTCTAAGTTTTTAACCAAATATTTGAGAAAGGTCACTACTTATTTAAATGTAGTAACTTAATATAAGTGGTCAAAGCAGTAAATTTACAGAGTTTAATTATAAAATACACTTGTATGGCCTAGTCTCTTTCTCATATTCAGAAACTAATACTTTGCTTTCTAATATAATATGCGTTATTTATATATAGCATGTACATCCCTTGAAACACCAGCATTATTCCTTACAAAATTTTTCTAGTGATTTACTGACAGAGAGCCTTAGCACCAAAAAAGAAAAAAAAGTATGAAAACGTTACTACTAGAATTTAATATTGGACATGGTGAGTGAAATTCTTGATATATTTCTTTAAACCATCTCATTTCAAAAATAATTTTATTAAGTACTCTATAGAATTTTGTGCAAAACAACAACTGTGAGCCCACATGGCAGGGCACATACATGTATCTATAGTTAAATAAGCAACCAAATATAAAAATGGATCATAAAACGATTTTCATTAGAAGCATGTGAACACAAAACTAAATTTTGAGATATACTTTATTAACATTTAATGTAGTCTTATTTTGAGGACAAACCTAGTAATTTTACTAGATTTTAAAACTTCTAAACTGAAATTTTAAAAGTGAAATTGCTGGATTAAATCCTTTGCCCATCGCTAACTCTAATAAAATACTGTCAAACTCCTATCCAAAGTCACTGTTCCAAATTACGTGTTGATGTGGGAGAGTCCCCAGTTCTTAGTATCATGAGCCATTTCACTTTTTGTCAGTCTGAATATTATGAAATGGTATCTCACTGTGGTTTTAATGAGCATCTCCTTGACTACTTGATTGGAAATATTTTCATTTATTAGTCAGGGTTCTCTAGAGAAACAGAACCAATAGGAGACCAATATAGTACTTCATACTATATAAAATAGTATATATATATGTAAAATGGTATATATTTATATAAAGATATATATATAGAGAGATATTTATTATAAAGAAATTGGCTCTCATGATTATGGAACCTAGAAAGTTCAATCATTAAAATAGGCAAGCAGGCTAGAGATTCAGGAAGAGCCAATGTTCTAGTCTCTCAGACAGGAGGAGACAGTGTTCCGGTTTAAAGGCAGTAAGAGATGATGATATATATGAAGTCCAAGTCATTGCACTGTAGAATTCCTCTTGCTTGGGGGAAAGGTCAGCCTTTTGTGCTATTCAGGCCTTCAACTGATTAGATGAGGCCCACCCACGTTGCGGGGGCCAATCTGCTTCCTACCCATTTAAATATTACTTTCATCCAAAACATCCTCACTGCAATACCCACAATAATGTCTGAGCAAATACCTGGGCACCCCATGGCCCAGTCAAGGTGACAAATAAAATGAACCATTCACATCTGTTTACTGGCCATTTGAGTCTCCTTTTCTGAGTGCTGACAGTTCATAGCTTTTGCCCAGTTCTCAACTGGGCTGTCTTTTGCTTAATGATTTATAGGATTTTTTAAAAAATCATGGATATATAATAATTCTAATACTGTACTGAAAAAAAAAGTATAATGCACATTATATTATTAGTCAGGTATACTTTAAATGGTTCCCATATGGTGAATTATATTGCAGGATGCATTCTGGAAAAAACTGATTTAAAGAAAACCACATTTTCCCTGTGCACGTATGGTACAATGAACAACAGATTATGCTCCTGAACAAGAAAGAAACAGAAATAATTACGATAATACTTTGTTCAATGTCTTTCTCTGTGCTAAGAAATGTTTGCAGAACTGATGATTATTAATATTTAACTGAATGCTTACCAAACTCCAGACACTATGCTTTATGTTATTATGCCATTCAATCTCCTCAGCAGTCTTATCAAAAAGGTGGCATTATTATCCCTATTTTGTACAGGTGGATATTGAGGCTCCCAGGTTAAGGACCTCAGCCCAAGGTCACACACCAAGTGGCTGGGACATGAATTCAGATGTTTTTAGAAATTCATTAATAACAAACAAACAAAAAAATTCATTGCAAGACGTCCCTCCTGGCTTCGCACCATGTACAGTGGCACTGGGAAAGGAACCTAAGGGAATAAAGAAGGAAAAGAGACAACATCCTTGCTATCTTGACACTGACAATCTGTCAGGAGGTAGAATATGGAAAATATATAGACCTGGTAATAAAAGACAGAACGTCACAGCAAAGGAGATATATTAAAAGAGCTCTAACCCTAAAAGGTCAAGGGATAACTACGAGGGACTAAATAGACTTCATGGAGAAAGCGAACTTATCTAGGACAGGCTCTGAAGGAAGAGTAACATTTTGACTGGCACAGATGGGCGGAGAGAGCTGAGCAGAGGTCAACTCAAGAAAGATTGTTCCAAAGGCAGCAAAATGAACAGCAAAATAGTAGTAAATGCCTAGGTTTGCAAAAGGGAAATCTGTGATGAGAAAAAGGCAGCTGCAAAACAGACACATAATATTATAGCACACAAAATGCAAATTATTAACAACAAAGCTTTATATTTGAATAGCACTTTGCACTTTACAAAAACTTTCACATATACCATGTGATCTCAGCAGGAGTGACACTGTCCTTGAGGGGATGAAAATTGGTTATTGGGGTGGGGTGGGGGGAAATGTTAGATATTACAATGGCTTATGGCCCTCCAACAGGCCACAGTACATAAACAGACACACAGTGCATCTTTGTACATCTGTGGTACTAAGACGTCACTGTGAAAGGAAGATGATTATGGGGACATTTTTTTAAAGATTTTTTTAGGGAAGCAGTAATGAAAAAAAGGTTGATCATCCCAACCATCTAGTGGGTAAGAAGGGTAACAGTCCTCTTTTTAAAAAGTACATGAGAAAAATAAAACTCGAAGAGTTAAATGAATGAATAAAGGAGAGCATCAGGTAGCTCACAGCAAAATGAAATGTTACTGTGTATACGAATACTTTGGGGGGATGTGTGTGTGTGCACAACATAAAATAATGTGCAACCCCACTCATAATTAAAGAAATGTCAACTAAAAAATCTTGATGTAATTCTCATCAAATTTGCCAAATAATAAAAGGTGGATAATACCTAGTGTTGATAAGGATGTGGAGAAATATGTATTTTGATTTTGATTAACTTGATTATAGAAGCGCAAATGTTTGAAAAGCAACCTGGCAACAACTATCAAAATTACAAATGCATATACCCTTTGGTTCAGCAATTCTACTGTGAGGAATTCATCCTACTGACATACCCTCTAGCCAAATCCATGCAGAAAGAGGTTGACTGTAACAGCCAAAAACTATAAACAACCTAAATATCCATCAATAAGGAACTGGTTTTATATATTTTGGTAATCCGGAAATGGAATAACACAGAGGCATTAAAAGTGTAAATTCACTGATGTAGAAAATATACGAAGGATACTGAAATCAGCAAGTAGCAGAATATATATAGCATGACCCCCATTATTTTGTAAAAATATATAAATATAAGCTTGCTATGCATGAGGAAAGATGCTTCAGTTTAGAGCCCTGTGTATGCTTTAAAAAAACTAAACCATGAGGATGTATCCTATAAGAAATATTTGCTTTTAAAAACATTAAAATGACTGGTTCAAGTTCATACGATTAGGAAGCAGAGCTATTAATAAAATTCTATTCTTTCGACTCACACTCCACTTTATATTTCGTATTATATTACTTGATAAAGCTTACTACTGTTCAGAAAAATCCATTTGGTTAACTAAATATGGTAACTGTGGTTGCAAAATGCCTACTGAAATATAAATACACCTAACAGGTTCTCAATACCTTTCATGACCTACCCACATCTATCCTTCTCATCTTCTTCATATCTTTTCATTCTCTCAAGATATCCAGTGTTTTCCTACCTCTCTCTATTTATTTGGGCAACTAGCCTTGGTCAAGGAAACCTATCCCAACCCATTCCTCTCTCTGAACCTTCCTTTTTTTTAAAAAAAAAAAACTCTTCTATTCTCATGGCTTAACAAAGAATAGATAGTAAATATTGTCAAATTAATGAATAAATATCCATCAGACCTGATCCCACTAATCACTTCTCGAAGTTCATCTCACTAATTCCATTCTCTCTGAAATGTTTCCTAACTCCTTTTCATTCAATTTTAAACTGATAAATTGAATAAATTCAGAAATTGGATCATGTAAAAGTCAGTCCCCTATTTCTACTTCAAATGAGAAAAAAGTAAGTGAAACAGAAGGTTTCTTTCTTCTAAGAGAACGAAAGGGGAAGAAGAGCCCAGAGAAGAGGCCCCAGACGGCACCAGCACCACGCTTTACCATTCCTGCAAAAGGAAGCCTCCAGCCTAACACTGTTGACACCAGGGACAGAGTCACAGTTTCTAGGCTCAAACTGAGAAAATGTCTTTACTAACTACCTGACCTTAGGCAAGTTGGTTAAACGCCCTGTGCCTCAGTACCCTCAATGTAAAAGTGGGAAGTACACATTTCACAGGTTTTGTGAGGATTAAATAAATATCCCTGAAGATTTACAACACCTGAACCATTCGTAGTAAGCACTCAATAACTGTTAGCTATTATTGTTATTACCATCACTGTCACACTGTCACCGGTCTGGTGGATATATTTACTCAGCTAGGTGATCAGAACAAGATCAAAAACAAGATGGTGGGCTTCCCTGGTGGTGCAGTGGTTAAGAATCCGCCTCCCAATGCAGGGGACACGGGTTCAAGCCCTGGTCCGGGAAGATCCCACATGCCACGGAGCAACTAAGCCCGTGTGCCACAACTACTGAGCCTGCACGCTAGAGCCCACGAGCCACAACTACTGAGCCTGCACTCTAGAGCCCGCAAGCCACAACTACTGAGCCCGCATGCCTAGAGCCCGTGCTCCGCAACAAGAGAAGCCACCGCAGTGAGAAGCCCATGCACCGCAACGAAGAGTAGCCCCTGCTCGTGGCAACTAGAGAAAGCCCGTGCGCAGCAACGAAGACCTAACGCAGCCAAAAATAAATAAATAAATTTAAAAAAACAAACAAACAAAAAAAAAACAAGATGGTACTTACAGTTCAAAAACACAGATCCTTTGAGGGTCCCATTAGATTTGTGCACTACCTTACACATTAAAATTAGATTTCATGTCATGTTTTCTCAATATGTCTCTTGAGGAAGGAAAGAAGGTAGTAAGCAGAAACTGGAGAAAGCAGGGGTGGCACAGGTGTAACATACATTCAACTGAATAAATACCTGTTGAATCCTCCCGCGTGCCAGACGCTAGGCTAGAAGATAATCATTTTGTGGTAAACAAGACAGTCAAAGTCTCGAAGAATTAATATTCTAAGTGAAGACAAATACTAAGTCCAGGATAAAATATAGTTCGCATGTCAAGTAGTGTCATATGTTATGAAGAAAATGTAAAGAGGATGAGGACACAGAATGACAGGGCAGGACTGAGAGCTTATTTGAGAGCCGGGAGCTTATATAAGAAACTGTAGTCTTGGAAGGCCCCAACCCAGAAAGTATATAATTCAACAGGAACAAGTGTACAAATACACACTTTATCTTCAGAATCAAAATACCAACCACAGGGGGTGGAAAGGGTTGATGGTTACAACTAAGCTCATCAGCAACAGCAAAGTAACTAGAGCTCATTTCTCTCTCTGGAGGAAGTGATCATAATTTAGATTAAAGGAACGCGAAAGGAAGTACAATATTTTAAAAGGAATAAGCATGAGAATTAACCCTTCCCCTCACAGCCTCTTCATTCTCTAGTTCCCCAAGGCACTCCTGCATATTTCAGTATTAGGCATAAAATATTATCCATCAGCCAAGCCTTTTACCTAGAATACTTGTATTTGCTTGGAAACTAAGTGGACAAAAATCTCCTCCAATTATTTACCTAAGTTCAAACACATTCTCCATTTTTTTCATGAGGAAAACTCATTTTTTACATTCCAATAATACATAAATCTGTTTTTTCCTTACAATTCAAAGATAAAATATTTAAGACAGAGCACTAGCTTATCTGACCTATTAATGCCAATATATAAAGAAAGCAAAAATATTGAAGCCTGAAACCAAATTTAAAAGTATAAATATCATTAAGTAAATCCAAGACCTTGAGTTGTTTTTGAGTAAAGGACAACCCTCGAAGGTCAGGAGCTCCCAGTCCAGTGTCTGGCATATCAAGTCCTAACAAGAGAGAACTAAGGGGGAGGATGAACCCATGAATGAGCTGGGAAAAGAAAATTCTGGCGCCAACTCACCCAATCTCTGCTTCATGGGGCACAAAGGCAAAGCAAAATCTAAGTCTCTTCTTTCATTGATTAAAAATATTGCCCTTCCTAAAACCAATTTTAGTCAGAAACTGCTAATGGTAAGTATGCATTGGATAAATTTATTAATAGAGTCAGTATAAAAGAGAGTTTGTGAATTGTCTAATACGCCATTAGGCCCTTAATGGTTATCAGCCCTCTCAGCTGTGGAGGTAAATGACAAAGAAAGTTTAGTCAGCTCTAGAAATTCTTCCGGATTTTGGTTTCATGTAGTATTATGCTTATGCTATTGTACATTTTTTTCCAGAACAATTTATAAAGCAGATAAATCTGTAAATCTAGGAACTCAGTGTATGTCTGTTTCTCTCCTTCTCTGCTCCCCCCACCCCCATACAGACACACACACACACACACACACCCTCTTCATTTTACTGCATAGTGAAGCACCTTCATGAAATGGAACTTCTAAAATATACTATCTTCTACCTATATAACCAAGATCAACATTGTATTTCCTTAAACCCGTGGTGAAGTTTTCTACAGCAATGGCGAGGAGAAGTAGGTAAGAGTTAGTATACAGACTCTCTTCCCTAAAGAAATAGAGCAAAAAGTAAAAGATGGAAATGAGGGCTGCCCATTCTAGAATTAGTACAACTGCACAGAATTAAATAGCTTACTTTAGAAGTTTTCCATCTTTCAGGATACTAAAGCATTATTTCTAACACATTAGGTGAAGAAATTTAATGACTGATGCAAAAATCTTAAACGACTCAAAAATGTCCATATTCTCTTCATTAATGGAAAACCAGTCTGATGCATAAAAGATACCTCTTAGGACAGAAGCATGTCTCCTATCTAAATGGTATTAAATGTACATGGATATAGGTCAAAGGATAAGGAAAATTTAACTAGAACAGAAAATCTGATTCAGATTCAAATTAACATCTTCCCCTCACCTCTTCCTTCTGGCAGTACTTGCAAAACCTGTAGCAACAAACTATCACTTCATTATCTTCCCACAAGACACTGGTTTTCTCTAACACTTCGCAATGCTTCTAAGATAGCATATCTGACATAACACCTCCACTTCTGTCCCACACTTAACAAGATAAAGAAAAGGAAGAAAGAGAGTAGACAACGTTGGTGTTAAAAGTGCGAGAACACAACCCTTTGTGAACATTCAAATTAACTATAGAGCTCAAACCATTTTCACTATTTTCCCATATAGGCATCTGACATGTTCTGAGTTTTCCGTTTAAAGTACTTAATACACTGTAGGCTCATTCATTCTGTGTTAACTGATGGCAATCATTAACTAATGGTAGGAGAACCAGTCCCATTTAAACTAAAATATTACTAAAATAAAGCACAGTAATTAAAAATCCCATGGTGGTTGTTTTAATGATTTTTGTTTAATCAAAGTTGAGTAATCAAACGCGGTCTTTGAAAAAGGCTATTTTTATTTTTTTTACCTAAATAGGATCCCTCAAAGAGGGAGTAAATGGTAAGTCTTCAATTCAACTACCCAGTATCAAACTGTGTAACACATAGTGTTTAAGCTTTCTTCAGTGATAGTATTAAAATGAAGATGCAACTGATTAGTTCTGCCTGCTTTGTAATAATACCCAGAATCATGTGTAGTGATCTACATGCAAAAACATGCAAGATTTTCAGGGTTGAGCCACGAATTAAACCTAGAGATCAGGAAGTGCACGTATTTCTCTCCAACCAAACCCACTCACAAGGCTGTCTCCCAACAGGTTTATTTCAGTGCTTCTCAGTGTCTGTATACCTGCGGACAAGCGTTCAGAGGGCAGGAATCGGCCCATACACTGTGCTTTCACGGCCCCGAGCACAGTTACATTTGCACATGACGCTTACTAAATCCTAGTTGAAAGGCATTTGACAATACAATTGCTGAAAAATTCAATGTTCACCCTGCATGTGAAATCTTGTGCCTTGTACCTTATGATTTCAGCAGTGCCATGTGTGCTGTGATAGTTAAGGGCCTGTCAGTGTTTCCATTATAAACTCTGGTTTTCAGAGGTTTGTATCTTGGCCTATAAAAATAGATTCCGGTCTGTAACTTGGCATAGAAAGTACTGGTATCAGCCCAAGAGAACATTTTTTGTTCCAACGATTAAAATAAAAATCTGTTTAGTAGTTTTAAGTTAAGAGAGTGTTAAAAAAAAAAAGGGGGGGGGAGTATAGAATGTTTTTAAAAACACACAAAAAACCCAATGCTCTGTGCCTCACTCACTGCTTCATTTTAGATTTTGAAATGATTAACACAATATAAACCAATGATACTGCGTAAATGAAAAGCCTAAAAAGGGTTTTAATTAAAAACATTATGGTCTGGGACTTCCCTGGTGGCGCAGTGGTTAAGAATTTGCCCGCCAATGCAGAGGTCACAGGTTTGATCTCTGGTCCGGGAAGATCACACATGCCGCGGAGCAACTAAGCCCGTGCACCACAACTACTGAGCGCCTGCGCTCTAAAGTCCGCGAGCCACAACTACTGAGCCCGCATGCCACAAGTACTGAAGCCCGCGCGCCTAGAGCCCACGCTCCGCAACAAGAGAAACCACTGCAATGAGAAGCCTGCACACCGCAACGAAGAGTAGCCCCCGCTCACTGCAGCTAGAGAAAGCCCGCACCCATCAATGAAGACCCAACGCAGCCAAAGATAAATAAATAAAATAAATAAATTTATTTAAAAAATGAAAAATAAAAAAAATAAAATGAAAGCATTATGGTGGATACCAAAAAAAAATCGTAAATTTTTAAACAACTACATATGTAGGATTTCAAATAATCCTCACATTTAAAGACTGTCCAAGTACTCACTGACAGTAAACCAACACTATTTCAAAGATATGTTTTTCCAGATATGTAAAAATTACTTTTTAATGAATCACTAAAATGTAGATTTACTTCAGATTAGTGGAAACAAATCTTCAATTCTATCTTCAATTTGTGCAGCAAGAAATTTCTAAAACAAATTATAACTTAAATGTAAGAAACTCTGAAGTAGTCTTATATACTGTTTATTAAAACTTTAAGTTTTGTGGATTTTTTTTTTTAGCTTAACATAGATGTTTCCTTCAAAAGCATAATGCTGTTACATAACACTGTTGCATCTTTCAAAAACACATTTTTGAAGCAATAACTTATATCTGTTATAGGGGGTATAAATTGGTACAACTGCCATGGAGGGTAACTTGGAAACAGCCATCAATTATATGTGTGTATATATATACACTCATACACACACACACACACACACACACACACACACACACACACTCTCTCTTTGTCCTTGAAGTTACATTCTTATGAAATTATGCTATGAATATACCTGTATATATGTGAAATTACAGATATAACTTAAACACACAATAATATTCCTCACAGAATTTTTACGATAGCAAAATGTTGAAACTAACCTGAATGTCCATCAATTGGGGACCTGTTAAATAAGTTATATTGTACATGCATACAGTGGTATTACCATCTAGCTATTAAAAAGGAATAAAGAAGAAAAAAACATACAAAAGAACGATGTATTGATACAGAAAGACTTCCAAGTTATAATAAGTGAAAATAGCAAGGTCCTATGTTACTATCTGCAGAAGGAGAAAAAGAAGAGGGAATTATTATATATATATACTTAGAGAGAGAGAAAGTTGTATATGCTTTTGCAAACATAAAACATTTCAAAAAAGATACACAATAAACCAACAACAGAGATTAATGTTTTCCACAAAAATACTGTAATAATTTTGGGTGGCACTCCTAATCAAAATCTCAGTATCAAGTAATATAAGGAAAGTCATAGGAGAAAGAAAAAAATAACTCTAAGCTTGTATAATTACTGAAAACAATAAAATTAGGCATTATACCTACATTCAGTGGTTCTCAAATGTTGGTTACCTCTCAACACCAGAATCACCCAAGGTCTCAGTAAAACAAAGAGTCCTGGACTCCACCCTCAGAATTTCTGATCAATAGGTAAATCTGAGCTGCTGGTCCAGGGACCATACCTAGAGAATCTGTTCTAGGTAAGTGACTACCTGTTCAAAACTGTACATAAAAACCCACCTGGTACAACATTATAATCTAGTTATTACCAATAATATTTCAATACTAATGCTTGTTTTCTTAAAACAATAAGTCTGTGTGGTGAAGGTGGATGATGATTTAGATTATTCTAAACAAGGTGAAATAAAAGGGGAATTTAGTTCTATTGTACTTTTGAAACTTAGCCTTCCATCTCCACTTCTGCCACTAGATGGAAACCAGTACAATGATTAGCTGTCAATTTGCAGATATAAATTGAAAAATAGTAAAATAAATTGAGGTGAAAATTACGTCACATGGTATTAATTACAAAGGGACATATAGCTGTGGGTCCCTATACTGACATATTTCTTTTTTGTTTATGACTATATTTATTTTTTGATTAACTGTGTGTGTCATTAGCCATTGGCCTGTAAACCGTATCAACTTCAAACAGAGGTGTTACGGGTTGATTTATGACCCCTCAACATTATATGTTTAAGTCCTAATCCCCAGTGCCTCAGAGTGTGACCTTATTTGGAGACACAGCATTACGGGGGAAAGTTAAAATGTCATTATCAAGGTGGGCCCTCATGCAATATGACTGGTGTTCTTATCGAAACAGGAAATTTAGCCACGTACAGAGGGAAGATGATGTGAAGACACAGGGTGAAGACGATCATCTACAGTCCCAGGAGAGAGGCCTGGAACAGATCCTTCTCCAGAGGGCTCAGTAGGAACCAATCCTGCTAACTCCCTGACCTCAGAATTCTAGCCTCCAGAACTGTGAGATAATACATTTCTGTTGTTTCAGCCACTCCGTTTGTGATACTTTATTATGGTAGCCCTAGCAAACCAATACAAGATCCTTCTGTTTACTTTTTTTCACTTTAAAAGGTTGAATGACTACCGTAAGCAACACATTGTGTCAAATGCTGAGATCACAAATATGAGTAATATTTGCCCTCAAGGAGCTTACAGTCTAAGGGTTTATTACTTAAGAAGACATGAATGTTCACTACTTAATAACAGTGAACATTCATTAAGATTTCAGCATTTTTTTCAGGGTTTATTGATGCTTGATTCAATGAGTCACTAACAAAAAGAGACAACAGCACTGAATACTACTTCGTTTCTATTGTCAACCATAGAACTGTGTCAACTTTCTAACTGGTCTCTCCAACCCAGTGTATACATTACTGGCAGCGCCCTTCCAACCAGCATCCTTCATGCAATTTCCCTGATCAAAATGTTTCAATAAATATCTTAAAAGAACATTCGCTTTTTCCCATTTCAAGTTCTAGTCAGTCATACCTCTCAACAGATGTATGTAACATCAAGCTAATTACTTAAAACCATTGGTTTACTCTGCACCTAGAAACCTGAAATGGCTTTAAAAGAAGAAGCAATTATTTATAATGAACAGAAGGGGTAGTAATAAAGTACCATGTAATACACTTGTGTGTAACTATTCCCCTTCAAATAATCTCTCACCAAGTTCCAACAAAGGATTATCTCAAATTTTGAAGTAGTGAGGGTACAATGTGACAGTTGATCTTGATTTGTGGATGCTTCATAAAGTACTCACGGCTATCATGGAAATCCTATCTCTAGATTCCAAAAGTTGTATGTAAACTTCTCCTGGAGTTTGTATCCTACATAACCTGCATTTTATATTGTGCGCTGGGGGTTACAAACAGAGCCTCAGTTACAAATGAAAACTTAACTTTGAATTTCTTGCCATTTTATTATCAAATGTCTCAACAACTGAATTAACAATTATACATATAGTTATCCATTTGTTTTAGCTTTATAAAAACGAACAGCATTCAACTGCCAGAGAAAAATAATTGTTAGTACTAAATTTTCTCTAGCATTTCTCCTTCCTTCTCCTTTCCTCTCAACAGAGTTCACATACATGGTTTAGGAATCCAACCAGGCTGCTGATAAACCTCAATTATGTTACAAGTAAATAAATTCACTAAGTAAATAAATTTCACACCTTCAAAAATTATTAAAGACTATTTCTTGGCCTCTTTGTACATACCACTCGAGTGCCACTATTTCTTTTAGGCCGCAGAGAGAACATCTCTTATTAGTCCTACAATTAAATGATTCAGCAACCCGCCACACTATCTTTGCCTTTTAACAGTTCCAATCAGTAGCAGATCTAGGTGTAATCAACAGCAGCAGGGGGCTTTGGGAAGCAAAACAAAACAAAAACAGTAGGAATCTTTACTAGAATACAGTAATTGATACAAGGGAACATTATAGGCTATTTTAATCCAAGTTAGTCTAAGATATTAGAGTCTGATTTTATAATCAGAAGTCAAATAAGCAGGGCAACTTTTGAATATCTGAACACAGAACAAATTTCAAACAGTTAATAAGGTTAAAATAAAAGGGGACTGTTTTCAAAATGAATCTTCTCAGTCTCGGAAGGGTCATTACTTCTGTTTTGGTTATTTAGCACCCATTTAGCTGATAAATTAAAGCCCTCCTTACCTCCTACTGCTACCAGGCCTAACCAATTTCATATGATATACTTATAAAATTAAAGCGTAACTGGCAATGCTCTTACTCCTCCAAAGAAATGCCTAAAATTCTACCAGCAACATCAGGACAGTCTTAAAATGTAATTTAGCAAAATGTTCTCATTTCTTTCATTTTCCTATTTTTGATTCCCTAGCCTAGAGTATAGGGGTGGTGGTTAAGTGCTGTGGCTGGTGTCACTTAATAGTACGCAGGTAGCACAGTGATATATTTACATGAAAAATCAAAAGCCAATGATGGTATGATGGGATGACTACAAATTTTAACTCTACAAAAATTCACAAATGGAAATGTTACCATAGTAACCACCTGATCATTGCACATGAGGATAGCTGATTTCATGATCTAATTCTATAGCTGTTTCTTGCAATATGTGCAACGAGACATCTACGACACTTCAGTTCTTCTATTTCCTTACACTGCTCTGAAGAACAAGATGCGAGGGATGTGGCTGAAACATTTATTTACAATCTTGTCCAATTTTTCTTTTACTTCTTTTAAATCTTTCAAAACATAAAACACTTAAAAAAATCAGTTGGCTAAGATTTAAAATATCTAACTATAGAATTCTGCATAGGACATATTCCAACCCAGGGTGTTAGAATTTCACACAGCAGGAAACCAGTGTACCTAATGGCAATCATTTCTCTTTCTGAAAATAACTTCAAAGTTATCAGCAACTATGCTTTTACCTCAAAAAGCAGTGTTTTGTATTGTAAAAGGAAAAATACAAACAAAAATAAAAACACATTGTGCATCCTCCATCCAGAAAGTACATTAAGACAAATGTTAATAAAAATCATTATCAGTAAATTGACATTTGTCTTGAAAAGATGCTTTTCATAACAATCTTTCTAGACTTCTCGTAGCTCTTGTTGAGGGAAAAAATTGCATTAAACATAAACATGGGAGGGAAAAGAGAATGCTGATATTAATTTGTTCCTCCCTGTAACAAAAAATTTACTACATGATTA